>NC_071586.1:13867487-14467487 GCF_024509145.1 Vidua macroura | reverse complement strand
CAGTGGGAGGAGGGAAACAGCAACAAGGAGAGGACTCCAGGCCTTTCTGCCAGCTCTTGCATTGGCACACACTGCACCTCTCCTCCAAACCAGCAGCCCAGACCCACCCTCTGCTCCCAGATTTATTTACCCAGTGTTTACGATCCACGTCTTCGTCGGCGTCCCACTTGCGCGTTAGGAACGGGTGTTTCTTACTGATTATCTCGCCCTCGAAGAACGTGGTGAGGGTTGGGTACTCCTGGCAGAGGGGAGACAAAGGTGGGGTCACAATTGTCACCTACAGACACAAACCCAAGAGCACACAGAGCTCCATGCACTCAGCAAAAAGCATCTCCCAGGGAGAGCTCTGGGCAATCTGAGGCGGCTGCTGCTCCCATCCCTCGTCCTGCCCCACACCTCTCCAAGGCTGACTCCTCCACACTCTTATTCCAGCCTTTCTTCACTTTATGAAGCCAGGAGCCATGTCAGAGCTGGGCTGTGGGGAAGGATTTGGAACACAAGCAGCTGAGGGGGCTGCCAGGTGGGGGTCAGGCTCTGCTCCCAGAGAACAAGGGACAGGACAAGAAGAAATGTCCTCAAATCGCACCAAGGGAGGTTTGGATTGGACATTAGGAACAATTTAAAAGAGTGGTTAAACGTTGGAACAGGCTGCCCAGGGAACTGGTGGACCTGGCTGGGTCCTGGGGCAGTGGTTGGACTCAAAAATCAGTGGTTGGACTCAAAAATCAGAGGGCTTTTCCAACTCTAAATGATTCCATGGAGCTCCCAGCTGGATGATCACCTGTGACATTTACAGCCAGCACCATTCTCCAGCTGATCCCCTTTGATCAAATCTACACCATGCTCAACCTCTCCACTTCCTATTTTTGGCAGCAGCTTCTCTCACTCCACCAGGGAAAAAAAAAAAACTTCACAGAGCCCCCTTTTGTGTTGTTTTGCAGTTAACACTCACCTCTGTAAGGCCTTTAATCTTCAAGTATCCACAGAGATAGGAGTTTTCCATATCCACATGCTGGAAAAGAGTGTAAAGTCCAACCATAAAAATAGGTATGAAGGTACATGCTTGATCCAAAGCAGTTTCTAACCCTTCCAAAGATAATTTCAGCTCCAGCTGGCACCCACTGCCCTATATTCACAGCACTTTTCCATGATGAGAACCACCTGGAAAGATCATCTGCAGGTGCCCAGCTCACCTCTGGCAGCCTCCACATCCCAGGCCTGCTCCCAAGACAACACCCTCTGCCCAGAACTCTCCAGCAGGAAGCAAATCCCCTTTCCAGCAGGAAGGGATCTGACTCAAAGTGTTCTCCAAGAAAAAGCATCCCTGGAAGAATCACCCACACCCCCAGCATTTTACAGGCCTTTCTCCTAAATCTAAAGCTTTTATGCCATCTGCATTTGGAGTTATCAGGTTGCATCTCTCTGCCTGTGCTGTGCAGAAACTAGGCAAGGATTTGCCTGCTCCTTTAAAAGCAGGGATTTTCCAAGGGATTTTTTTCTTTTCCCCGACATCTCCAGATCCGCTTTCAAAACACGCAGTGAGTTATTCAGGGAAGTGAAAACCTCCACCCGAGAGAAGATGGATCTTCTCCACCTGTGATCAAAGGACAGCAACGTTTCCCTGTGCTCAGCACAGGGAGAGCAGGCAGCCCCCTCTCCTCAGCTGACACATGCAAAACAGCCACGTTTTCGGCACAAAAGCAGCGTTTTTAAGCACAAAACCACAGCCAGCCCCTGCGAGGTGACAGCGTGCAGTGGAGCTGAGCAGCCATGGGATGTCCCCACCACAACAAATCCCACCAGGAACGTGGGGAAACGAACATAAAAATACCCCGCCGGCTTGGAATCATCACTGAGAACCACTGAGGTCGGAAGAGAGCTGAGATCATCCAGCCCATCCTGTGACTGATTCACCACCTTGTCAACCAGACCGCAGCACTGAGTGTGCCACGTCCAGGCTTTCCTTAAACACCTCCAGGGATGGTGACTTCACCATCTCCCTAAGCAGCCCATTCCAATGTTTAGTGACCTTTTCTGCGAAGAAATTCCTCTTAATATCGAGGGGTAGGGTGATGCGGGTGCTGTCGCAAGGGGCCGGCGGGGCGGGAACGGCCACAGCGGCCTGAGGCGAGCGGGTCCCCCCGCTCGCCTCAGGCCGCGGTGGCCGTTCCCGCCCCGCCAGGGCCCGGCTCGCCCCGCCAACCCCCTCACCTGCATGACGACCTCCACCTCGTAGGCGTTGCCTTTGCTGCGCTGCTGCCCGCGGAACTTGGCCCCGCTGTAGAGAAGCGAAGTGGCCACTCCAGGCTGCGCCGTGTTGATGGGGGGCGGCGGCACTAGGCTGCTGGCGGCCGCTCCGGTGGCAGGGGAGGAGGAGGCCGAGCCCCCCGCCCCTCCAGCGCGGCGCCTCTCGCTCCGAACCGGCATCTCGGGAGGGTCCCCGGGCGCCAGCGTGGCCGGGGCCGGGGTGCGGCCGGGGGACGCCGCCCGCTCCGCTCCGCTCCGCTCCGCTCCCTCACGCCGCGGCCGCCGCTGGGTCGGGGCCTCCTGGCAGCGCCTCCGCGCGCTCCCATTGGCCCCCGCGCGCGTGCCTGAGGGGCGTCCCCTGACTCTGATTGGCTGCTGTCACGACGCCGGGGCGTTGATTGGTTGTGCTGCCACCTGGCGCCGCTGGGAAATGTAGTTTTTTTTGTCCAGGCGGCGTGGATTGGTTGCGGCCGCCGGCAAGATGGCGGCGCCCAGGGAGCGGCGCTGAGCGCGGTGGGGACGAGGTTGCTATGTCGTCTGTCGCGATGTGGCGCGGCTGTCGCCGGCTGTGGTGGGCCCACTCCCCGCCCGCTCGGCTCCCCCGACCGCCTCCTGCAGATGCTGGGAGCGGCCCGGTGGGGTCATGTGGGCGCCGGGCCTATGCCCCGCCGACAGGTGAGGGAGCACAGGGGCGGCTCCAGCCCCGTTTGGGGAGGGGGATCCTTCCCTGGGGACCCTCATGCCGGGGCCACCGGGGCAGGGCTGGGATCGGCACGGCCTCGCTGAGCGGCCCCGGGGCTGGGGCTGTCCCCCGCGCCCTTTCCCTGGCGTTAATGTGTGTTTGGAGCGGGCAGGGTTCGCTGGCAGCACGGCCGAGCCCTCACTGAACCAGTTTGTTACGCTTGGTTTTGTGTTTTATTGGGTTTTAGGGATTTTAAGGGAATGGGACTCAGACGAGGGGGTTCAGGTACGTTCTGGCCCACGTATCCTATCCAGAAACTTTGCTGGAATCACGTGGGTTTGAGAACGGTAAAATTAATCTCATTTTGTCGGAGGTGAGGCTGCAGAGTCGCGGTGACTCATGACAAGGTTTTGGGAGTCACTGATGAGCCTCGGGGCTCCTCTGGGGTACACACACTTTAATCTGTTTTTAGAACTGTGCCTGAGGCCCCAAAGCTCACAGGTCGTTGAGCCTGAGCAAATCCTTCAATTTCCCCAGTGGGAATGTGCTGGTTTTAGCCTGGAACAGTAGACCTGCAGCCTGACCTGTTTGCTGTGCCCTTCACGAGACAGATTTATGGGTTTGGGATTTACAGCCTGGTTGCTGTTGTCGGGGGAATGGCTCGTGGATTCTTCCTGCCTTGTGGGAGGGGTGCGAGCCTTTGGGGTGGGTGTAATCCTGCTCTCACAGTGTTAGGAGTGCTGGTAGCAAAGGACGCTGCTCCTAAAATGAGACCTGAAGTTTCCTCAGGCTCATCTTGTTGGTGGAGCAGGTATATTCCTGAGCTGGCCTGGGATGTTTGGGCTGCAGTGTCCTTTGGGGATTAATTTGTCCAGTGTGACTGTAATTGTAGAATCTGGAAAGGCTGACCCTGAAGCAGAACTCCTGAGGAGAGGTGGGACAGGCCTCCTTGGGAAACCAGCCCTGCCACACCCTGAGGCAGCTGAGCCCCCAGCCTGGCAGGATTGTAGCTGGTTCTCTTTGCTCCTGGTGCTTCCCTGCTGCTCACAGCTTGGAAACTGTGGATGAAGGGCTGGATTTTTGTGGCCAGGCCACCTCGACAGCAGCAAAGCTCTGTCTGTTCTGAGCTGTGATGGGGAGCAGGGGAAGGGGCTGAACATTCTCTGTTTGCCCTCTGAATGTTCTCTTTGCCTTCTGTTTCTGTCCCCAGAGAGGAAGAGGTTCTACCAGAATGTGAGCATCTCGCAGGGGGAAGGTGAGTATGGCCACAGGGATGGGATGGGATGGGATGGGATGGGATGGGATGGGATGGGATGGGATGGGATGGGATGGGATGGGATGGCTGATCCCTAGGAGAGGTGTATCACCCCACACCACGTCAGCACCTGCAGCCCAGGCTGTGTCAGTGGCAGGTTTGTCACCAGCTGCTGTGCCCCCTTCTCATCTACAGCAAAGCTGCATGGTGGGAAGCAGCTTCCAGGACCAAGTGTATCCAAGTGATGGTGGGAAACCTGAGTATTCCTGGTCTCTTGCTCCTCTCAGCTCCAGCTCTGAATCTGCTCCTGCTGTGGGGTTGTCTGTTGTTCCTTAGTGCCTGCTCCTCTTTGATTCCCCAGGATTTCTACTCTGATTCCCCAGGAGGCTTTGAAATAAACCTGGACCACCGAAAGCTGAAAACGCCCCAGGCCAAGCTCTTCACTGTCCCCAGCGAGGCCTTGGCCATTGCAGTGGCAACAGAGTGGGATTCCCAGAAAGACACCATCAAGTTCTACACGATGCACCTGGTGAGCACGGCAGGGTGGAGTGCTGAGACCTCCAAATGCAGAATGTGGAGGCAGCAGGTTGTCCTGCTCCTAATGAGCAGAAAGTTAGGACTTTCTCTGGGCTGGCTGGGTGCCTGTCTAGAGGGAATCTGTGTCACTAGTGGAACTTGAGAAGGGGCTGGACAGTGTTATTGGGAATAGTGAGGGGCAGGAGGAAACTGAGCTCTGGAGCAATCCAATTCTTCCCTGCTGCTTAATGAGCTGTTTCCAGGGATTCTGAAAGATTTGAGAAGATACCTATTACATTAGCCATTTTGTAGCCCTGCATCCCTCAGTTGTTCATTTGCCACAGATCCCTCTGCTTCTTCTTGGCATTGTACCATGGAAGTTGCTGCTTTTTCAAGGCTGGAATAACAGCAGTTTCAACTGCTTTTATCCCCAGACCACTCTGTGCAACACGGCGCTGGACAATCCCACGCAGCGAAACAAAACGCAGCTGATCCGAGCAGCTGTGAAGTTCCTGGAGACAGACACAGTCTGGTATGAGATGGGGACCCAGCTGGATTTTGGAAAGAGGGTTGGGTAAAGTGAGGGAAGACATCTGCACTCACCCAGTCATGGCATGGCTCTGTGCTGGTTTTTGCCTGAGGGTTTGAATTAGTTTAGATCAGTCCTGCATGTGCAAACCTGGTTGGAGTCTGTGCACCCAAAGAAGGAGCACTGGATTTGGTCCTCTGTTGAGCTCTGTTTTGGACACCTCCCTGCTGGGCAAGGGTGAGAGCAGTGGGAAATGAAGATCTTGAGAAAAGAAAACATCTTTGAAAGGCCTGTGGGGATCTCTTAGCCAGTCCCTGGTATTCCTGCCAGTACAGATAGCTCAGACTACTTGTACCAGTCCCAAAATTCCTTAAAGTCCCTGTGAGCTGTAGGATCAAGCCTGTTCATGCCCAGGCTCCTGTCCCAACCTCCACTGGCAGCTGCACAGTTCCTGTGGAGAGAGAGGAACAGGCTTCCCCCAGCTGCCCTGCGGCTTTGGTCAGACTGGGGGAGCAGGGAATGCTGAGCTGAGCCACTGGGCAAGGAGAAGCAGGAGTGGCCCCACAGAGAGTTGCAGTGGGGTTTGTGCCCTCCTCTAACTGCTAAACCTCACTTCAGTCTGTGGCTTGGGGCTGCCTGCAGTTTTCAGCTGGCTGGTTCACTGCTCTGTTTTGTAGTAAGACAGAATTGTCCTTCCTGGAATAACAAAAAGCATTGAATTTAGGGAAGAGTTGGGGGATTGTTCCCTGTCACTGCTGCCTGGGTGGACAGCAGGTCCCTGTTCCACTTGCTGTGGGTCTGGTGGGGTCAGTGTTCTTCCCAGAGGTGTGTCCCAGCCTGGGAGTGACCATCCAGTGTGGTTTTGTTCTTTGATGTCCCAGCTATCGTGTGGAGGAGCCTCCAGCCTTGGCAGAACTACAGAAGAACGAATGGGATCCTGTGGTCGCCTGGGCTGAGAAAAGGTGAGAGCTCAAAGGATTCCTGGCTGCTTAAGGCCCTGCCCTGCTGAGCCCAGGAGCTCTGGTGCTTAGAAGTGCCAAGGCCACAGGCTCCATGAGCCCTGGGCTTTGCTAAGGGTTTGGGTGATCATTCCAGGTACAATGTGACAATTGGCTCCTCGACCAGCATCCTGGGGCCAAACATTCCAGCCAGCACCAAGGAGACCTTTGTCAGCCATCTGGCATCCTACAACATGTGGGCCCTGCAAGGTGAGCAGGGCTGGGCCAGTGAGGAGGTGGTTCCTCTCCACAGGGCAGGAGAGTGGCAGGAATGATTTCCTTCTCCTGCTCCAGGTGTGGAGGTTTATGTTTTAAATCTGCAGGCCAGGCCCTGACCTGCTTTTGTCACAGGCAGGGATTCTCTTCAGTGCCACTGGTGTTCAGGATCTGACTGTGCTGTCCCATGAGCTGCTTGCTCCACCTTAGCAGAAATAACTTCTTTAATGCCAAACCTTCTAATGATTTAATCCCTATCTGTTGTTACCAGGAAAAGAAATCAGGCTTAGTACTCCAAAGTGCCCACACTGTGCACTGTCCTCACTTTTTTATCCTTATATCCCACTTAATCTTGCCTGAATCATCTGAATGACACCGAAAGATAAAGAAATGAAGGGAGGTTTGCTTTGCTCCAGACCTGAATGAGCAGCAGGCAGTGAAACCCACAAAAGACACAGAATTCTCGAGCTTGGGTGGATATCTCTTCCCTTTGCACAGGGAAAGGTTGTGGCAGAATAAAAGGAGGTGGTGTCCAGGGCATGGCCTTTGTCACTGCAGTGGCAGGGCCAGCACAATGCTCCGTGCCTGGTGTTAGCCACAGATCTGAGTGCCCAGGTGCAGGTGGGAGGATCACTGGCCCTCCCTGAGGGGGTACCACAGCCTGCCTGTCTCTTCAGATCATGTGAAGATGCTGCTGTAATGCTGCAGAAAACAGCCATGAATCTTGTTTGGTTTGGCTTATTCCCTTCCAGGTATAGAATTTGTAATCACCCAGCTGAAATCGCTGATTCTGTCCATGAGCCTGATTGACAGGCACATTACTGTAGAGAAAGCTGTGCTTCTGTCTCGCCTGGAGGAAGAATACCAGGTAAATTATGTTACAAAACAGCCCTATAATTCAAATAGCAATAATCTCAGCATGACAAATGCATCCCCCACCACAAATAACTGGCAGGGGAAGTGCCTGCTATAGCAGGAGACGTTCCACTCCACCAGTCTCTGTGTCTGAGAGCGTTTGGTGCGTGCTGCTGCAGAGCAACACCACGGGCACACCAGCCCAGAGTGCTCCCAGGGCTGCCAGTTTCTTTTCACAGAGCCCAGATGGCTGCTTTTCTCCCTCTCTAATCTGAAGTGCAAAGTTGTGGCTGACTTCTCCTGCTGAGGGTTATCCAGCCTGGAGGCTTTGGTAGACACCAAGATAGCAAGCTTGCTGGAAATTAGCTTGGTGTGAAGCTCTCCTTGTCCCAAAAGTAGCTGAAGTTGGGAATCTTTTCATCCTCCCGTTAAGAGGCTTTGCCTCAGACCCCAGTACAGATGAAGCACATCCTGATCTCGAGATATCCCTGCCTCAGCAGTCGAGGATCATCTCAGTTCCTGGGGGTAGGGGGGGTTACCTGTGCTTCACAAACATGAGAAGGGAAGCTGAGAGTTGCTTTGAGTATAATCTCTGTTCCTCCTCTCCTTCAGATTCGGCGCTGGGGCAATGTGGAGTGGGCCCATGACTACGACCTGTGTGAGCTGCGTGCTCGCACGGCAGCTGGGACTCTCTTTGTTCACCTCTGCTCAGAGAGCTCAACTGTAAAACACAAGCTGTTGCAGGACTGAGGCAGCTGGGCAGGGCACAGAAAGAAAACGTCCAGCTGGGAATTGCTGGCCTGACCCCAGTGGATGGTAGCCACCTTCCTGCCATTCCACTTTTCCTGGGATCAGCTTCATGTGCTGTGGTTTTGTGGGCAACTCTTCACTTGGATTGCCTGCTGCAGTGCAGCACACAAGGAGGAGAGGTCAAGGTGAGTTTCCTCTGAATCCCCAAGCCAGCAGCTCTGTCCTTTCCTGGTGTCTGTAACTCATCAGAGGAGCTCCCACAGAAGAAATAGCTTCCTGGGCAGGGCACGGCACAGACATACCCAGCATATGCCACATGTCTTCATAGCTGCCAGCTCCTGACACACACTTGTTATGGAAATCTGAAAACAGACTCCACTGCATCTGTTGTTCATCCCTCGGCGTGCCTGTCTGTAACACCAGGGTCTCTGTGTTCCATTAAAGACTCGCCCCTGTGAGGTACCAAAAGCTGTGTGTCTTTGTTTTAGTCACCAAACTGTGGGGTGGGTCCTGAGCTGCCACGTTGTGGACAGGTGCTGGGATGGCTCCAGGTATTGAAAATCACAGGCCAGAGCAGACACTAACTACTGTGTGAACCACTCCATGCAGCTGAGGAGGTAGCAAGGAGACAACTGTATAGTCGTGGAGCAAGAGGGGTAAAACCAGGGCTCCAGCCATCTTCAGAAGCACAGAGTATGATGAGCTGAATCTGTGTTGGACAGGCAGCAGCAGCCACGGGGTTTTCTGAGACCTGCTCTGCCCCTGGCGAGCACACACAGCCACCCTCTCGTTTAACCTTCCCACCTTCTCCTTGCTGCCTGCCTGGAGCAGCACCGCCCCGGCCAGCACCGTTCCTCAGAAGCTGCCCACAAGCGAGCGTGGCAGCGCCTGTCACCGAGCAAGGAGGGGAATTAATGACTCCTCACTTGGCTGTCGCGAGCGGCGGCGCGTGAGCTCCTGTGGAACCATTGATTTCCCTTCCTGCTGGCTGGGGGCTGCTCTGCTCACGCTGCAGAAAGCCGATTGCGAGAAGGGGTGAGAAGATGAGGCTCCCAGGCATACGGAGCCCCCGCCAGCCTTGTGCTCGCTGAGCTGGAAACCTGCTGTTATCTCGGGGGTGGTTTGATGGAGAGTGTTCCTCTCCTGAGCTGCTGCCTCGTGCCAGCAGCTCACAGGTTCCTGCCACCGAGCTCACAGGTACCGAAGCTTTCAGGCATGATATGCTGCTATGATTTGGTTCAATCAGCTCACAGCTGATCCATAACCCCTTGTGACCAGGTCTGAGTTGTCTGCACGGGCTTTGTGCCAATATGATGGAAGAGACAGGGCTTTGGATGCTTTTCCAGAGTCAAGAAGTAGCTTTTATTTGCAGTTTATGGTGGATGGAAGAAGTATGCATTTGGTCTGATATGTCCCAGGCAGCTTGGCCATAGAGAGGCAGCTGCTCCTGCTGGGGGCTGTCCTGTGTGCCCCAGCTGAGGCAGCTCCCCAGCCCTATTCTGTAGGCTCCAGGATCACTGTGCTATCCAGCTCCTTCTGCAGAGTGTTGATGAAGCAAATGATCTTTTCGATACAGGCGCGGTTTCTGTCGCTCTCGGTTTGGAAAGCCTGGACAGATTGAAACTAAGCAGTGGATCTGCAGGCGTGTCAAGGTCCAGCAAAGATCTGGGAGTGTCTCTCCTCACAGTGTCCCTGCCACTTGGGCCAGACCTGTCTGTGCCCCATCCCCCTGAGTGTGAGGGTCTCTTACCTTTCCTGTCACTGAGATCTGCCACTGGTAGGTGTTGCAGAGCATGTCGCTCTCTCGCTTATCAATCTTCCGCAGGCGGATGCTGTGGGACATGCTGATGATGTTGACAATGGTGTTTTTGTCCTCAAAGAGCTGGGAGGTAACGTGACCGGATGAGAGGAGGGGTGAGCACACAATGAAGGAGCAGCACAGCAGTGCTCAGAGGGAGAAACTCTCTGTCTCAACCTGGCAAATCCCTACTCATCGGGATGAATCCAGGGCTCTACCCTTGGCCTTGCTGCGGTGTAATGGGGCATTATCCCTAACACAGGTGGGGAAACACAGGCAGCACCCTTGGCCCCACGTGCTGAAATGGGGAGATCAGTGCAAGCAGGGCTGCTGTGCAGCTGGTGTGGAAGAAAGGCTGTATATGCTCTAGCATGCCTGGAAATGGAAAATCACACTTGGAAGGGATTCCTGCACTGCTGGCACTGGCTGTAAATCTTCATTTTTGGAGAGTCCCAGCTTCTAATGGAAGCGGTGACTTCCCTCGTGGCTCTAAATAGAGGGTGGCTTCACTAACCCATAATGAGTCTCCTCCTGCAGCCAAGTGCAGCTGTTGGGCAAATGAATTCCCTTCTCCATGGGAATGGATGGCAGTGAAGCAAAATGGGTGCACGGCAGTGGTGCGGAACTGCCACCATCTGCACAGGCCATAAAGCAGCAGCTCCCCCGGGGCTCAGGGCTCTGGTTTGTGTCTGTCAGCTCGTGATTACCTGGACTGACAGGGGGCTGGGATAATCTGGACAGAGCAAAACCGCAGCTAATGCAAATTCAAGTAATTTAGCCACTAAATGAAGGAATTATGGAGGCAAAAAGGGCAGCAGTGTTGCTGAGTGGAGCACTGCAACGATGTTGGTGCTTTTGGAAAGGCTCCTGGGATCTTTGCTTGCACAGCAAGACTGAGGGCTTGGTGGAAGGCTCCATTTAAAGTGTCATGTCCTGCCTCCAGATCAGCTCAAGGGCTCAGGAGCTCCAGGAAGGGATTTTGAAATCACTGAAGCAAACAGAGCCCTGGTGTAAGAAATTCAGAGTAGTGTTGGGATTCTGCTGAGGGAGCAGGGAGAGTCTGAACAAAACCAGCCATGAGGGAGTGCAGCAAAGATGCTGCCTGAGTGCCTGGAAATCAGCCAGAGCACTGAGTTGTGCTGGAGGCAGGAGAGAGATTTCCTCAGCACCTCTCCTGGGCTGCTGCCACCAGCTCTGGCAGTGCCCAGAGAAACCTGCAGTGCAGTTATCCCCTGTCCTAGTCAGTGGAGATGTTCAGAGGCACCACAGTTTAGCCAAGCAGCTGGACCCTCTAGGAAGGAGGTTATGCTGTGGTTCAGGTATGGCTCTGGCAGCACTGAGCCTCATGGAAATTCTGTCCCTTCAGAGAAGAGGCTATGGCCTCATTTTCTTGCCTATTCTCTCACAGAGATTAATGGTTTTGGTGACCTCACCCTTTGAAGATCATCTGGAAAATCCTCTTCAAGCTCATAGTGGTCCAATTTCTTCAGGGTGGCCATGACAATCTCCATCAGCTTTTCATGGTGTTGATTTTCCAGGTCCCGGCACTGGCTAAACGTACAGAACATGGTTGAGGAAAAAGATGACCACACCACTCATCTGTGGAGATTAAATGACCTTGGTCCTTTAGGGACCAAGTGTCTGCACAGGGGGATTCTGCAGAAATGAGCCTGGCTGCTCCCAGAAGCTGCTGTGGTGTCAGGATATCAGGATACACACTTTCAGTTCTTAATCACACACTGAGCCTCATCTTTACTGCCAAATATGACAGAGGAGTGATAGAGGACCTGGAGCTGCTAGGGAAATTGGAAGAGGCCTGCAGGTGAAAGCTAAGCTCTGAATGCAGTGCAATTATTTGCACCAGGCCATCAGATTTCTAGATTTAAAGCAGCGTGACCTGACACTCAAGCACTTCAGTATTCGCATGTAACTTTTTTTAGCACACATCAAAAATACAAAAATGGACACCATTTAAAGAGCATTCAACCAGAATTGTAGATATTTCACTTACTGCTATGGCAGGAAGGTACCTAAACAGCAGTCTAACCAGATCTTCCCTCTGTTTTGTCGTCTCTGCATGGAGAAGAAAGGAAGATTCCCAACAGGGTGAAAGCTGCCTAAATCCTACAGACTTTCAGCACAGTAGAATTTAGATCTTTCTGTGCTCTCCAGAGTCTCCACATAAAGAAGCTGGGCATCTTAAATGACCATTCCTCAAGGCTGGGAAAAGATATTTTCTATTGATTAAAAAAAAAAAAAAAGTTTTTATACTGGAGGCTCATTTTTGGATTTAGAGGTGAAGTGTAGGTGCATGACTGGGAGGTCCAGGCCAACCTACTGTGAAAAGGATATATCCCTTGAATGTTTTCAGTGAATGTTGATGCTAGGACATCAATGCTTCTTTTAAAATCCTGTAACAGTTCCTTAAAAGAGGGGAAAAAGAGGAAATATCACAATGAAAACTTGCGCAAACATAACAGGGAGTCAGAGAGTCTAGGAGGAATCTACAACTCATTGTAATTTGGACTCACTGCTGTTATTAGCACAGTCAGAAACTGAACTGCCTCAAGCATTTAAAGTGTTTTCAAGATTTCATTCCCTTCTTCAGGGACAGAAAATCAGAATCAGTTTATTGGAGGGAAGTTGACTGAATACTACCTTTACCCAGTGTCTGGAGTAAGCCAGGGGATGCTTTGTTACCCTCACCTAAGCAGTGCCTGGAGAGGGCTGGACTCCCATACCCTGCCTTACTGCAGCCTCCTTGTCCTTGTCTGTATGAAGAGCCTCTTGTCAGAAGCACAACACCTGCCTGGGCTTTACTGCAGCTCTTGGTTTAGTCCTCAGAAATTAAAATTGCAGCTGCCAGTTCCCTCTTTCAGAGATGGCTGATGGAGAATCTGTGAAGTGTTGCACTTAGATGTCTTGGTACCTGAATCCTGCACATCCAGCAGGGCACAGAGGGAGGAATGTTTCTGCTCATCCCATCAGTGATTGCAGATGTGTAAGGGCCAATTCAGAAAACATTAAAAAGGCACAATCCTGATGCAGTGAGGATCTCTTTTGAGCTGCTGCTTCCTACCATTCCTGCTCACAAAACTAAACTGCTGCACACAGGCCACAGCTCCTGCCTGCTCATTTTTAAACAGATTACTTTGGGTTTTTTTCCTTCGATGAAGATGCTCATCAGCAGCCCTGCCCTAGTTTTTGAGGAAAAGTCTGGGGAGGAAAAGGCAGCTATTATGCAAGCAAATGCAGCAAGCTGAGCAGGAATGTGTATAATCTTACAGCAAAGATCAGCTTCAAAGAATGATACCTCTAGAATTCCAAATGCATACCCCATGCTATGCAGCAACTTGTGCAGACCTATAACGTGATTGCACAACCTCCCTGCCTCTGAAGTGTGGGAAACCAGCTTGGATAGATGGGATGGACATATTGTGTTCTGCTCTGAGAAACAGAAATCTGCTGTAAGGTATCAGTGTCCAGGGCCTGATCTCACTACCACCAACTTTGAACAGAGAAAGAATAAGATGGGGACAAAACATTTTCCTGAGTGGAAGTCCTGTGCCTCCCTCTTTGTGAGTAAGCTGCTACACAGGGCTGCAGAGCCAGAGAATTGACCCCACAACGTTCTGGCTGTGAGGTCCCACAGGTGGGAGCTTGGATCTCACCTCCAGGTCGTTCGACACCAGTGCTTCCAAGGTCATGAGTGCACCCCACAGCTGATTAATGTCCTCCTTACCCTGAGCTCGTTTAGACTCAGCAATTTCACCACTCCTGGCCTGAGAAAGCTCATCCAGCCTCTAAACACAGAGATACATGAATTAGTGTTCAGCACTCCATTGCAATTTAATGAACTTGTTACATGTGTGAGAAAAGTTCCTGCTGCTGATTAGCTGAAATGAAATGTGATGATTCAGGGAAGTCTCCAGATTTACATAGTGGGTAGTCAACAGTGCTGAGGTTTGCTACTGCAGGGGGATTGGGAAAACTCTTCCTCATCCTCCACTCAACAGACGACTTTGCTCCTTCTATGCTTCCAATTTTGGTTCTCCCCTCATTTCAAGCAAAAAAAAAAAAAAAAAAAGAATAACATTTAATTCTTGACATTGCTGGCTGTGAAGAAGAAATTAACAATTGGTTCAGAGAAAGAAAGGCAGGTGTAAATCCTGATCCACTTCCTGCCAAGGAGAATCTTGACTGACTTCCAGTAGGGTCAGGATTTAGTATTCTGAATATGGAATACCTATCATTGCCTGCCTTCCTCTTACAGCAAGGATTTATTGCCCTTCAGAATTATGTATTGATGTCACTTTTGTATCAGGCAAGATTTATGTTTGCTTGGATAAAAAAAAAAAATCCTCTTGTGCTGAATGTGTTATTTTCAAGTCTGTTTAAAATCAGTTAACAATCAACTGCTTAAAAAAGGAGGAAAAATATATATGTTTTATTATGTCTAATCCACTTCTCCAGAGAGGGAATGGAATGGGGTGAAATAAAGAATTCTGTTAAAAACCCCTGCCAAGGCTTGTGTTTGGAAATGGGGTGGATTACCCAAACTCTGCAGTTTAAAAGAGGGAAGGGGAGAGCAAGGTGTCTTCTTTTCTAATGTAAACAAGTTAGGAAGCTCAAAAGGCTCCAGAGCCACTCAAGCTGCACCTCTGGGAGCAATAACTTCAAAGTTCAAGGCCTTTAATCCTCCGTAACCAACTTCAGAGAGCACGGTGATTTTACAGGTTACCCAAGTTTACATGAAAGGATTACAGACAGACAAACAGCCTAAGAACAGCTCACAGACTGCAATCTGCTGGGACCTCAGTGCCTTTTAAATTCCTCCAGCAATTTTAAACGATGGGGAAATGATGTTAAAACACTGTGTCCGGTTTTGATACAAACTCCTCTAATATTTATATGAAAACTGGCATGCTGAACCCTGTGTCCTGTTTGTAGAGAATCACAGAATCCCAGAATGGTTTGGGTTGAGAAAGACCTTAAAGATCATCCAGTCACACGCCCTGCCATGGGCAGGGACACCTTCCACTATCCCAGGGTGCTCCAAGCCCTGTCCAACCTGGCCTTGGACACTTCCAGGGATCCAGGGGCAGCCGCAGCTTCTGTGGGAATCTGTGCCAGGGCCTCCCCACCCTCACAGGGAAGGATTTCTTCCTAATATTTAATCTAATTTCTTCCTAATATTCCATCTAAGCCACCCCTCCTTTAGCTTAAGGCTAATCCCTCTTGTCACCCCTTGCAGCCCAATCCATAGCTGAGCCTGACAGAGGTGAAGGGGTAAAATCTAGCCTCAGCTGTGTATCTTTGGGTTTTGTTGTTGTTTCTTTGTTATTGTAGATTTTGCAGGGTTTGTTTTGCTGGTTTAGGCTTTTCTCATGGAAGACACAGTAAGAATTCAAGCACAACTTAACTGAATACTCAAATCAAACTCTGGTTGGAACGAGATGATCTTTTAGGTCCCTTCCAACCCAAACCATTCTGCAGCTCTGTGACTCTGGTAGTGCTGCCAGCCCCTAGAGCTGCTGGATGCAGATTTCCAATGTGAGTCAGCAAGGTTCAAGGCCCCGGAGCAGAGTGACTCAGCAGCTGTCAGCCAGTGACAGGCACTGAAATAAAAGTGACCTGGTTTCCAGCAGGAGCCAGCGCTTGTGACTCTGCTGGTGTCACTTGTCAGGGACTTGCTCTCTCAGCTGACAGTGTTACCAGGCTTTAGCCCTCCCTTTTTTTTTTTTTTTTTCCTGTGGAAACAAAATCATGATCCATCTATTATACATGGTTAGAAAAGGATCCAGCTAGAAGCTACGCCCTGAGCAGCCACAATGGGTGGCTGTAGTTGAACAGAATGAAAAGAGAGAGTTTCTGCTTTAAAGGACTAGAAATACATTAAAATAACTTTCTCTAATTTTTTTGGGTTATAGTTCTTTGAGCTGTTTTTGAGAAAATGAACTGAAGCAGAAAATTACTTGAAAATAAACTGAATACCCTGCAATTTCCTTCCTTTTCTTCCTGGTTTTTCAATGAAGGAAGAGCTATTGGAGGCTTCAAATGGAAGGGGAGTAGCAGTAAACATCTATCTATCTATCTATCTATCTATCTATCTATCTATCTTAAAAATCAACTTTATAGAAATATTTAAACTAAAAGGAAGGTAGAGAATTTCCATTTTCTTAAATATTGGTGACTTTTCCGGATGGGAAAAAAAAAAGTAAAAAACTCCACCCTGTTTAGCCACATTTTTTGTAAACCCTTGAAGGACTTTTACCTTTATAGATGATAACATAATGACATATTAATTTTGTTCTACACTGAATTCCCAGTATATATAAAGGCTGTGTTAGCTGGTTATAGTTTGCCCAAAGGGTAGAAATTTCCATCCCCATTTTTTTTCCCTACATAAAGTATTAAAAAACTTTTCACATTATGTCAATGACATTATATTAGCTAATAAACCAATTTTTCTTTGTATAAATTTATGATGTAAGAAACACATAAGGAAATATCAGTGAGTGAGCACTGGAAGATTTTTCCCTGAGAGGCTGTGGAGTCCCCATCCTTGGAGATATTCACAGTCCTGGGCAGCCTGCTGTGAGTGGTCCTCCTTGACCAGAACCAGATGACTTCCAGAGATCCCTTCCACCCTCAACCACTCTGTGATTCTGTCATTAGGGATCAAGTTTTAATTTCCATTACAGCATTGTCAATCCAGAATAATTTTCCTAATTTTAATGGAGTTACCCCCATTTTGAGCAAAATTAAAAGCTGGTATAGGATGCAGGGAAATCATGTATCAAACAAACAAAAATATAACATTACCCTTTGGTTCCGACTCTCAAAGTCTGAGATTATTCTCTTGCTCTCTTGCTGGTTGACTGCCAGAATTTCATGGAGTCTTTTGTAGAATTTAGAGACTTCAGCTTCTCGTTTTTCATACTCTTCCAGTCCATAGTTATACAGGTTCTCACAAACTAAGACAAACTCCTTCTTGTATGTGACAGCAGAGTCAAGGTCTTTTGCTTGTTCAGCGGAGCAACACATTATGTTCCTTCTGCCTCTGCAAATCTGAGCAACAAGAGCTACGAGCTACTTTTATGTAAACTCTGTGGTTTGTGCTGGGAGCTGCCAAATATTCTGTCTGGGGCAGGTCTGGGTCACCCATTCACGTTTTGCTGCCTTAAAGGTATGGAGAAAGCTATGGCAACTTGAGAGGGGAAAAAGGTTTGAGGAAGAGAAGAAAATACATTCACTTGTCTGACTCTTCTGACACAGCAGCAGAAGGAAACCTACAACCCTATCTGTCTTCACAAGTGTGAATACAGTGCCTGTGTAGTTAATAAATACAGCTCTGGAGCCCACAGCCAGAGCACAGAATAAACTACTGACTTGGTAGCATCACAAAAATAACGTCAATTTTTCTTCTGCTATTATCTTGGCAATGGAATTGTTTCTGGAGTCTATTGTAGTTAAGCCATGATGCATTTTTCCCCAACAGTGTAATGCAATTTTAAGGAAGGTCAAGTTACTGGCCTTGACAATACTCTATTAATCTGAATGAGAAAAGAAAAAAGAAAAAAAAGTGTCTGCTTTCTGCTCCCCCGTGTAGGAGCAATGATCAGAAAAATGTGCTGGCCTGGAAACTTCACGTTGCCAGTTGTGGCAGGTTGTGAGATATGCGACTTGTATCATTCTGATTAGTCTGTTCCTATCTCCTACCACTTCAATTTCAACATGATTTTAGCAACTGTGCTCTTATAATCCAACCGACAGAGATTTATCTTCCAGCTCATTTTAAACTTTAAGTGGATTCCAGACTTAAAGAAAGTACAAAGTCTTGATTCTTGAAGGGTCAGAAAAGGAGGCTACCAAAATTGTGTTTGATTCAAGGGAAGGAAAAGGAATATGGTAATTACAGCAGTGAGAATTTAAAATGCTGGGATCTCATGACCTGTTGGGGATAGAAACGAGTGGTTTTACAAATGGGATGTCTCAAGCTGGGCTGGCCAGCTTGTCAGTAATATAAACCATTTGTTTGGAGCCCTCATATTTCACAAGATATCATGCCTTAAAGCTGTCAGTGGTCTCACAGCCTTGTAGTGTAACTTTTGGTACCGTTCCAAAATTGAACACAGACTGCCTCAGATCTTAGATCAATGTAGCTTTCAGCTCTGGACAAAAGCAACGGATGAAGAGTCCCTGTGGATGCACTTCCTTCTTAACTCAAGGCATTACCTGTTAGCTGTAGGTATTCCAAACCCAGGAAGGATATGCCTGCAGCAGGTCCCCCACTCCAGGGAGGGAAGCCAGTTTGGCAGCTTCTGTATCCTCTGCATGCAGACTGTCAAACAGGAATGATCCATTCAGGTACTCAACAAAGGCTGCCTTTGAAGAGAAACAGAGCAAAATAAGTAAAATAGAGACGCCAGCCTGCTGCCAGTCCTCAGGATGTGTCTCTCCTATAAGCAACTCAGCAGCAGCAGAATATGGGTGCAGACACAGTTACATGAACACAGCAGAAACTCCAAGCAAGCCATGAAAGCACCTTGCAACTGGAGTGAAACCCATCCCAGCAGCTGTAGCTGCTGCTACAGCTCTGTAGCCTAAGGATAGAAAACACTGCTTCATCTTGTAGCAGATCACCAAATCATAAAATGGTTTGGGTTGGAAGGGACATTAAAGATCATCCAGTCACACCCCCTGCCATGGGCAGAGACACCTTCCACTTTCCTAGGTTGCTCCAAGGCCCATCCAGTCTGGCCAGGAACTCTTCAGGGATGGGGCAGCCACAGTTTCTCTGGGTAACCTGTGCCAGTTGCCAGTTTGAGACATTACCACATACAAACACTTATTGCAAGGCTATTTAGCCTTTCAGATAAGGAGATGGTGAACTTTAGGGAGGGACAAAGGGAAGAGTTGCAGCATCCTCCCTGGCACTAAGCACTCAACTTAAGCCACTCTGATCTTCTAGAGGTCTGGAATACTGAGCCAGGCTACAACTGAAAGCACCATTCCACCTCATCTTGCTTTCAGCCCGTTCAAAGGACTACAGTGATCTCCAAAAGTCCTGGAGAGTTTAACCACAAAACTAATGAAAAGCTTGACTTAGTGTGAAGGAGAAAAAAAAAAAAAAAGTCACTTCACTATGAAAACGTTAACATTTCCCTCAGACCTGTAATTTTCCTAATCTCACGTCAGGCTGATAAGCTCCCTGGGTATGATTTACTATTTAGCTTTGCAGGGTCTCTATCTGTAGTTTCATTGTTCAGCTCAAAGAATTATGTTCCCCCACGTCATGTGTATTCCACAGCAGCTCCTGTTTCCATCCAAAAGATAAGATTCAGAGATCACAGAGATTAATCTGAGCCTTAGTTTTAGCAGCATTGATGTTAACCTCTCATTAAATCTTCAAGCAGGGAGAAGACAAGTCAATGTCTTGTCTTGTTGTGCTTCTTTCTCCTGAGACAATACACAACCAGCCAAAGAAAACTTACCTGGTGGTACTCCAGCTCTTTCTGCTTTGCATCTTTTACCTCCTGAAGAGCAAGGACCCGAGCCTCTTCTTGCTCCAACGGCTTTGTAAGATCTTGATACTTTAAAGCTGCAGCTTCTCTCTGAGAAATATAAATAAAATATTTGTATTAGATTATCCAGTATTGCTCAATGAATCAGGGCGTAAGCAACTGATCTTTCCAGAACATGCACCAGAGTGGCATCTGCCTCTCCATTTCCTCATGGGCTTTTTATTAAACTACTTATGAAGTTTCTAATCTAATCCTCATCCCATTTTTTGCTGGCATATTGCTCTGTTTCTGCATTCAGTGCATCTGAGATAATTCAGTCACAGGAAGCTTTTCTCTCTCCATTTTCTCATCTTTAAAGTTGTTTTTTTTTTTTTTTTCTCTTTTAGCAGGAAGTTCTATTTTGACTTCTAGAATTTGAGCTCCAATTTGATCAGTCAGCGAGGTTAATACATTTTCTAGGGAGGAGAAGGTTCTTTGGAGGAGTGGATGGCGAGGTAGCACCAGGGGCAAGAACCTCATTAGCTTGAAACTGAAGCTTGACAAATTTAACTATGCAATTCTCAGACGTCCCTGATGAGCAGGGACTGCATTCCATGACCTGGAATGCACTACCAGTCCTATGGTAAGAGAATTGTACATTCCAAGTACAGGTCCTGCTCTGTGACAAGCAAATTTACAATTAATCATGTTCTTTGGTTACTAAAAAAAAAACCTCAAACCCTGAACAAAAATCCCCGTCTTTGTTCCTTTGAGCCCTGGGATGATAAAGCAGCTCCACAGGTTACTGCTGAGGAGGAAGAGTCTTTCTCTCAGAAATCAAAAGTGGGAAGTGCATCCAGGCACCTGCTTGCCTGGATTGTCAGTTTGCTACTGAAACAAATCACTCTGTGAGCAGCAGGACCACCAAGGCTCCTTCCCCCTGGATCCATGTCTCCAGACTGATTTCCTCTGAGATTCTCTAAGAAGACTTGCACTCACACTGCAGCCTCTCTGTGGCAACATGAACCAGGCCCCTCTCCCACACACAGCTGCTGATTTTCACAAAATCTGTGAAGACATCATGCTTCTGACACCTCTACCTCTCTGTCAGATTTGACAGAATTTGGCCTACAGGTTCACAGCTGCTATGTGGAAGCAGAATAAACACTGTGTGTTTCTGTGAGCCTGATTTCTGCAGGGAACCTGCCCCCAGTGCTGGAATATTGCTGGCACACCAACAAAGCAAAGGCTCTGTAAGATGCTGTTGCCTGATTTCCCAATCAGGGAGTGCAGAAATCTCACCGTGGAGTTTCTCACGAGCTTGAAGTCCAAGTACACCAGGTTTGGAAGATGAGCAACAACAAACAGCCTGTAGTGCTCTTCACTGCAGAAAGGGTTCCCACTGAGGTTCAGTGTCTGTAAGCTTTTTAACCTCCTGAGATAGATAACCTGTGCCAAAGGGAAAGAGCTCTGTATTTCCCAGTGCTGGGGAAACACAGCCTTGGAATTTATTGCTTTTATTACAGTTGAGCTGCAATATGTATTCTGCTCTGCTGCCAAATTCACACGACAGTCAATTATGAGTTTCTAATGGTTTTGGGAAAGGAAATACTTAAATTCATGCTGGTAGTATCTAGACAATGGGTGGAGAGAGAAGGCAGATGGGGTGCACAAATCACAGGTCCTAAATTGGTAAGATGCCCTCAAAAGAACTCCAAATAAATCCTAGCCTCCCCCCTTTTCTCATGTGCAGCCACTTATTCCTTTTCTAGCTTTCATGGGGGCCAATAGGAATTTTGCCATGGCTGAGAGCAGTCACAGAATTGGGCCATGAGTCAATAATCTAAAAGAAAAATGGCTGCAGTAAGCATTTAACACCAGAGGACCAAAACCATAGCTCAGACTAGTTAGAAGTCCTAAGAAGAATTTTATCACCTAAGGAGGGGCTTGGACACAATGGCAAATGCCAGTTTTAGAATATCTGCTCCTTCAGCAGGGAATATTTGCAAAGCCAGGGAACACTCACATCTTCCAGAATGGTCAGGTTATTCTTCCCTATGGAGAAAATCTGCAGCTCTTGCAATGTGTCCATGTGCTCAATTTTAGATATTCTGTTATTGTAGAGACTGAGGTCCTGCAGTTTGACAAGAGTATCCAGGCCCTCAATTACTTCAATATTGTTGAAGGACAGGTCTGGAGAAGAATTTACAAATCAAACATTAAATTATTTCTTGCAGAACACCCTGATTCTGCCCTTTAGTTCTAGATGTAGGAGTTTATGTACAGATTTTTCTCAGGGGTGGTCCAGGTCCCACAGGAAATGCTCAGCATTAAATCATCCTTTATTCCCATCTCCTTCTTGCAATTGTCAGTGCAACTTTTAAAGGAGAGGAAAAGCTGAAGTTAGTCCATGCAGAGTCCACATACACAGCCTGAAAGGGACTTCTGCCTTATGGGGAAACACAAAACAAGAGGTGAGGAAATGCCCTTAGAGGGGAATTTTTGTGATGAATCTGACACTGTCTTGTTTCTTGCAGACTCTGTCCTGCCACACCAATGCCACAGTTGTGGTCTCTCCCACAGGACCAAGATAAGGCAGTTCCATGCCAGTGGAGTTATGCAAAGGCTCACTTTAGCTGTTTCACTTATTGAAATGTCCTCTTCTCCTGCCAGAACATCTCTCCTAACACCTACGCTCACCATGACTAAGGGCAGGATTTGCCTTTGGACTAGTACTGAGCAAGCCAAGAGTCCAAAAACAGTTTATGAGGTCTCTTGGGTGGCTGAGACACTTGTACAGCAGCAGCTGAGCCACTGCAGCCTTTGGGCAAACAAAATAAGCGAGTGTGCTCCAAAACACTGTGCTTACCCTGATCAGTTGGTGATTCACAAGTGCCTCAGTCATCTGTGGAGCAGCACAGTGCAAACAACTGGGTGGAAGAACCCATTAGACATTTCACAACATGCTTATGAGCTCAAGCCCTGCATGCTGAGGATATATTTAGAATTCCAGCCAGCAACGTGGCTGCAGTTCCAGGGAATGCTCTAAGCTGTGCATCTGTGTAGCTGCAAGCAGGCACATAAGGCTATAAGGATGGGCACTCCTTGGGACAAGGGTGACACCAAGCCCTTAAGGATATAGGGGCTGTAGGCTTTGGAATGCCTGCAGCAGCTTTGGAAACAGAATGCAGGCTTCTAAATCACAGAGGTGTTTCCATAAATATTCCTGAAAGTCACCCCTAAACACAATACAAACCTTGGAAACAACCTTGAAACCTCAGTTTCCTGTTCCTGCCACATCAAATGTATTAAACTCAGTTTTTAAATATTTGAAGGATTGTTTTGCAGCTCTGATACTCAGGCATTTTGACATTTGACAGTCAAATAAGGAGACACACAGACAGCTGACAGCCTTCCCAGGGTAAGCTCCTATCAGTCGTGTTTGAGAAGGAAGGTGACATCCTGGTTTATCACAGATTGCTTTGCACCTGCAAAGGCATCCACCCTCCTCTGTCTGTATCTCACCAAGCCATACAAGGTGAACCAGAGTCTCCAGACCTTCTATCTTCTCAATGATGTTGTTGTCCAGCTGCAGTTTAGTCAGATTCTCTAATGGCCACAGATTATCAATCTGCAGGATGTCTAAAGCCACAGGAAAAAAAAAAAAAAAAAAAGGAAAGAAAAAGAAAATTGCTTTTCACGTGAGCCAGCTTTGTTTTAGCAGACACACTGCCTTGCACAAGGAAAACACGTCCAGTCTTGCCTCCAGAAGGGTTTTCAGCGTGTGATGAGTGCCCTGGAGAGCTCAGAGGTGCACTGGCTGGACGAGATTTCAATGAAACAGCCCACTTAACCTCAGTGTCCTGCACCAGCGCATGCTGCTCATCAGCGAGGCCAACGAGGCGTGCAGGGGGTGCTGACTATGGCCCTGCACTCCAGTGGCTTTATGAATCCACTACTAGGAGGCCTTGACCTTCATTTTCCTCTCCAGCTCCAAGCAGGAGGTTTGGGATGAGACTCTGCTTTTCTCTGCATTTGCAGTCTAGCAGTGCCCAGCTCCTGCTTTTGTAAATGACTCTCCTGCTCCTGGGATTCTCAGCACAGGAGAGGAAGTTGGAGTCTACTTTTTCTGTGAAGGCTGCAGTTTAGAACTAATCAATATCCCTGCATTTAGTTTCCTCCAAAAACAGAATCACAAGGGCAGGCCGTTAGTCACCACAGCAAAGTATCAGGACCAAGGTGACAGGAAATACAGAACATTCTCACTCCCTTTTCTCTTTCCCCTGCAATGGCTTCCCAGAAGATTTCATCTGCTGTCCTGCTATCCTTATTTAGTGAGGGCACCATAAACCGAGGAAAATATTCACACAGCTCTGGATTTTTTATTTGCAAACAAATCTATGCAGGATCAGGTCAAGGGAGTATTTTCTAAGAAAATCAACTCATACACACGTTATTTTACTGGAGCACACGAAGAATAATCAACTGAAATTACCCCCCTCCCTAAAATACTCAAATATTGAGCCAAATGTTCTTCCTCTTCATTTTTTTGAGTGCAAGTTTACGACAGGTTTGACAGTAAGAGGCAAGCCATGGTAATGCTATGGATGACCAGAAAATGCCATCAGATTGGACTGTAATCACCAGAATCTCCCAAACAGCTCTCACACAATCACCAGCCGCGGCAGAGCCTGCCCAGGGTTGGATTTGGCCACGAACTGAGGGGCCCAACAGGCCTGTGGCCTGTAGGTGTCACCACAATATAAATGTTAAATGAGAACAGCAGTGACAAAAAGAGAGGAAAGTGAAGCAGTTTTGGAGTCGCCCATCAGCAAAAGCTCCCTCTGATGAAGCTCCTTTGCACAGGTGTGAGCTAAAGTCCAAGTCCAGATGTTAATTTTCACATAATAAATCCAAGCTAATAATGGTTGCTTAATTGCCAGCTACCCACTTATTCTATTACCTTCTAGCAAAAGAAGAGGCAAAATATGTATATATTCTGATACTCACTTTTAAAACTAAATTGTAGCTCTGTCACGACCTTAACATTAATACTTTCTTCTCTGGCAATATCTCCAAGGTCCTCTGGACACTTCTCTTCAATGGCTTTCTGAAGCATTTCATCATCAATAATGTTTGGCTCAATATTCTTGAAAAACTGACTCATTGTGAGACAAAATCAGCCTTAAAGGACAGAAAAGAAAATAAATTAAATCACTGCCTGGCTACTCTTTCCAGCAGTCATAGAATCCCAGAATAGTTTGGGTAGGAAGGAACCTTAAAGATCATCTCATTCCATCCTCTGCCATGGATCCCACTATCCCAGGTTGCTCCAAGCCCCATCCAGCCTGGCCTTGGACACTTCCAGGGAAGGGGAATCCACAACTTCTCTTGTCAGCCTGTTCCAATGCTTGACAACCCTCTCAGTGAAGAATTTTTTCATGGAAATTTAAATATCCCTAATGTTGCCCTGGAGGCAACGAGACTATTTGTCTTTTTCAAACTGTGCAGAGTTAATGAATCGCTGCGAAGGACTTGAATCTTCAAACTTTTGCTTGTGTAAGATGTTTATAATTACAGGGTAAGTTCTGATTTATTTTTGCATGGGACAGTGATGATAAATGTCGGGGTTTAGAGAGGTCTGCTCTCATTATGGCATTTCATTAACAAACCAAACCTCTCTGTGGCTGTGCGCAGTACAGACCGAGGAGCAGCAGGCCCTGGATTTATCCATCCTTCACCTTCCTCTCTCTCTTTCTTGTATGGGTTGGGAGGGATCTTAAAGCTCATCTTGTTGCAGCCCTGCCATGGACACCTTCCACTAGCCCAGGTTGCTCCAAGCCCCAGCCTGGCCTCGGGCACTCCCAGGGATGTGCGCTTGTCTTCGGCCGGTTCCAAGCACCCCTGCCCGCCGCCTCTCGCTCCCGGCGAGATCAGATCCCGGATCAGATCCCGGCCCATCAGGCCTCTCACCCGCAGGTTCCCTGGGGTCTGGGTCGGTTCTCGGTTCCCGGTTCCCGGTTCCCGGTTCCCGGTTCCCGGTTCCCGGTTCCCGGTTCCCACCCGCGCCTCAGCGCCCGTCGCTAAGGAAGCCCGGGTGCGTTGCTAAGGGCGGCACGTGACCGGCTCAGCCGCCAATGGGCGTGGAGTGGGTGGGGAGGTCAGAGACCAATCAGAGCGAGAGAAATCCGTGTCAGCCAATCAGCGCTGGGACCGTGCCCTCGGGGCGGAGAGGGCTCTGATGATTGACGTTGCCTTTGCCCAATAATATTACAAATACTTTCGGGCCTTGCCCAATAGATAATGGCAGTCTCATTGTCCTCGCTGTCCATCAAAGGGAGGGCGGGGAAAGAGGCGGGACTATCCCGGGGCGGGCCCCTCTCTTGACAGTGATGGACACGCTCTTTAACCAATGGTTTTGCTGCGCGTCCTGCGGCTGTCCAATTGGACGCAGGGAGGCGGGACTCAGCCGCCAGAGCGCGCTCTGGTTGGTGCGCGCGGCTGTCGCTCAGGGCGCGGTGCGGGAGGGGTGGGCGCTGGGCCGCTGTTTGTTGTCATCCCAAGATGGAGTTTCTGCTGGGGAACCCGTTCAGCACCCCGGTGGGGCAGAGCCTCGGTACGGCGGCCTGGGGAGCGCGGAGGGGCCCGGGGGAGCCCGGGGAGGCAGCGGGGGCTTCGGCCAGCGGGCCGGGCTGGAGGCAGCGGGGGGTTCTGGGGGTCGGCGAGGGGCTGTGGGGGCTCTGGGGGGTCTGTGAGGAGCTGGGGGAGCGGTGGGCGGAGAGTCTGTGAGAGCCCATGGGGGAAATTTGGGCTCGGTAAGGGGCTCTGGGGCTTAGCGGAGGTATTTGGGGGTTATGGGGATCAGTGCGGGTTGATGGGGGGGTCTGGGGGCGGTGAGGCTGCTCTGGGGGCTCTCGGGGGTCTCTGGGGAGCAGGGATTCCAGGGGTGGTGGGGGCTTGGGGAGTGCTGGAGGCCTCAGTGCGGGACTCTGGGGTTAGTGGGGGGCGTGGAGAGATCAGAGGGCAGAGAAGGCCTGGGGAACAGGCTGCTGTCCATGGGAAGAGACTGACTGCACGTCGAGGTGGATGCAGGAAAGTTGTTGCATCCCCCAACTCCTTTTCCTGAAGTTGAGTGCCTTCTTCCAGACCGCCCTGTCATTGATGCACTCTTTCCCAAAGTACTGAAACCTCCCTGTACCTCTTGGTGATGTGGTTTAGAGACACAAATAAGTGCTCGTTTTTCAGCCTGGAGGCTGAGTCGTGGTTTTGGTAACGCTTTGGTGCCATTAGCAGGTTTTTCTGAGCCAGCTTTCACTGCGTGGCCAGTCAAGGCCTCCCTGGGCTGCTGTGGCTGCTCCCTCCCTCCCACAGATGTGTTCTTTCATGGCTACTCATGTTTTGGTCTGGGTTGCCATGGCTGGGGCAAAGAAGAAAAAGGAGAAAGCCTGGGCTTCACTCGTGCAGAGTTTGGTAACTCTGAGTTTTCACCTCAGCTGAATGGGCTCTCGGTGCCTCCTGCTTTCCTCTCTTGGGCCCTGGAGAAATTTAAGATCTCTGACATTGCGGTGGGAAGGAGCAGGCTGGCTCAGGTTCCTGCAGGCAGTCCCAAAGCCAAGGTGATGTTCAGTTGAGCACATCTCCTGCGAGGCAAGGCTGGGAGAATTGGGATTGTTCAGCCTGGAAAAGAGAAGCTTTGGGGTGAGCTAATTGTGAGCTAATTCCCATATCTGAAGGGAACCTGCAGGAAAGATGAAGAGAGAGGCTCTGGAGTGACAGGGCAAGGGAGAATGGCTTCAAACTGACAAGAGAGTGGGGAAAGATGGAATATTGGGAAGAAATCCTTCCCTGTGAGGGTCGGGAGGCCCTGGCATGGGTTTTCCAGAGAAGCTGTGTCTGCCCCATGCCTGGGAGTGTTCCTGGCCAGGTTAGACAGGGCTTGGAGCACCCTGGGAAGGTGTCCCTGCCATGGCAGGGGTGGAATGAGATGTTCTTTAATGTCCCTTTCCACCCAAACCATTTTGTGGTTCTATAACACACACCTATGCATAGTCTAGCCTATAGCTATTCTACGTTGACTTATGGGATGATGGAAATCTTTGAAAATCATAGTGGAGAAAACTTTGCAGAGCATCAGCTCATGGCCCCAAAGCTCTTTTCTAGTCCTTTCCTCATCCCCACGTGCAGGGACACCCCCTGGTCGAGGTGAAAGGCCCTTGCATGGGTGAGTCTCACGCCGTGCTTTGAGCATGGCTGGGCTCTCTTTGTCAGGCTATAGGGAGCATATGTATAACTTGCTGTTTATCCTCAGCCATCTGGGCTGTTTATTTCCTCTGCTGAGGGAGAGAAGTGCCGGGAATCAGAGGGGAATAGCGAGAACAGCTCAAGAGAGAGGTGATTTTAGAGTGAATGGGCTTTGTTGTGTTTGGCCATCAGAGCACCCCTGCCAGGCCAGCTGCTGCTGGGCCAGGCCTCTGCCGTCAGCCTGGGGAGGGCAGGCAGCAATTTCTCCTCTCTTCATTGGCAGCTTCTTTTAGCATCAGTCAGTGGTTTGAAGGAACTGAAGAATTGTTGGGGGGGGAGGGCAGGGAGGGAGGAGTGGTAAAATCTGCTTTTTTAGCTTTCTGCCTGTTTAACTCCAGAGTGCAAAGGTTTCCACAGCTCTCCCATCCCTTCGCTCGCTGAGCAAGCGGCCGCTGCCAACTTCGAGGCTTTGAACGCTGAGCTGCTTCCATCAGATAAGGTTAGGTGTGCAGCTTCCCTTAATGCAAAATTCAGCTGCACTTTCAGAATGTTTTTCTTTACTCCCAGGGGGAAGAGATAACTGTAGATTTTATTTTGGAAGACAAATTTTTCTGCTTCTCCTATCGCTGCCAGTTATCCCTTTCTGAGACAGCAGTAAAACAAAAGCATGCCTTGTTCTCAGACACTGCTATTTGCCCAGTGCTTCCACAGTTTGTTTTTCCAATGAGCTTGTGGAATATAATTTTCACTTATGCTTCTCTTCATTCTTTGAAAGAAATGGAATAATTTTGTATTTCTGTTTAAACATATTGTGTTGTACACAGTTGTGATGTTTTCAAGCAAGGCCTAACACTCACCATAAGGGAGAAGTGCAGAAAATCCTGTAGGTCCATCAGCACACCAAGAATGTGTGTTCTCTGCCAGGAAGTAGCAGAAGTTCACGAGAAGATTTAATTAGGGCTCTACAATATCTGCAGATAAATGCCAGGTCTGAAAGAACAAAGATGTCAGAAAAGGTTTTGGGAGAGCTGAGAGAGGTAATACATGGGATTTTCTCTTTTCTCCTCTTTATCTGGATAATGTCTGAAGCTAGGCAGGCTTTTTATGTTAACTCTTTTGCTTAATGTGGGAAAGTAATGCTAGGATGAGCTCAGAGGATTTGTAATGGAGATGGATAGAGTCTCCTGCATCTAAAGTGCCAGTTGAAACGGCAGCCAGGTACCTCATGGCTGAAACTTACATGATTTTTGGACTGTCTTATATGGTACCCTCTATTTAATTCCCAGTGGTGACATAGCAGAAACAATATAAGCCACCACCATGGCTGCTAATTACAAACCTCACCTAATTTTGCTATAATACTTTGATTGTCCTGTGGACACTCAGCTGACCTTGTGTCTCCAACAAAGTCCTCTCCTGAGAAGAGTGGTTGGTTTTTGGTGGGGCTGTGTGGAAGGCAGGCAGCTGTACCTGGGAGATTCCTGAACTCAAAAAAAACCATTTTAATTCCATTTTGCATTTTACCTAGAGGTTGCTGTGAAGGGAGCTTATAGCGTCATTTTATGTATAAACCAAAAATCTCACCCAGGATTTTCTAGCAGAATCCAATACTTCCCAAAGGTTTTGTGAGGTGTTTTTCAGAAGGTCTTTGTGAAGGCTGGTGAGAGTCTAGAGAGTGGAATTGGGTGCCATGGGTTTCATAGGCTGCCAAGTACATCGAGGTTAACAAGATCCTTTGTGGCACTGGGTGCTGGCCCAGTTCTTACAGCTGAACTGTTTATTTTTTCCAATCACCACTGTAAATACTATCTTGAAGAATGCCCTGACCAGTGAGGAGCAGAAGAGCAGGAAGATGTGTAGTAAGGCAGCTCTGACAGAGTGCTTGCTATGTGGAGAGGGATTGGCCTGGAGAAAAAGCTGCAATTTACAGTAGTGGGAATTTGCCTTGAGATTCACCATCCTGCCATAAATTGCTTTTTTATCTTTCTTTGTTCAATGGAGCCATCTTTAAAGTGTCACCACTCAATTCAAGGTTATTAGAACAAATACCCTTGCTGCAGGTTAGCGAAAACATCTTCGATGATTAAAGCTGATTGAATTACAAGAATGTGGAGTGCTGGTGACTCTTTTTTGGCCATTCTGCTTATTTGACAGTGGCCATATGGCTTACACATGAGGACACAGGGAAGCCTGGTTTAATTTTTTTGTTTGTTTGTTTGTTTATTTTACTCTGGAGACATTGCAAAGGCTTCAGGAAAGTGCCTCTTTGTTTGAATCCAAACTAAACCTTGCTGCTGCCCCCTCATGCAGGTGCAGAGGGCTGACCTGGGGCAGTGAGGTGTGAAATGGGCTCCTCACCAGGTGCTGGACAGGGGCATCAAGGTCACTTTTGGTCAGGCTCTGGTCAGGGCTGTGTGTGCTGCTGAACTGAGCTCTTCTCACAGCAGCCCCAAAATCTGCCTGACCCAGAGCCAAAGGCCTCTGGGAGTGAAGTTCAGCAATTAAGTGCAGCAAGACTTGAAAGTCAATTTTTAACACTATGGTTGTTATAGTTATATAGAAATAAAGTTGTCCTGTGTAGCTGGGAGTGGGGATCAGGTGCTGCTGGTTTACACCCCTGGTGCCTGTTGCTGAGAGGAAGTTTCAATGCACAGTGCTGGTCTGGGCACTTGGAGTCTGTTTTTGGAGGAGAAACAGTGTGGTGATTTAAGGAGGCTACAAAAACAAGGTTTCAGCAAAAGATACAGAGGCACTTTATTGAAGCAACAGTGAGGCAGACAGCTTCTCAATTGATTTTTATCAAAGCACTTGCAGTTTCCATTCAAGGCTGTTAAATTGATAATATATATGGTGGATACAGGCTGTTTTCAGAGCTGTTTTGTTCCCCCCCCTTTTTTTTTTCCTTTTTTTTTCTTTTTAATGGGAAAGTGCTTCAGGGGGGTTAAAACACCTTTTATTTTCCCTTCCATAAGAAGCACTTGAGCCCTTTCTTCAGGTTTCTTATGTCTCTAAGATTTTTATGATTCTTAGAATAAAACCAGTTCCTAAATAAATGAGTTGATGACTACATGTAGGAACAGAGAAATGCATTAGAGCCAGCAGCCCATGGTGGTCCTGTGGGAGGCATTAATCCAGGCTTTCTTGTCCACAATTTCCCTAAGTTCCCTTCAGAGTAAACTTACTACTTTGCTGTGCTGTGAAACATTTTTTTTTTTAATAGATGAGCCTTTCCCCAATGCTAGAAATCAGTGTTTAAAGTGTACACCATAATCTTAGGATGTGGTTCACATAAAATATCATTTTTGCAGTGTGCTGTTGGGCTCTGAATCTTCTCTCTCATCATTCATTGCCTTATAATGAAATAAAAAGTCCTTTGCATTTACCCACAGCCATGGAAGCATTGTCCCTTATTCTAAGGGAAGCTTTTCTCCATACAAGGTGGCAGTAACTTCTCTTGCTGTATCAAAAAGATGAATTTTGCCTTTGCCTGCAGTGAAAAGGGCACAAGAAGTTCTCTCCTCAGAGCTGAAGTACTTTTCTAGGTACTCCTGTAGCTGGTCAGTTTTTAGAAATCCAGCCCCCCACTGCTCATTGAGAATTGTGCTTGTCATGCAAAAAGAGCCTGATAAAGTGCTTTTAGTTTTATAAGATTATTTGGATCTGCTTTCACTTCATGACAATGGATTATGTTGTAAGGAAAATCTCCATGAAATATGAAAATGGATATCTTTGCTCTTTAAAGGAGCAAATAAATACTGAGTCATGAATCTGGCAACTTGGAGAAACTACGTACACGTGTGAAGCTGGGTAATTAGTATAATGCCATTTAATACTGGGTTACTAAGACTGGATTTATTTTATAGGCACAAAAGCAGATTGTAGTTCATGAAGGTATTAGAACATGTATTTTTGGGTAATGCTGTTTTATCTCTTTCAGCCTGGTACACTTAAATGTATATTCCATATGCTTCTAATAGCCATCTATATGTGAGAGTGAGGACAGCTTGTTCCCAGTTTGGTACTGCTCTGTTCATGAACTCAGCAGATTTTTTAGACTGCATATTTAAAATATCCTTGCCTAAAAACCACAGAAAATCCCCACAAACCCTTCCAACTGATGTAATATTTCATCCAAAACAATTTTCCCCCCAAAAAAGTACTCTGTGTTTTGCTTAGTGAGGAACAGTTTTAAGGTAGGCAGACTTTCCTATGATTTCATACACTATGTTGAGTTTTCAGTTAACAATTTTTGAAGGTGTTGAAAGCATTTGTGGCATCCTCAGTGACAGTGATCAGTGGAGGGAAAACAACAGCTCTTGCAGAAGTTTGGTGAGATGATCCTTGCCTGGGAAGGTGCTGCCTGATGCCTGCAGGGCTGGGGCTCTTTGAGCAACCTCCCTCCTCATCTGGTGTTTCTTCCTTGACCAAAAGTAATTTCATCCTCTGTGTTTGGGTTTAAAATCTGTACAGTGGGTAGGGGATAAGAGCACAGGGAGAAAGGATGTTGTGGGAGCCCTGTGAAGTGAGGGAATGACCCAAAAACCCAGCCTGTGAAACACAGCAAGGAGTCTGCACAGATCATCCAGAAGTTTTCCTCCTTCTCATTTGCATCTGCCTGGGGAATTCCTAGTTTTCTATGTAAAAGAAATTTGTTGCTGAGCATAAAAATCCCACCAAGGATAGATAAGCCTTATCTTCTGTATTTGTTTAGTTATTCTATTGATGGTTCTGCCCCATCATTTCAATTACTGCCAGTGGCAAAAGGCTCTTTTAAAATTGATGATTCTTCAGCACAAAAGATACTGGTCGAAAAGCTTTGCTAGAGCTGGGTCTCTCTTCCCTTAGGAGCAGCTCCTTTCATGTTTTCATACAACCCAGGGAGTCAGATCTTCCAGCTATAGGTAACATTTCCCACTGCTCAGGAAGGGGAGATGCAAATAAATCCAGCCCGTCTCTTATTGGCAGCATTGTCTTTAAAATTAAATATACACTCCATGATTGTTCTCTACCTGCCAGAATTTTAAGGTGGGCTCCACAATGCAGTAACTCATTTCAAAATCAAGGATTAAGGATGTAAAAAAATCCATGCCTTGTCTGTGTTTGAGCAATTCCTGGCATGGCTGTGTTTGGACTATTTACCCATGCTCCTGTATTGCTTGGTTCACAGCATTTGGCAGCTCAGTGTAGTCTCAGGGAGCATCAGGAGACTCAAAAATGAGGAGATACTCAGAAGAAAACCTGTTGAATAAGTTGGTTACCTTGTAGCCAGCTTATTCCTTGAGAGTAGGGCAGCCTGTTCCCCAACTGGACCTGGGAAACCTTCTGGGTTAAATTAGCTTGGGAAGAAATTCTTCTTTCAAATTCAGATCAAAGAAAACATACACAAAGTGAAGGCACAGACTTGTGTTGTAAGCTGTTTAAAATGTGTTTGAATACCAAGAATTTTTCAGAGCATTGGTTTCATGTTTTTAAGGCAGGAAAGACTTTGTTTCATCCCAAATGTGGTCAGGAATGTTGAAGATGTTAACTTGAACATGTTGCGTCCTCTTTATTTTCATGGTATACATTTACTGCAAGAAATATGACTTGTTTCCTCTTTGACCCAAATAACAACAACAACAACAACAATCCCATTTTTGCCTAGCTTAATAAATGCAAAAAGTCCCTTTTAAAAATCTGGTATTTCCTGACTTTTTAAAAAAAATTTATTTTGTCTCAATTATAGCTTTCTGCATTTATTTTACCTTGCCTTTCCTTGCCCATAAACACAAAAAGCTACCTTGAGCATATTAAATAAATTGCAAGCTTCAGCAGCTTTGCCAGCAAATTTTGTAAAGTTTTATGATAATCTGAGCCTACAGGTGAGAGATATTTCATAGCTTTGTCTTTGGAGACTAATAAATATATCTGTATATTAAATAGAAGCATTTTACTTAAGCTTTGGTGACCAAAGCTTACTTCTTACATACTGAAGTACAGATAATTTTTTTTTTTTAAGAATATCTGCAAGGCTTTAATTAGTAGTTTTGTCCAAGAAGTCCTGCTTAAGGTTTTGACTGAGATGATCCAGAAATGAGATACTCTGTTGTAGCTTTTCCTCCAAAACCTCGTTGATTGCAATGTGTTGGGCTCAACACATTTTTTACTTAAGTTGTTGAGGATCTTAATTCCTCAGTTTTCACCAAAAAGCTCTCTGCTTAGTTAACAGAGTGTTAAGGAATTTCACCAGTTAATTGGTTCCTAATTGAAGGATTAGGAGAGAAAATACGCAAATTTTATTGGAATATTTCATCTGGAGTGAGTCTTGAAATCCGTCTCCACACTGTGACTGGAGTTATTTCCTGAATTCTGTCTGGTATTTTCCCGAGCAGTTGTTATGGGATATAGGTATGATAATAAGATGATTGATAGTGGGATGTAGAGGTTGGGCTGGATGCAGCATGTATTTGGGTTTGTGTTACCCTGAGCTCACATTTAAGCTGTTGTAGTAAATAGCTTGGTTTTTTCCATTATCTTTGAGCTGCCCTTTCTCTACTGATTTTCAGTGGTTTTAATTAGAAGGGTATTTTGCTGAAAAGAGCGAACTCAGACCTTTGTGAAATTTTCTGCTAGTACAAATAATGGTAAATCTGAAATCACTTATTAGACAAGGAGTTGTTATGGCAACTATAAGATGGTTGGCTAATCAGAGAGTGAGATCAGTTTTTATTTACAAGTGTAATGAGCAATTAAGTTTGAGCAGCTGTCAGACTTGGAAAGTGATTAAAGTTCAGCAAACAACCCAAATGGGTCAGTGTTCAGTTCTGATGGTTTTCTGACACTGCAGCTTGATCATCTGTGGGTTTTACCTACTGTAATTAAAACTGCCTTTTAAATCCCCATCCGTGCCAATGACTTGGCATAGCCAATGAGTAGAAAAACCCCTTTTTCCTACCAGGTTCCTTAATGGGTATTGGCCTGGAGTCTTGCTGTGGGAAATGAGGTATTTCACGTGTAGCATTCCTTAAAGCAAAGCTCAGTTTGGATGCAGAATCATCTCCTGGCTGTGGTGATCACCAGGAGGGAGCTGGGGCAGTGCAGCCTGGCTCAGCCTTTGCACCTCTAAAGGCTCCCTTTCATTGGAGACAGCATTTTGCAGTTGTTGGATGCCTAGGGAGCTGCTGCTGGGCTCAGAGGAAGGATGTGCACAGTGTGCATGAGCATTAAACCCAAAGGAAGTGGAGAAAGTTGTGATTCACCCAGAAACAGGAGGGAATGCCCAGGAGAGGCTGACCTTGGCCGGAGCTGGTCACAGTGGACAGGGCAGGCTGCTCATCCTCATGGCTTTCCCAAGCGTGAGGAGCTGGTTCTCTGCAGATTCCAAAAGACTGCACATGTTCACACTGGGAAGGTTATCTTCCCATCCATACTTTGCACCAGATCAGCCTGTTTCATTGCTGGGCTTTGCTTCCCTGCTGCACGTGTTAAATAAGCCAAACTGTTTGTAAGCCTTGCTCAAAATTTGTGTTCTAGTTAGAATTTTAACTGTCCAAAACAGTTAAACCAGTAGAGTTATTTTCCAAAATTACACTGCAGTCCCCTGATACATTTACATTTTTATTAATTTTGCCACACTAATGGTATGATGTAATAGAGGCAATTGCAGTGGAACTTGAAATGGATTGGGACAGCTCCTGGCCTGAAGAATTTACAAAATTGTATGCCTAGATAGCACAAGTTGGTGAATGGGGACTTAAGGGGAAATTAAGATGACAGTCTCAGAAATAGGCATTTGCATACTTGACCTAAACTTCTGGTATTTACATTTTCTATTTATCAGTCTTTTTCAGGCTTATCTACAGCACTGGCACATGAGAAAACAGGGCTGTAAAAATGGAACAGAATTTTTAGTAGGGTTATTAGAGACCAAGAAATCCACATTTCTCAGCCCCCAAGATGGGATTGCACATACGTATCTTGTTATTGCTGTTGCCTGATTTGCACTCGGGTTTCCTGAGGAGATTGCTTGGGAGTGTTTATCTGCTAAGCTTCTGCAGGAATAGCAAGCAGAATGGGCAGCTGGCAGTGGAGCCTTTCAGTCACCACAGCATTGGCAAAAGTAATAATTCCTGTCACCTCGTGGAAGAGGAGCCAGCTCTTCCCTCCTCCCCTGGTGAAACACTTAGAGTATTCCAGATGCTGATCCTCAAGCCGTGGAGATTTTGGAGAATTGGGATGAGGTTGGAGCTTGCTGCCTCTTGCACAGGCCTGTTGTTGTTCTGTAGAGCGGTGCAAGGGAAGGCTGAAAAACTGAAATGCAAACTGAAGCTTTCACACAAGAAAACACAACCCATCAACTCTCAAAAGCTGCAGACTCTACATGTGGGCAATTGTGGTTTTCCAGAGGATGCAGCTCTTACCTTCCTAGTTGTAGGAGAGCTGGGGCGGGAACATCCACTTGGAATAGTTACTGCAAGAGTTGTTGCATTTCACTTGTAACACATTTTAATTATCACATGTGAACATTCGCTTAAAAATTCTGTGTAGCATGCTGCAGCAAAGCAGTAAACCTGTTCTTGTAGGAATGAGTGATTTTACTTATTTTTTCCCCTCAGTCAATAGTATTTTCAGTTTATTTTAAGCATGTGTAAATGTGGGCAAGTGATTTTAGGAGTAACCTGTAAAAAATAATACAAATAATTCTAATGTAGGAGCGTGGTGATTCTTTCTGCCTCATAGTTTGTTTGCAGCAAACATGTTACAAGTGAGCAGGTGGGAGGGAGATTTTGAAATATATGGGGATGGATTTTTAGAGTTTGCAGCTGACATGGATTAAAAATTCTTAGAGCATTTCATCCATGAAAGGCAATTAGTTTTGTTTTATGAATATGAAAAGCACGTAGCTTGTAAGTACTGGAGTGAAGTCCCAAGTGAGTTATTAGAACTTGCTTTACTCATGTAGTACAAAATTGGCCATCAAGAGCTGATAGATTTCAAATATAGCTCACTGACACACTGATCATCCATAACTTTCCATAAAGTCATTTTTTTGGGCTCACCAGTAATTACTGGATGCTGTTGAAGTCCTGAATGGGGCAGATAGTCACACATCAGGACACCTCCTTACTCTTGATGGTGATTACAGCGTGTTGTGCTGCTGGGAGATGGAATTGTGATACCTCTCAGCCTGCTTTTCCTACTTTCAGCTGCCCCTTTCTCTGAGATTCATAATTAAGCTCATAAAATGAATGGAGTCTGCTCTCTTTTTTTAGCAGTTGTTTTTTTTGGCATTCGGAAAAATTAATGCAGTCATTGGTTTTGGATTTTTGGGGTTGTCTGTATGAGTAGTTCTCAGCTACTAATGGGTGTTTGGAAAATGATGATTTTTTTTTTTCAGCTTCTTTGTTTATTTTTTGGGGTTTTTTCGGAGAGCCAAAATTGTTAGAAAATTTAAAATTTATGTAATTCTAGTGTTAATCAACAGATGTTATTCATCCAGTATGGCAGTGCTTTAGTACCTGAGATTCTCAGTTAAGGAACTGGTAGCCCAAGTTGAAGAATGAGGTAGCCCCTCCAACCATCCAAATTCCATGGAGAAACCAAAACAGGACGAAAACTCTTTGGCAAGTGATGGGCTACAATCTAAATTCTGGCTATGGAAATGACTAAATGTTGGTGATCTTGTTATCAAACACTGGCTGCTGGACAGTGTTCAAAGGAGGAGGAGATTTGGGTACCCATCCTGATGCACTGACCTGTTAAAACAACACCATGCTGATAAATTCTCCCACACAGAATCGTACGGACACGTCGCAGCAGTCACAGTTAAATTTAGAAAAGGCGAATCTGAAGGAGACCATTTCATCACCCAGGAGATTTTAATTTATGCTTCCATGCCTCTCATCCAGAGAAGAAAGATGGACACTCAGAGTGGGATGATATTAAACTGCTGGAAGTGTTGCCTAATAGATCACAGATGTCTGTGGAGTGGCAAATCATCATCCCCCCGACACAGCGGGACGAGGGGACACTGTCACGAGATGTGACATGTCATAAAGGATCATTGATTTGTTGCTCCCCTACTGTAAATCAAATATCTCCATTCAAATCCATTAAAAGCCATTAATACAGGGTGCAGATTTTAAAACTGCTTTGACATTTCTGATTGAAGGCTTGGGCGTATCGATTCCTTGACGTGAGCAGGTCCCTGTTTGTCAATCAGAAAGTAGCACCATCATCTGAAAATCGTGGGTTGGCAGCGAGGTGGGAATCTACCCAAGGTCACTGCTAAAAGAGATGAGGAAACGTGCAGTGAAGGCTGAATTTTGGGGAAAAGTGTCTCTGAATCATGCAAATGGCTTGATGAGCTGGGAGCTGCTTGTGTATGACCTCGCTCTGAAGGACGGCTATTTACAGTACATGGGTCAACATGTGAGCTCTGATGAGTGTCAGGGCATGGGAGGAAGGTGGCTTTCTGTGCTTTGTTTCTAAAGCTGTGTAGAATGGAGAAGTCAGATGGATTTCACTGTGTTTTAAAGAAGCAGTAGTGTCTCTCTGCCATCTGTTTTGGAAGAGAGCAACTCACATACACATGTCATTCAGTGGAGTTTGCTGTCAGCAGCAACAATTTCTGCTGATGGGGGAACTTCAGGGAGAAGATTGATAACAAAAGTCTTTATTGTATAGAAACACACCGTTCTGCTTGGGATCCAGCTTCCAAATGCTTTTAAGGACTGTGACTAAACTACCATTTATGCCTGAGATGAGAGACATCTGAGTACAGAAGCTGCCTGGACCAGGTTGTCCTGCCAGGCCTTTTTTGTGCAACACAATTGCAGCTGGGAAAGTCTGACTGGTTTTACACCCTGCAAATGAATCAAGACCTTTGAGATGAGATAAACTAAGTGAGCCATGCTCATCTGCTCCCTTGCCTGCTCTGATGTTATTATAAGGCTTTCTGTTTTGGTTTTCTTTCTGTTCAGGTGAAGCTCTGATCTGAGTGTGAAAGAAAAGTCTTCTTTGTTATACAGCTGTTAATATTTGTTTAATATGTATTAATCCATTCACCTTGCTCTGCTTCTGAACCTGCAGTGCAGCTATGCTCAGTTAATCACCTGGAGTTTCCTGCACCTGAGAGGCTGAATTTGTGGGTGATGTTTTTTTTCTGCAGCAAAGCTAAATCACGAGAGTGTTGTAGCATGACTGTGAGTACCATGAGGTCCTTAAAAAGGCACAGTAATTACATACTATATATTCATGATTGCAGGTACGTGTGATCTGGAAAGCAGGTTGGAGGAAGTTTGGCATTTGGGTGGCACCTTCAAAAAGAAGAAAACCTGAAAGTTAATTGGAGAAAATGACAGTTCCCAGTTTACTGCTGTGCTTTCCAACAGCACTCAAGCTAAATGCTCTTTAGCATTGCACGTGTGCATGTCCACAGTGTCTCTTTATTTTATTTTAACATAGACTCTGCAGCCATTACCAACTATTCATTTATTCAGCACCAGAAACTTTGGCAAAACAATGAATGGAAGATAAATTATTTGATCCCAAAGAATTTTAGTGTGAGCATAGCTAAAAACCAAGTGAAAAATCACAGTGGTCATGACAAGTGGATGGCCGGTGCTGCAGTAGTCCAACCCAAATCACATTTTCTGTAGTGCTTTGCCGTTCAGATTGAGCCCGTTTGTTCTAGCTGACTGGCTTTTTCCTTGGAAGTGTGAAGCTCAGCATTTTCAGAGCAGTGTGAAATAAGGAATGTAGAAAAAGGACTTGGAGCAGTGAGGTGGCTAATTGAAAAATGCTCTTGGAGCTGCGGGCTCTAACAAAGAAGCTGGCAGGGTTTTATGAGTAAGTCACTCCAGAGCTGAGTTTTGATCTTGAATTTTGAATGAGTCACATTTATATTTTAATAGGAGCGTTTTGATAAAAAGGAACAATCCTCCTGTTGGTTACCATAATGTCTAAGTGGCCGTGACTGTCTTTTTAAAAGCAAATATAGAGAAACAAGAATAGACTGTTGGGTCCAGGAGTATCCAAGTGTGTTATTTGAGTCTGTCTGTTTCCCAAGTGAGATGCCTTGAACTCAGCAGCATTGTGAGTGTTGGAGGTCTTTGGTCTTATCTTCATTTTGCTTGGACAGCTGAAATATGTTTCTATGGCCTCTCTATGGACTTTCCCTGGATCTTATTGATGGTGCTGTGGGGGTCATTGATGATTGAATCCAAGAGAGACAGCTGCAGTCACAAAATGTAATGGTGCTTTGAAGTGTGAAACAGTTCTATAGGCTACAGCTCAGAGATGTCATTGTCCCGTTCATTTGAGCAATCTTGTCTGGTTTGCATAGCCTTGCAAAACTCTTGCTATTTTCCTGAAAGCCCAGTCTGTAAAAGCATTTTGCTTTTACCCTCAGCTGATGCCCCTCACTTCTGAGAGAGCAATGCTGCATTGAAGGGAGGGGAGCCAGCAGGATGGAAGCAAAAACCTGCTGATAACTGTGGCTCCTTCTGATCCCTGTTATGCAGAGTGAAATATAACATATCTGACTGTTTGATTTGCTAATTTCAGTGGTGGAGCACAGCTGGTAGGCAGGTGGACTGTTAAGAGACAAGACAAAGATCTAAGATCTGCAATCTTATGAACTTGCAAGCAAAAAAAGAAAAAACAACCTCAAACCCTAAGATGTTTTATGCTATTTGAACACCAAACACTGTTGGAGGGAAGGGGAGAAGTTTGGACTTTGGGCTTTCTTGCTTTTGGATCTCTCTATCACAGTGCACTTGTGTGCATGTTTCTTGCATAAATAGAAGGTGATTTGGTGTGTGTAGTTCATCCCAAATGTATGAATTGAGAGTCTCTGAAGCAACATCTGGAGAAGACCCAAGAGAGAAAACTATGAGTTTTCTGAACATAAAGATCTGTTCATTCATGAGATTCTGATATTCAAACTGAAAACTGCAGTTGTGTCCTTTCCATTTAATGTTATTTCTAGCAAGTGCCACATTTAACTTTCCCTTTTGCCTTTTATCCCAAGATCATTCTACAGCACCATAAAGACTGGTACTTATAGATGGACTTTTGGAGAGATTTTTACCCTGGTGCTGTCATCATTCAGGTTGGAATAGCTGCTCTCAGTGCTTCCAGCAGTCAGAATACCAATCTCAGCTGTACAAACAAGCACATGGAGCAGTGGTATTGATTGAAGAGAGCAGAGAAGAGCTTCTTGAGGATAACCAGTGTTAGTGTTTCTCTGTGAGGCCGCTTTTGACCTGGTTTCAGGATGGGTGATAAAAGTTGTTCTGTTTTCTTCCTGCATTTAGAAGCTAATTCCTGCCCTGCCCTGCATAACCTGTTTGTTACATGGTGATTGTACAGGAATTTCTAACCTGGTTTCCTTGTGGTGACACTTCAGGTCAGAGCAGGTTGTTTGGGCAGAGGTTTGGCTGGGGGAGTGTGCACCGAGACTGTTTGCACTGGGAGCTTTACACTGCTGAACCCTCTGGGTGCTGTAAATGATAGAGGATTTCAGCATGAGCAGGGAAATGCTGATATTGCTGTTTGGCAGAGCGTGGAAATGCGGCCACAAGAGTTGGATCTCAGAGGGAAGGTGTGAATGAAGAAAATAGCACCATTTTTTCTCCTTTTCCTCACAGATTACAGATAAGCTGATGCTGTGTGTGCATATGCAGTGCCCAAGGTCTGCTGTGTGTCAGGCGTGGAGTGCCAGATTGTCTTTCTTCCCACCAGAACATTTATGCTTTAATTTGGGACACGTGGTAGGAACTGATAGCATCTTGTTTCAGAGAGAGACTTTCTGATAATCTCACTGGTGGTATCGTGTCTCTGTGTGAGACACAAACCCGGCATTATCCCAGTGCTCAGAGCTGCTCCCAGAGTCAGGAGCTGTGCAAGGAGCCCTTGGCACCAGGCTGGGAGCTGCCATCCCTTCTGTGATGCAATTAAGCTATACCATAAACTCTTCAGTTCAGGGCAAACTCCTCCTCATCACCTTCCCTCTTAACATTTCTTATTGCACCCTGGAATCCTCTGGTCACATTCCAGAGTTCATGTGTGAATGAGCTGGTGCCTTTTAACGGGTGTGAAAGAGGTTGAGGAACTGATTACTCTTCCAAAGGGGATTTGCATGATTTGGATGCCATTCCTTTGCTGTCCTGTGTTAGTTTCCAAAATCTGTTTAATCTTGTCAATCGTGTCTGGGTGCTATTTGAGGAGGAGCCTTCCAAAATGTCCATGAAATACTGGACAGGTTATTGAGTATTTTTAATTTCCTGCATTTTGGCTGTGTTGGGTAGGGATTCTCCTACAGCTGAGTGCAGGCAGAGCTGTTTCACTAGAAATCCAGAACTACTACCTGCTGTGTTTTGGTTCCAGAAGAGCTCTGCAGGCTCTCAGCTCGTCACAGCACAATACTGCTCTTCAGGCAAATCCCACCCAAACCTTCTCTGCAGCCAGTGAGCTCCTTTGTACAGCTGAGAGAGCACTGCAGCAGCAAATCTGGGTCACACACCCTACAAAGGACGCACAACTCCAGATGACAAGTGCTCGTGTGCTCTCTGTTGCTGAAGAAGAGACTAAAATTAGCTTCTGACTCTTACTCGAATTAAAAATTACCCAAGGGGAAAAGAACTAATTCTCAAGAAGGCAACTGTTATGTCTTAAACCCACACAGTCTCAGCTGTGTATGCAGAAATGCAAAAATAAAAAGGTAGTAACCAAGCTTTTTGGGAGAAAGGGGATTTTGTTTTCCCTGGAGTATCTCAAAAAGGGAATTTGACCAAGGTTATCAGGGACCACAGTTGAGCATTCTAGTGCTAACCTCTGTACAGTGCTGCAGCAGCATCTCTTTACTCTGCTATCTTCAAAATACCACTTTTTTAACCTATTGAGTGCTGCCATATCCACATTTTGTCAAAATAAACCTTAAATCCATGGGTTTTACAAGACTAGCGAGTGAATTGGCTGCCAGCACAACTTTGTGCAGGATCAGCATTTTCCAAAATCATATAAAAAGTGATTATAGCAGACCAGAGAGACTGAACATTGCTAAGTTGCTGCCTGATGCCAAATACTGTCAAGAACACACAAATTTGTTAATATAGTTTAAGATTAAGGAAACAAATGATGTGCCCAGCTTAAGGAATACTCTCTATTTAAGGCACAATCTCTTATTTTGGAGCATTTGGCTTGTAAATCCTTTGCAGCTCTGGGGATCACCTTCTCTAGCAGATCAGATGTAGTCATGGGTTTTTTATCTCTGAGTGTTAAGGGTTTTTTTTCTAATGTTGAATAAAATGTTTTCTTAAGCTATAAGGACTATATGGAGGTGAAAGCAGATCACATTCTGTAGCAATAAAACCTTATGTAGACTGTAAGAACACAAAGCAACTAACAGAAGTGCTTCTTGCAAGTAGCTTTGCACAAAGATAAATTCCTGTGTCCTAGAAAACATTAAATAGCTCTGGCTGCACTGTAAATGCAGTAAATTAAAAATACTCAGTAACCTGTCCAGTATTTATTGGACATTATGGAAGCTGTGCATCTTTCAAGCATAAAGAATTTTCATTGACCAAAGTGAACTTTACCATGAGGGGATGATGGCTGAAAAAGATCCAGCTGGGAGATTTTCAGCCTCCATTCCCTCCCCAGTGGGTACATTGCAGTGCTGCTTCTCAGAATGAGAAGTGAGGTCTGTAACAAATGTTTTCCTGTTCCATAATCTCCTTTTCCATGATGTCCTCTCCCTTCTGTTCAGCTCTCCCTTCTGGGGTTTTGCATAGCTGTCTGGTTTGTCTCAAACTTCTGTAATTGCTGTCCTTGGTGGAGCTGCTTTAAACCATGATTTTGGTGTAGACAAGTCACTAAAAATTGAATTACCCAGACACAGTCTTTCTCCAAATAATGTCCCATAATTATGGCCTGTGGGCATCTGTATCCTCAGTCACAGTGATGGAAATATTAATAGGAAAAAAACCCACTATTGCTAAACAAAAGAGATGTGTGAAGTCCTTGGAGCCTGGTCTTTCCAAACAAAATCTGCCTTGTCCTGGGGTACAGATTGGGGTTAGATGTAGACAGAAGGATAGTTGGAGAAGATGGTACCTGTGGTTTTGTTTCTGCTTTGAAATGTTTAAAAGTGGGTTTCTTACCCTCTTTGCCTTCCAGCATTGGATGCCAGGGATCTGTAGAAAAACCCAGAGTAATTTAGAGAAGGTCATGCTTGGCTCAAAGGTCTCCTTTTTAGATCCTTCTAGTGACAGGCTTTACGTTCAACTTGACATCATTCCTGACTGTGGGTAGCAGATAGGATTTGAATGCTGCAAGTGAGGAGTGTGAAAAATTCCAGGGATGTTCCAGGCACTGCTAGACAGAACTATATTGATTTAGGAGGAAATCCCAAGGAGGAAATAGTTCTTGTCAACTGATTACTACAAGTTATGGTTATGCTACTCCTGCAGACGTCTATAAATTAAACTGCCAACAGTTGGCATCTGCCACTGTCACAGTGCTATAGGTCATCCTTCCCTGGGAATTGAGTGATGCCAGAGAGACTTAACCTGCCACACAAATAGTGAGGGAAGATTTGGGAGGAAGGCAGAGCTTGGGAGGTGTGTACAGAACCCCAGCATGGAGAGGGACATGGCATGGGACAGATGTCACGATAGCATGACCTGAACTGTTATGTGCCAAATGTTTTCACGTGCTGGTGGGTCTTTTCATGCTGAAATTCCTTGAATTCTGTCTCCAGGTTGCTATTTTTCTTCTCTCAATTCATGTGGTGGTATTATCTGCTGAAACAGGGAGGAAGTCATGCTGGTTTGGGAGGATATTTTCCTAGCTCATAACTTACCAGCAATGCAGCATCTGAAGAGTTTAAATTGGAATTAGCTGACATTTTCCTACTCTCCCAGGAATTCAGGAGTCTTTGAAGAACAGCCCATCTATGTGGGCTGGAGGGATAATTGATTCTGTCTGGAAACCTCTATGCTGATCCCTAAAACCAGGATGGAAGGATTGACATTGTTTACTGCCAGCAGGGATTTGGTTTTTTTCTGTCTGTTACTGAATAGTTTCAGCTCAGAGTAACTGAAGATGGATTGAGGTATAGACCTAATCAGGAAGATGTGAAAAGATTTATTTTTCTTTACTTTACAGAAAAGGCCACAGATGGCTCTTTGCAGAGTGAAGACTGGACACTTAACATGGAGATCTGTGACATTATCAACGAGACAGAAGAAGGGTATGTGCTATTTCAGCAGACTTGGAAAGGTCCCTGAACACAATCTTCCTCTAGCTGTACTCAGCATGTGAGGAGGTGCAGCGAGGCTGGGGGCAGATGCTCGTGGTGTGAATGCAGTTTGGAGATCAGTTGCTTGGTTTTCCTGCTCCTTAGACCTCGCCTGCTCTCAGAAAATACTGTATGATGCACTACCTGTAGGATTCAGGGCAAGAGGAAATGGCCTCAAGTTGTGCCAGGAGAGCAACTTACTTAGATGACATATTAGGAAAAAATTCTTCACTGAAAGGGTGGTCAGGCACTGGGTCAGGCTGCCCAGGGAAGTGGTGGAACCACCATTCCTGGAAGCATTCAAAAAACACGTGGATGTGGCATTTTGGGACGTAGTATAGTGGTGGGCTTAGTGGCTGGACTCAATGATCTAAGAGGGCCTTTCCAACCCAAATGATTCTGTGATACTTTCTGTGGTCATTCACTGCTTGGGAGGGCTGGCATGAAAAACTTTTTGGAGAGGGTGCCACCTTTGTTTTTCAGCAGGTGTTTCTCTTTGCAATGCCTTTAATTTCAGCTATTTGTGTAAATAGCTTTTCTGACACACCTCCAGCACCAGAAAGCTTTGCTGCTTGCAGTCTGCAGGAGAACTGATCACTGCTCTTATTCCCTGGGCTTGTCAGAGTGGCTGTCAGTCTTCCCTGCCTAATCAACAGCCTGAATTTTTGGAGACTTGGGGCATTTCTCCAGTCTTGACTTCTGTGGTACCTTGTCTCCTCACATATTTCTCCATAACCCTGATTTGGTTGTAGTCAGATGATCTGAAGTTAATTCACATGCTTATGTCCAGCTGAAAATGGCAAAGGATTCATTTTCCCACAGTTTATGGGATGTGAAAAGCCTGTCTGAGCAGTCTATTAAAATGGTGTGTTTCTCCTTCAGGCCCAAGGATGCCATTCGAGCACTGAAGAAGAGGCTGAATGGAAACAAAAATTACAGAGAGGTCATGCTGGCACTGACGGTGAGTGGGGGCAGGCTGGAATGTCTCAAAGGGCAGAATCCTTTTGTCATTTTCCTCTTCCTGGCACTCTCTTGAATGTACACACTATTTCCTTTAACAGCTACTGCTCTGCCCTTTTCTTCTCTCCAATTGCCTCCTCACTTCCTTGGGGAGAGCTGCTGGAAGCTTTGCATAGCGGTTTTCCGACTCAATTGATTTCTGCTTCTTTTTGTGGCTCTTATTCATCCCAAGGACTGACTGAGGAAAGTTAAAGTGGCTCAAATGGGTCTGTTACTCTTTGAGGTTTTCCTTCCTACTCTCATTTCCCTGTGTCCAACCATTCCTCCACTCCAAGGCAACAGCTGTGGACATATCTGCAAGTGAGGATGATGAACTTGCCATATTTTCAGCTTCATAAGTAGCTGATGCACAATTTCCCTTGTGAATGAATCTCTGTAGGAGACAACGCATTAATTTATGCTGATCTAATTTCACTCAATAAAGTGTAAATTATATTCTGTGCATTTGGACAGCACTGCTAAGGTGTGGGATAATTTAGCAGTGACCTTTCCTGCTGATGGCTTTAGCTGGAGGTTTCCTGGGTAGTGCAGCCCTCCTGAGTGGGGTGCTGGGCTGGCTGTGGCAGTAACTAGATCGAGTTATCCTGCTGTGGGGAGGTGATGTGCATGATTCTTTCACAGAGCTCTTGTTGCATCCCCCCGACGAGGCGTAACCGTACTTTCTGTCTTGCCATTTCTTATCCTGGATTGTCATTTTGACAGATTACCAAAGTCCAAACCATGAGATTATCCATTGTGCAGGAAAGAGCAAAATCCATCAGCAATGAGCCTGTGTCATCATGGCTGATGAAAGTAGCTGAAGGAGGAGAGTAATTACAGATTCCTCGGTACAGAGTCGCAGTGGTTATTAGGCATGGCTGTAAGGAGAAGTGACGCATTGGATTTATCTCCATGCTAATCATGTTCTTCAGAGAGAAATCAACAGCTGTTCTTCCATGGCAGTTGAATGGCAAGTGGAAGGTGCCTCCAGCTAGGTTGCAGGGGGAAAATGTGTCAAAGTATAACCTGTCAGAACATTCACAGGGGAGTGTTTTGAATGAGTGAAGATCATTCACCTGAATTCCCAACTCTAAAACATGGCTTATAGCTTGGAGCAACTGGGTCCAGCTGTGTTCCAGGCACATAGAAAATGGTGGAGTGGCACAGCACGATAATATCTCACTGTGACAGGATGTCCTCTGTCTTACCTGCTCCTGATGTGCTGCTGGGTACTTGGCTGTTCAGCTACACTGGCTGGAAAGTTCTGCTTTGAAGACAAAGAAACTTCCTATTTCTTTACCTTGAAAACAGAAAAATGTCCAATATGTTAACAGTGGGTGAGCTACAGCTGAATGTGTGTGTAGAGAAGTTTTTTTTGCAAAACTGGGGAAGAAGAGAAGTAGTAAAAGTGTAATCTCCCTTCTATCTCCTCACCCTCCTATCAAAAAATCTAAAATCAATTTAAAAATCTGGTGCTGTGTGTATGATCAAGCTTTGCTCCAACAATGAATGTTGGGTTTTTCTGTGTGTGTAGGTGTTGGAGACCTGTGTGAAGAACTGTGGCCATCGCTTCCACGTCTTGGTGGCAAACCGTGACTTCATCGATGGAGTTCTGGTGAAAATCATCTCACCCAAGAACAACCCCCCCACTATAGTACAGGATAAAGTCCTAGCACTGATTCAGGTACACAGCTTGTCTCTGCTTCCATATGTTGCTGCCTGAAATAAGGACTGTCTGCTTTGATGCTACGCATCACTAAACATGCTGTCATCGTTAAAAATGTGGCAAGTTTTTTATATATAAACTCAAACAATATATCCAGATTGATGGGGAAAAAGCAGACATGAACACACATAGATATTTTATCCAGGGAGAACTGTCTGGATTCTAGTTAAGAGAGGTACCACGCTAAAACAGGAGGATTTAATAAAAGGTAAATGGATGCTTTTGCAATTTAACAGTCATATCTAGAAGCTGGAGAGTTGCCTCGGTGATGAGCTTGTCATCTGAGGCCAGGCGATTTCAGAGGATTGTGCTTTTGGTGTCAGCTGCAGAACACTTGCCTTTCTGTGTCTGTTTCCCTGACTGGAAAATGGAGCTGTTTCCCTCCATTTGAAAGCATTCTGCATTCCTTTCAGAGATGGTTATAGAAGAGTAAATGACCATATAGAAATTAAAATGGTTTTGGTGTCTTTTCTGTGGTTATTGTGCAGTAAAAGCACACTGTCAGATCCTTGCCTGCAGTGGGAAGTTCAGACATGGGCCTGTCTGCCACTTCTCTTTCTGTGCAGCACAACAATAAACAGCCGTGTTAATTCCACAAACCATTAGCCACACATGAGGAAACATTGGTGCCTGCCTGGAGGAAATCTGACAATTATAGGAAGCTTTATCACTAAGCTTCCACAGGCTACTGCATACACCAGAGACTAAAAGACACTGCGTATTTAAAATGATATAAACCTGCTGCAGTGTTCCTTGTGGGGAGGTATTTACAAATGCACAGCATCATTTGCCAGATATACTTCTGATTTTTATGGCAAAGCATGCACTTGGATTTCTGCTGCTTTATTTCTTATTTGGATACAGGGATAGGGCATCCTTAGAGCATGACAATGTGAATAAGTGATTTTTGAATAGGAAATAGGTAGGGTGGTGGAATTAGCGGGCATTGTGTTGAGATCTGTGGGGTCTCTTTATTTCTGGTATATGATTTTGTGGCTTAAAAAAAAAAAAGCAGCACAAAATTAATGAAATTATTAAAAGCAATTCTTGTGCATCTGACTGAGCCCTCAGGTTTCTGCCTGCTTTGGTGGGAGAGTAGATGCATGCAGTGACCAAGAGATGAGGTTAAAAACTGTCCCATAAAGACAAACTGGGTGTGTTTCCATGTTGTTTCAGGGAATGTTGGTTTTGCTTGGCTCTGGGATTAAATGGATTCCCAGTCATGAATGCAGCTAAGATGAGAGTGTTTGTAACATAATCAGAAAGCCACAGTCACTGCCTCAGTGTATTAAACAGAGCTTTATCTGAGGAGACTTAGTGCAGTAGAGCTAAAAGCCTCACTCTGGGTACTAAATGCCTTTTGATATAAAAAACCTGAAAATTATGAAGGTTGCCTGTGGGTGGGTTCTGTTCGTGTCTCTTTAGCTGGAGGTGGTAGGGGACTTTGTTTCCCAGATTGCCTGACAAGTTTGGAAGAGTGATAGCAGTCACTCATCCCAGGTGCCCTATGGACACACACCCCCAAAATACCCCGTGACAGCTTCACTCAGCTTAGGCTGTGCTCTGTAGAACTCCCTGGGGTTGGAATTAACCCCGTCCCAGAGGGCTGATCTCAGCTTTGCCCCACCAACATTGTATTTATCCCTTTCTATATCCAGGGTTTTTTTAATTGGAGAATTAAGGAGAACGGAAATGAGGATTAATAGCCCAGACTTGGAAGAGAACTGTACAAACAGCACACGTCTTCAGGCACACAGCTGTGAAATTCATGGGCCTTTCCATAACAAGGGTAGATAAAGCTGCCATCCAGTTTCTTATCTAGAGACTTGTTTTGAGATGTTGAGCATTTTGTGTCTCACTTTCTCAACCTATTTCCCAATGTATGTGAATTAGCATACTTTACATAGTGCTTATCCTTCCTCCTTCACCTTGCTAGGAGGCCTTGCAAATATTCCTTGTCACTGTGCCCTGGTAAGAGCTGGCCTGTCACCCAGTGTCCACACACTGGGATGGTCCCCGATTTAGGGGCTGGATTTACAATGGTATTTATGTGACCTGTTTGGGCACACTGAGGATCCAAGTGGGATTTATCCTGAAGTATCTACATTTGCCCAAAGTTACAGAAGCTCTGAATTCCCCTCTGTCCTATACATGGGGACAATGGGCAGGTCTCCTAAGCTCTAGTGTAGCTCCTTATCCATAAAGCAGAGCTAATATTGCAGCTGCCTAGTTGGGTTATAAGCTGTCTAGGACAGGGATTGTCTTACAATGTGTGTAGACAGCACTTAGGACAATAGTGCCTGTCCTGCTTGTGACCTCTGAGACACACTAATGTAGATAATGCTCCCAGCTCAGGTGAAGAAGAATACAAATGGAAGTGTCTCCTTTCTCCAGGGAAGAGAATTGCAGAAGAGAGAATATTTTTAAAAGGTGGAGTGCAGATGAAATGAGATCATTTTGCAAAATCCACAGGAAGCCAATGAAAGAGGGGATGTATTAGTACATCCTCCTGGACAAACAAGCTTCACTAAAAACTGGGGACAGAATGCAGCATATTTTTCCCTCTAAGTTTCTTTCAAGTGATGATTATTAAATAGAACATCCCTTGCCTAACACTTTTCACTTTTGCTTGCAAATAGAGTTGAAGTGGTGAACACCGTTATGTAGAAGCATCATTCAGATGGCTTCTGATGTAAATTGAAAAGGCAGTGAAATGGCAAAGGTGGAGTTACTTGTGCAGTCAAAACCTCCATCAGAATTGGGGATGTTTTGGAAGGTCAGTTCCAAGGAAACAATGGCTGTGTGCTGTCAGAACTGTTTTCTCTGGCTCAAGCAGGGCTGTTTGGACTTGCACTGCATCAGAACAGTTGATGCAGTTAATTTACTCTTAACAAAGCTGAGAAGCAAACCCAGGATTGTCTGCTTGCACCTGATAATGGATTGTCTCCTGGGCACGGATGGTAGGAAATGCTCTTTCTTAGAATTATTTAAGGATAGGAACAGGATACGAATGCAAGTTAAAAGTTAATATTATTTCTTGTCTTACTTTGCTGTCTTGGATTTCTGTCCTCTCAAATATACAAAATGGTTCAAAGAGCTTTTAAAGTAAAAATAGTCAAAGAACTAGTGTAAAAGTGATGACTAAATGAATTAAGTTCTGAGCCCACATGCGTCTCGCAGTACTTCTGGATCCAGCACACTGATACCCTGCTCCACACATGTGGGGGTTTGTGGAATGCTTCATTTTTTAATTGAGTCATAATATTTCAGTTTTTCCTTCCTCTACCTTTTTAATATTTGGTTCATTTCCAACACAAGTGAAAGGGGTTGAGGCTTTTAGCATCCTTTTCTCCCAACAGCTTCGTGAGTGCAGGAGGCTGGCCAGCCAAGAGAAGCACTTAGTGCTCCCACTGAAGGAGAAGCTCAAATGTGAATTGAAGTCTTTTTAGACACCAGAGAGTTCATGCAGGAGAGACATAATGAATGTTCTGGCTGTGGGAATTTCTCTCTTTTAAACTCGTCCTTTGTGTCACACTGGGGTATCTTGAGTGTTGGATATGCTCTGTCAGAACCCAGGCGTCGTTAGTTCTGCTGCTCAGGGGACTGTCTCTTTCACAAGACAAGAACCTCAGAAAGGAACTTTTTAAAATTTAAGTCTGGTCCAAATAATACAACTTGGTGGCTGTGCTTTTCCTCTGGCAACAAATGAGGATGTTTCACAAAGTGAATGGAGATTACTTAAGATGATTTTACAGCTTTGTGAATTTTGGTTAGATCTGTTGAATCTTTCACACAGACCTTTTCTGGTGGGTCATTTGCTGTACAATATGCCAGAAAATATCAGCATCAATCACTGCTGAGGAGAGGAGATGGGAAGAGACTTTAATGTATGTTCACGGATTTTGATGATGTCAGGAGCTACTCACAGCTACTCTGCATTGGGTTCCTGTCTGCTTTATATCTGAATAAAATGCATAGGTGACTGTCTTAATACTTGCAGGACCTTTTAGGCCAGGTCTGATGATTCCAGCTTTCCTTTGAAGCTGAAATCTCTGCAAGCTTTGAGAGTCAGTATCAGGGTGGGGCTGGAGCTTCATTTGGAAGGTTTCTGGATAATCCCTCGTGTTTTCCAGGCTTGGGCCGATGCCTTCCGAAGTAGCCCTGATTTAACTGGAGTAGTGCATATTTATGAAGAACTCAAGAGGAAAGGCATCGAGTTCCCCATGGCAGATCTTGATGCTCTTTCTCCAATACACACACCACAGAGGGTAAGCTACAGCCTTGCAATTCCACGGGTGTTTTCCCAGGATGTCTAAACAGTTGGATAACTACTCGTTTTTCCCCTCCCACTTCTCTGAATTTGGCTCATTTTCTCACTCCTGGAAGGACATTTTAATAGTGAAAGGGCATGTAAGAGGCATAATACAGGCTGATAAGCTATCTCCTCCCTTGAGTCAATCATCAGTCTGAGAAGTTGTAAATTGTTACATTTAATCTTGTACCATAAGACCACCAAACAAATGCAACTAATTTGTTCAAAGAGAGCCCAGCAGAATTTATGACTGAGATTTAATTCTTTTGTTCAAAAGTGTGGTTGCTTCTGTTGGGGATAACCCTGAGCCAAGGTCTGCCTGTCTATTAGGGATAGAGTCTGAATCTCTCTGATCCCACAGTAATGTGAGAACTTTACAAGTCTGGAAAGTTAGGTCTGGAAAGTCGACAAAGCTGCTGCTTGGAAGTAGCTTAATGATCACAGGTGTTCTGATTATTCACTCTGAAAACTGAAGTTAATGAATCTTCGAAGCGGCAAATGCAAGTGATCAAGGACTGAGAGATTACAATTCTTGTGTCAAGGTTAATTAAATTCAGTATCTACGTATCACATCATTTTTTGGAAGCTTGCAACTTAATTCCTAGTTTAAAGTAATTTATAACTATTTCTCTTTGGCACCTGTTTTTATTTCGCTTCTCACTTTTCTTGTAAAACTAAATGGACTTAAATGCTTGTGGGTTGGGTCAAAATAGATGGGCATGGAGGATTTTTGGAGCTGCCAGTCTTTTCTAGCTGTACTGACCTTTCCCACAAGGTGCAATTATGTTCTATATTTGAGCCTGTTTGGCCTGAGGTTGCTGACAAAGCAAGTGCTGTCCCAGCTCAGCTTTTGAACTCCTGTCTTTCTGATGTGGCAGAGTGTTCCTGAAGTTGATCCTGCAGCAAATATGCACAATTCCCAGTCTCAGCAAAGGATGAGCAGCAGTTCTTACTCTTCGTCCTCTCCAACGGCGTATTCTGCTCCTCAGGCCCCAGCCTTGAATGTGACTGGTCCCATCACTGCTAATTCTGAACAGGTATTGGCATGTTGATTCTTTCGAGTGAGACTCTTGCAGCAAATAAAATTAGAAATTAATTTGCAGAGGAACTTTTCATTTTAATTCTTTGGAATTTGTCTGCTAGGTCTGGCTCTACTTAGTAATCTTTCTTCTTGTTATACTGTAAAATCTGGGCTTTGGATGTGTCTCTGTGGCCTGGTAATGGCAGCACAATCTGCTGGTCCAGCCTTCTCAGCAGTATTTTAGCAGTTATTCCCATTAGCCCCTCTCCTTTCAAGGCACAGAATGTCACAGATGCAGGAAGTCAAGCCCTTGCAAATGCCCTAATACAGGATTTTTTTTCTCCTTGCAAAATGATAACTTCAGGGACAAAGATTCTACTTAAAATGTGTACATCTTTCCCCACACTGGAATGAGGCACCACAGCCAAAGTCTGGCTTTAGGTGCTGTTTGCAATTGCTTCCCTTCCATACAAACACAGCACATCTGGGTTTGTGATGATAATTTTTCTCTTTTTCTCTTCCTTTTCTCCTGGGTAAACTTTTTATCTTATTTGGTTTTTTCCCTGCTAGAATGTCTGGAGCCTGAGATATCAAGTCAGACAGAACCAGAGATATCTCAAAGTCAGTTCTTGAAAATGAACTGCTTCAACTAAAAGATTATGCAGTGTTTTGCTGTCTTGTTACCCCAATTTAGATTGCCCGGCTGCGCAGTGAGCTGGATATTGTTCGTGGGAATACTAAAGTGATGTCTGAAATGCTGACAGAAATGGTACCTGGACAAGAGGATTCCTCAGACCTTGAGTTACTTCAGGTAAGTTTCCTAGGAAATACGATTCTGATCCTTCCTGTGCTTGTGTTTCTCTGGGGGGTGTGTTTTGTTGTAGCTCACTTCACAGCCCATGCTTGGATTCATAATGGATCTGGGCTGTGCCTGACCCTGGCAAGTGCTGTCACTTGATTTTCTTCATTTGCTAAAGCTTCCAGTGACAAGGATTTCCTGACTTCCCTTGAAACTTGTTCCAGTGCTTTCCTCTTTGTGTAGCTAGAAATTTTTCCCAGTGTTGAATATCAGGTCTCCTTTACCACTAAGCAGCTCAGAATTGCCACAGGTTCTGTAAGCCCTGAGCATTCCTGCTTCTTGTACACCCCCCATCACCACTTGTACAGTGTCAAAGCATTCCCAGTCACTAGGCAGGAAAAAGCACTCCATATTTCCATCTGGACTAAAGAATGTTAAGGGTCTGTGGATCCTCTGCCTCTTGAAATCTTATCTATGAGCTAATTGTCTTTCCAGAAGATGTGTTTTCCTGAAGGGGTGGTATCTTAGGGCAGGTGCTCAGGTGGAGTTCCGTGGTAAGTTCAGAGGGCTAGACTGTGTAATCAGGAGGGATTTCTCTGCTGGAAAATCTCAATGCAGTGCAGCACTGTGCATCTCAAGAGGGAAAACAGTATAAATTGAGCTCGTGTCTCAGGCTTCATACCGATTTCCCAAGGCTAGTGGTCATGGGGTGGCCTTGTGGCTGAGGAAAGTCACAGAGTCCCACAGACCAGGAGCATTGTGATCTGACGTTCCAGCTGCTGCCCTTAAGGTGGGATTTGCCTTTCCAGAGCTTCAGCAATAGCCTTCTGTTTTGATCCTCCAGCGGGGAGGATGGGCTCCCACAGCAATCCGTTCAGAGGAAGGCAGGGAATTGCTCTCTGTGATACATCAGAGTTTGAAATCCATCCAAAAACTGGTCTCTCCCATGCAGTGGCATTGTGTGTTTGTCTCAGAGCCATCATGGCAGCTGATGAGAGGCTTTGCAATAAAGAGCCTTTCAGTCACTGCCCATTTGGGTCGAACTGCTCAAAACAAAAGCAGCTTCCAGGAAACCATGACAGGCCGAAATCGAACAGTTTGCTTACACTGAGAAACAACCACCAGCATCTTGACAGCCTGACCTTAGAGCACAGCTTTAAGGTGAAAGAACTTGATCATAAAATGGAGTGACAGCAACGATTCTTTATTCCAGCTGGTTCCCTTCTGTGACTGATGCAGCCTAAATCTGAATCACAGAGCTGGGGAGAACCCGTTTTTGATCACAAAGGATGGTTAGCCTTTTGAGAGCTGTGAGCTGGGTGCTGCATGCAAGGACTCCTTGCTTTGAGGTTTATATAGCCCACCTCCTTAAATAATTCCTGACATTTTCTCCAACAATCAAATGTAAACAGCCTGCGAGAGAGCCAGCTCTGAGCAGAATAGATAGGTACTGTCAGCCCTCTCGGAAAGGCAGCAAACAAACCTCTGAAATGTCACAATCTGCTTCGAAAGTGATGGGATCAAAACTGACATTGGAGAACACATTCCTCAAGCTGTTAAGGCAGCTGGATTGCACTAGGTGAAATTTATCCAGAGCTTAGGATGTCAGACCATGCAAGGAAAACAAACACATTTTTGCTTTCATCCTGAAGGCTGTGTACCAACAAGTCATCCTTGTTTAGTGCTGAATTTTTGCTGTGAAGTGGAGCTGGGAGGAGTGGAAGATGACAGAGGGACATGCTTTAGCTGGAATGTCAGTACTTATTGAAGTAAAACCGTTGGCCTGATCAGAGGCACCCTGCCATACGTCATGTTTCTTCTTGCTGTTCTCCTCAGCAGACCAGTTTGGCCTTTGGTCTTGAGGCCTTTCAGGACTACAGAATTCTACTAAGTATTTGGTGATGGAAGAGATGTCCTGGAAGCATGAGAGCTGCTGGTCTAGACAAACTAAAATCTAGAATTCTTGATGAGAGGCTTTTAAAATAAATGCCCTCCCTCTGCATTCCTTAAAATATTCTTCTGAAACTCCCCATTGCCTTTGTGCAGTCTCTTGTCTGTGCACTTGCTCAGTGGAAGGGAACATTTCTGTGTGTCTCAGTGCTGGGGGGTGTGTGGAACACTCACCTTTTCGTGCTCCTGCTCCTTGGTTTGTCTTTACCCTCATGTTCTCTGAAGTTGGTAAGTTCTCATCCTAGCACACACTTAGTATTTGTGGTAGCCCTGATGAACCTTTTTTCCCCCCACATGTTCCAGCATCCACATCATTTAGTTTTTAAGGATGATACTGCCAGAAAGAGCAGATTGAATTTTCCTTGAAAGCTTTCTTCTGGGAAGGTGTTGTATTAACATGTTTTATTCTTAAAACAGATGACTAAAATACAGATATTTATTTTCTGAAGTGCTCAGAGTTAAAGAAGAATCAGGAAGTTGAATTGTGAATAGGCTCTCAAGGTTTTATGCCATCATCTCTTGAAGGGCATTTGATTAGATGTGCTTTTGGGTGACATTTAATCATGCAAAGATAAACTTGTCTTAGTGTTTCTCAGCTGGGGGATATGTTTGGCTGTGAACAGAGCTCAACTAAATCTACTTATTGCTTGTTGCTTATCAGAATGTGTGTGCACAATGCTTTCCTCCTAGGAACTGAACCGAACCTGCAGAGCCATGCAGCAGAGAATTGTGGAGCTTATCTCACGAGTGTCCAATGAAGAAGTCACAGAGGAGCTGCTGCACGTGAATGATGATTTAAATAACGTCTTCCTCCGATATGAAAGGTGGGGCATCTCTCCCAGCAAGCATTTGCATTCATTCAGGGTTTTCACATAAGAATAAAATAGGTCAGTTGGTGAAACTGGGCCTTCTGGGCCAAGGGTCTAACATGACACAGAGAACCAAACCACAGGAACAATTTACACAGTATTTTTATGGCCTTTTATGGTAACATTCCTGTTTCAGTTGATTCTTTTAATACTATGATTTTTTTTTACTATGTATTGAATTTTTGTGGGTAATACCCATAAACTGCAATGCAACCTTGTGAAAATGATTGAGTCTGCGAGTCCCTGTTGTGCAGGGCTGTACAGGTGTAGGGACTTGGGACCAAAAATAGCACAGCCACAGTCACTACTTCCCCTGCTAGCCCAGGCTCTGCACAAATCTCTGTGCTGCTTCCTGGCTTAAGGAGGCTCCTGTGAGCTCTCTCTGCCCTCTGATCTCTGAGCTTTCCAGTCCCAGTGCTGGTGCAAGGGGAGCTGCCTGAGGTGGGCGGGAGCATCGTGCATGCAAAGGGTTTGTTTTTAAGTAACACTTAAAATCCTGAAAAACAAAAAAAGCCTGTCTTGTGCAGAGCTAATGTTTCGAAGAGCTGGTCTGCAGGAATCATCCCCAGGGACAGGACTTGGGGCACAGAACTTTCGACATGTCAGACAAAGGCGCTGTCAGGCACATCTGCTGCAGGAGGTGACACGTGATGCCGCAGTCTTGGGAAAGTTTAATCTTCCCCTTAATGACAGGCCTGGGGAGCGAGGCACCAAAGAGTACCCTTTGTTCCTTGCTCTTAGCACAGGGCTTTGTTTCTCAAGCCTTGAAAAATAAATTAGACTCTAGATCTGTGAATTTGTGCTGTCACGGCAAAGGCTGCAAAGACGACTCGGTGCCCTCGATTTTGCCTTTGATTTCATCGTTCAGAGGAGATGGGGCAAACTTTGAAACAAACGCTGGCTTTTTGTGTGAAATGGTGTGTGTTTCATGCACAAGCAGGGTTCTACAAGTGGCAGAGTGTTACTATCACTGAGGTTTAGTCTGGTCACCCTTAATATTTTTTCTATTTCCCCCCATCTGCGACTTTGCTGACTGTGGCTGATGTGTTTGTAGTCATTATTCATGAAAGGGGAGCTGAGTGATGTTAGCAAGCCATTTGTGGTGGAATAGCTGCACTGGTCTGAGCCTTCAATAAATTCCAGTTCCTCCTCTGCTATTCTTAAAGCTCCACATCCATCATGCTGATTTCTAGCACAGGGACCAAGCTCTGTCAGTGACTCAAGCAGGAGCTCTGGCCTTTGCTGTGAAGCCTTGGGATGTAAATGAACAGAAGCCTTTTGGTGAGAAATGAGGTGGGAGGTGTCTTAGGTTTCCAGCAAAGGGAGTTGGATTTCCAGTAATAGCAAACACCCACAGTTTCCTAAAATTGAAATTTGGGCCTGAAATTGGTTTTGCTGCCTTTTAAGTCTGCATTTTCCTCTGTTACATTAAGAAAACATTTTTATTTGCTTGACATTCCCTGTTTTATTTTGTCCATCTGGGAGAAAACCCAAAGGATTATATGAGTATTTTTGGCTTTTTGCTGGAAAGAGAGACTACTTCTGAAACTACTTTGAAAATTTCAAACCTCCAAGAAATCATGGTGCTTTTCCATGGTAAGGAAGGAGATCAGACTGGCCTCAGACAGGCCATGGGAGCACGTAGTTCTCCTGCTGTTTTGAGTTCAAAGAATCACAGAATGATTTGGGTTGGAAGTGACCTCAAAACTCATCTAATCCCCTTCCCTGCCATGGGTGAGGACACCTTCCACTAGACCAGGTTGCTCAGAGCTGCATCCAGCCTGGCCTTGAAGACTTTCATGAAAGCTGGGTTTAGGTTTGTGGCTCCAGATGCACGGAGTAAAGAAGAGATCAGAGCTTGACTAACCCGACTTCTCCTTAGAAGTATGAAGGTTTAATCCAACATCATTGCTTTTCCTTGTTGGAAAGTACCAACCTATTTGAGCATAGGCCGTGACCATCTTTGAGTGGATTCAGGATGTTTTAAGCAGTGAATCTGCTGTTCATTGTCCCTCATGCCACATGTGCCTGACTTGGGCTGTACCACACACATATGGCTCCTCATTTACATTATTGCAGCAAGAGGGAGCTGGTAAGTGGGAGCGAGATGAGCTGCAGTGCTTGGCTTGTTGAGCTGTGAGCATCGATCTTGCCACAGTTCCTCCTGTCCCTTGGCTCACACAACAGTCTGTCACAAAGCACTTAATGATTAAACCCCCCCCCAACCAAAAGACAAATCCTGCAGTGTTTTTCAAGCATGTTTGAGCTGCAAGATCAGATTAGTCAACTTAAAATCTACCTCTGCCAAGAGTGCAACTTCTCAGCAATCCTGTCTTTGTCCTGGTTTGGAGTTAAAGCTTTCAGGCTTCCCTTTGGAGCCAGAGAAAACTTAAGTTCAGTGGCATGGCTTGGTTATAAACTCATGTTTTTTATTATTTATTGGTGGCTTTGATAGTCCATGTTGTTTTTTTTTTTCCCCTGAACAGATTTGAACGATACAGATCGGGACGCTCAACACAGAACGCCAGCAATGGAGTAAGTACCTCACTCCATTGATTCTCTCATACCAGCTGTAGTACTATCAGTAGTATCACACCCTTTAGCTGCCCAGCTCTGTGTTCTCCCTGTACTGGCTAATGGTGGATGCCAGGAAAAGTAAGAATGTGGCAAATCCCAAGGGACAGCTTTTAGCTCAGGAAGTCACTTCACGGGAAAACATCTCTGTGTTTACAATCCGTGATGGATTTTCATTCCTCTATTAACTTTTTTGATTGCTTTTGAGTCTGTGTGGACTTTAGGAGTTCACAATGTCCTTAAGCAATAAGTTCCACAGTTTCACTATACATTTTTACATATTTATTTTGCATTTATATATAACAAATATTTTGTTTACATTTGATCAAGTCACTTAATGATTTTTGTTTGCTTCACCTAATTTTCTTTCACCATGTCTTACATACCACTGTTCAGGTTAATTTTCTTCCTGCCAATCATAATTTTAAGAACCACTCTCATCTCCTATTTAAGCAGCCCCTTTCCAAGCTGAAGAGTTCTAATTATTCTTTAAATAGAAACTCTTTTGTAGTTGTTTTATAGTGTTCAAGGTCTGAGTTTATGATGAATCTTTACTTCTATTATGTTTTCTATTCTGCATTCATAACTATTTCCTCTGTTTACTGTGCTTTACCACTTCTGCAGTGTGATGCAAACTTCAGCAAAGACTGTATTGACACTTTAGTCACAACAAAGAAGTTTTCTTTCTGAAAGCAGTTTATACCTAATGTGGAAAATTCTGATGTTTAATGTTGCAATGCAAGAAGAAATTTCTGGGATGTGTAACTTCTGTGTTTCTTGTGTCCTGACAGGTACTGAATGAGGTGACAGAAGATAATTTAATAGATTTGGGTCCTGGCTCTCCAGCTGTGGTGAGCCCAATGGTCGGAAACTCAGCACCTCCATCTTCACTTTCTTCACAGCTTGCAGGGCTTGGTGAGTGCCTGATCTAGATCATGCTCTCCTCTACCTATTAATGTTGCCATGTGGCCTCCAAAAGGTTTGGGTATTTGGCTTACAGGAGGATTAGAAGGCATTCCCACTCTCCTGCCCTGTGAGAGCCAGCCTGGCACAAAGGGAGGGCTTTATTAATCAGAGGGAAGATTGATGGAGAGGGTGCAGGTGTTGTTCATGGCAGAACTTGTACTACTACTTCTGTTTCTGCTTAGTTATAGTTCTTTGTGAAATCAGCCTGGTGATGTTCTTGATTCCCCTTCTACAAATAATATTTGAAACCTTTGGGTAAAAGGTTTTATGAAACTCTTAGGTGGTTTGCATTAAATCAAACCAAAGATTGTGTGATTGGATCACTGGGTTTGACTGAAGGTTCTCCACCTCTTTCAGCACTGCACCATATCCCTTTGTTTGAAAGTGTTGGTTTCACACTAACTGAGAGAGAACATTGTGGAGAAAACTATTGTCCATGCCCAGAATTTTGGACTGTGTTAGTGATCACTGAATATCTCAGGATATTGGCAGCAGGTTCACCCCAATTCCCAAATGCTGGCTTCTTGATGAGGAACATTTATGGAGTGCTGCTTCCAGGATGAATTAGATCATCTCTACATTTTTCTTTTAAGAGCACATGATTAGCATCCTCCAGCCTTTCCTGAACAAAACTGTCCTCAGTGCTGCAGCTGTTAATGATGGTGGTGTTTGCAATTTGGTTTGTTATTTTGCTGGTTCACTATTTTTTCTCCTCTGGTTGCAGACTTGGGCACAAACAGTGTCAGTGGCACACTCAGCTCCCTCCAGCACAGTAATCCTCGTGATGACTTTGACATGTTTGCACAGACAAGAGGCAGCTCCTTGGCTGAGCAGCGAAAGAAGTAAGTTGGAGTTTGTCTTCAGCACTGAGTCATGGCACTGCTGTTTTCTAAGGGCATAAATCTGAAACTTCTTGACTTCAGACTGAAAAACTAGTTTTGGTGTATGTTTTCTTGCTTTTAATCCAATCCCTATCCTTTTGGTTGTTATTAATATGAGCAAGTGGAGAGGTTCCTGCTGCTGGACAGAGCAGACTGGCTGGGTACTGACTGTCTTAGTTAATGAGCTCACTGGAAACTTGCAAGTGTGCTTGCCTGTACTTCTGCCTTCTCCTAAAGGCTTGTCATCCCATCCACCTGTGTTTGAGATACAGGAGCAGAAGGGTCCTTCACCTGAAGGTCATGGATGTACTTTTGTGACTGAATTACTGTCATCAAAGGCTTGGAAACAGAATTACCATCCAGTTAACTCTCCTTTTGGCCCCAGTCAGACTCTCACATGCTGTCAAGGCAGTGTAGCCTGCCTGGCTTCATGCTATCCCTAATTTGTTTATATGCATAGGGCTTGCATCTCTAGAGCTGCAAATCTGGCACTTTCAAGGGCATTTAACAGGTCAAATTATTTTAATGTAAAATAAATCTATGCACTTATTAAGAAATCCTTTGATCCCTGTCAGGTGATATTCAATAAAAGACACACTCAGGTATTTTTCTTTCATATATTATTTCTTGCCTTCTGGATTCAGACACTAGAGGAAGTAGTCAGAACATCATCCATATCTTGTCTCAAGCTAACAAATGCTGTTAAATAGTTTATCAAAAATTTAGAAAACGTGAGCCTACAAATTTATTGGACTCTTTTATTTGCAATTATCAATATAGCTATTGGTACTGCCTCAGCTATGGTATCAGTGCTGAGAAGAAATTCTGTCATGTAGAGGGATAAGCCACCACTGGAGATTTTGGGCTGAGAGCCTTAATGTACAGTTAGAAAGGAGATGCATTGCAGGAGAGATCTAATCAAGGTCCCTCTGTATCTTGTGCTAAATGAAGCACAAAACTACTCTTCCCACACTGTACCTAATGGAACAAGGAGCACAGATCATCCATGATTTCACAAGGGAGGATTGCTCTGTCTTCCTTGGATTGTGCACTGTATAAACAGAGCAGCAGGGAGGAGGAAAGGCATGAGTGTGACTTGCTGTGGTGTGTAGGTGACAGCTCTGGGTGTGAGAGCTCTGGGTGCTGTGCTCACAGCTTGGGAGAAGCCAGCATGAGGAGGGGAGGAGAGAGGGCTCCCCCTGCTCAGGCAGCCCCTCCCAGGAGCTGATTTACGGGCACGTGTTTGTGTCTGCACAGCTCATGCTGTGCTCTGTGAGATGCCGCTGCTGCCTCTGTCACCTGACTGCTACATGTCCCTTTTGCATTGCAATTTAAGAAGCTTTTAACAGCTTTGTAAATAGTGCATTTCTTTGTCTGCTTCACTGCAGTTGCATAATTTCACCTCTCGTTGAGTCTCGCTCTGCCTCCCCCCTGCATGCACACAGCAAGGTCAGGCTTCCAGATGTCATCTCCAAATCTTTGTTAAACATAATCTGCAATCAGACCTCTTTTCACAGTCCCCCACTTGCTCTTGGACATTCTTAAGGTGCCTCATGACCTGTTTGCCTGCCTTTCATAATGCTGATCTTACTCTCTTTGCTTCAAGGTGCTTTTCAAAACTGATGGGTGGCCTTTGTACAGAGCAAGCTCCTCTTCTTGGGGTACACACAGAACCCTGCAAGTCTTGTTAAGAAAAAGAACGTACTTTCTGGTTCCCAGGGGAGCAAATCAGGGTATCCACAGTATTGTTCTCCTATGAGGAAAGGCTGGGAGAATTGGGATTGTTCAGCCTGGAAAAGAGAAGGGATTGGGGTGACCTAATTCCAGTACCTGAAGGGAGCCTACAAGAAAGATGAGGAGAGGCTATTTACAAGGGTCTGGAGTGACAAGACAAAGGGGAGTGGCTTCAAACTGAGTTTGAAGGGCCAGATTGAATATTGGGAAGAAATTCTTCCTTGTGAGGGTGGTGAAGCACTGGCACAGGTTGACCAGAGAAGCTGTGGCTGTCTCATGCCTCGAAGTGTCCAAGGCCAGATTGGACAGAATTTGGAGCAGCCTGAGATAGTGGAAGGTGTCCTTGCCATGGCAGGAGTGGAATGAGATGATCTTTTAACACCCCTTCCAACCCAGGCCTTCCTATGATTCCATGATTTCCCATGGATGACTGCTGGACTTTCTTGCTAGCTGTGTGGTTTGTTCTTCTCTTCCAGCGTGACGTACGAGGATCCACAGGCTGTCAAAGGATTGGCATCTGCCCTGGATGTTCGGAAACAGAACACGGGAGGGGTAGGTCACAGCTCTGTGTTTTGTTATCCATGTGGAATCCGAGCTGGAGGCGGCTGCTTTGACTGAGCTTCTCATTCTGGATTCCAGCAACGTGGTAGTAATGGCTATTTTGAAATTGATATCTGAGAGCAAGTACTTGCTCAGTAATGATGTCTAAAGGGATGCTGCCCTTCAGTCTAAAAGACTTCAGAATCATAGTGGGTAAATTCTCCTGTGTCCTTGCAGCTTGTCTGGGGAGTCCAGCTCTTTGGCTGGAATCACTGCTGAGAAGAATCAAGTGGGGAATGTCCTGTGAACACTGATGTGCATTGGCTTGGTTTGCTTTTGCTTGTGAAAGTCTTAATCTGCTGACTAGACTTTGCTCCAAGTGCGTGGATACACGAGCAAGTTACAGAGAGAAATGATGCAGACTTCTAATGCTTCACGTTCTTTGCCATAACTGCCCTTGCTTGCAACCTGTTCTGTCTGCCCAGGGCAGGCTTTTTCTCTCTTCTCTGGGCAGAAGAGCCCCATGTGCTGTCACCTCGCAGCAGCTGACACTTAAAACATGGGTGAGAGAGCTTGGGCAGCTTTGTCTGCATCCCTCGGTGAAGGCAGAAGTGAAGGAGCTCTCAGATCATCCCTTGACCCCTTTCTACCACCCTGCTTTTAGAAACTCTGCTGCTCTTTTGTAGGCAGCTGTGTGTAAGTTTTTAGAGGGCGGAGCAGGTTCAGAGCCTTTCCCAGTCCAATTTTGGGCTGTGATGACCGCTAGGGAGCACGGCAGAGCCAGCATAGCATGGGAGAGCCAATGCAGTGTGCACATGCCTCTCACTGGGGAGAATTGCCTCCCCATGCCTTGGCTGATCCCACCCTGGTTCTTTCATGAAGTGGGAGTGCTCTGGGCAGCTGGCATGCCTGGCAGCTTGTGCTCCAAGCCAGGGAGGATTTGTGTTGGGAGCCAGCTGGGGTCAGATCACAGCTGCCTGTCTGCCCAGGCCATCATTCAGTGGGAGCAGGCCCTCAGCTCCTACAGAGCATCCCCCACCCCACAAACCTACCTGCTTCTTCCTGTCCCTGTCCTCCTGCAGGAAGGGCAGTTTATAACCCAGGTCAGCCCCATGACCAGCTGGAGCTCAGCCCCACAAAAACTCATGGCAACAGTACTGAGGGAAAAGGGGAAGCATGAGGAGGCAGGGGCAGAAATATTCCTTCCCAGGAATTCCTGAATCCAGTGTGACATCCCAAGCCCCCAGTATCACTGAGCTGTTATTGGCAGGACCTGGGGAAGGATTTGAGATTCTGCTCTTTGTTCCTGGCTAACCAAATGCAAGGGGCTTGCATTTAACTGGTCAAGGGGGCTGAATTCCCCCAGTGGCCTCAGGGTCATGTCTTTATTTATTAACACTTTTGTTCCCAGCCAGTTCTGCTTTAGGCACCAGCACAACGTGTCATCCACACCAGCAGAGCTGCTGCTCTGCCCCAAGTGCTGTCAGTTCAAAGGACTGTGGCTAAGCTCATCTGAGGGTCAAAGTTTTTTGGGGTAAATGCCTCATGGGTTGTGGAACTTGAGGCTATGAGATGTCGAGACTTTCAGCCTCTTTTCAAAGGTCCTGGAGACTGTAATGTGTAATCATAAGAGCTTGTTTTGAAATGCAATCACTCTGTAATTGGTAAGCACTTTTTCTCAACTGTTGTGAGGCTTGTGGGTGTCTCTTCTTAAAGGAAATAAAAATTAAACTCTCCTAAAGTTACCAGTCCCAGCGTGTGTAGCAAAAAACTGGCAGTGCTCAGTAAACGAAAAGACAGGCTTTAATTTGGGTAGAGCTAATTTAAGAACAGCTCTGGGGAGGAGCCAAGAGCTTTGCAACACATTCTTCACACACGTCTCGTTCCAGCACAGTTGTCCAGTGGTAGAATTCAGCACATCCGACGTTTCTAATACAGTCATTCTCGGAATGGTCTGCAGAGATGGGGCTGATCACGTGGCATTAGCTGTCTTTTAATGTGATTTAGCAGCTGGAAACAAGATGAGCTAAAAATACACTGTTTTCTTAATATTGCTTTTCCATGTTGGGAATTGCTTTTGTTGCCACTGAGTTGTTGCATGATCACAACTGGGAGGAGAGGTGTCCAAGAAACAATTCTCCAGTGTTACACAGAGAGTAGATGAAATTGGAATGATTTCCCTTTATTTTTTTCCCCCTTATAAAATGAGACATAAAAGATTGCAGCTGATTCTCCATTACCTATGTTAATAGGGACAGGAGAGGTGTCCTTTGTGTGCAGATATCTGTGTGGATGTACATAACACACCAGTGGCTCTCTGCTGAGCTCACCCAGTTCTGGGCTGGAGCCACTGCACTCTGCTGAGCCCAAACAAGCCCTTCCAGAGCTGGAGATGGCTCTGCATCCCACCCTGGCTCAGGGAGGAGATGCTGAAGGACACAAAACCATCTTAGAGTGTTTGTGGTGCTGTGCCATGCAGTCTGCAGCCTGCTCAGGGGAGCTGGATGCATCAGCAGTCCTTTAACCTCTGCGCTTTTCAAGAGGGGCAGTTTGAAAGGCTGCCAGGACACTGCAGCAAACTGCCCTGACTTCCCTGCACTCAACACCATTGCAGAGCTGCTGTGCTGTCTGTGTGGGGCACAGTCTGTCTGCTGAGGTCAAGGACATGAGCAGGGTGTGCTGCAACCCACAGCTTCATAAACAAGGGGGATTCCACAGAGTGTGACACGAGAGTTTCCAGCGCAGCCTCACTGACTGCAGTAGTTTGTACAGCCTCACTTTTCCTTCTTCTAAGAAGATGACAAACATCAGCCTCACTACCAGCCAGTGATTGCTTTATTTTATTATTATTATTTTTATTTTTAAGGACATCATGGAGGGAGTGCTAAAATGTTGTGAACTGTCTGTAGGAAGTGCAGAATTCTGGGTGAGGTCTGTCCCCTTATGGACAGAGCTGGCAGGCAGAGGGGGACACAGCTGCTGCCAGAAGCTACTGTAGGCAACTCTGTGTGTGGATGTGTGTCTGTGTATGTGAAGTTTTTAACTGTTTTATTATTTTATCACGGGTTGTTGCTGTGGTTTCTCTCTTTATGGACCTTTCTGTTCTCAACACAGAGGAGAGGTAAAGGTGGGAACTCAGACATGGAGCCCATAGACAAGTGGCTAATTACACAAGGAATGGTGAGGATTTCACCAGTGAAGCAATTCCTACTGCCCACCCCAGTCCCTGACCTAGAATAACCATCCTCCATTCACCTCTCGTCCTGCCCTATTGAACCGCTTGAAATCGGACAGTACAAGGAGTTTATTTCCCACCTGCATCATTACCTGGGGCAAAGGGAAAGATTTGCACCAATTTCTGTTTTTTACAGCACAAAGACCTGTAAATCACTGAATCATTTATAGGATCCCATGTCACCTTCAGAAGAGGCCTGGGGATCCAATTGGTTCCTTCTACTGTCTTGATTTATTTATGCAGTATCCACTTTTCGAGGGATAAACACAAGTCTCATGGATCTTATTCACAAAGAGGACACTTGCTATCTGTCTGTAAAGCAGCCTTTTCTGGTAGTGCTTAGCTTCATGGTCTGGAATAAACATAGGGAATTGTAGGATCATATGTAGTTGAATTGAGTAATGTAGGGATCATTCTTTATGCAAGGAAGGGAGTGGGAGAACTGCTGCCCAGATTGACATCTTCAACCCCACTGGCATTAGGAATCAGACTCCAAAAGGTACAACAGTGTTTCTGGCTTTAAGGATTTAATTCCTATGTCTGGTGATGCCAGTGCCTTGATAAAATCAGGCTTCTGAAGATCACTGAACCTGTGCACATTCTGACCTTGTTTGAAGTTGTCCTTCATCAATGTGCTTGCAGAGAGAAGTTCAAAGCTTGCTTGAGGTGCAGAAGCCAGAGGAAGGGAAAAATACCCTCAGCCATGCCTTAAAGCCAAGTTCTAAGACCATTTTTTTTTTTTGGACAATGTAATCCATCATTTTAAGTGTTTGAGTTTAGTACCAATAATGTGACCTAACTGTAGAAAATCCTCCTGAGACAGTTCTGGCTGCAGCTGAGTTCAGAGAGGTGCAGGGAGAATTCCCTTTGCTCTGGGGTGTGCTGGCAGTGCAGCATGTGGGGCTGGGCACCAGGAACAGGAATGTCTCACTCCAGGGAGAGCCCTGAATGTCCCAGACTAAGCTGCCAAGTATTTAAAAAAGAGAAACATCCCAGAAAGCTTAAAGTTTAGAAAATCCAGAGTGTGCAGTATCTACTCTGTGAAACACTTGCATTTATTCTTCTGGATTTAGGGGTAACTCAGATTATTTCTCAGGGCCAGCTTGGAAGTTTGGCAGAATTTTGCACGGCTGGTGCACACACAGTGATGGGACAGGTGCTGTATCTGCCTGCCCAAAAGCAGCTCCGTGCCTGCTCACACACGTGGATAAGCCCACTGTGGGTACCTGTCCCTGGGAGCCAGAGTGTCATTTTGGTGCTGTCAGACACCCACAGCTCACAAGGTGAGGGTGAAAAGCTGTAAAATGAGCAGCAGTATCAGCTTTGCCTCTGATGCTGTTGGCTGTGGCTCACAGAGGCTCTCGCTGTTCGGTGGCTCTGTTGCAGCCAGGGATGTGCTGTGCCACTGTTGGATGTTCATCCATAATGAATAATCCAGTGATTGAGTTAGTTCTTCTTCTTTGCCTTTCCACTGTTTACAAGAGCGGGGAAGCATGAAATCAGCACCCCTGCTGTTCACACCACTCACACCACTGCTTTATTAAAAAAGCAAACAGCATATTCCTTCATTGGCTTGTGGTTATTCAGTCTGGAAAAAGGATACTGCAGCATTCATGGAGGCATATGGATTTGGGGAGGGAAGGGGGCCTGGCTGTCCAACCAGTCACTGCTCTTACAAACCTGTCACCTTGTTTGTTTGCTAAATACAAGAGAGAAATACCTACAATAAAACTAAACTAATCATTAACTCTGTTTCTCTCTTAACTGGCTGTAGTTCTTAACAGTATTTATTAATACGACCTGTAGCATTTACAATGCCAGTGGATAACTAGAATCCCAGGTATGAACTTGATGTGCCCACTCTGTGGGGTACTTTCTGTACTTTGCTGAGGAGGACAGGGCTGAGCTGACACTGCTGTTCCCTGAGCCTGTACAACACTGAGACCACTTGGAAGGAATTCTCCACCTGGCAAAGTGGTTCTCACATCCCTCACGACGTGGCATTGTTCTGTACAAGCAGAATGTGATACATTTCAGCTTTGGGCTTAGTCATTCCCACTCCATTTCTCTGCATCCCAGTTCACCACACACTTTTGCAGTCTCTGGCTCTCCTCTCCAAATGAATTTGGCAGTGTTGTTCTTGTTTCCAGTTAACCTGTGGCTCAGTTCTGCCATCAAGACGATGCCAGAACCGTGGAGACAGACACAAAGCCACATTTATCCATCCCAGCTCTACCTACAAAACTAAAGTAGATAAAATGACATTGGCAGAAAATATTTCTGGTTTTTATATGGCTGAGGGATGGGAGGTGAGCAGTTCAGTGACAGATCTGTCTGCAGTGTGAGGTCAGGGTTTTGCAGGTCTCACACAGGGCTCCATATCAGCAGCAATTAGGCACAGGCTTTACCACAGAGCCACGTTTTAGTGCAGGTAGTCTCAGTTCCCTTCTCATGAGATTGGACAGCTACTGAGATTTGCATTAATATATTCCTTTCTTAGAGTAATCTGTCAACCCACTCACATACCAAATGGGTTATTTGTTATGAAAGTGAGAGGTAGGTGTTGCTTAAGCCACCATGTCAGGACATTAACTGGGACAGTGGCAGGGGAAGGATGAAACTGAACCAGAATTCACAGAAATTGATATGAACACCACTCAACATTCTATCTTGACTGCTAGCAGCATGCCTGGCTAGAGAGGAGAGCCCTCTTTGTAGGAAAGATAGGTGAGTAAAGATTAAATGAAACCTCTGTTAATTAGTAACCAAGTGGGATGCCGCTATGTGCCTTCAAGAGAGAGATAGGATCTGAGATGTGGAAATGACTTGGGTAACGTGAGACTGTTGAATAACATCATCATCTTGGAGACTGAAGTGCTTGAATAGTGGATAAACCCAAAACCAGACACGTGAAGATCTCATTTCTTCCATGTGGTGGGACCCCTCTCCCTGTTGAAGGCAAGCAGGTGCTTCCCCTTACCCGAGGACCACAGGGGTCTCCTTAGCCAGCTGTGGTGTTTCCAGAGCACTGTGCAAGCACAGCCCAGTCCCTGGTGTCACTGTCACTGAGGGCTGGCACTGCCTGGACATGCCTGTCACATGCAGATAGATGGGCTGGTTGTTGTACAACCTGTCAGAGCCTGGGCACAGCAGGCTCTGCTGGGGAGCAGCTGCAGCCCAGCTCCTGCCTGCCCGGCCCTGCAGTGTGCGAGCACAGTTACGAGTAACCAAGGAGTTCATTTACTCCTTACACGTAAAGTCAAGCCTGGGCTAATACTGAGGCCAAGCAGCTATTTCAAGATCACAACAGCTTTAAATAGATGGTAATGCTGTAGTAGTAAGCTGGAGTAGCCTGCTAGTAGCCTAGCTCCTAGTGCTGCTGTAGGAGTGACAGACCTTTACTACTGCTAACCAGCAAGGGGGAGTGAGTAGCAACTAACCAAGAACTGGTGTCAGCTTTGTTAAACATCTAGAAAGAAGTGGAATTAACTAAGCTATTACAAGGCAGTAGTCTAGCAACAATTAGCATAAACCTTGTTAAACATTTTAAGAACATTAATGAGCTCACCTAGAGACCTGAATTGTCATTTCATACCTGCTTCTTTTCCAGTGGGATCATTTTTAATAGAAATAAAATGTGATAATAATAACCTTAAACTGTCTTTTTAAGGGTAGAATATTGGATTTTATGACTTCTGAGGAAAAATATTGGCAATACTCTTTGGCTTTTGATTGCTAGTGAGAACATCAACACAATCTAGCTTAGATAAGTAAGAACTTGAATTCCAGGTTCCTGTGGGTTTTGTGGGATTGAACACTTACTTTTGTTCTCCCAGCCTTCCTTTTCCATTTCTCTTTCAGGACTGTTCAGATGATCCCATTTGTAGGATTTTCCAAAGACTAAATAAAAAAGGAATTTAAACAATCAGACCAGCTTTTAATTAAAGCCAGTTACTTGAAGTACCCAAAAATATTTTGTGACTTAATTTCCATTTACTGTAAGTATAGACTCAAAAAAAAAAAAAAAAAAAAATCACAATATCTTTATACAAACAGCTCTTGCAGCCTGTGCTATCTGGGGAGCTCTCTTGCCAAGACTGAAAGCTTCACTAGACCATGGAAGTTTGCATAATCAAAATATCAACAAGACAGTGTCCCATTCCAGAGTTTTTTCCATGTAGTCTGTGGCTGCCACTGCTGCTTGTTCCCAGAAACTGTTGTCTTTTTTTTAATGTGTAAACTAGTTAATTCATTTTTACATTTCCTCTGATTTAGGGGTTAGTTATAACAAAATTCCCCTGCACATTTTTCAGTTTAGGGCTTCTGAAAGGGGAAGATTTGCCAAGTACCCAACTGACTGGCAAAAACTGAGCTTCTCTGTATGTTCTCTTCTCAGTTTAAAATGAAAAATAAATGGTACAATGTTATCGTTAAAATAATTTAAAACTTCCAGTTGCTCTTTGTGAGTTTCCTCCCTCTTTATTCTTGAACAAATTAAAACTGACACATGTAACCCATGTTTTATGAGGAAGTGGGGCTCAGAGTCTTAGGAAAGTAAACTGGAAGTTTGTGCATGGAAGGAGCAATAGATACCAACCCTCAACACATCTCTGGGTGTGCTGGGAGACAGGGAAAGCTTTTAAAAGGTCAGTGCTGAATAGCAAACGGCTGACACACTCAGATGTTTATCTTACAGCTTTGTCTGCTTCTCTGCAAGAAGTGCTCTTGCACTTCTGAGGGCTTTGTTTGTTTGTTATAAGTAGCTCTAGCTGAAAATAGAATTCCTTTATTTGCCTTTTTTTTTTAAATTTTTTAAAATTCTTACGAAACGCCACAGCACAAACCCTTGTGCTGCTGAGCTGTTCTTCGAGGACTTCTGCAAATTCAAGAGTCCTGTGATTCTCAGTACTTGATCAGTCATCTGCCATGTTTTCAGGATAATCAAGATTTGAGCTGCTGTTCCTTCTAATACAGGGGCACAGTACTGCCACACTTTTTAGAACAGCTGCTCTTATAATCATAAAATCATAAAATCTTGGAATGGTTTGGGTTGGAAAAAAAAAGGTCATCTCATTCCAACCTCCTGCCATGGGCAGGAGCACCTTCCACTCTCCCAGGTTGCTCCAAGCCCCATCCAGCCTGGCCTGGAACACTTCCAGGGATGGGGCAGCCACAACCCTTCTCTGGCAACCTGTGCCAGGGCCTCCCCACCCTCACAGGGAATAATCTCTTCTAATATCAAATCTAAATCCACCCTTTTTCAGCTTAAAGCCATTCCTCCTTGTCCTGTCACTGCAGGCCTGTATCCAGAATCCCCCTCCAACTTTCTTGGAGCCCCCTGAGTTCCTGTAAATTTTATTCACCGAAAAGGAAAAATAAACCAGCTGTTTTCCTCCTCCCTTCCATGCACATGTTCTTATCCTTAGAAAAACATGAGCACCTTTCTGAGCTGCAACCAACTAACAGCTCAGAGGCTGCACCTTCCACAGTGTTAAACAATGCAGGAGAGAGGCAGCAGTGCAACTTCTGCAGTAGTTTTTAGGTTGCTGTAGGCTGAATAAAATCATTAATTTATATATCTGAAGCTAGTCTTTTATAAAGCTGTTAAACCAAGGAGACAGTTTTACAAGATGCAACTTGTCCTTGGGAAGGAATGTGTTGGAAGGTGCTTAGAGCTCTTCCCTTGTGAGTGGCCATCTGGGCCAGCTCGCAGCAGCTTCAGCTCACTGTGATAGTGTTGTGTGTGCTTGATTCAGGAAATCAGAAAGGAACAGTTATCCTAAACCTGGCCCATTCCAGAGGGAACTGCAGAAATTTATTTTCTGTTTGGGATCTTTATGAATTCACTGGAAGGAAAATGGCACCTTGTACCTCTGATGCCAGGAACTGTCACTTTGTCCAGCAACTTGTCAAGTCAGAGCCCAGCCACCTTCCTGGTGCTGCTCTTTGGGGGAGATGCTTTGGATTGAGTTCTGGATTTCCAGTTCTTGGGCACAACTAACCCACTTTAGCACACCTCACCTCAAGCAAGGGCTTAACTGGTCTCCTCAGTACAAAGGGCCACTTTGATTCTGTGAAAAAAATTCCTGAGGAGCTTTGCTAAACAGCCTCAGCCTCTGTGGTCCAGCATCTATCCATCTTCCCCTGCTAGAAGTGCCTGAGAAAACTACATTTCCCAGGAAATGTGTCTGCAGAGCCTCTTCCAGCTCTTATTGAATCACAGAGGCATTAAGGTTGGAAAAGTCCTCCAAGACCATCAAGTCCAACCATTAACCCACCGCTGCCAAGGCCACAACTAAGCCATGTCTCAAAGCACCACATCCACAGGGTTTTTTATCACTTCCAGGGTGGGCAATTTCTGTGAGAGGTTTCAGGCAAAGCTGTGGAGAGCCCCTGACACCTTTTCTGCCTAGGAGAGTCCCTCTAACAGTGCCAGGTCTCCTCCCTGCCAGCCCTGCTGCTCGGCTGCCATGCCCTGGCCTGGAACTCGCATGTCTGACATTGTTTTCCAACTATTTTTCATGTTGTCCTTACCAGATCTATTGTGGTGTTTTCCTGTTTACCTCGGCAGGCCTCTGTTGTATTTAAGCAGTGTAGTTAAGTCAGGAAATTCTACACCTAATACTCAGTAATGTCCCTTTGCTGACCCAGTTCCCTTAGCACTGTGTGAAATCGCTGCCCTTCAGCTGCCTCTGCGCTGCCTGTAGTAATCACACCGGTATCGTGACCAGTTCCACTGCAGGGGCAGAGCCAAACCTTCCAAACCTGAGTGTTAAACTATCCCTGGAGCCTGACCTGCTCTGGAGAGCCCTGCTGCAGCTCTGGGGCTGTCCTCTTCTCCTCTGCCCCATCCTCTTCCTCCCCCACCTTTGGCACATGCTGGGCTCTGCTGCCGAGGGTCACCTTTGGCAGAGGAGTGGGAACTGGGAGCTGGGACAGTTTTGCTTTAAACCCTTGTGCCAAGGCTTGCCAGGGCTTGGTGGTGTGGTGGGAGGAGGATCTGGGAGGAAGCATGACTGTACCCTGGGCTCTGACTTCTCCACCTGCGCAGAAAACCAATTTATTTTCATAGGAGTGTTGCCTAAAGACTTTGAGCCCCTCTTTTTTATTAACCCTTCACTGTGGCTAATACCCATTTTAAAAACCAAGAGGTGTAAATTTAACATTTCAAAACCTAACTGATATCCAGTATTCTACCCTTAAAAGCATTTCACGATCAAGATTAGAATCATCAGTCCATCTTGATGGTTTTAATATGTGGTCGAGAAGTTACTCATCTTACGCTGGCATCCAGTCACGTCATTCCCCATAATCTTTCTCCTGTTTTTTTTTAGCCTTGTTGTTCATAATTTCCTTTCCAAGTTGTTTCTTTATTTGAAATGCCATTTATATTTTGTTGCCTTTTTTTTTTTTTTCCAGCACATCTTACATCTTTGTTTTTGTTTTGTTTTTAATCTTATTTCTGGCGTTTTCCATCGCTCTGTGGCCATGATTGTGGATGTGTTTTGGTTTTTGCCTGCCTTGCTGTTCTCTCGCTGCACTCCCTAGATCCCTGTTGCACAGTCCTCTGTCATGGATGACATTGAGGAGTGGCTCAGTACCGACTTGGTGAGACTCTTTATATTTTCATTTTTCACTTGCACGGGTAACTTTCAATGCATTGCTGAGTTCCTGGTACTTCTCATAGCAGGAAGCAGTGAAACTTCCCAAGCAGAGAGTTTGGTTCCCTTTGAAGGGAATATCTAAGCAGGAGGAGTCAGGGTCGTGTTCAGCAATTCAATCAAAACACTTTTTGTCTGAGCTGTTTTATTTTCCCTTCTCCATGTGAACATCACAGAATAGCACATGTTCCAGAAAATGTGGGATTCTGATCCTCAAATAGGGAAGCATTAAACATGGGCTGAATTTTTTTGCACCAGACTTAAAGTCCATGTTTAAAGCTTCATTATTTAGACAGGATGTAAGTTCATGCTTATGTTGAGGCATGCTTTTAAGAGATGCTGGATCAGGGCGTAGATTCCTTTCAAATCAAGATGTCTTTGTTAAACTGGCAGGCAATCTTGACATGTTTCATAATAGTAATAATAAAAATTTATAACAGTCTCTCTTCAATGTTTATAACTTTCTCCTAAATGATTATTGTCTAGTAATTACTAAACAAACAAACAAAAAGCAGAACTAAAAGTAGCTTTGCCTTCACCCTGGAGTTTGTTTTGCTGTCCCAACACACATTTGGTTTAAGCAGTATAAACTAGTACACATTTAGTCTGTTTTGGTTTTTTTCAGTGTAAGCATATGACTCAAATCAACCAAGTGCATTTTGGGGGGTGGGTGGTGGGTTGTGTCCACACTGTTCTTTTAAACATGGTTTTAGTGAACTCAACTTGCGCTCACCATATCCCCAAGGATCATCTGGTTCCATTCCTCCAGCTTGAGGCAGAAAACTCCCAACTCCTTAGGGTCTCCCCCAGCCCCCTGCTGCCTGCTCAGCTCCCAGCTGGGAGCTGTGGGATTCAGCAGAGCTGCAGGCATGCTCTGGCACGTCAGCCCTGTGCTCTGGCACTGCAGGAGCTGGCTGTACTGGAAGGAAGAAAATTCTCCAGCTCTCCCGAGGTGCCTGAAATGCTTAAACAGATTCCAGGTTCAGTGTTTGATTTTGGCAGACTGACTGGCTGGCTCTGAAATGTCACTGGGTTCCAGCTGCAGGTAGGTTTGTCAGGCCTCGGTACAGGAGTCACTTTCAAATTTAATTACCAACTGGCCTCATTTTGTTAAAGAAATGCAGTAAATGTAGCATGTCCACTCTGCTTAACCAATAAACTTTTGTCTTTGCCATTTAAATTAATTTAGAAGGAGAGAAGATCTGATGGAGAGATATGGAGGTAGCTCTGTGCATCTGTCATCCCCAGCACAGACTTGCTCAAAAGGAACAAAGCAGAGAAGTGTCCTGGAAATGCCTGAGCAAGCCTGGGGATGTCCCTGGGTCCCCATCCCAACCTTATGTGGGTGCAGCAGAGAGAAGCCTGTGAAAATTTGGACTGGATTTTTGTTTTTACTCTGGGTCCCCTCCTCCTTGTCTTGCTCATTTCAATTCTCTACTTCCCAGGCGAGGAAGCTGCAGGTTAGGTTAGATAATTGGTATTTCTTTACCCTTTTTGGGGTGCACTGGGACAAACAGCAGCTCTGCCTGTGAAGAGGCTGCTGTGTGAACCTTTGGAAACCTCAGAGCAGCAGGAAGCCAGGAGATGCTCAGGCTCCAAAATGTGAGGCCAGTCAGTATGTCCCCACTCCTGGTAGAGAAGCCAAGTACAGACAAATACTTTACTTTTTCAAAGCAGTTTCAACATGAGATTTTCAACCAGTGTTTTTACCCATCTTAAACATCCTGATAGATTGACAAGGATGCCTGTCCCTGGACTTCTAATTTCATTATTTGAAAAGCACAAATGACACACACATTGAAATGCACAAACTGGTGGAAATGCAGTGACCCTGTGGCATTCGCAGCCTTTGATTGTGATGGACAAACACTAACTGCTGTCAGTATCCTTCATCCAGCTCACCCTGGTCTGGTCTTTGTGCAGCATGGGCACAGGAAAGCTGCTATATTTTTGTTTGAAACCTAAAACGAACTCTCACAGGAGGAATGTTGACCCCATACAATTTTGCACGTGTCCTTTGTCAGCTAAAAGGGCATTTTACTTGAAGACATAATGCAAACCACAGTCCTGACTTTTTAAAGGACTGTGTGACAGAAAAGATGCCATCTGGTACAGTGTGTGTGTGACTCACACAGCTCAGATTTGGACCAGAATTACTGTCTGAAGGGGAAACAGCACTGGACTGACATTCAGATCCAACAGGGAAAGCTCAGCTGTCCAGCAGCAATCTTCAGAAGCACCTCAGTGCTCATCCTCCTGCTCTGCAGCACAGTGAAATGTCAGTCCCCACTGGACTCCTGAGGTGGGAGCCCTGTGATTTCCCCAGGTCGCCCTGCTCCCGTGGTTAATATGTGGAAACAAGTGGTGGAAACTGTCCAGTTGTATTAAAGGTGGAGGGGATGACAGGGAAAGGGAAGCACTGCCTGTGCTCACGTGCCTTTTTGTTCCCATTGCAGAAAGGCAACGAACTGGAAGAAGGAGTGACCAGTGAAGGTAAGCAGAGATGCCCCTGGCTTTGAGCCATTCTCAGGTTAGTGCTCAGATGGAATTTGCTTTGATCCCTGCTGAGATGCTGCCTTCTCCCAGCCTGATGTTCCCCAGCAAATGCTTCCATGCTCAGAAAGGCAGGAGCAGAGCATTTCACAGCAAAAGGTTCATATTTATGGTGTGGGGAGCCCTCCTGGCTGTAAGTGCTTCCCTGCCATCTTCTTTGGCTGTGCTCTGTGTTTGTGCCAGCAGGAATGTGTCCCCAAGCTGCTCAGCCCTTTGGAATGATGTTTCCCTGGTTCTGTCACAGCCGGTGGCATAGTGTGGGTTTGATTCCAGCTGCTGCCTGAGCTCGGGTGTCTCCAAGGACGGCTGTACCCTTTCCCGAGGAAGTCAGGCTGTACCACTACTTGTGCCTGCAAACACAGCCCGACAGGATGCCAGGCCCTGGAATTTCAGCCCCTGCCAACCTTTGTCCCTGGGGCCAAACCCACGGCCCCCATTCTCACCTGTCTTCCTTCTGTTTTTACATTGCAGAGTTTGACAAATTTTTAGAAGAGCGAGCCAAAGCGGCGGAGATGGTTCCCAATCTGCCATCCCCTCCTCTGGAAGCCCCCACCCCTCCGACAAATCCTTCCAGCAGGAAAAAGCAGGAGCGCTCCGAGGACGCCCTCTTTGCACTGTGAAGGTGGCGCGGAGCCGCCTCCCTCCCGCCCCTGTGCTCCGCCGGCCAATGTCGCCGCACGGCCACTTTGTCCTCCCACAGTCCTTGGCTAACAACGACTCCCGTCCCCCTCATTCCATAGTTTGCTTCTCCTTCCCTCCCTCCCCAAATGATCCACCCCCACAAGCTGACTCTTTCTATTTAAATCCAACACTATTCCTGCCAGACCACGATTCTCCAGCACTCGCTTAATCCCCTCCTTCCTGTCCCAGCTGCACAAAACCAGCTCTTGATGCTGAAAACCCCTTCAGAATGCACGAGTACGTCACACTGGGCTGAAACAAAAGCCCGGGGGAAGAGAGCAGCCTTGCCCTTCAATTTATGTAGGGATCATCCTCTTCTGTAGGCAGGTCCTGCCAAGTAGACGGCTCTGTCAATCAGCATGTAATTGACTGAGCTGGAATGTTCAGGAGGAGTGTGTCTTTATTTTTAGATAAAATGTTAATGTATTGGCTTTCGTGTTGGATTCGACAGCAAGGAACAACTGTTCCCCTTTCAACATGTGCTTCACAAGTTAAAATCCTTTACTCTCCCACTCACACATCTCCTGGTACCATATGGTCGTCCCTTTTCCCCACTTTCTGTGGCGTTTCATTTCTAAATCTCACAGGGTATTTTTTGCCTTGTGTTTTATCTGGGCTTGCTCTAATTTGAAGCAGTCTGTTGGCCATGTCCAGTAGCTCTGGCAGTTGATAAGGATGGAAAATGCTGGGCTAAATGGATGCTGTAACGATGGCACAGGAAGCACCTCGCTCTTTGGGAGACCATTCTCACACAGGAATTTTCCTGGTGTGTTTGCCTTTTAAAATAGCTTAGTTATTTTCTCCTTACCTTAGATCCCTTCTTTGGTGACTCTAGAGCTCTGCATTTGGTGTAAACATCCATGCAGATGGATGGGACTTGCTCATGGATTGGGTGTGAACTGAGCTTCCTGGATTCCCTGCCATGCCTGGTAGGACAGATATGCTGGTTCTTGGGGGTAGGGATGAGGAAAAGAGCAAACCTCAGAGGTTTGTATGGAACGCTGAGGGAAGTGGAGGGATTAGCTGTGCCAGCCTGTGCTGGAGGTGAAACTCCTCATTTCCTTCCAGTTTTAGGCCTGAGAAAGTCTTGAAGTGATTGTGAGCGTGCTATTTGTAATTTTTGGAATGTCCTTTGATCCCTCTGCCCTTCATTAACTCCCGGCTCCTACGGGGCTGCAGTCTCTGTGCAAACAAACATATTCCCTTGCTTGCCAGAGGCATGGCCAGGATTCCTTCTCCTCTGGGGCTGCCAGCAGGGATTCCAGCATGTGTGCCTGCCTTGCTGGGCTGACAGGCAGAGCTGGAGCAGGCAGCTCCAGCCATCGCCGCGTCCCCCAGCACGTTCCTTGGGAGGAATCCAGTGGTGCAGGATGGCAGGATCAAAGAGAGAGCTGAGCAGTGCATGGCAGGAGAATCTCCCATCCTGACAGAGAGGCACTTTATCAGCTAAAAGCCCGTGCAGGCAGCAGGCTCCAGCCCCTCTTCCTCAGGGTGTTCCTTGGCTTAGGCAGTCTCCTTCTGACCTGACATGTCTGAGCTTCCCAGGATGCTGATGTGTGTCAAGCTCTCTTGAAAGTTGTTCTAGGCCAAGTGATAGAAGCTTTTATCTGAGCATAGCATTTTTTATCAGCCCATACCATACTCTCTGAGGACCACCCCCTTTGGGACTCTGTGACACACAAAGCCTGTTACCAAATGCCTGATTGCAGCGCTGATGGACTTTGACAGCGGACACATTAATCTTTGAAGGGAAACGTTGTTTGGTGCAGGATTTCCAGGCCGTCCCAGGTCAGGTTTCACTCTGTGCTCTCCCTGCTCATCGTCTTCTCTGTCCTGCCCTGCCTGTAGCCTCTTCCAGGATCCCTGCATATGTAGCTGGGCCCAGGCAGGGCTGTCCTGCCACCCCTCTGTGCTGGTGTGGCACCTCATCACTGCTCTGTGTGGCACGGCTTACAAATGGACAGGCAAAACCAGTTTAAGGATGGAGATAACTTGGGGATCAAGCTTTTCTCCCCACTTGCTGGCTCTCTCTCCACTTGAAGTCCTTCTGTGTGGGTCTGCAGAGGCTTTCTCCCATTCCATCTCCGTGGCTAATGGAACAGTCTGCCTTGGCTGCATTGCACACTCCTGCTCTCACCCACTGCCCTCGCTGCTCAACACAAGGTGAGCCCAACGCTCAGGGATTGGCACTGCCAGCTTGCTGCAACATGTCAGATATGGCCACCAGCTCCCAGAAACCTGAGGAAACTTCTGTGGCAACGCTGATTTGATTTCAGACGGCGTCTGGTGATCGCCCGAGCAGTCTCGCCAGCACAGAATGAATTGCTGGTATTCCTGTCAATGCAGAAAGCTCCGTGGGTGTTTTAAGTGTGTATTTTCTCTTCTAAATCCTTGAAACACATTGACCCTGTAAATGGCCACATCAGGTGATTCTAAGCATGTTAATCCAGCTTCCCTGCCAAGCCAGAGGAGATAATCGCATTGCTCAGGCATGGGGACACTGTCAGATGGTGCAGAGTGGCACGGATGTCACTGTCACCAAGTCCCCGCAGTGTCCCACTGCTGCAGCTGTGCTGGCCCTTCATCCCCTACCCCTCAGCCAAAAGGTGCTGGGGGACAGTGCTTTTAATGCTTTTTTTCTGTCACGCTAAACCTGTCCTGGGACCTCCAAGGTGTTGCTTTAGGGAAAATCTGGTCCCTTTCTGGAAGATTCTGCAGAGCTGTCGGTGATTGCTCTCTCCAGCTGGGAGGAAAAGAGGTGGAATGAGAAGGCTGGGGCTGGGGGAAAATACAGAGCGTGTGTTGGCAGAGCTCAGGGGGCTTTTTAGGTGTGTGCAGCCCCAGGCAACCCATGGTCCCTGCTGACACTCCACATTATCCTCTGGAAAGCCGTGGCACTGCTTGCAGGGAGTGGCAGGTGCCACCAGCACAAGTGGTGGCTTTGCTGGAAGTAGGGCAGCTCCCAGGAGATGTCTTCCTAGGGAGGAGATGTACTTTTGGAAAGACCCGGGATGGATCTGGAGCCCAAATCCACCGCGCTTGGCTCTCAGGGCTGGAAGCACCAAAGGGAACAGAGCGTGGCAGAACAGGTGGTTTAGCCCAAACCTTCTTTAACAAATACAAGAGCTATGCTAGAGCTTCCCAAATGTCCTGTATCAGGATCTCTCATCTTCCCTGTCCTCTTGTGGTCTGCTGAAAACCAGAGCGGTGGGAACTGTTTGAGGGAAAGGGAAGGGGTTTTTCACTTCAGGAGACCAACTTCTCGATTTACCCTTCCTCCTCTTTCACTCTTTAAGTGCTTCCTCTGTGCAGGTGGGCAGAGGACTCGTGTGGCTCCAACGCTTGGGAGAACAGGGATGGAGCTGCAGCCTGATCCACTTTCCATAAGAAATAACATCCCAGCGCTTTCTAGGCATATTAGGAATCACAGCTTGACACTCAATGACACTAAATTATTCTCGGGGTCCTTTGTAAGGTCTAATCGCGCCCTGTTCTAGGTTAAAATATTTATTTTGTCTATATATTTTCTTTCCAGTGTGTTTTTTAACCTCTTCTGTTAACTCTTCATGTGCTGAGATGTAAGGAATCAATGGTTTCTATTTAAATATGTTCTTTGGGTTTTGGGTTTTTTTTTTAATTGTTCTGTGTAGATTTCAGCTGCATCTTCAGCAGGTGTAATAGATAACAATGTGCTGTACAGACATTTAGGGTGTTTAGGGTGTAGGTAAGGCTCATAGGAGAACTACTCATAAAAACGTAGCATGGTGTCTCTTAAAGGGAACAGCATAAATGGTGAGACTGGTCCATACTGGGACCCTCACGTAGCCTCCAACATACCTTTTCCCTTCTTATTATCACAGCCTCCATCTCTAGGATGTGCTGATCAAACCAGCTCTGTCATTCCCAAGGCTGGTCTTGCACCTCCAAGCTGAAGGATTTTTTTTTTGTGAGGATTTCTGTTTGTTTGACTTCATTCAGCATTTTTTGATGGGATACATTGGCTGTTTCCACTTTGAAATGGAGGACTGGGAGCTGGCTGTGGTGGCGAGATGTTTCCCTCCAGTGGTGGAAGAACAGATCTGGGCCGTGGTTTCAGGCCCAGGGCAGGGGTGATGGTCCCTCCGTGCAGGAGCTCCCAGCCAGCACAGCCTGTCCCTGCTCCTCTATGCCCTGCTCTCCTGATGTCACCTACAGGGACAGGATGTGCAGCCCAGGAGAGCAAACAAGATGGATTTCCAACACACTGTTTCATCCAGTGAGTTGTTGAGTCTCCTGCGGCGGCTGGGAGCCCTGGAGTGGGAACTGCTTGTGCTATCTCCATTCCCGTCCATCCCCATCCAGCTCCGTCATTGTTTACCTCCTCAGGGCTGACCACAAGCCTTGCAGAGCCTCCCCTGGAAAAAAACAGCTCAGAACAGTTATTTTTATGGAAATAGTGAAGCAGTGAGTGGATTTAGAGCTGTGTTGGAGGTAACCCTTCCGCTGCTGTGGGTTCCCACCAGCCAAGGAGACGAGGTGCCCACACAGCACCTCCCACCCGTCCATCCCAAACCACAGCCTCAGGAGCAGGCTGTGCCTGCCTGCTCCAGCCCCAGGTTCCACACACCTTCTCCTCACCTGGAGAGAGGTGAGGCTGTGTGTCACCAAGAGCCAGCTGGCCTTGAGCAGCACCGAGCTCTGGTGCTGGTTCTCTTTAGCCCATGGCAAACGCACTACTCCAAAATTCCCACCCTGCTCTGTGTTTTTATGAGTACGAGCTCCTCATTCCCTACATGTTCCTATGAGCTGTTGTTAACCCTACAAACGTAACCTGTGTAATAGCTTCTCTGTATATTACAGCTGTAGGCTTTCCAGATAAAAGTGGATAATATTTATTTACTGAAGATACTGGATATTTTTTTGTTTGGGAATGGGGTAGGGGGAGAAAGGGGACATAACTGTTTAAAGAGATTGACTATGTAAAGAGAAACAAAATACACAAGAAGCAGAGAAACCCAACACTAAAACATCACTGTATTCAAGTAGAAGGTGTTTCCGTTGAGGACGAGACAACTGTATTAATCTGCCATTGTTTAACTTGCTCCAGAAATCATCTCCTTGGTTCCTGCATGTGAGATATTCCAATAAATACACTATTAGTGTGAGCTGGGGGTGCTATCGTCTTGTGTCTCAGCTGGGGACTCGCTTGGCTCTACTGCCTGGCCTGAGCACAGGGGACATGTGCAGCCCTTGGGTACCCACCAGATGTCAAAACTGGGAGTCCTCGTTCTCCTCCAGGAGACAGAACCTGGGTATTCCCACTGGGAGAACGCTTGTCCCCAGCAGTTGCTCTTTGTGTCTTTGTGTGTCTCGTGCTGCCCTCGGTGCTGTGTTGCCAGTGCTGCTAAATTCGTGTCCCACTAAATTCTGGCACATTTCTGAGGGTGGCATCAGGCAGATGCATGGGTGACAACCTGGGTGCTCGGTGGGATGCCTGCCCACCTGGCAGGGCTTAACTGATAGTCCTTAGTGGGCAACTGTGGGTCACCACCCTGGTGACCTGGAAAGAGATGGGTGATGCTCCCAGCCCATCCAAGGGCCACTTTCCTGACTCATCAGCCAGGAATTTGTTCCAACATCCCCACTATGATGGTGGGTTTGATAGACAGGGAAGGAAGAGCACCAGCTTAGGAACCCCAGAGAAATGGCATTGGCCAAAACCGAACCAGGCTGGCTGAATGGTGCCCTGTGTTCTGCACGTGGAGATTCACCCTGATTGTTTAAATCTGGGTAAGGGGGTGTGGAATAGCTGGAATAGCTACAGGGTTTCCCCTCCCTGTAGCTACATATTAGCATTAAACAGCCCTGCCCCAGCTTGTTTACCCCTGACTGATCATGTGCCTGGCTCAATGTGGGATACATTCAGGGAGGCTCCTGGCCTGGATCTGTTGGGAAAGGTGTGGAGCTGCTACTGCCCTGACAGGGCAGAATCACACAAAAGTCACCGGGTCAGAAATGTCCAGCGCTGTGCAGGAGGGGCTGTGGGAGTGGGGGATGTGGGAGCAGGGGGCTGCTCCTTCCAGGGGCTTCACCACATTGTCCTCTGCAGCCCCACAGTTACACTCGTGAAGGAAAGATCCCCTCTAACCCCAAATTCTGCCTCCAGCAGGGGCCAGAGTGGATGCAAAGGGAAGAGTGTAAGAGCAGCACAAGCACTTGCCTGTCCCACGTGTGCCCCTCCAGCCTCTGGTGATCCAACTCCCCAAACTGAGCAGGGCTTCCCCAGGTTTGTGAACCCTGATGGAGTTCTCTTCTCCCAGCCTGCTCCCACAGCGACCGTGCAAACTCCCACCATGGGCTGGGGGCTTCCACACTTCACTGCCCTCCACCGTGGGCTGCCAAGCACGGCACCGAGCCCCATATGGGCAGAGCCTCGGGCAAGCTGAGTGTCACTGCTTTCTGACACTGGGCAGCAGGTTTGGATGCCAGTGCAAATAGGAAATGACCACAGGTCATTTACCTTTCCCCATTTCACCCGAGGGTAAGTAAACCCGGAGTGGGGGCTGCACTGGAGTGCCACCAAACCTGGCTGTGCCTCCCCGAGCTGTGGTTCAGGAAGGGACAGTTGGCAAAGCCGAGTTACACGCAGTGAAGGAGAGAAGAAGCTTTTGAATCTGTTTGCGACACAAATTAATGATTAACGCCGCGCTCTGCCAGAGCAAAACAAGCCCCGGGGCAGGCAGGATGCCAGAGGCTGGGCATGGAGCATGGCACGCTGCTTCCAGCGCAGGGCTAAGCTGTGCTGGCAGGTGGGAAACAGCCGGGGGCTCGCTCTGGGAGAGCCCAGCTGGCTGAGCGAGGGGCCAGCAGGACGGGGGATGCTCCGTTCTGGAGCTGCCGCGTTCAGGCTCAGCACGCCCGGAGCTGCTGCTGCCGCTCGGGGAGATGCTCCACAGCCCCGCGGAGCCGCACCAGCCTGCCCGGCCGGCTCGGTAGCCCGGTGGCGAGAGCCCAACCATGCCGTGGCCGGTTTGTTTTCTTTCTCATCCTGCGGTTTCCTCCCAGCCTGCGCTCAGGAAAACGTCTCAGCGACTCGGGAGCGACCACGTGGCCCGGCCGCCATCCCCGCAGGACTGACATGATGTAATCGCGGGCCCTGAGCCGTGATGTAGAATCACTCCACTCACGGCCGCCGCGCTCATTGGCTGCGTGGCCCTGGTCCTACGGGCGGGGTTTTCCCTGCTCCGCAACCCAGCGCACCCCCGGGAGCCCCACCCCGCGTGGAATCCACCGGCCCCAAAGCTTCGTCCTTCCCCGGTGCGTGGAGGATGCTGCTGTCCGCTGGGGGAAACCCAGGGGCAGGGACAGCTTCCCGGCGTCCTCGGACCCTCTGGATCGGGATCCGGGGTGGGGCCTGGCAAAATCCAGCTTTGCACACAACTTGTGCAAAAGTTAAGCTGTGTTTATGTGCGTTATTTCCCCCTTCCATGTTTATGTGTGACTTTGCCCTTCTGCGTTTGTGTGGGTTTGTCCCTCTATGTCCCTCAGGGAAGGCTGTGCCCCGGATCTTGCATGGGTTATTAAAGGGCTGTGACCCCCATGCTTGCACAAGGCTGCTCTAAATCCATGGGGACCACAGCACATCCATCTCCCCGGCCCTGGAAACCTGCCCTCTCCTCCCACAGCACAGGGACTGCACCAAGGAAAGGGAAACGCCGTCACCACAGAGCCTGGCTTCTCCGCAGTGACCCCAATAAAAACGGGGGGAAGCACAAGGCTCCCTGCATGCCCCAAGGCAGGTCACGGCTCTCCCGATCATGTGATCGCTGTTCCCCCAGTGATGTTTGCTCTGGGTCAGGGATGTCCGAGCGGCTGATGCTGCCCCAGCTGCTGGCACAGAGCTGAGCCAGGATTCCCTGGGCTCGTCCCCAGCTCGGGCACAGGTCAGTGTCCCCGGATTGAGGAGGCTGGAGAGGGGTGAGGGTGCAGGGGAGGCAAGCAGGGCTGTGCAGCTCCAGCTCTGCAGCTCCAGCTCTGCTGCCCTGCTCTGTGTGGTCCCCTGGGGTGCTCCGTGCCACACAGGGGGGGTCCCTGTATTGCAGAGGGGTGCCAGCTGTGTCACCATGTGGGAGCCAGTGAAGCCAAAGGGAAATTTCTAAGCTGCACCCAGGTTTAATGAATTTCCAGGTAGCCTCAGATTGTGTTTGGTGGCACAGAAGAGGAGAGGGCAAACTTCCAGAGAGCTGATGTTGCAGCACATTTTCTAGTCCTAAATGAATCCCAGCAGCAGGACAGACCATGGAGCTCTGCAGGGCACAGGGCATGGCATTTTCCTGGCACAAGACTCCCACACTGAGACCTACCACGCCTGGGCAGCAGCCACAGCACTGATCCAAATGGCACCAGCATTTTTCCTGGATCCCACAACTGATGGTCCCCAGGAGGGTGCATGGGCTCAGCTGAGGCTCACAGGGCAGCACTGGTGTGTCCCTAACCAGGGGGGTGAGAGCTTCTCTCACCCTGGGCCATGCCATGGGCAGGCAGCACAGGTGGGACGTGCTCTGAGCCCTGGAGCTGGGACAGAGAAGGCCCAGGGCCCTTGAGAGGGTTGGTTCAGTGGCCCAACCTCGCCCTGGCACGTGGCGTCCGCCGTGCAGATGTTTCTGCAGCCACGGCCATCCCCTGCCCACACGGGCTCCCTGACCTGCTCCCTGCATGCCCCGTCTGGAACTGAGGGGGCTCAGTGCCCAGCCCAGGTGTTTAGAGCCCAGCCCAGGGATCTGGTGTCTGTCCTTAGGGTTTGGTGCCTGTCCCCAGGAGTGTGTGCCTGTCCCCAGGAGTGAATGACGTCCCCAGGGCTCAGTGACAACCCCAGGGATCGATGATTTCCCCGAGCTCAGTGTCTGCTCCTAGGGCTCGGTGCCCATCCCTTGGGGTCAGTGACATCCCCAGAGGACGGTGTCCTGCTCAGGGGTCGCAGCCCGCGCTTCCCCCGGCCCAGCTCGTGGTAGACCAGCATCCAGCCCGGTGCCGCGGGGTCCCTGCCCGGTGTCCCCGAGGGTCCCCGCTCGGTGCCGCCGGGGGTCCCGGTGCGGCGGGGCGGCGCGGAGAGGCGGCGCGGGGCGGGACGCGGCGGCGGCTCCGCCTCCATCCAACCCCCCCCCCCCGTCCTCCCCGCCCGGTGGCAGCTCCGGGCACGGTTCGCGGGAGCAACTTGGCGGCTCGTCCCCGTGGTGCCTGTGCCCGGGCCAGCGCGGCCATGGCGGGCGGGCGGCCCCGCCACCCCTAGAGCCGCCCGAGCTGCCGGAGCCACCGGAGCCACCGAGAGCCACGGGAGCCACCGGAGCCGCCGGGATGAGCGCTCTCGCCTTCGACGACGCGGCCCTGGAGGGGCTGGCACCGTCCCTCGGCCTCTCCGGGGCCAGCGACATCGACACGGCCCTTCTCAGCGACATCGACGGTGCGGACCGGCGGGGACGGGGCCCGGCATGGCCGCGGCGTGGGGCATGACCGGGACCGGGCTGGGGGTATAACCGGGGCTCGGTGCACGGCGGGGCTCCGGGCCCGGTGCGGTCCTGGGGCTCGGTGCATGACCGGGACCGGGCTATGGCACGGCCGGGACCGGGCTGGGGGAAAACCAGGCTCGGTGCACGGCCGGGGGCTGGGCACGGTGCGGTACCGGCTCTTGGAGCATGGTCGGGACATGGCTGGGGGGTATGACCGGGGCTTGGGGCACAACCGGGACCGGGCTGGGGGTGTAACCAGGCTCGGTGCAAGGTCAGGACCAAGCTGGAGGCATGATCGGGGCTCGGAGCGTGGCCGGTACCGGGCTGGGGCTATAACCGGGGCTCGGTGAATGGGCGGGCGCGCTCGGTGCATGGCCGTGCCCGGAGGGTCTAGGCTCGGTGCACGGTCAGGGAACTTGGTACCGGCATTTGACCGGGACTGCGGGATCGGTGTATAACCAGGACTCGGTGCATGGCCTGCGGACCGGGCTCGGTGCCGGGCCCGGCGTGGGGAGGGGGGGACACCGAGCTGCTGGAGCGCGGAGTCGGTGCAGAACCGCTCTGGCTCCGTTACCGGGGGCTGGCCCATAGCGGGGGGCTCGGGGTGGGGGAACAGGGGACACCGGGACCCCCGGGCTGGAGGTGCCGCTGCCGGGACAGCCCCGACGATCCCCCCCGTTCCCGGTCACAGCATCGTGTCGCGGGTAGCCCCGCCCCCCGTGACGTCACCGGCGGGGTTACTCTCGGTCGTTCCCTCCAGGACGCCCGGGCTCTCCCAACCCATCCAACCGGCGTGCGGTGAGATGGGGCGGCTCTGCTCCAGCCCCGGGGCTGGCACCCGCCAACACCCACCTCCCCGCCGGTCTGGGCTCCCTGAGATGGCCATGCTCCAAGGGAAGCCGTTCCCGGAGGGAACCCACTTCCCAAAGGGACACATTCCTCGAGGGGACCCACTTCTCACCGTCATAGCACCACGTGTGCCGAGTTCAGTGTTTCCAAGGCTTTAGGAAAAAAATTGGGGATCCCAAAAAATTGAAGATCTCAAAAAATTTGGGATCCCAGCTCTCGGCCAGCCCCGCACCCGCCTTGCCACGTGCTCCAGCAGCTCTGTCGATCCACGCCATCCAGCGCAGCCGGTGGAACACGCGGCAAGGCGGGCACGGGACTTCCAACACCTGCCCCACTGTGTGGTCCGTGGTCTCTCCTCCGAGGTCTGGGGTGGAGATGGCATCCCAGGTCTGCAGGTTGATCCCAGTGGCTGTCGGGGTGGATCAAAGCAGATCCAGGTGCCACCTGCTTTTCTTGGCGAGGTTTTGGCGTGGGCAGGGAAGCAGGAGCTGTGCCAGGGCTGACTGGTGCCGTATGGGATGAGGTTTTCCCGCTGTGGGGTTTTGCCATGCTCCTTTGTATCACAGCCAGCGGGGCCACCTCGTACCCCACAGCTCCCCAAAGAGGGCTTGCCACCGGTCCCCGGTTGGCCACGGCTTGTCCCTCATCCCTGGACCAACCCTAGGGTGATGTGGGATGTGTGCCCACGGATGTGGGTGCCCTGAGCCTGCTGGGATCTGCCAGGACCCACAGACGAGTGGGTCTGCCCCACAGGTTCCCACGGTGGGGGTGGAGGTGGCACTGGTGGGTGCCCCATGTCCTGCTGATGATGTGGGTGGCAGCGGGTGCCACAGGATAGAAACACCTGGAAGGTGCCAGGAGGGTGGGACAGCCGTGCCCACCCCCAGGCTGGGCAGGAGGAAGTGTGAGGGGGGACAGGAGGGAGCACGTCCTCTCTGCAACCCTAGACTTTGCTCTGGACCACGAGGGAGCCTTGGGTGGAGGAGGGGTCTCTTGAGTGGAAGGAGGGGGCTGGGAGCCCCCCGGAAGGACACCCACCTGCACAGGGCAGCATGCCGAGGGCTGGATGTTTTTTTGGGGTGTAACAGTGCTGTGTGCAGACCCCGATCATTGCGGGGTGACTCCTGGGCAATGAGTGCGGGGGGTCACACCGGGCTGGGGGCGGGGGGCGATGGGGCACGGGGGTTAACGGAGTGTGACCCCGAGTAACCGCGGGCGGCTTGCGGCCAGTGCCCGCGAGTAACCCGGTGCCGGGCTCACCTTGGGCGCCGGGGGCTGTCCGGGGGCGGCCGGCGGGCGCGCAGGCGGCGATTGGCGGAGTCGCATCACCCCATCGCCGGCCGCGCTCCAGCCCTGGCGCGGGCAGCGCGGGGAGGGCGCCGGGGAGGAGGCGAGAACATGGCTTTAAAATATCCCGGGGCCTCTTCGCTGCCGGGCACGGGGCTGAGCGGGGGCTGCAACCTCCTCCTGGAGACCCCTCCGCTTCCACCTCCATGGAGTGCACCTTTGAAGGTACCCCCGCCTCGGCAGCCGCCTCCTCCTCCTCCTCCTCCTCCTCCTCCTCTGGCGGGGTCACCGCCGTGGTCCCTCTCGGAGCCTGCAGCCCATGGGGAGGGCGGTGTCCGGGGGCTGTGTGGCTCGGCGGGGACATCCCGGGGGTGTGTGCGTGGGGAGGTGCCCTGGGGGTATCCCGGGGTCTGTGCGTGCAGGGGGGGGTGAGCCTGGGGGTACCGGAGTGTGGGGTATCCTGGAGTCTGTGTGCCCCCGGCGGGGTGCGCCTGGGGGTACCGGGATGGGGACATCCCTGCGTGGTGGGAGCATCCCAGGACACCTCAGTGGAGGACACAGAGACCCCCGATGTGTCTGTGGGGCAGCCCAGGGTGCCCAGGTGCCATTGATGGGACAGACCCCGCTCGGGCTGTTTGAGCCCTGTGCTTGCCCAGCTGCCCTCCTGAGGGCTGTTGTGATCAAACACACCTGGCACTGGCTCTGGCACATCCCGGGATGCCACCCCCCTGTCCCAGTCTGAGCACCCCCTCCCCTTAATACAACGGCTGATTTGAGGATTCCTGGGGTTCCCAGTACAGAATAAATGAATGAATGAGCTGGCACAAGCCCCCCTCAATATCAAAGACACGCTGAGATGTGCCCTGCCACTCCCAGACCAGGCTGAAAAACGCTGACCGCTGTTGGCCAAGCCCTGACACCCCGTTTTGAGTGCAGTGCCTCAGTTGCCCCAATGTCAGCATGGATAGGAGGTTGAGAGGAACAGAGCACAGCAGATTCATGGGCTCTCAGGGAATTTTGCCTCTAGATTATGGGGATCTGCCCCCTAAATGCTACTCTGTGGGGAGGGCAGGACGGGACCAGCCCAGGCCCACCTTGGGAGGTGGGGGCTGCAGCTGACGGCACGGGGGGTGTGTTTTACAGACATGCTGCAGCTGATCAACACGCCGGACAATGACTTCTCGGGGTTGTTCGACTCACCGTTCAGTGCCCCGGACAGCGCCGTGCCCCCGGGGCTTCCCTCCACGCCGGGCACCCTCAACACCTTCCTGGGTCCCAGCAAGCCGCCCCCCGCCGCCCCCTCCGGCAGCGCCTACGCGGGGCCCCCCGGGATGGCCACCTTCACCCCGCCGCCCCCGGCCCCGCTCCTGCCGGGGCCATCCCTGGGTATCAAGGAGGAGCCGTCCGTGGTGCCCAGCAGCCAGCCCCAGCCCCAGCCCGGCGTCATGCTGGCCCCCAGCTTCGTCCCTGCGTCCCCCAGCCCGTTCAATCCCCAGCCCTTGGTGGGCTACCAGAACCAGCACAGCTTCTCTGGTGAGGATTTGGGGGTGCAGCGGGGGATCGGGGCTCCCAGGGTGAAGGTCTTGCTGGAGGGGGGATGTGTCCCTGCAGGGTGGGGCTGTGCGGGGTGGGCTGGTGCCAGGGGCTCTCTTAACGCTGTCCTCTGCTCCATGCCCAGCTGTGCAGCCTGGGAGTGCGGGGCAGACCCTGCCAAGCCCTCTGCCCACCCCACAACCCAGCCAGCCCGTGACACTGCCCGGCCCCGTGCAGAATGTGGCACCCCAGCAGCTCCTGGCCCCCGCCGCCCCCACCACCCAGTCTGTGTCGCCACAGATCCAGCCAGTGCCGGTAAGCCCAGGGCCAGGGGTGGGGGGGTCCCGATGACCCCCACAGCCCCGCTGACCCCCGCTGCCCCTCAGGTTCTCCTGCAGCCCCATTTCATCAAGGCTGACTCCCTGCTGCTGACGGCCGTCAAGACAGACGCCAGCAGCGCCAAGACTTCCACCATCGCCTCCCTGGCCACCAGTGCCAGCGGCTCTGCCACCCCGCTCCAGGTGCCGGTAGGTGCCCCCGCCGGGAGCCACAAGGTGGGGAGATGCTTCAGGACCGCCACTGACCCCACCCTGCACCCCCTCAGGCGCTGGTGAGCGGAGGGACCATCCTGGCCACGGTGCCGCTGGTGGTGGACGCAGAGAAGCTGCCCATCAACCGGCTGGCGCCCAGCGGGAAGCCGGCGCTGGTGCAGAGCCGGGGCGAGAAGCGCACGGCCCACAACGCCATCGAGAAGCGCTACCGCTCCTCCATCAACGACAAGATCGTGGAGCTCAAGGACCTGGTGGTGGGCACCGAGGCCAAGGTGGGAGAAGGGGTTGGTGGGGCAGGGCCCGGCAGTCGGGGGGCTTTGCCTGGAATTCGGGCTGAACCGCCCCTGCCCACTGGCAGCTCAACAAGTCTGCGATCCTGAGGAAGGCTATCGAGTACATCCGCTTCCTGCAGCAGAGCAACCAGAAGCTGAAGCAGGAGAACCTCGCCCTGAAGATGGCCATGCAGAAGAACCGTGAGTGGAAGGGCAGCTCTTGGGGTGGGGGGCTCAGCTCCATGCCCCCAAGCAGCCATCAGCTTACTCTGCTTCCTGCAGAGCCTTTGAAGGACCTGGGCACCCACTGCAGCCGGAGTGCCAAGGCAGAGGCCCCCATGGAGGTGGTGAAGGCGGAGGTGATGGAGATGCTGACACCGCCGCCCTCAGACGTGGGCTCGCCGTCCCACAGCAGCCCACTCTCGCTCAGCGGCGGCAGCAGCAGCAACAGCAGCAGCGACTCGGAGCCCGACAGCCCCCTCTGTGCCCATGGCAAGGTGAGGGAGGGCTGGGGGGGGTCTCCTTGCCCTGAGTGGGGCAGGGTTTCTGCTGCTTCATGTAGGAGGTGCCAAGGGCAAAGTGTACCAGATGGGGACAGAGCTGAGAGCCCTGGTCTTGTTCTCTGAGGCTGCTCCTCACATGATCTGGGGCTGGGCGTGGAGGCAGTTTTGTTCTACCCAAAAATGTGCTCAGTGCCCCATGCCTATACCCTGAAATGCGTGCCCCTGTACTCCAACCTGTGCCTCATCACCATGCCCTGTACCCCCTGCCCTATATCCTATATCCCATTGTCTATATCCCATGCCCGTCCCCCATCACCACACCCTATATTCCATGCCATGTACCCCATGCTCTGGATGCCGTGCCCTATATCCCATGCCCTATATCCCATGCCTGTGCCCACCACCCCATGTCCATGCCCGTGTCCCAGACTCACAGCAGCTCTGCCCGTGCAGGTGAAGCAGGAGCACCCGCCACCCTCGCCCAGCAGCCAGGGAATGCTGGACCGCTCCCGCATGGCCCTCTGCACCTTCGTCTTCCTCTGCCTCTCCTTCAACCCCCTGGCCTCCCTCCTCCGGGGTTCTGGCTCCCCAGCCCCCTTGGGGAGCCAGGACACCGCTGGTCCCGGCAGGAGCATCATGGCTGAGTCTGGCACTTTGGGTAAGTTCTGGTGTGGGGTGGGAGGTCCTGGAATGGAGATTGTTGGGATGGGTGTGGGATGGAGGCTGTCAGGGTGGACATGGGCTAGAGGCTGTTGAGGTGAAGACCATCAAGGGGCAGGATGTTGGGGTGGGTGTATGGTAGGAGCTACCTGGCTCAAGGCTGTTTGGACCAGCATGAGGTGAAGACTGTTGGGATGGGGGGCATCAGAGTGGTGACCATCACAGTGGAGGTGATCATGGTAGACATGGGGTGAAGGCCATCAGGAGGGGAATCCCTGGGTAGGTCTGAGATGGGAGATGATTGGAGTGGACATGGGGCAGAGGCCATCGGGTGGATGCTGCTGGGATGGGCACAGGGTGAAGGCCACCAGTATGGATATCCTGGGGTGTGTGTGAGGCAGAGACCTTTGGGGTGGAATCTGTTGGGGTGGACACGATTGGGTGGAGGCTCTTCAGTGGACATGGGATGAAGGCCACCGGATGGAGACCCTGGGGTGGGCACAGGGCAGCATTGGTGGGGTGTTGCTGACCCCATCCCTGCACAGAGGACCCGTGGGGGTGGACGCAGTGGCTGTGGCCCACACTGGCCTTCTGGGCACTGAACGTGGCGCTGGTGCTGGGTGCGGTGGTGCGGCTCTTCGTCTGCGGGGAGCCCGTCACTCGCCCCCACTCCGAGCCCTCCATCCTCTTCTGGCGGCACCGCCGGCAGGCCGACCTCGACCTCGACCGGGTACGTCCCACCGTGCGCCATGTCCCCTGCCCCACCTGCCCTGTCCCCTCGTCCTGCCCGCACCGACCCCGTCTCTCCGGGCTGCAGGGAGACTTCGCGCAAGGAGCCCAGCACCTGCGGACGGCGCTCGGGGCGCTGGGGCGGCCGCTGCCGGCCTCCCACGGGGACCTGGCCTGCAGCCTGCTCTGGACGCTCCTGCGCCACCTGCTCCAGCGCCTCTGGGTGGGTCGCTGGCTGGCTGCCCGCGCCGGGGGGCTGCGCCCGGACCCCCCGCCCCCTGCCCACGTCCGCCAGAGTGCCCGCGACGCTGCCATGGCTTATCACCGCCTGCACCAGCTCCACCTCGCCGGTACGGCCCCGCGCCATGGGGGCTGAGGGACAGGACCCCTGTGCCCTGCGTGTCCCCACAACCCCCGACCCCATGCCTGAGCCTCCCGTCCCCATTCTTATAGGGAAGCAGGCCGGGGGACATCTGCTAGCCATCAACCTGGCACTGAGCGCTGTCAACCTGGCTGAGTGCGCCGGTGACGCCATCTCCGTGGCAGCGCTGGCCGAGATCTACGTGGCGGCTGCCCTGCGGATCAAGGCCAGCCTGCACCGCTGCTTCCACTTCCTGGCGGTGAGTGTGGGGGCACCGGGGTGTCCCCTGTGTCCCCTGGGACTGGGGTCTCAGATCCTTGCTGACCCCCTGCTCTCCCCGCAGCGCCCCTTCCTCTGCAGCGCCCGGCGCGTGGCCCTGTCCCACGGCGGGGCCGTGCCCCCCGCCATGCAGTGGCTCTGCCACCCCTTGGGCCACCGCTTCTTTGTCGACGGGGACTGGGCGGTCAAGGGTGTCCCCAGGGAAACCAGCTACAGCTCCGCCGGCAACCCAGGTGACCCCAAGCTCCCGAACCCCGCACCTCCCGTTTTGGGGTGTGGTGTACCTGCTGACCCCATCTCTGTGCCCCAGTGGACCCGCTGGCACAGGTGACCCAGCTCTTCCGTGAGCACCTCCTGGAGAAGGCGCTGTGCTGCGTGGCCATGCCTGAGCCCGGCCGTCCCACTGCCCAGGGAGAGGGGTGAGTGCTGGGGTGGGCACCTTCTCCCCCTGCCTGGCGTGGGGCCAGCCCCCTCACAACCCCGTTCCACAGGCGGTTCTCCGATGCCCTCGAGTACCTCCAGCTGCTCAACGGCTGCTCCGATGTCAGTGGCACACCTGGCCCCACACCCTCCATCACCTCCGGCTTGGCGGCTGTCACAGGTGAGGCTGGCATGTCCCCCGTTGGGGTCACTTCACGTGGGGGGGCCATGGGAGTGGGAACACCCTGCTCCTGTGTCCCTCCTACCCCGCAGGCACTGACCCCGTGTCCAAGTGGTGGGCGTCCTTCATTGGCATCGTTATCCACTGGCTGCAGGGAGATGAGGAGGGGGCTGAGCGCCTCTACCCGCTGGTGGAGACCATGCCCCGGGCACTGCAGAGCTCTGAGTGAGTGCTGGGGACATCGGGGACAAGGGTGGCACCTCATTGCCTGCCTCTCATCCCCCTTGGACTGGCACAGCCTCTCTGAACACACTTGGAGCACGGGGTGTGTATTCAGGAGGGGTGCAGCCGTGCACAGCGAGGGCTCTGCAGTGACCATGTCCCCTCCACCTTGCAGGAAGCCCCTTCCCCGTGCTGCCCTGCACTCTTTCCGAGCTGTCCGTGCCTTGCTGAGCAAACAGGATGGGAGCCAGGCCACCCTGGGCCACTGTGAGAAGGCCAGCAGCTGCCTACGGGAGAGCCTGGAGCTGGGCAGCCCCCCCAAGGGCACCATCGACAAGGTGAGCTGGGCTGGGGAGGGACGAGGCGGCCGCAGGCCCCCAGCCCTGGCGGGAGGTGCCCCCGACCCTCGCGGGGGTGCATTGTAGTTGCATTGCATGTGTCAGACTGGGAGTGCAATGCCCCTGCCGTGCAGCCCGGCGGGGGTCCCGCGCAGCAGCGCCTGCCCGCAGCGACCTCCTCGGCACCCCCGTCCGTCTGTCCCGCCCCCTGCTCACCCCGATCCCCTTGTCCCTGCAGGCGGTCCAGCTCCTGCTCTGTGACCTGCTGCTGGTCACCCGCACCAACCTGTGGCAGCAGCAGATGGGGGCGAGCCAGCAGCGCAGCTGCCTCTACCAGGCATCCGCCCTGGAGCTCCGCGGCTTCCAGCAGGACCTCAGCAGCCTGCGGCGCCTGGCACAGACCCTGCGCCCCGCCATGCGCCGGGTGAGCCCCCCAGACTGTTACCTGCTGGGTCCCCTGGTGCCCTGCACCTGCCTGTGCTCACTGTCCCCCCAATCCAGGTGTTCCTGCACGAAGCCACTGCCAGGCTGATGGCCCGGGCCAGCCCCACGCGCACCCACCAGCTGCTGGACCGCAGCCTGCGGAGGAGAGGGGTGCAGGGCAGCAAAACAGGTGGGCACGGGGTGGGACACAGGGTGGGACACCTCACTCCTCACCTGCAGCACCCCAGCAGCCTTGGGTGTGGGATTTGTGGTGGGACAGGGATGGGACACATCGCTGTGCGCCCACAGTACGCCAGCACGTTGGGTGGTGGGACATGGGGTGGGATACCTTTGTCACCACCTTGGAGGATGGGAAATAGGGTGGGGCACCCTGCTCCACACCTACAGCAGTCCTCACAAGTGTTGGGTGGTGGGACACAGAGTGGGAAACCCCATGCATCACCCACAGCACCCCACCAACCTTGGATGATGGGATTTGGGGTGAGACATAGGGTGGGGCACCCCTTTCCCACCTGCAGCACTCCAGCACCACAGATGGTGGGTCATCGGGTGGGACACCCCACCTGCAGCACCCCAAGAGCTGGGACACACGAGCTCCCAGCCCCTCCCTCGGTGGTGGCACCAGCTCCAGGGTGGGCAAATAACCCCATCCCCGTGCTGATCCCCCTGGGATTTATTCAGTGACTTCCACGGGCGCCCTCGGTGCTGACCTTGGCTCTGTCCCCTGCAGCTGGCGAGCCAGAAAGCCACGCCACCCCCCGGGAACACGCCGAGGCGCTGCTGCTGGCCTGCTGCTACCTCCCGCCCAGCTTCCTGGCGGGCCCGGGCCAGCGCGTGGGGATGCTGGCCGAGGCCGCCCGCACGCTGGACAAGCTGGGCGACCGCCGGACGCTGCACGACTGCCAGCAGATGATCATCAAGCTGGGCAGCGGCACCACCGTCACGTCGGGATAGGTGGGGAAGGGGCCGCCGGCCCCCTGCCACCCCCGCGGGTGCGGAATGTGGGGTGGCAGGAGGCCGTGCCTCAGTTTCCCCGCAGGGTGATGTTAGGCGGCGGTTTTGGGGGTGAAGGGGTGGGTGGGGAGGGGTCGGGTGATGCCTGACGGGTGCGGGGTGGAGGTCCCAGCGTGGGGCAGCCACACGTGGGGTACCCTGGGGGGGGGGTCCCCCCGCCACGGCCGTGCCCGTGTCCCCAGCCCGCGTGGGGCACGGGGCGTGGGGCCCTCTAGTGACACTGTGGCAGTATTGCAGGGCACCGGCAGGGGCGGCAGCGACCCCCGGTGCCACCCGACCCCCCCCCAGTGCCACCCGCATCCGCCCCGGTGTCACCTCCGTGCACACGGTGGGGGCCCCTCCTGGGGTCTCTGCGCGGCCCCCCGTGGGTCCCACCGCTGCAGGACCCCCTTGGGTTTGGGGCTTGCTTCTGGAGGTGCGGCCCCATGGCAGCGGGGAGGTGCCCCCTGCCCAGCCATGCCCATGGTAGGCAAGAGGGGACCCCCACCCTGTCCTCTCCTCCCCAGCACTGATCCCGATCCCCCCCCCATTAAGAGCTGCCACCACCCCGGAGCACGGACAGGCTTTGGGAGAAGGGATGGCAGGGTGGCACGGGGCTCCTGGGGGGCTGGTGGGTGCCCCTGTGTCCTTGCTTCACCCCCTCTTGTACATAGACCCCTCCCCTCGCCTCCCCCCACTCCCCTTTTCCCTTTTTAAACGGTATTTTCATAGTCGGAGAGTTTTGTACAGACAATTAAAGCTGATTATTTATACTGGTGTGTGCTGGATTGGAGGGGGACTGACACTTAAAAGTGGGGGGCAAGGGGCCCCCCACAGGGCTGCACGGGAGGGGGGGACACGGGTGGCAGGGATGGGGACACTGGGTGCTGAGGGACCCCAAACCTCCCCCTCTTTACCCCGTGGTGTCCCATGGGTGCTGTCCCCATACCCCCTCCCCTCCAGCGAGACCCCTGGGGACAAAGGACGAGGCAGGGGCTGTCACATCCCGGGGGGGGACCCCAGCAGCCCCCCAAGGATAAAGAGAGGCCACGAGCAGGGCGCCACGTACTTCCAAAACAATCGTTGTATCTTTATTGACGCTCTGAATGCAATGACCTGTTTTTTTACTCTTAAGGAAAATAAACATCTTTTAGAAACAGCTTGTTACACACAATCTTCAGTGTGAAGCAATATACTAATAAGAACACTAGTCTTAACATTTACAGTCTTCATATATATTATATATATGTATATGTATACATATATATACACTATATAATGAGGCAATATATAATACACACGGTTTACCATTTTACAGTCATATGTACAAGATGTCACTAAAAATAGCCAGATTTCAGGCAACACTGCCAAGGACACGAGGGGTTGTTTTTTCTTTTTTTTTCTTTAAATTAATTTTATTATTATTATTATTATTATTTCTACCTTTTACAATTTTTTTTTTCTCATCTCCTCTTTTTGTTTTTCACTCCTGTGTCCGAGGCAGCTGCTGAAACAACAGACATTGTGTGGCCAGCAAACCTTGGGGTGGGTGGGATGGAGGGGACACGAGAGGTGGTGGGGACATGGGGCGCTGGCTCTGCGGGGGACATGGGTGGGAGCAGCAGCGTGCCCCCCTTTGCAGGATGCTGCAGAGGTCAGGGGACAGCCTGTGGCTGTTTTTAGGGTGAGATTTGGAGTTGGTTCACCCTGGGCTGGTTGCTACCTGTGTCGGGGTGTGCGTGACACAAAGATGGGCTGTGGAGCCTGGGGATGTGGGCAGGGGTCACCGAAGTGTTGGCCACTCCCCCAGCTCCACTGGGGTGGCCAGGAAGCAAAAGCCGAGGGAGCTGAGCAAACCCAGGGCAGTGAGGGGTGAGCCAGGCCCATGGGGAGGGAGGAAGCAAATGCCTCCTCCTCCTCCTCCTCCTCCAGTTCAGCACGCAGAGCTGTGGGGTTCAGCACAAGCACAGGGAGCAAAGTCCCGACAAGAGGAGCCACAGAAGGGGTGCTGGTGAGGCCAAGCACAGGCAGGAGGGTGGGTTTTGGGGGGTCCTGGACAGCAGGACCAGGTGTCCCCAGCCCAGCAGTGCCAGCGCCACATGGAGTGGAAGGGTGGGGGGTACAATGAGTCAGGGTTTGGGGTTTGGGAGCGGAGCTGGGGCAGCCTGGTGGGTGCCCACCAGCCTGGCCAAGCACCCTTAGGCTCCCAGCACCCTGGGTGTGGGTGGGGGCAAACAGGAGATGGAAGAACAAAACGGAAAAAGCAGAGTGGTGTTTCAAACAGCAGGCTGTTGTTTGCCTTTTTTTTTTTTTTTTTTTCTCATTTTTCTCTTTTTTTTTTTTCTGGTCTTTTTTTGTCTTTTTTTTTTTTTTTAATCCTCTTCTTCGCTGAACTATATACAGACACCATGAGGTTTGCTGAAGGCAACATCTCAGATCAGATCAGTGTGATATTGAGAGCCGGGACCCACGGAGGGTCCGGCGGCCCCACAGTAAGACAACATCGCCGGGACCCCCCCCTTGTACACGGACACCCCCCCGCCCCCCTGTGCAGCCATCGCGGGTGGGAGATCCCGATCCGTTCCCCGCGTATCCAGACCGGGTTTTACCGGGACCCGGCGGGAGGGAAAGCCCGGCGCTGGCTCCGCCCGCCCGGAGCGGGCTCGGGGGGTCCCGGGGCGCTCACGGGCAGCGGGGGGTCCCCGGTACGGCCCGGCCCGGCCCCGCTCTCCTCCAGGCGCTGTCTCCTCTGCCGGTCCCTCGCTGGCGGCGGGGCGGCTGCCCGCGGGCGCTACACCGGCTGCCTCTGCGGGGAGAACGTAGGTGTCAGCCCCGGAATCCCGCTGGAGGCGAGGGGTGGCCCTGGGTTGTCCTCATCGCCTCGCCCCCCGCCAATAACCGGGCACCCACCCGGGACGCAGCGCTTTGAGAAGGGGCTCAACCATCGTTCACCACCTCGTCTGTGCTCAGGGAAGGGGATGAGACCCCTGAGACCCGGCTGGGGTGCCCTAGACCCAGTGGCTGGCCCACCCGATACCCCTAAGGATGTGATGCCCACACAGAGCTGAGCATCCAGGATGGGTGTCGCCAGGAATTTGGGGTCTGAAGGCAGGTCCTCCTGCCACAGGGACCTGCAGAGCATTGAGGGGTGCACAGGGGGGCTCCGGCTTACCTTATGTTTGGGACATCTCAGAGAGAAGCTCTCCTCAGTTAATAAGCAGCCTGCGAGGAGAGGACAAGGATGTGTCAGGGGACAGCCTGCACTGCGAGGCAGCTGCCCCTGAGCGGGGAAATGCAGTGTCCCCCTGGTCTACAGCCACCCACCAGCCACAGCTGAGGCCAAACAAGCTGCCAGCACAGTGGGCATCACCATCCTGGCAAGCCAGCGAGCCACAAACCCCTGACCCTGGAGCAACGGGCCCCACACTGAGCTGGGTCAGAGAGTGCCCAGGACCCCGTGCCCCATCCCTGTGGCCGGGCTCACCTGTGTCGATGGCACACGCGTAGTGGTAGGTGTGGGGACACCCCTTCTGGCAGCAGCCCACGGTGGCTCCTGCTTGCTGGCAGCTCGAGCACTTCTGTACAGGCACCCGGGAATTTGGAGCAGGGAAGGAGAGATGTGGAGAGACAGAGAGACCCTGTCAAAGCCCAGCACAGAAGAAGAGAACCACGACAGCCCCAGCAGTGAGGGCAACACGGGTGTCCCTGATCCTCTCCAGCCCTTCCTTGCCTCTTTCAGGCAACATTCTTCCTCCCGTGACAGCGCACTGTGAACCACACCATGCCTGTCACTTGGTTGTCTTCAGCCATGCACGAGGTTTCTACCTGCCATACCTCTCCCCTGGACGACACTGAGCCCACAGCCATACTCCATGGGGCAGGAGGTCAAGGGACATGACCTGGGTTGTGCCCTACCTGCCCTGTCCCCAGCGGGTGCTGCAGGGATGGGAGCACCCGGCTCTGTGGTGAGGGCAGCAGCCTCCAGACAGCCATGAAATGAGCACACAGGCTTGGGAACACAGCCAGCCCCCCAAACCTGGCAGTAGGGGACTTGCTGGAAACACCCTGCACAGCCTCTGATGGGAGGCTGTCCCCTTCCTCTCCCCAGCACTAAAAATCCATGTCACAGAATCCCAGAGTGGTGTGGAAGGGACCCAGAAAAAAAAAAATCCTTCCAGCCCCCTCCCACAGGCAGGAATACTTTCCACTAGAACAGGTTGCTCCAAGCCCCATCCAGCCTTGAACACTTCCAGGAATGGGCCAGCCACAACTTCTCATCCCCTTCAGCAACCTCCCTATTCTGCACACACGATGTGGCCTTACTCCAAGCACCCGTGGGAGAGGAGCAGGACAGGCTCATCCCCTCCCTGCAGTTCCCCCTTCCCCTGCTGCCCATCACGGTGGCATCAGGCCGTGTTGTGCCCATTTTCATCTCCCACCCTGTGGCATCTGTCCCGCTCTGAGCCACCCCGTGCAACGCACGACTGGGCCAGGGGATGTGACAATCCCAGGGGGGCCCAGTCGCCTTCCTAAAACATAAACCGCAGGTTATTTCTGTGCCTAAAAGGGAGCGTTCAGGTGCTATCAGAGTTGCAGCAGCACAAATCTCGTAGGGACCCAGCAGGGCTCATGGTGCCGAGCACCTGCCCTGCTCTCCCAGGGCAGAACTATTAATTTTCATCCCGACCGGAGGCGCAGACACGGGAACGACGTTGGCTGAAGGAGGCCAGCGGAAGGCGCCGCCTCGGGCGTGCGGCCGAGCTCTTACCACGTCGGCAGCCGCCTTGACAGCCTCCTGCAGCCCATAGAGCTTCCCCGCCACCAGGAAAACCCCAGCGGTCCATACGGCACAGGCCTCGTGCAGCCAGTGCTCCTGCGTGTCGCCCGCCGGCTCCTGCGGCGGGGACTCGGCCTTGTGACATTCGTGCCGCCGGGGCTTTTCGGCCGCCTCCTCGCCCTCTGTCCTCTCGTCACAGCAGTAGCAGCTCTGCAGCCGACGGAACATGCCCCGCGGGCTGGAGCGCAGCGCGCTCTGCTTGGCCGCCTCGGCGGCCCCCTCCGGCCGCGCCGCCTTCCCGCCGCCGCCGCAGCCGCCCTCAGTCCCGCGGGGCGCCCGCTCGGCCGCGGCGGGCACGGCCGAGTCCTCGCCCGGCCCCTCCGCCCGCGCCTTCTCCTTCAGCCGGGATTTCTTCTTGGGCAGGCAGTCCTCGGGGTAGTAGGGCCCGCAGAGGTCCCCCAGGTCCTTGTAGTTGGCGGGGTTGCGGCAGAGGCAGCAGACGAGGCACGCGGCGCTCAGCGCCTTCGACACCACCGGCCCCATGTGCATGGTGGAGGAGGCGGGCAGGGCCGCCCGCGGCCGCGGCGCCGGCCCGGCCGGTCCCCGCTGCAGCCGCGCCTCGTCGCCGGGCGAGTTGACGACGGTGCAGGTGGTGGTGAACTCTCCGCGCCGCTCCACGCGGACGTAGGGAGCGAAGGGCGGGGCGCGGCTGTCCGCCCGCAGCCGCTTGCAGGAGATGTACTTGAGCCGGATCTCGGGCTCGGCGGGGTGCAGCAGCGGGGCCTGCTGGGGCTGCCGCCGCCGCTTCCCGCGGCTCTTGCAGCGCGCCGGCACCGCCTTGGCCTTGCCGTGGCCCAGGCGCTTCCGCTGCCGCTTGGAGTAGCCGTTGTAGTTGGAGTGGTTGGCCCGCGGCTTCGGCCCCCGCGCCGGCCCGGCGGCGGAGCGGCCCTCAGCGGGGCCGTCGCTGCTCCCCGCCTCCTTCTCCTCAGTCTTTGGTTTCTTCTCCCGAGGCGCCTCCTCCGCACCACCCGGGCCGGCTACGCGCTCCCGGGGCAGTGGTGGTGGCAGTGCAGGGCTCAGGGGTGCCTTGGCCATGCCCAGCGCTGCTGCTTTGCCCTTGCGGTTCCTCTTCTTGGGCAGGAGCCCCATGTTTTTGGCCACCATATTGGGGCTGGACTGGGTCCCTGGCGTTGACCCACAAGCCTCCCCCTGGCAGCTGTCATGGGGCAGCTTCTTCCCACCACCCGGCTTCCCCTTTGGTGCTCGGCCATGGGGGTTCCGGCAGAGCGGCTCAGCCACCGGCATTGCGGGCACCTTCTGTGCTGCCCCCAGCTTGGGCAGCCTTGCATCGCCCACTGCCACAGCCACCCCACTGTGCTTCACCACCCGCTCCCGCTCTGCCCCAGCCGGGCTCAGGGAGGAGCCATAGGCAGCTACTGTGGCTGCCACTGCTGTGGCTGCTGGTTTGCAGGTGAACTTCTTCAGGTTGGGTGAGGTGATCTTCTGGACGATGGCCTCCAGCTTGAGGCCGCGGCCCTTGCGGGGAGGCAGCACTTTGGTCTTGGTGGCCTCCTGGAAGGCCGCCCGGGAGGTGATCTTGATGCAGACATCAGGGGCCTCCTTCGGCAGGGGGGGCTTCGGGATGGCTTCGCCAGAGCTCTTGGGGGGCAGCTTGGCTTTCACCTTCCTGGCCACCGGCATCTTCTTGAAGAGGCTGGGGGGACCCTCTGGCTTCTCCTCCTTCACGCCACCGCTGTTGCTCCGCAGGACCAGGTTCCTCTTCTTGGTGGGGATGGGGGAGATGAAGGTGGACTTCCTCTTCAGTGAGTGCAGCGGCCGTTCTGACATCTTGCCCCCCACGCCCGGCCCTGCTTTGGGCAGCTTCATCCGGGCACCCACCTTGCCCTCCTTGTGGGGGCTGCCCGGCGCTGGCAGCTTGAAAGCAGGTGGGAGGTGGTTGTTGGATATGAGCTTTTTGGGCGCCTTGCAGTTCTTCAGCCGGACATCAGCTGCCCGTTTGCCCCTCTGCCGCTTGGTGTAGAAAACCTCCTGTGTCTTTGTGCGGGAGCGCAGGATCATCGACCGCTGGTCCCTCTCCCCGGCTTCCACCGCGTCCCCCTCCAGCGGTGTCGGCCCTGCCACCTCCTCCGCCGCCACCAAGCCGGGCACCAGGAGGGTGGCATCGCCGGCGTTTTGGACCACCCTGGGGGCCGGCCGGCTGTTGCGCTTCCTGGTTTTGAAAGCCACCCGCTGCTTCACGCCGCAGCCGGGCTTCTTCCCCAGCTTCTCCTGGTGCGCGGGGGCCTTCAGTCCCTCCAGCGGGGCAGGGGCACGGGGCTCGGCCAGGGCGGTGAAGGAGCGGGTGCACATGCGCGCTGGCAGCCCCTCGGCTGGAAACCGGGGTGTTTGGCTCTGGGCGCTCTTGCTCGGCATCTCTGTCTGTCCGTCTGGCCCCAGGCAGGCCCCGGCCACGCTGCTGGCTGCTGGCAGCTCATTGAACGGACTCAGCACGGTGCTGCTGGGGCCATCCCCCTCTGGCAGCCGGCAGTGGACCCTCTTGTTGCGGAGGCTCTTGCCCCGTGAGACAGGCTCCATCTTCCCCAGCACATTTTCGGGCGTGAGTTGCTGCTTCACCATGACCGATGAGGTGGATTCAGCATCGGCCGCCTCCAGGTGGGATGTCTCCCCTCCGCCATTCTCCTCCTCAGGCTGGATGTGGGGCAGGGAGGATTTGAACCAGCTTTTCACCTTGGTCTCCGTGCCCACAGCAGGGCCCAGGAGGATGACAGACTGGCCAGAGAGGCGTGGGGTGGGAGCTGAGCTCTCCTTCTCCACTGTGCTGACGGTCTCCTCGGCAGACACAGGCACCTCGCTGGAGGACAGCACAGCTGGCATCTCTGGGGGCTTTGGTGGTGAGGCATCGTATGTCACTGACTTCTGCTCCGAGCCAGCCAGCTCACAGAGTGAGGAGTACTCCTCTGCCTCCAGGTCTGACTCCTTCAGATCCGGAGAGGAGATGATGGGGATCTCACTAAAGTCCCCAGCTGAGCAGCAGTGTCGGGTGTCCTGCAGCCACCTCTCGCTGTCTGCCTTTGTTGCTTCATCATAGGTCAGTGTCTCCTCCTCCTCCTCCATCACCTGCTGACCAAAGTCCTGGACCGGCTCATTCTTGGCTGGCTGCTCTCCATCACACAGGTCCAATCCACAGGCGTTTTTTTTCTCCTTGCAGGAGCTCACCAGTTTGCTGGGAAACAAGCCCTTGGGGAGGTCGGTGGCCTGGAGATCCTTCCAGCGCAGGCAGGCCTCACCCAGGCTCTCCTCCGGCCACTCAAAATGCTCCATGGCATTCTCAGACGCCACCGAGTTGGCGGTGGTGTTTGAGTAGCAGCTGTAGCCGGTGGCTCCTGCGCTTGACGTCGCTGCCGGGATGCTGGGCTTGGAGTTGAAGGCCAGTGGGGCAGTGTCCTTCAGCACATCCTTGCTTTCGGCGGCTGCAAACTCCACCTGGGGACCCTCGTACACCTCCTCACTAAAGTCCTTCCCTGTGCTGGCCCCGGAAGCTTTGTCCAGCTTGAGGGGCTCGGTGAGTGTGCTGGAGTCCCCCTGGCTGGGCCAAGCACCTTTCACCATGGAGTCCAGGCTGGGCCGGTGGTTCTCCATCTGGAAGGGGGACTTGGTGGTCTCCTTGCCCAGCATGGGCAAGTTGGCCCAGGCTTTGTCTGCCTTCTCACTGATGGCATCCTGCAGGACGATGATCTCAGAAGCCAGCTCCTCCTGGGACAGGGCGCTGAGGAGCAGTCGGGGGCAATCCCGTTCATTGCTCACATACTTGGTGAAGGTCTCCAGGGGCAGGGTGGCATGGATGCTCTGGAAAGAGTCATCCGATTTGGTGGACATGTCGTCTGGGGAGGTCACAGAGCAGGTGGACACCGACTCAGGCTTTGCCTTGGAGTTGCTGTTGACTCGGGCAGGGCTGCGGTTCTGGTTGCAGTACAGGAAACTCCTCTCCAGCTGGTCCTCTGACCCACTGAGATAGTCAGTGTCCTGTGTCTCAGCGTGGACAGACTGGGGGGTGCTCAGCGGGTCGGACAGGGGGGTCCCCACCTGCTCTGCTGAGTAGGTGCTGCTCTCAGGACTGCAGTGCTGCCCTTTGAGCTGCTCAGGGGTCCTTGCTGGGGTCTTGATGCCCTTTTTCTGGGGCACAGCCCCTTTGGAGAGCAGCAGCTGCTGGACAGTGTTGGAGATGTTCTCCACCTGGGAGGTGAGTGCTGTCAGGCTCTGCAGGCTCAGGTCTGACAGCAGGTTTTCAGGCAGCTTCTCCTTCTGCAAGTTTTTGCAGTTCCCAGATTGAGTGTCGGGGCTCGTCCCGTCAGTGGGAGAAGGGTTCAGCAGCGGCATGAAATGGCTGTGGTCAGCAATGCCGGCCGGGAAGGCACCAGCACTCAGGGGCTGCTGGCTGTATTGGAAGTTCTCCAGGTTGGGCATCAGAGGGGAGGGAGTGGAGCTGTAGGATGGGGACCTGCCGACGGAGCGAGCCGGCGAGTGGCTGGCGCTGGGGCTGAAGGTCTGGTAGTACTGCTCCGGCGTCCGGACGGGCGGCGCATCGCCCTGGCAGTAGGTCTGGCCTGGCTGGTTGTAATGTTGGTACTTGGCCAGGTTTTGGTAGTGGAGGGTCTCTGAGGCGTGATGCCGCCCCTGCATGGGCTGCGGGGGCTGCGGGGGCTGCGGTGGCTGTGGGGGCTGTGGTGGTGGCGGCTGCGGGGGCTGCGGCGGCGGCTGTGGGGGCTGCTCGTAGCCAATGCGGTTGGGCTGGTAGCCGTGCAGGTTGGGCACACGGGGGCCAGGGGCCAGGCTGGCGGCGCTACCCAGGGGCCGCTCCAGCGGCGGCTGCCCCGAGGGCGCCGTGCAGCTCTTGTAGGAGTGTGCCGGCTGGCTGCCCCCCGGCACCGAGGAGTAGGTGGAGGAGGCAGGGAAGGACTGGGAGTGCTGCCCGAAGTGAGGGCTCTGTGAGAAGGACATGGGTGAGGAGACATCGTTGGGCAGTTTCTGCCGCTGCAGCTTGGGGTAGGGGAGTGCGGGCGGCTGCTGCTGCTGCTGTTGCTGCTGTTGCTGCTGCTGCGGCTGCTGCTGGAAGTGAGTCCGGAAGGGCAGCGAGGTGGCCGCCGGCTCATGGTACGGCCGCCCACCCGCCAACGCCACTGTCTTCTTCATCAGGTTGTCCTCATACTTGGCCACGCCGCCGGGCAGTGCCTGTGGCTGGCCACCCCACGCCTGCAGGCTCTCATCCCCGGAATACCGGGCCGGATAAGGGCTGTTCTCCTGCACAGTGTAATTGGAAAAGGCCGGCCTGCCCTGCAGCTGCTGCCCCGCTAATTGCTTGTTTCCCCGGTGGTATTTCTCCACGGCGCTGTTCTCATAGCCCGCGTATGGCAGCTGCTGCTGACTGTAGTACTCCTTCGCCACCAGCCTCTGCCGCTCGCAGTTCGGCCCTGCCTGACTTTGATGCCTGTAATTCTCCAGGCGTGATGTATCTTGTGAAGTCGGCTGGTAGCTCTGCTGGTTGCCATGGAAACCACACCTTTCTCGAAAGGACTGCATGGCGCGGGCTCGTTATCTGCGAAGAGAGAGAGGCGAGAATTCAAATGAAGCGTCGCCACCGCGGTGGCCCAGGGTCCGAGAGGGCCAGTGTCACCTGCACCATGGGGACATCACTACCTCACCTCAACTGCTGGGCATTGCCCCACTGGGCATCATCTCACAGCCGCCCTGGAAGACAGCACGTGATGCTGCATCACCTCGCACTGCCCTGCATTGTCTGGTATCACCCCATGGTGCATTGAATTGCCTGCATGGCCTTGCGTTGCTCTCCAACACCTCACCTCATGTTTCACCTCCCTGCATCTTGTTGCCTTGCCTCACCCCGAGTTGCATCCCCTGATTGCCCTGCATTGCATCGCCTCAGACTACCTACCCTTGTTTCATGTTGCCCTGCATTTCATCACCCTGATTGACATCGCCCTGCATCACATTGCTTTGCCTCATCCTGAATCGCATCACTTTCCATTTTGACTCCCTGCATTGTTGCCTTGCATTGCATCACCCTGAACTGCACCACATCACCTTGCATTTCATCTCCCTGCATCGTGCTGCCCTGCATTGCATTGGCTTGCATTGCCCTGCATCTCATTGCCCTCTGTGGCATCCCATTGCCCTGCATCCCATCCGTGTGCACTGCACCGCCCCGGATGGCAGCAGCTGGCTCTGTGTCACCTCGCATCACTCTGCATCGTGCTGTGTCGCCCTGTATCACGCTGCCTGGGCGCTGCACCCCCACCTTGCAGCGACCTGCATCCTCCTCTCTCCCCTCTCCCTGCATCGCAGCACGGTGCCCGTGGGCAGGAGGGTGCTGGGGTCTCATTGCCTCCTCCCTGCCTGCAATGGGCTCAGCCATCCTCCTGTCCCTGCTGCTGAAGCTGCCCATCCCTGTTGCCCATCCCTCCCTGCCTGGTCACCTGGTGCAGTGACCCCCCCCACACCATGTTGGGGTCCCTCTGCTTTGTGTTTCACACATCCACCACCCCTCACATCCTCAAACCACTCCCGCCCTTCTCACACGCCTCCCCAGGGATGCCGAGATCCTGCGAGCGCCTCTGCACACCCCTCTTATCGCCATTCTTTTTAATTATTGGGCTAATTACTGGAAGCAGCAGCGCGGAGGGCCAGAACCGCAGGCTCTGCTGCAAAAAGAGTCATTTCAACTTGCTGGCTCTGCCCGTCTCTGCCGGCTGCTGCCTCCCGCAGCCCCCCCGGCCCCAGCGATCCCCCTGCCCCGGCGCGATGCCATCTGGAAGCTGTCTGCTCCCGCCAGCAGCCGTCATTACCGAGCGCCTCGCCACCGTCGTCATTAAAGCTCCCCATTTCCTCAGCCCGCTTGCTCTGGGAGCAGGGACACACCTGGGTCACCGGTTTGATCTCTTAAGGCAGTCAAGTGGCATTTGGGGGCTAATGAAGGGCTTGGTGGCAGGGGGATGCATCCTGCCTGTCCTCAGTACCAGTGGGTTGAAGGTACTGGGGTGGACACAAACCTGGATGAGATGGAGATTTGTCAGCCTGGCTTAGGGTCTGTGGCTGTCCAGGGGCATCCCCAGTGCTGCTCCCTTGGCAATGACACAGTGGTGACACCAGTGCTGTCCCCTCAGCTTCCATCAAGGCAGTGAGTATAACAAGAGGAGGGCACAGGGTGCTGGCAGTGTTTGTCTGAGCCCAGCTCCTGGCACACTTCCCTGTGGTGCCAGGCAGCCTTGAGCCGGGACATGGATTCATGTGTGCCACATGTCCCTCCATCACCCTCATGCCACTGCCACAACATGTCAAAAACCACATGGTCCCTTTGCTGGCAGTTCTGCCACAGCCACATAAACCACACTGCTGGTTTGACAGGTCCCAGCTCAGCCCTTTTCCTTGCAGCACCCACCAGTAACACCTCAGCACCTTTTTGGGGTCTACATACACATGGGGCTTTATTTAATTCTATTTCCACAAACACCAGCTGCTCAGGCATGCACCAATCACAGAATGTCCTCAGGCACCAAGCAGCCAGGCTCAGTGCCACCCACATCAGCCCAGCACCCCATCCCTCCCTGTTCCCCATCCCTTTTTGGGATGTTTTCCATGCCACTGCCCCATATTGCAGTTGCATCTTGCAGGCTTTGCGGGCAACTGGATGCGGCTAAAGCCTAAATTCCAGGGAAATGATGGGTCAAAAAAATCTGGAAAGCTGGCACAAAAGCCCCTACCACAGCATGGTATCCTCTGCCAGTGCTGGTGGAACAAAGCAGGAAAATCAAAGCCAGGCTGTGGGGCAGCCCTGGGCTGTGGTGGGAGAATTAATGGGAGCAAAGAGCCCTGCATGCTGTGTGGGAGTGGGTTTGAAAAATGAAATCGGCTTGAGAAGACCCTGGGCTGAAGCTTTAGGGGGAGCTTTTCTCCCCTTTCTCCTTTATTATTAATTATCGTGATTAATTATTATTATTAATTAATTATTGTTAATTTTCCAAACAGCTGGGACAATGTTGGGATGAGCAAAAGCGCATGGCGCAAGGGGAAGGATCAGTCACCGGCACACAGAGGTGGGGATGCACAGAGGGAACGTGTTCCAGCTGAAATCCCACAAGCCCAGAGCCATGGTCCCATGTCCCTGTGGGCCACCCAGCTGTCCCTGGGAGGGGACACGCTCATCACCAGCAGCACCAGAGCTGTTGGCAGCGCCAGAGGCCAGCTCTGCTCTTGGATCTGCCACGGCGTTGCCGGGGAAGGGCCGTGCCAGATGTTGTGCCTGATGCAGGCTGTTTCCGAGCAAACGCTTTAATGGCATCAAATCAAGCTGTCGACAGCAGGGAGGTTACAGCCTTCCCCCGGAGAGGGAGGTGGCTGTGGCTGGCCCCAGGGGCCCTGCCCACTCACTGTCCCTGCCACGTCCCTGCTGGACGTGCTCTCCTGACCCTGAAGAAGTTTCCAGCCACTGCCTCTGAGATGGGAATCGATACGGGGCTGTCGGTGCATGGCTGAAGCTGGACACCTGCCCTTGGCAAAGCCGTGCTGTGCCCAGGGCTCATGGCATGGGTCCCTGGGAAGGGAGAGGGCAGGGACCTGGGGCCACCAAGGTGACCAGCACCAGCACGACCCTGTCCCTGGAACACAAGGAGCAGTGCTCACTGCTGGCTACAGCCAGAGCATCCCATCCCCTTGGTCCCAAGGGAGCATGGACAGCCCAGCACAGCCCCTGTGTCACTCATGGGGGACACTCAAGACCTGATGCACCTCCCTGATGCGCCAGGGTATGACCCGGGGCCGTGATGGTGCACGGGGTCATGCTGCCATGGTGCCGGCCGGGGGCTGATGTGTGGCACGGGCTGATGCCAGGAGCCGTGCCAGGGCACCGTGTGGCACTGCCAGGCCAGCATACATGGTGGCCTGCAGCCCGCCTGCTGCTCGGGGGGATTTGTGCTGCATGGCTGGATTTCATGTTATTTTCCTTCCTTTCCTTCCTTTCCTTCCTTTCCTTCCTTTCCTTCCTTTCCTTCCTTTCCTTCCTTTCCTTCCTTTCCTTCCTTCCTTCCTTCCTTCCTTCCTTCCTTCCTTCCTTCCTTCCTTCCTTCCTTCCTTCCTTCCTTCCTTCCTTCCTTCCTTCCTTCCTTCCTTCCTTCCTTCCTTCCTTCCTTCCTTCCTTCCTTCCTTCCTTCCTTCCTTCCTTCCTTCCTTCCTTCCTTCCTTCCTTCCTTCCTTCCTTCCTTCCTTCCTTCCTTCCTTCCTTCCTTCCTTCCTTCCTTCCTCCCTCCCTCCCTCCCTCCCTCCCTTCCTTCCCTTCCTTCCCTTCCTTCCCTTCCTTCCCTTCCTTCCTTCCCTCCCTCCCTCCCTCCCTTCCTGCCTCTCTCCCTTCCCTGCCTTCTCCTCTTTCCTCCCCCTTCCTCTTGCAGGGCAGGGACATGGCATGGCTGGATCTGGAGCCCTCTGAAGGCAGCCCAGGACTTCCCATGGCAGGGACCCTCGGTAAGAACCCAAGACCCCAAACACCACAGCCCCACGAGGCAAAAGGAGTCCCCTGTTTCCCTGCACGCTGGCCTTGCTTCCCAGCTGCTGCTCATCCCGCGGGGGCTGATCCAGCCCTGCTGCTCCTCCGGCTGCTCCCTCGCCTTCGCTGCTGTACCATCAACAAGGACTCAGCGACTAAAAATAGCAGCGTGCTCTCGCAGGGGGATGCTCCGCCATCAGAGCACTGCTGGCACCGCGGACACCCCGTTCCCCACCCCAAACCCTCTCCCAACCCTCATTCCACTCCCAGGGGTGCAGCCCCATATGGTGAGGTGGTATCGGAGCTGAGAACGAAGGGATTGGACCCTCCTGAATCCCCCTGCAGCTCTCAGGGAGGGGAATAAGCGCCTATCGAGTAGCGTCAGCCCCGGATTTGTTTAATTGTGAGCTGGTGGAGTTTAAAGAAACCCTTTCTGGCTGGCTGCCACACCGCAAAGTGCTCCGGAGAATTTGATTATTAAGGGAGGAGAGAAAAGGGGAGGCTGCGGGGGCGGGGGGAGCCGGGGTGTGTGGGACAGACCAGGAAAGGGCATCCTGCCTCAGGAGCTGGGAATGAGAGGAACTGGGGGGATGGAATACAGACCGACCCCCCTCAGCACTGCAGAGGGACCCGAGGGGCTCGCCCAGCGTGGGGGCAAACCCTCCAAGCAGTTGTGGAGCTGCTGCTTTTTGTCCCTGCACCCCACAGACACCTCGCTGCCAGGGCACCCCCCCTTCAATGCCCCCTTCTGTGAACCCCTTTAATGCACCCTCTCCCCAGTGCACCCCCTCAATGCACCCCCTTACTGCACTGTCCCCCAATAAACCCCTTTAATGCACCCCAATAATGGTCCCCCTCCCCACTGAACCCCTTTAATGCACCCACTCACCAGTGCACCCCTTCAATGCACTCTCATTAGTGCACCCTTGCCCCAGTGCACCCCAATAATGTGCTTTCCCTGCAGTGAACCCCTGTAATACCCCTCCCCAATCCCTCCCATCACCACCAGCATCCCCCACCACGCCAGTGTTCCGTCCCAGTGCAGCGACTGGGGGGGTTACGGTACCCCAGGGCAGCCCGCAGCCCCTCGCAGCCCCCCCAGCCCCGCGTCCCGCCCCATTTCGGCGCTCAGCCGACCGGAGCAGCTGTTCCCTGCACACTTCACTTGCCCGCAGATGATGATAAATGGAGCTGGGGCTGCGCCGCCCATTGCGTGGGGGTGGGCGGATGTGGGTAAGAAGGAGGAGGAGGAAGGATGGGGTCCCCATCTCCCGCAGCCCCCCCAGATCACGCTGCTCCTCCCATCCAGCTGCTGGGGAATTCCCTGGGCAGGTCCCCCCCTATCCAAACCGCCCTCCCGGCGGGGTTGGAACCTGCCCAGGGAATTCCCGTTGCAATGGGGTGCATCCTCATCCCCAGATCAGTGTCCCATTTAGGGGCCACAGTCCTTCACTGCTGCCCCCCTCTCAGCTCTGCTCCTCCCCAGTGAGGAATTTTCCTTGGGAAAAAAAATCCACCGCCTGCGAACCGCACTCATGACTCAACGTTTCTGCTGGCCCCGGTTCCTCTGCCGCTTGCCAGGGGAAGCCCGTGGCCGCCCCAACCTCATCCCCTCACATGGAAATCCGGCTCAGCCGCCAGCTCCAGCCTCTCTCCCCTTGGTTTTTGCTCCTTTATTTTGAAAGGGGCTGGAGGTTGGGTCCTTGATGTCAGGGATGCGAGGTTTGCAGAGGGTTGGGCTGGGGAGGATGATGGGAGGTTCTGGGAGTCAGAGCAAGTTGCTGGTTTTTTTTTTTTTTTTTTCTTGGTGGTGGAAAATGTCAGTTGGTAAGGAAGGATTTGAAAAGGAAGGGAGGGAAAAAAAGGGGGAATAAGAGGAAGAATAAAGGGGAAAAGAAGAAAGAAGGGCGGGGGGGGGAAGGAAAATTAAGAAAAAGAAAATAAAAAAGAAAAAAAGAAAAAGAAAGAAAAACACAGATAAAGAGAAAGAAAAATAATTAAGAGAAAAGGAGAAGGAAAAAGAAAAAATGACAAAAAAAAAAAAAAAAAAAAAAAGGAAAAAAGAAGGGAAAAAAAAAAGGCTGAAGGCTCACAGCAACACAGATGCTCAGCCTGAGCCTTCCTGAGCAAATTCCCTCTCTGGAGGTGAACCATGTTCCACTCCAGAGCAAAATTCATGGCCGGATGTACCATGGAGTGAGGCTCCACATGATCCTGCTCCTAGCCAGCGGCTGGACATCGACCCTGGGGCTCTGAGGGGAAGGAAAACCAACCCTGCAGGAGGCTGGAAACACAGCTGAGGTTAGGAGAGCTCCAGCAATCCCAGTCTCCAAACCCAAATCCTGCTGCAGACCTGCCTGGAGCTGTCAGCACAACGGTGCCAGGGCACCAATGGGCACAACCATGGCCGTGGGGTTGTTGTCACCACTGTAGTGACCTCCAGCCAACCCTCCAGCCTCACCCCAAGTAAGCAGCATGGGGCCAGCACAGGGCCAGCGTGACAGCCTGGCCAGTTCTCCACACACTCACGGCTTTTTTCTTTACTCATTTTCTGCTTGACAGCTTGGGATCCTTTTTCCTTCCTCCCTCCCCTCCTGCTCTCGGCCTGACTCACTTCAATTCCAATAATAATTAACCATTCCAATCATTACTGCAACTGCTAATATTAACCCTCCCTTCTTCTCCCACATCCTCTTTGTCCCCTGCCTCAGTTTCCCCTTGAGGCAGGACAGAAGCTCCATCCCTGCCAGGAAAGGCGGGGAGCAGATGCCATGCCCTTGGCACCCTCCTCTGCGATGCTGATGCCCCAAGGGGTTCATGCTGCTTACAGCAAAAATAAAAGCAAATAACAGCTGTCCCAAGTATGGAAGAGGGAAAGGATCCTCATCCCAGTCCTGGAATGGTCTGCATCTCATGAGTTGGTTGCTCATGGATGTGGTTGGCTACACTCCCTGGGGAATGTGCCAGGGATGCCTCATGGTCCCCTGGCACCTACTGCTGACCCTTCGGCCCAGTGAACCCACCCCAAACCTGGTGGCAGGACCTGGCACCCACCCAGCAGCTCGGAGCTGGAAAATCCACTGGGTTGGAACCAGGACCACTCTCTAGCTGTGCCTCAGTTCTCCCACTGTAGAGCGGTCCAGGTTTGTGCTGGGGTCCAGTGTTGATGCTGGGAAGTGCCAGCCCAGGAGCAGGGGAATGGAGCAGGCTCGTGTCCCAGCCCCAGGGTCCTGGACCTCCTCCCCAGTGTGTCTCCCCATCCCCAACAGAACTGGAGACCCCAAAGGATGACAGGTGGCCGTCACCCCCAGGACATTTCCAGCTCTTCTAAATGTGCCACTGGGTCCAGCCTCTCTGGCTCATCCCTGGTCACAGCCTGTTTTTTTCTATCAGGAAAACTCAGCAAATTCACGCTGCCACATCCAAAACCAGGAGGCCTCAGCTGCTGTGGGATGGCTGCTGACAGCCAAGGACAGACCTTGGCACCATCCCATGCTTTCTCCCCATCCCAAACTCTCTCTCCTTGTCCAGGAGAAGATGGGGCTTTGTCCCAGCGTCCCCACCACGTCAGGCACATGGAACATTTATGGCTGTGTTTTAGACAAGTGCTATTCAATTATCACTGGTGATCCCAGAGAGATCCCCAGTCCCTGTCTCACTGAGACCTCCTCACTGGGATTCATGGTTATGGGGGGCATTACCCTGCCCTCCTTTTGCTTTCCTGTGGCAGCTCCTGCCTTCACTTTTGGGGCAGCCAATCTCACGACCCAGCAACCACCAGCTCCCCGTTGCCATCACAGCAAGATCTGTGAGGTGCCTTCGGACATGGGCACCCCGCAGATGCCACGTTTCAGCATCTGCCCACAGACAGGTCCGTGCACCGGCGCCAATCCCGGCTGCGCCGCTGCCGGGCTCTGCCCTGAGCCGTCCCCTGCCGGCAGCAGACAGCTCGGTAATGAAGCGTAATGCTCCGACACTCCCCTGAGTGACAGCGGCCAGCACCGCCTGTGTCCCCACGGCTCAGCACGGCCTCCTCCGCCTGCCGAGGAGGGGATGAGCATCCCCCTGCCGCAAGCGGGGCTGGGGGCTGCAGAGTGGTCACCTGCTAGGGGATGCTGAGTGGAATCCCCCGGGGGAAAGGAAAAATAAGGATAAAAAGGTGTTGAAAGAAAAAAATCAAGTTTAAAAAAAAAAAACAAAAACACAAAAGAAGAGGAGGTTGAAAATAATAAATTGAGGTTTGATGCTGTGTGGTAAATTATTTTGGTATTATATATTCCCCAGCTTCAAATCCTGAAGACAAATACTGGGGCAGGTGAAGTGGGAAGCAGATTTCCAAAGGCCTTTTCCCAGCTCCAGGTTATTGACTCTGTCAATCACGGCAGGCGCCGTCCCCACCTTTGGCACCCCGCAAAATCGGCTCCTTTTGTTCCTGCTGAAAAACTGGGGGCGGGGGAAAAGGAGGGGAGAGGAATTTGGGGCAGGGAACTTCCAAAAGAGATGATTAAGGAGTTAATCTGCCTGAAATAGATAAGGAGCTTAGAGCTGCTGGTATTTGACTGTCCAAGTTTGGATTCAGCGTGTCTTAAACACTGGCTGGAATGTACTTAGATATGACCAAAGTACATGTCCCCCCGAGGAATTACCAGGTTGCCAATTAGATTTGCTTCCCAGATTCACTCAAACCTTCACAAGCTTCTTCAGAGCAGGAAAATTGCTGCCTGTCCCTGGGGAGACGCAGAGCAGCCGCTGCTGCCTGGCCCCGCAGCCAGCACAGCGCAGCATGGCACGACACGAGATCCCAGTGGGCAGCCACAGGATTTGCAGGAAGGTGGCACAGCCAGGATGATGGCAAGGAAGGGATGGATGCCTGTGCCAGGGTATGGGGGCATCAGGCATGGCCTGGTGGGTGCTGCTGGGGGAATTTGGGTGTTTTTGGGTGCTTGGGTGTGAGAGCCTTGACATGGTCATGGTGCTGGTGCACTGGTGGGGCTTTCACCAGAGCAGGCTCAGCATTCCATGGGGTTGCAGAGCCACGGATCTCTCTACCTCCAACCAGGCTCACAGTGCTGCCACGCAGCCAAATCCAACCTAAAACATCCCAGCTCAACTTCCAGGCAGGGGACACAACACAGAACAGAGCCATGATGGCACGTGGGGAAGGCAAGCAAACACCAAAACGTGAACAAGTCCCTGTGGTGAACAGCTGGCTCCTGGTCCCTCTGGGCACCTGGCACACCACAAACTCACCACAACCCAATGCTCAGAGCAGTGAGAACCCCTGCCCGTGCCAGGCTGAGGGTCACCACTCAGGTCCACAACAACATCCAGCACTGGGACAAAGTGGAGGTAGAAAACCAAACACCAACCCCTGCAAAAACCCTTCACTATCCATTTATTTTAACCACTCCATTCCCATCCTTGTTATTTATGGTGCTTCATAACATGACGGTGAAAGTAATGAAGTTTGGGGGGGCTGCATGACCAACACAGGAAGGACCATGATGGAGGCTCCCACCACCAGCTCCCACATGCAGGCACCAACTTCCTTTCCCATCCTGGGCTGTATTTACTAAATCTGAGCTCAGTTTCTGTGCTGGCATCCCAATCCCATTGAAAAGTGTTGGGAGTGGCAGCAGGTCTCACCAGGCCAGTCTTGGCACTGTTGGAGTGGCGGCGGCACCGTGATGGAAAGTTGCTGGAACATCAGCTTTGGATGCTGAGTCCTGGTAACAGTTGCTATGTGAAACATTCAGAGGTGGAATTTACTGTCACAGTTAATAATAGATGAAGGTTTTAGAATTTTTGATGCTTTACATTTTAAGCTGTTTGATTTATAATGTTTCAGGTGAGGGTGGGGGAGGCAGGAGATGAACAGCAGCACGAGGTAAACAAAGCAAGTGGGGAGGTGGGCAAAAGGCTCCATCCATCCATCCATCCATCCATCCATCCATCCATCCATCCATCTATCCACCCATCCCCCTGCCCATTCCAGAAATGCACTGAGATGGCAAACAATGGAATGGGGTGTCCCTGCCAACCACCAAAACCAGTGAGCATCCTGGTGGAAAACCACGGCACGATTGGGATGGAGCCCCTCAATTCCACATCACACTTCATTTTGGGTTTTTTTTTTTTTGCCTGCATCTCTTCTCCCTGTTTTCATTCCGGCAGGTTGCTGGGTTATTTACTTGCTGGTGCTCCTCTCTCCTCTCCTCTCTTGCAGGTGTATTTCAAGTAGCTCCGTAAATAGCAGCGCGTGGCGTGCCTGCGGCGGGGCGCGCGGGTCCTGCTGATTAGGAATGCGGTGCCAAAAAAAAGAAGGGTCTCAATTCCCTGCCAAGTTGTCACCCTGTTTCCACAAAGAGGTGCCAATGTCCTGTGGGGATGCTCCCCCTGGATCCCAAGGGGCTGGTGTCCACTCCTTCCTGGAATGGAGCAGTGAGCACAGGTGCTGTGTGAAGAACCTTGGTGTCTCATGGTGTCCTCAATGTCCCATTTTGGGCACCAAAGCCCTGTGATGGCTTCAGCTCTGGCACATTTTTTCCGCTTCCTCCAAATGCTGGAGCATTCCAACATTTCCAGTGTGTGTGTGGAGCATCCCAGCGCCTCAGATGTGTGGTCAAGAGGATTTAATCCCAGCTCAGTAGGGCTTCAGGTCATGACACGAGGAGCAGAGTGGGACTCCACACTTCCTCCACCAGTGCTGGGCATGCAGTGACATCTTGACAAAACTGGGGGGTGGGATGGAAGAGAGGGGGTTCCCCTCTACTCCCCCAAACACAGTGCAGAGAGGAGATACTTTAGAAAGCTGCTGTGAGGATGTGGTGACTGGAGCCTCCAACACCTGAAGACATTCCAGCCCTAACCAGCTCCATGGCTCCTGCCAAAGCCCTGAGTGCACACAGGGGCTGCCAGACCCCTGGAGGTGGCTGAGGTGCATCCCACACCACCAGCACCCCCCAGCCCCTCTGGAGCCCATGTCTCCCCCAGGACTGAAGATTCCCAGGGGTCCTGGGCTGAACTGCCCCATGATGTCTCAATCAGGGCTGTGCATCGCCCCATTTACATACGCACATCCCGTCTGGAGCCGAGTATAATTTCCTTATAAAGCAGCTTTGACACATGGGGTAGCTCGCCTTAATGAGGAGGGTTATTCCACAAAGATCCGTCACTAATGGGCTTGGGGCAGGCAGAGCCCGTACATGCAGACTCCTGCTGCCAAACCCAGCACCACACCACACCTGGATCTCCCCACGGACACGGCATCCCCACCAGAATTACACCCACGGCTGAGCCAGCGCTGGCAACCTTGGCTTGGTGGGATCTCACCCTGATCCCGGTAGGATCCCGTGCCTCTGCCAGCTGCCTCTCTGCCTTGCATCAAAACCCACTTGGGGGTCCAAAAAGGCAACCGTGAGGCACGTCTTGGCATGGAAACCACTCAATCCTTCCCAAAAACCAGCTTGAGGGAGGGAGATCAAAGTCAGCACAGCACTGGAGTCCCCCAGTACGCACGAGGTACCTGAAACACCAAACCATCCACGTCCCTGTCTGCACAGGCACCCACTCTACCAAGGCACCAGCTCTGCCAGTGACCAGCCCACCATTACCACAACTGCCTAATTAAAAAACACATTAAAACCTGGGACTCCCCCAAGAGCAAGACCCTCCCTGCAGAGCCCTGACAAATTCAATGCACAGGTTCATCCCCCACCACTCCCCCAGGGACCCCCATTAGCGGCGGGTGCCTCGTTAGCCGCCGTTGTGCTGCAGCTCGTTGGTGGCGTTGAGCAGCTCTGCCCCAGACACCTTCTCCTGCGAGCGGAGGCGCGCTGCGTCCCAGGGCACTGTCACAATATATTAAGACGCGGCGCTAAAAATAAGCAACAGCAAAAATAAGCAGGAAAATCGCGGTCCCTGCCTGCCCCTGCCGGCCTCGCACCGGCGGAGCTCCCGCTGCCGCACGCGAGCTGGGGAAGCACGTCAGGAACGAGAGGATTTTGCTGGGTTTCATTAAAACGACGTGTTTTTCCCCTCCCTCCGCCCCCATCTCCAGCCTCTCTGTGGAGCGAGCCCCGCGGTGACACGCAGGACTTGGTGACAAATCATCCCAGGGGTGGGCGGTTTCTCTGCATGCTGGTGGTTCCGGGCATGGCCACAGCTGGCGTGAGGCCCTGCCTGTCCCTGCGGGGCTGGAGCACATCCTTACCCACCCCACACAGCCCAGGATGGGGCTCTTCCCTGCAATGGGGACACCCCAGGAGCCACAAGTGCTGCTCCATGTGCCCAGCCATGGTGTGCTACCAAAGGACAGATGGGTTTTGGCCAGCCTCGTGTCAGACACAACATCCAGGCTGGCTCCCCATTCCCAGAGCTCCCAAACATCTGCAAACACCCCATTCTGCCCGCTCGCTGCTAGCCAGGCACATGAGTGCCGGTGTGGCACAGCCCATGGCATGGGAGCTGGGAGAATCCTCTACCCGGGAATGCAGCTGGGAGCACCTGGGGAGAGGGCAAGAGGCTCCTCCCGCTGCCTGCTCCCCGTGGGGTACCATCCTCCACGCGGGATTCCTCGGGGCTGTCGGAGGCACGGGCAGGGACACAGCCCCTGCTTGTCTCCGGGAGATGAAAGAGCAGCTCCGGGCGCGGGGACGGCTCCGTGCCTGCAGCCCAAGGCGTGCGGCCGCCGCGCTGCCTCGGCTGCGGCTGGAACGAATGCGTGCACATACCTCTGCCCCGGCACGGCTGTTTGCTCTTCTCTTCCGCGGCTGTGATTGATTAAAGGATCAGGGACATCTGAGAATGGAGGCAGCAGCGGCAGCAGCAGAAGCAGCTCCCTTTGGACTTGGAGAGCTTCCTTGCCTGCTGCTTGCTGCTGCCGTTGCCTGTCAGGCAGCTTTTAATCAAGGTTTGCTTATATCTGCAAAGGCCTTTCCCAGAGGGATGAAGGGAGGAAAAGAGGGGGGGAGAGTATATTAACATGCCAGCCACCCTCCCTCTCCCTCTCCTTTGTTTATGGAGAGGGTCAGTGCTTGGAAACGGCTGGTGGGGACCGGGAAAGGCGCTTTGGGGGTGCTGGATTGTGGTGCAGCTCTTTGCGTGCCCAGGTCTCATGGCACAGCCAGGGGTAGGGAGGGCATCATACTCAGCTGGGGTGTGCTCAATAACAGCACCAGTCTGTGCAGGGAGCAGGACCTGGGGGCCAGGGCTTGGTGGCTTCCTCAGGGTGGCCCTGGATGCCTGGCATGTCCCCCCAGTCACGGCAGGGAGGGGACCAACCTGTATAGCCCCAAATCGGGGTTTCAGCCCAGAGAGACCAACACCAACCATATGCTGAGACCAGCACCGTCCATACACCAAGACCACTCAGGCCCCTCCATCCCACCCCTGGCCTCAGAACCTCCACCCTCATCCTACAGCTCACTGGGACTGCAGTGGGGATGGCCACATCACAACACCCCATCTCCCTTCTGCAGGGTGGGCTCTGGCAATGAAACCGGGGCTCAGAGGGACCGACACCAGCCCCACACCTGCCCCAGGGCTGGGTTTGCCCCATGGCACTGGGATTTCAGCACTGCACAGTCTGGGAGCACCCTGGCATCACCCACGGCTCCACCATCACCCACCACAGCCACCACCAGAGCCCTGCACGCCCATACAAGCCACGTGGGAGGACAGGTGACCCCCAGCCCCGTGTCCCCTCATCAAGCACTGTCTCTGCCTCCACTGCCATTCCTGCACATCACTTTGGCTCTCCACGTTATCTTATTGCTCAGCTAATGACCTGCTAAAAGTATTATGTGAAAAACCATGCTCTTAGCCAGCCATTAGACTGGTTAGGACCAGCGGGTCATGCTTTATTGCTTTAATAACGGAGTTTATGAAAGGTCGTCTCATAACTGATAACATGCATAATTTTTGTAACTTAATTAATGCTGCTAATATACTGGAGTCTCCATCAGCTGCTGGTGCAACTGATGCGCAGTTTGCATCCCGAGCAGGGCTGGGAAGAGTATCCCAGGCCAGGCTCTGCCTGCTGTCCTTGCCAAGCACACCCACAGTGGGAACGCAGTTCAGATCCACACCAAAACCCCACTGTGCCACCTCTCCACACTGGAGCATCCCGTTCAGAAATGCTCCAGCAGAGACTGGGAGTGCTGTGAGTGGGCAGAGGGGAATGGGAACAGATCCAGTTCCCAACCCCACAAGCCTGAAGGGAAGGGATTTCTTTGCTTCCACTCTGCCCAGCCCATGGAGAAGACAAGGGCAGATGTGGGACCTGCAGTCAGGGAGTTTTACCTGTGGAAGAACCATAAAACCTCAGAGGGATGTGAGCTGCTCCAGCAATCCCATACATCTCTGCCTGAAGTTACAGCTGAGCAAAGGAGTTTTGCCTTGATTGGGGATTTGTGGCTGTGCTCCAAGAAGGTTCCCCTGGGAACCCCCAGACTGACTCTGCTCCTCTGGTGATGCTAAGGACAGCCAGGCTGGCATGAGGCAGGATCCTGCTGGAACTGCTGCCTTTCTTCCCAGCACTGGTTTTTAAGGACAACCTCCTTGACAACAATTTTGACAGTATTTTTTGAGAATTTCTTTTAAGAACACCCTTTTGTGAGGCTGGTGAGGCACTGGCACAGGTCGCCCAGAGAAGCTGTGAATGCCCCATCCCTGCAAATGTGCAAGACCAGACTGGACAGGGCTTGGAGCAACCTGCTCTGGTGAAAGATGTCCCTGCCCATGGCAGAGGGTGGAAGTGGATGGTCTTTAAGTCCCTTGCAACCCAAACCTTTCTACGATTCTGTGACAAATACACACTTTACTCATTAAAAGGGAAAAAACACAAAAGCAAACAACTTCTCCCCACTACTCAAGCGCACACCTGGGGGGCTGAGCGTCCACGGGGGAAGCTGGGAATCAGACACATTTTCCAGGCAGCAAAATCAAGCCCTTCCCTTGCAAAAAAAAAAAAAAAAAAAAAAAAAAAAAGAAAAAAAAAATCATGTAAATAGGAGCCCAGGTGCATGCGGTGTGCGAGTCCCTGATATGCTGCCACCAGCAAATCTGGTGAGCTGTGAATCCGCGGCACCGCGCATCCAACGCTGCAAATCCGAGCTGCTCCAGTCGCCTGCTTAGTTTTGCAAATTCTTTCCTGCTGGCTGAGAAAAGCCAATATGTCTGCTGCTCCCGCTCCAGCGCAATAATTGTTCAGCACTGGTTATCATCCTGCCAGAAAGGCACGAGCTACCGCTGGGGCACTCTGCTTGCTGTAAATGCAGCGAGATGATTTCCTAGCAAATGCAAGTTTTCCAAGGAAGTGGGTGGAATCTGCTTGTCTCTGATTAGACAGCTTGGGTTTTTGTTTTCCTGGTGCTTTAGAGAGAGAGAGAGAGAAAGAGAAAGAGAGAGAGAGAGAAAAAAAAAAAATAAAAAAGGCATAAAATATGTGGCTTTGCATCCCCTCTGCCCTGAATCGCAGGCTCACATGCATCCAGGCGATGGTCCCCTTGGGACTCGCAGCTTTGCCCACACTCTGAGCAATGATCCCGTGGAATGAGGCTATGATCTTTCATCAATCATTGCCGAGCGCTTCTCCCTCCCGCGCCCGCTCCCCGGGCTGTGCCCGCTGCGAGCGCGCAGCCCCACAGCTCTGCTTCCCCTTCGTGCCTCCAAAAATCAAGGGGTGCAGGCTTGGCCCCCCAAGTGCCTGGGGGGTCAGGACTCTGCCTGGGCACAAGGGGCACAGGGCAGCCCCTGTTTTACCTTCCCAGCTCGGCACAACCAAGGGATGCTTGAGGGGGGATGCAGGATGACGGAGAGGCTTGCAGGACAAGAGGGTAAATCCCAAATTCTGGCGCAGCAACCAGAATAGCCAGGATGCTGCAAGGGAGGTGGGATCAGGACAAGCCCTGAGGCTGTGGAGAGACAGGTCTGCCTCCCCGCCCTTGCCAGGGGAGGAAAAATGACTTGAAATTAAGATTTCCTGATGTTTGGGGGCTTGGAGACCTTGACACCCCCTGCGTCCATCTGGCTCTTCCCCTCTTGTGGCAGCTCACTCCTGCGTTCCTGTCTATCCGTGAATACCAATTATGGTTTAGGAGAATGTATATCTGAGATGTGCAAATACAAAAGGCAGGAAATAAAAGTCATCTCTTACTGAAGAGGAGAGGTAACCATGACTACCTGGGACCTCATTTAAAACTGTGCCGGCCGCAGGCTAAAAGGCAACGCTTCCTATTGTTACACACGTTTACGGAAAGCTTTGAAAACCCGTTTTCCCCCCCAAAACCAGCTGGGAAGTAAGAATGAAAACGAGAATGGGAGGCAGGGTGGGGGGGCGGGAGGAGGATATAGAAGATATTTATTGGTGTTTGTGGGCTGGCTTTGCATCCCACCTGCACGAAAGCAGCCGGCGAGCTGAAACTTCAAATGAGCAACTCGGAAGGAGACGGAGCGCCAGCGCTGCGGCGTCGTGGCTCCGCTGCCACGTGGCAGCCGGCCGGGAGCCGCGCGGCACCGGCAGAGCTGCGGCTCCAGAGCTCTGAGGGGGACGCACCCCTGGAGGAAAGTGGGGTGCAAGTGAGCCTGTGAGGGCTCTGCATGCTGTAAACACCGCCAGGACGTGCTCAGGGTTTGCAGGGAGCTGGGAGCAGTTGGTGGGTCTCGGTGTTGGCAGCCAGACATGCTTTGCCCACTGTCAGAGCCTGCGGTTGGCTGGATTTTGGGAGTGCCCTGGGCTTGATGAGATGTCACGTGTGGTAGCTGCTGTTTGCATGCCAGATCCTGCAGCCTGCAGGAGGGATTCCCGGGATGGTGGGGGATAACTGGGAATTGCTGGCTGCCCAGCTGAACCTTTTCACCAGTCAGATCTGCAGGGCCAGGGGACATCAGCTCGTTGTCCTCAGCAAAGACACCCCATTTCTCCAACACATGTGCAACCACAACCTGTCCCAGCCATATCAAAGACCAGGAAAGCTGTCTGCCAGCCACCAGCCTCGTCAGGACCTCACATTGCTCTCGAGCTCATGGTTACAAGGCCAATGACCAGGCAGTTAAACTGATTTTTGGTTCAAAGGCCACCCCACCTGGCACACTCAGACAGCAGGAACCACCTCAAAACCAGATGCTGCTCTCTCAGGGATCTGTGCTGGGCACCAAGAGGCATCACTGTGGATGCAGACAAACGTGGTGCTCACCTCCACCCCCATCATTCCTGGGCACCTGCCACAAGCTCCCAGCAGCAAAGCTGTGGTCCTGAGGCCCCCTGTGCCAGCACCCCGGACCCACACCTGGGACCACACAACGGGGCTGCAGGCAGGAGCCCGAGCCAGGAATTATGGTCTGTACAAAAGACAATGACAGTGAATCTTGTTACTGGCTTTTCAGCAAACGTAATTCCTTTTTATTAGAAAATTAAAGGGTATGAAAAGCTTTCCAAGGCTGAAGAGCTGAAATGTGCTTTCATAAAATATGCGGCGTCTGATAAAACGGATTTGCTTGTCTGCCTGCCCCGGCCCCCTCCCCCTCCTGGCTATTATTCCTACTGGCAAGGTGATGCCTTTTGCCAAAACACCGACCCCAGTGTGGCCAGTGGAGATTCCTGGGGACCAGTGCTGCTCCCTAGCATCCCAGTCATCCCACCATGAGGCACAGTCTGCACCTGCTTGAGGTTGTGTTTGGGTTGGTTTTTTTAGCTAAATAAAACTCTGAGGGGTAGTTTTTCCCCCTCCAGTGTTGCAGGTGAAGGCTGACAACAACCCAAACCATCACCCCAAACGCAGCTGTGAGGATGCATCAGTTGCCAGCAGGAGAAGGTGAAGCCAGGCAATGGCAGACAGAAAGCAGTGGATTCCCTCAGACATCACACCAACAGCAAGTATTAAAATCTTCCTGGGAAGTTCCCTCCTGAGGAGAAAGTCATGTGCCCTCCCGTGCCCCGGCACCGAGCTGCACGTGAGAGGTGCCGAGGGCCCGTGAGTTGCCGGTGTCAGGCAGCGGGCAGCTGAGGTAACAGAGGAATCTCGACTTCTTCCCTTTAATCGTTCCCTCTCTCTGTGTCTCTTTCATCTTTCTGATGGTTCAAGTCAACCTTCCATGTCTGTGAGGTTAAAGATTCTTGCTATCTCCCACTTGGGGCTGTGGGGCCAGCACAGGCCAGGGACCACGGCACCGCAGAGCGATGCTGGCAGCCGCTGCTGCCTCTTCCACCCTTTGTGGGCAGAATGCCCCTTGCCAGCCCTCCACAAGGACCACAACCTTGGCACTCACCTCAACCCACCAGGTTTTTTATTTCCATTCCATTACCAGGTCAGTTTTGCCTCTGCAAGTCCCTGAGGATGCGTGGCAATGGGAGGCATCCATCCCCACACAGAGGTCCCCACAGGGAGGGTACAAAGGGACCTCACTGTGTGCACAGGGCTGGCACCCTCTGATGGTTTGCCACCCTTGGCATGGCAGAAACGGGGGAAATGAAACAACGTCCCCTGAGTGCCATCAGGGAGCTGGGACCTTGGCTGGGAGAGGACCTGGCAGCCCTGGCCACTGTCCCCAAATGACTCCAGCCCTGGCAATGTGACACGAGCAGGAGGCAAGGAGACAGCAGCACCCACTGCATGTGCAGGACAAACCACTGGACATGGAGTCATTGGGCTGGTGGGGACAAGGACAGGCAGACCCAGCTGTGTTTCTGCCACCATGCTGGGCGCCAGCACTGCTGCCATGGGGAGACACAACTCCAGCAGCAACACCATGTCCCCACATGCCCCCTCAGTTCTCTTGCAAGCAAATGTGCCATGACCCAGCTACAGCATCCCTTTCCCACCCTGGGTTCCCCGTGCCACTGCGGGCTCCCGGTGCCACTGGCAGTGCCGTGTGAGTGCTGCCCGGCCGGCTATTACCACAGGAAAAGCTGTAACACTACAGCAAACCTCCCTGCTCAGCCCTGCTACAAATCAGGGTCAGGCGGCAGCGCTGTTAGACAGAGCCTGCCGGTACGTGCTCCTGCTCCTAATGTCCTCCTGCCACACACTTAATGGGGACACACAGGAGAGCGACGTGACGAGGCAGAGGCTGGGCCCCACTGCCCATCTGGGGGCTCCCGCCCTCAGAGCCAGCTCCCCACCACTGGCAGAGCTGAGGGTTAGCACCAGGGAGGCATGGCCTGGGATGTTTTCTTCCCCGGGGCTGCTCTGGCTTTACCTTTAACATCTGCAAATGTGGTTAAAAGTTTGCCGAGCCTATTTTTAGAGCCTCTCACCACATGCGATTTCTCCATCGTGAGACAGGAAATGCTGATGAGGCTGTTCGCCTCGGAGCTGCTTTCTCCTCCCTGGATGGCCTCTGAGCTCCTCTGGCCTGCGTGGTGCTGCCACGGCCACTGGTGCCTCTGGTCCTCACCTCCCAGGGTGTCCCACAGTGGCAGCTATGGCAAACCCAAGAGCTGAGGGTGACAAACTGCTGGAGGGTGCTGGCCCTGCACCTGCCAGTACGGTGGTCACACCGAGCTCCCCATCCATGGTCCCTAGACAGTGGGGGGACAAATGTGTCCCAATACCACTCAGGGACTTGAAGGCAAAACTGATCCAGGCAATGGAAATAAAAAAACCTGGAAGATGAAACCAGGCCCCAGCATTATGGACCTTGTCCACCATCTTGCCTCATGCCTCGGTTTCCCCAAAGGAACAAAATCTTGCTTGGCTGCCCACCCCAGAGCAGCACTAAGAGCCTTGACCAGGGGATACATCAGCACTGGGCAGGGGGACTGCCAGCAAGCAGACCCTGGCGTGGGTGTCCACTCCTCTCCCTCACACCCAGTGCCCCCAGCATGAGCAGCTGAGCGTGTCCCCCGCCATCACACCCAACACAGAATGCTCTGGAGCCAAAGCAGACCCGGCTGCCCCATGGGGCCCTTCCCGGTGCCCGGGTCGGTGTCGCGGGCTCGGCAGCACGGCCGGGCGGCGCGGGTACCCGCTGTTTGAATGTCAACACCTCGTTTATACATCTTGATTGGCTCTCATCAGCCATGCTGCGCTACACCTGATTGCTCCGAGCCGACGCAGGGTGCCAGGCTGCAGCGCCTAATTCCAGTTAATTGGCCCTTCATCCGAAGCAAAACAGAAATACAGGAATAAAGAAACAATAAAGCATCCTCCCCCGCTTAAAAAAAAAAAAAAATTAAAATCTTGGCGTTCTGGGGGTTGGTTTTATTTCACAGCCATGAGCAAGGCCACGCTGTGGGCTATGGGAATTCCTTCCCTGGAGCGCTGGACTCTGCGTGAGCTGGGAGATGCTTTGCCATCCCACAGGCTCAGCTCACTCGTGCTCCCCCTCATCCCACAACGAGCCCTGCGTTCGTGTCACGCTCGCCTGTGCTCCTGCTCCCGCCCGCTCTCGCGAACCACTGAGGCTGAAATTTCAATTAAGAACGAGAAATAATTACCCGCCGCTCCACATTTCCTCTAAAATGGTAGCCAATGCCGGCAAGCCGAGTCACCGCCTCCTGCCACGTCCTGGCGCTCACCGGCGGGCTGGCATTCGGATGACATTTCCAGGATAATGCCGGCCCAGCTGCCGCACGCTGGTGGCTGCTCCCACAGCCATGCCGGGAGGCCGATGCCTGGAAGAGATGCTCTCTTCCTCGGTGGCTGCTGCGAGCCCCTGCTGCCCTGGCTCAGCCTTTGATCCCTCTGCCCGCTCCCAGCCGTGCCCTGCCTGGGCTGGGATGCTGGTCCCCTGCTCTCCACCTGGCAGAAGTGATCCGTGATAATGTCTTGGCTCATCTCCTTCCAAGCCACACGTCACGGGGAACCACCATGCTGCTGTCCCCAGCAGCCACTGTGCACAGGGCTGGGGCACATGGGGATGTTCCCCTCACTCCCAGGAAGAGGCTGAAGTGCTGGAGTGTGTCCAGAAAAAGGATCTGGAGCACAAGGAGCGGCTGAGGGAGCTGAGGGGGGGGGTCAGCCTAGAGAAAAGGAGGCTCAGGGGTAAACTTCTCACTCTCCTCAAGTCCCTGACAGAAAGGAGCAGCCAGGTGGGGGTCGGGCTCTGCTCCAGGTAACAAGCGATAGAACAAGGGGAAATGGCTCAAGTTGAGCCAGGGGCCAGTGAAGTTGGACATGAGGAAAAATGTCTTCACCAAAAGGGTGGTCAGGCATCAGAACAGGCTGCCCAGGGTATTGGTGGAGTGTTCATCCATCCTGGAAGTGTTCAAAGAAATGTCTGGATATGGCATCTGGGGACATGGTTTAGTGGTGGGCTTGGCAGTGTTCGGTTAATGGTTGGACTTGATGGTCTTAGAGGAGTTCCCAACCTTAATGATTCTGTGATTCAATGATTCTATGCAGGATGGGCAGCACTGGGGCAGGCAGCAGCTTTGGCTGCACCTCTGGCGTGTGGAACAGCATTGGGAAAGGGCAGATGGACCCAGTTTCAGGACATGTCCCCAGCCTGGGGACACCAGCAGTGTGGCTGTGTCAGCCTCCCCCATGGTGCTACTCCAGGCGGATGCGCCAGCCCAGCGCTCACCAGGGCACCTCAGACCTGCCCACAGCTGCAGAAATCACACTTCTTGCACTGTTTTAATTTAGCACAGCCAGAAATAAGAGGAACAAGCTCCATCGGGGTTGGAAAGGGCACAAACCCCAATCAGAGGATGATCTGGCACCACACAAGTGCTCCTGCAGCTTTCCTTGTCGAGACAGCCTGTCCTGGCTTCAGCTCATGCCCTGTTGGGGTGACACAACCCTGTCACAGTGACACAACCTCACCCCAGAGAGCTGAGGGATTTGCAAACCCTGGGAGAAGGTAGAAATGGGACACTGACCTAGGTACAAAAGGCTCCTCCATCATGAGGATGGATGAGAATGAGGGAAGAATGAACAAGGATCCAGGCTGCAGCAGAACCAGCTGGTGTGGAAGATGTACCATGTCCCCAAAACCAGACCCTCTGCCATCAGTGTAGAGGGTCTCTTATTTTCCCTGGATTCTTTCCCATTCCTCTTCCCATAATCCAGAGCTGGGGGGCCACTGCAAAGCCTGCAAGCCCCGTGACTCCAGTGGCAGGAGATGCAGGAGCCCTGGGCAGCGATCACAAGAACAGGGAAAGCAGCAACCTCAGGTTGCAGATTAGCTTCATTTTACAGCCAGGGAGGCAGAAACCTCCCGTGGTTCAACATCTTGCTGCAGACCACACAGGGAGCCTGGGGAAAGCCAGGGAGAGGTCGCAGGTCTCTGCGGGGTGAGAGCATCCTCTCCCTGGGGAGGGAAGGAGGGAGCTCAGAGCCAGCGGGGACCCCACAGCAGCCCCAACCCATGGCCGCACCCCAAACCTCACCCGGGGCCGCATGCTGCACCCCTTCCCCCTCTGACCCCAAACGGTGGGGGCTGCAGAAACCAGTTTGGCAAAGAAAGAGAGGCTCTTTACCCAAGTTTAAATGCACTTCCCTTGACTCGGTTCCCAGTTCAGCGTAGAGGAGACCCAGCTTGGCCGGCAGCCACGGCGCTCAGCTCTGCACGTCCCCGCCGAGAGACACATTCCTCAGCACTGCAGCTAAGTGCAGCACAGCCTTTGAGGCCTTCACCCCTCCTTCAATGATAATTTATGCCCTCTGACCCAACTCCCCCTTTTAAATCAGGCTGATCAATAGAGAAATCAGACAATCCTTTTAAGAAACTATCTCATCTGATCCTTCCAGCTAATGATCTCTGCTCTCCTTACAGCTGTTTGCAGATCTGTAGCCTAGGCTGCTAGGGGAAGCAGGAGGGAAAAAAGCCACTGGGCCAAATTCCTCCTTCCTCAGTCCAAGCAGGAGCAACAACAACGCTGATGATTTGTGTGGAACCAAAACAGGAGATGCCAACTCCTGTTTTTTGGAAAACAAGCTGAGCATCATGCTGCAGGGAAGCACTAGCTCCCAAAATTTGCTCCCTCATCCATCTCACCACCAAACATGCTATTCTCCAATCCTGGGAGCCCTGACAAGACATCCTCACTCTTTTTACAGGTTCCAGCTTCCAGGCTTTCCAATGCCTCCCCTCCAAAGAAAACCCAGCAACACAAAGCAACAACCCCAGATCTGGTTCCTGGCTGAGCCATGGACACCCCCACCCTGCTCTGTGCACAGCAAGGCTCCAAGGGAATGCTGTGAGCACTGGGATCTCCATCACTTGCCTGGAAAACCCTCACCCCTCACAGAGATCCTCACTTCACCAGGGCAGCAGAAGCTCAGGGGTGCAGACACCTGCCCATGGAGGAGCTAAACCAGATCAGTTGAAGAGGGAACAGTGTCCAGCACAGCACTGGGAGCAGTGTGGCAACATCCATGGAACAGCCTCCAGAAGGGCTTTATTGATGGCAGCTGCATTTCTATTTAACTGGCAAAGGAACAGGGTTAACCAGTGAAGAGGGAAGCATCAGAGAACCCTTGAAGTCTTCAAAGTAAATCAGCTCCTGGAACAAACACACTCGGTAGGCAAATGTCCCCTTCTCCTTTGTGTGCACAGAGATATTGACATTTATTATGATGCCCAAACCACCCAGAGGAAGGATGCTTTCCTTGCATCCAAGGGCCATTTCTCACCCTGGCAGTGTCACAGGGATTTCTCCCCTGCCAAGGCAGAGAAGCCACCACTCCCTCCTTTAAACCACCCAGGAGGCAGGATGGGACCGTGTCCTGGGGATACTCAGCACCTTCCCAGCCCCACCAGGAGCCAGGGACCAGGCTCCAAGCCCGGGACACCTCCAAGGTCCCCCCACCATCTGTCCCCTCCCACCCAGCCCTTGCTCTGAAGCCCAAGAGCAGATGCAAAAGCCAAGGGGTCTGAAGGGCTGCGGCAGCACAGCACGGTGCAGGTCCTGCCACAGCAGTCACAGTGAATTACAAGGTATTAGAGCCCCGCGCTGCCGCGTCTCTGTGCAGCAGCAGTCACGGTGAAGGACATGCTATGATAGGACTAGAGTCTCCTCTGGAGAATCCAGTCACCAGCCTGGTGGAAGGCAGTGGTATGAGAGGCCAGCCCTGTTCTATAGATCATGTAGCGACAGGCATGTGAAGGACACGCTATTACAGGACGAGGGGGGCTGAGGGCCGTGGGGTTTGGGGAGGGGGGACGGCTGTGCCTCGCTGGATCACTGAGTGCCCACGCTTTGCGAGCCAGCAGCCGTGAACGTTTTTAATTATGCCTTCCTACTTTATCGAGCATCTCATTTTCATTTACACGCCAGCCATCTCCACCTGAGAACGTGGCCACTGCTGCTCCTCTCCAGCACTGCTCCCATATTCCCTCACGCATCAGCTGGAGGGACCCGGCGGAGCTGGAGATCCATCCTCGGCACAGGGGACCCATTTGGTGACAGACCTGCCCTGCAGCTCCCCTGCGCTCCCCACATGATGCCAAGGATCGTAAGGGAGCTGGGCAGAGCCTCCCTGATGCTCGGTGTCCCTCCCTGTCGGAGCAGCCAATTTTAGTGGCTGCCATAAATGCAGCAGGAGCAGTGTCCTCTGGTGAGGCATCGAGCGGTGACTAAGAGCGGAGATGACAATAAAGCAGAGGAAGCAAGGTCTGACTGCAAAGCAGCAAACCACCCCCCCCTGAATCCTGCTCAGAGGCACTGACTGATGATGCCCCTCCAAACCAGAGCCTGAGCCCAGTGAAGGAGGGCTGGGCTCTCTGGGGCTCAGGATGAGCCCCGGCGCAGGCTCGGTTTGGGTGGAAATCCCATAAACAGGAGGGGAGAAAGGCTTCCCCCATCAGGACACCGGGATGGAGTTCAAGCCTCTTAGCAAAGCACACAGGGAGACTTCTGTACAGCCCCTACAGATAAATCTACCCCCTGAAAGCGTTCTCAGTGGTAAATGCGGTAGAGACTGTGCAGGACTTGACAGCTCGAGGTGTATTTATGGTGCTTTGGCACCGGGGATACAACCAGTTGGGATTTTTGCTCGGCTCTACCACTTGGGCATAGCACAGCCACAACAAACCCATTTGAATACCTCTTGTTTCAAGCAAGGCAGAGATCCAGCCTATTCCCTGCGGAGCAAGCACCAGACCTGGGGCCAAATTAATCTCCGATGGATCTCCATCAACTTCATGGAGTTACAACTACAATTTGGCCCATGCCTGACACGTAAATCTGCTCATTTTTCTTCCAAATCGTCCAAATACCGCAGCATTTGTTAGCGCAGGAGAGGGGACGCATCCTCCGGGAGAGATCTCTTTGGATACCGCGCCAGCCCTTTCTTTTTTTTTATTTCCTTTGCTGCCTGGGATAAAAGGCAAGCGAGACAGACCGTGGTACGTGTTTGAGCTGTTTGGGAAAGAAATAGGAATTTCCTCCTGCCATTCCCAGTCTTTTGATAGGCAGGTGGGATGCGAGCAGGAATAACTCAATCAAGACAGAGCAATTTTTAATTAATTTGTGGATCCCTTCACCGGCTGATTGCCTTGGAGACAAAAGGGAAGCCTCTCCTTTAACACTTGTGTGTGCCTGGTACTCTGAGCCTCCCCTTTTCACCGGCACATCTTTGGTCTTGAAAGCTGCACAAAAGGAAGAATTCCTTGATCTTTTGCCTTGGCTTTTGCTAAGATGGAGACACACATGAGGGGGAGCTGGGCTGGGGGGTTTTTTGGGTTTCTTTTATATTTTGGGGGGATTATTAAAGCCCAAAATTCACGTAGAGAGAGGTGGGGAAGGAAAAAATAAAGAAGGGAAGGGGAATAAAAACGCTCAAAGCTAAGAAAGGAGAGCATTTTCCGTCAACACCTTCTGCCCAGCCCGCTCCATCCCCAAGGGGAGGGAGTTGAAAGGTTCAAGCTACATCAAGTGGTGAGTAATGCAGCGGGAGGCTCCTGCTCAGGGCTGGGCTCTCGCCCTCCACCACCCTCCCTGCCCCATGCCCAGTGCTGGCGGGGCAGAGCCCAGCTCACACCCTCCCCTTCTCCCCCCACCAGCGACCGACCGTGGGGATGCGGGAACTTCCAAGGCAGTGAGTGACACCACAATTATCGATTGCCGGCTGCAAAGGCTTGCTCTCGCCTCCCCCTCTCTTCTCACTTGTTTTCTTCTGTGCAGCAGTGCCAGCCTTCAGAGACTGCTGCTGTAAAAGGCTCAGATTGACGGGGTGTCAAGATATCCGCTGCCCCTGGCTTTTAACGTTCCCTTGCAGGGGGGAGCGGGAAGAGCCCCTGCACCGGTGAGGGGAGCTTGGATAGCTCCAAAAGAAAGGGAGGAATGAAAAGCCTCCCTCTCTCCTCCGTTGAGGAGATGCTCTTGAACCACAAGCAGCTTTTTCAGCCTCAGCTTGGCTGCGTGCGTCTCGGAAATCTCAAGATGCTGGGAAGGAGGAGAGGCGATGTGCCAGCCGGCCCCTGCCAGTGCCGGCGTCCTGCCCAAAATCAAGGCACCCAGGAAACACACCACGCTCCCCAGCAGGTGTCTGTGGGGTGGCACACACACCTGACCACCCAGCAGGTTTGGCAGTGGCCATTTTAAAGGTGGGGAAGACAAGTCAAATCCAGGCCAGATAAGGTCACCCAGAAGAGGCTGCAAAAGGACTGGGACACCCCAGCTTGGGCAAATCCTCTGCTGTTCAACACTGACGGCACAAGGAGTGCCAGATCACAGGGTTTTCCTAGCAAAGACTGGCAAAGCAGGAATTCCAGGTGATCCCCGGATCCCCCACCAAAGGCTGCGATGTCACCCTGCCCAATGGCCCTGGGATGGTCCCTTGCCAACCCTGCCCCCAGCTCAGCTGGCCACCCACAGCAAGTGCCATCCCTGCCACAAAATGGGGATGGTCACCTGCCTGTGGAGGTGTTTGTTTGCAAAGCCTGGTGGCACCCTGGGACCATGGCTAAGTGTTATGTGCTGGAGCCAGGGGCCTGAAATTAAAGCCGGCTCCACGGCTGTCGGTGTCGACACCTGGTGATGGGAGGAGAGGGATCGATGATGGAGAGTCTGTCGCTCCTGATGCATCGCTGTCAGGGTCAATACACAATTCCCGGGGAGATCAGATGTCCAGGTTAACTGTTTTGCCTCCCTGCTAAGCCGATGGGCTGGCAGGGCCCCATCCTGCTCACACATCCTCCTCCCCAGCCACGCTCACCCCACAGCCACCAAATGCCACTGACGGCAGCCCTGGGGCTTGTGGCTCTTGTTTTCACCCATGCAGAGCTCAAGTGTAGTTCAAATGGGTGCCCAAGGCAGGGACAGCAAGGACCTGCCCCCCAGGAGCTTTTGGCTGCATCAAACCAGCCCACTGCCATGGACAGAATCACCATGGGACCTCGTGGGGACACAGGACTTGGGGACACAGGCCAGCAACTCCTCTGGCCAGCCGAGGGATTTGGGAGGGGAAGTGGGGGGTGATGAGACCTCTGAAGGGGGGAGCCCCATCTGCCAGTCTCCCTGCGCACCCCTGAATTCCTGAGCAATGGAAAAGGCAGGAGAAAAGAGAAACTTGCCCAGCACAGGACCTACAGGATCAGTGGCTGCATCCTGCTCCTCACCCTGGGTGGGCAGAGCATCTACGTGGCTTTGGCACAGCACCTGTCCCCTCCAGGTGACAGCACAGACCCCCGTGGGACAGAAGAGCTGTGACAGCAGGGCTGCACTGTGCCCTCTGCACCAAGCAGGCTTGTGGCACTCCATGGCACCCCGAAATCATTGCAGTGAGCCCAGGCAGGAGGCAGAAGCCCCGCTGTGCTCCCATTCCCATGTGCCACAATGGGCAGGATCCGTCCCAGGGGGTCCTGTGAGGACGAGAGCCACCCGCAGCCAGGCTGCAGCATCTCACCCCGACAGCTCCCGGGGGCTTTCAGCTGCTCATCTCCTCCTCCAGCACAGCACAACCTACCCGGGGGAGCCCGGTGTGACCCCCTGAGGAGGGGACCAGGGGGTCCTACCTGCTGTCAGCCCACGGAGCCAGCCTGGGGGGGGGGAACACAGCATCACACCCGGCGCAGCCAGACTTGCATCAGCCCCCCCAAAAAATCCCAAGAAAACAGAGCGCGGCATGAATAACAAAAGCAGCGATCAGTAAAGACTCTCCCAAGAGGCTGCAAGTTCTTCAATTAGAGCTCGCATTATAGGAATGAGAAACTCCACGCCGTCTTCCGTAAGGATAACACTTTTTTCCCCCTCTCTTTTAAAGAATAAAGGGAGGGAGGGAGAGGAAGGGCTGCATCTCTAATGCAACAGACAGGTCTGCTGAGATTCACTTTGGCTCTTATTTTGACTTTCATCTAAAAGAGCTGCCCTGGGAATCCATTAAGTCCAATTTAAATCGGCTCTCCGCCCTCACGGCTTCTCCCCGCCTTCGCGGCCCCCCCCCAGCTCCCTTCTCCCCCCTCCTCGGAAGCAAACAAACACAAAAGCAAGGCCAGGCAGGGCAGGCAGCGAAGGGCAGCACCGGCGTGGTTTCGGAGCCCTTCCCTGGGGGATTACAGCCTTCCCCAGGGCAGTTGCTCCATCTTTATTTCCACCCAAATAAACACAATCCGGCCACGTTTGGATCCCACCTCGGTATCCCCCACCTCGGCGGTGCTTTTGGGGAGCCGGTGGGGTTTCGGGACCTGCTTCTGCTCCCTGCACATCTCCCCCCATCCACACACAGGCATATTTCCCCCCGGTTTTATTATTTTTGAGGACAATTAGCTCCATTAACAACGCAACCGGCAAAGTTGGATGGGATATAATCACATACTTCAGGTTGGTTGGGTTTTTTTTTTTTGGGTTTTTGGTTTTTTTGTTTTTTTTTTTTTTTTTCCCCCAGTGAGCTTCCCCACCCCGAGATCATTCCTCTGCCTTTGGGAATCGCCCCCCCTCGCAGCCGGGCGAGGGACGGACCCCTCGCCTTTCATCTCACCACACTCATTCAAGCTCTGCTTCTGTCGTATAAGCAGTTTTCCAGCTCTTCCCCCCCCTCCCGCCCCGTAACACACCCGCTCTGCATTGCATCCTATTCATATGTTTTCAATCATCGCCGTTTCGTTATTTAAAACAAAAGCACACGGTTCCCCACCCCCGGGCAGCACTCCGAGCCCCCTCACCGGGCTCCACGGCTATTCCCTGGTTTGTTTGTTTATTAATGTCAACGGAGGATTTGGAGGCAAAATTTGCCGTGGGAGAATGGGAGCGGGAGGTGAAAGTCCCATCAAGGGGCTTTCCAAAGGCGCAGCCAGATGTGCAAACCCCACGATTCCTTGGGTTATCTGCTAGATCCATTTTTCCCTGCCCCGCCAGCCACCGAATAAAAGAAAGAAAATCCATCAAGTCAGCGTTCTCACGTGCAGACAACGGCAAGGAGAGCCAGGCGCCCGCCCGCGGCACCGCCGCAACTTTTGGAAGTGTAAAACCATGCACATCCATAACTCCTCAATTAAATAAGCCTTCCCGGGAAGACTTCCCTCTGCAGAGGCTTTCGCAGCCCCGTGCCCATTATTATTTTAACTTTGCAAAAGTAGGGATCCAGGACAAGCCAAACGAAATCCACCCCTTCCACACACAAACACTTCCAAGTCTCAGCTGTATCTTTGTTCAGACACCCATCAATCGGCAAGTCAGGAGGGGTTTTTGGACGGCTTGCAAATTTCTTTATTACTTCCAGAAAAGCAAAACAACCCCCCCCCCACACACGCCCCCCGGGCTCCTCCGTTGCCGCTGCAAATAGGACACACACACAACACACACACACACGCACGTATAATCCCCCCTCCCTCCCCAAACTCCGCGATGCCGGCGCCGTGCATCCATTCAATCGCAGCAGCACACGAGTTGCACAAGAGAAAAATAAATCCGGAAAAAGCTCTGTCCGCACACCCTCACCCGCCCCCCCCCCCCCCCCACTTCCTCACGCCCTCCCTTCCAATTCTGCTGCGGCTTCAAGAAAAAAAAAAAAAAAAAAAAAAAAGGAAAAAAGGAAAAAAAAGCACAAAGATGTAGCTTGCAACAATACCTGCGATGGTCCTCGCTCTCTCCTCTCTCTCCTGCTGGCTCGCTCTCCTCCTCTTCCAGAGCACAGTAGCCAGATTAGATCCTTAGAAAAAAAAATGTGAGAAATAGCACAATTCTCCCTTTTTTTTTTTTTTTTTCTTCCCTTCTCAGCAGCCCTTCTGAGCTCCTTCACTAACCATTATTCATAGACCACTAGGGGATATAAGGTAATTAGAAACGGCCCTATAGCATCCAGCCTGAAAATGTAATGCCAGCGGTAGGAGTGGTGGAGGGCTCTGGCTGCGGGCGGCTCCGGCAGAAAGTGCTCGCTGGAGCTGGGGACCGAGGTGAGAAGTGGGGTGGAGGAGAGGGCGAGCGGCAGCGGGTGCTGGCAGCTCTCCCGACAGAGACCAGGGTGGCCAGGGACACCGAGCGGCACCGGTTTGGGTTGGGTTTGGGCTTTTTTTTTTTTCTCTTTTTTTTTTTTTTTTTTGTATTTTTTTTTTTGTATTTTGGAGTGGGCTCGCCGTGCCCGTGTGAGCCGTGCTGGGGCTGCGTGTGTGTGTGTGTGTGTGCGTGTGTGTGTGTGTTTGTGCCAGGAATAGCAATCAGCAGAGGCAGCACACAGAGCGCAAAAATGCCATCATGCAGGGTCAACAGAAAGCTGCAGACATTTTTTTTTTCTCTCTCTCTCTTTTTTTTTTTTTTTTTTTTTTGTAGGCTTAATCCTCTGGAGCGGGGGAGAAGGAAAAGGAGGAGGCTGCTGCCTCCTTTATAGTTTTGATTTTTTTTTTCCTCCTCTTCCAACCTCGTAGGATCAGACTAACCCCCCCTTCCTCTCCCCTCCACGAACACACACTCTCTCTCCAGCCCCAGCCATCCCAACCCTCCGCCAGCACTGCACCGGGGAGATGCCGGAGTCGGCGCAGGGTGGGATGCGGGTCTGGCCGCCGCGATGAGCCGGGTGGGATGAGCTAGGTGGGCTCGGCAGGGAAGCAGAGCAGGAGGGAGGCAGCGCGGGGGGGAAAGGGGGGAGGTGGAGGCAAATGAACAAATCACACCTGCAGCTTTCTGCGTGCCGGAGCCAGCTGCAGCCCAGGCAGCGACCGGCAGGAAAAATCCAGGCGCGCGGGCTCGCAGCACCGTCATCTGCGGGGATTTAGGTGCACGGTGAGCTGGTGGCAATCATCGCTGGGAGCGATTGATTTTGGGGAGGTTTATTATTAGCAGGAGGGGGAAAGGGAGGTGCTAACAAAGAAGCAACCCTTCCACACACACCGATTTTTTTTTTTTTTTTTTCCCTCCAAGGGGTAAATAAATAAAACCCGTCGCAGAGGCGAGGAGGGGGAGCTGGTCCCCTCGCCAAGGGACGCAGAGCTGCGGTGGCCCCGGCACACCGGGCCACCCGTGCCGCGCCGCCGGCGGTGCCGCGATCGCCGCCGCGCTCTCTGCCCGAAGGGCGCAAACGCCCAGCCCTGCCTCCTCCCACGACTCCGCTCCGAGCCTCTCGTTAATTGAACTAAAGCTGTTCACCTTGATAACGCAGCACGGCGGCAAGTTTCCGAGCCGTACGCGGGGGGCTGGAGAGCTATTTGATCCACTTCCAAGGCGCTGCCTTTCAATTCAACCCCTTGCTCTTGAAGGATGGATAACCAGGCCCTCTCTTTTCCCTGTTAATTACTCGAGATAGGAGCCATCAAGCTGCAAACCAGACCAAACCTCACAAGGGGACACAGCACCTGCAAAAGCAGACTGCTTGTTCTCATCTCCCCTGACTTTTTCCTCCCCACCCTCATCCTCATCCTCATCCCCATCCCCATCCCCATGGCAGACCCAGTCTGGCTGTTCGTGGGTAATTCACCACAATATGCTCCCAGCCACCTCCAGCTTCACACATGCCTCTCTGCAGGATGTTAAATCAAGCTGGGACCTCATGGCTCTCCAGGGACTTGGTGTTATTCCCTGTAATCACCAATCTGCCCTGCCCTTCACACACAAGAGCCTGGCACTGTTTGGCATCACAAGCCGTGACTGCCACCCTAGTAAAGTCAAGGTGGGATGGACCCAAAGGACATCACCCCCAGCTTCTCCTCTGGGATTGACAGAAGACTAAAGGATTTGTTATTTTTACACTACAATCCAATAAATTCAACAATCTGGTCCGTCCATGTTATTTCCCAGATCTGGTATGTTTGAAATCCCCACCTCCAGGAGTCCTGTGATTTCAGGAAGACCTCATCCCTGCTCTCCTCCAACCCTGACCTCACCGTGGTGGGGAGAAAGGCTGAAACCACAAAGCCCAGAGAGCCCCATATGCAAATTAAATCACCACCGAACACTTTGGTTATTAAACACTGTTATTTTTCTGGAAGCTTTAAAGTTCTGCTCCTATGATTTACGGGTTCAAAAAGGCTGATTTCATGACTTCTCAGCATTTCTGAGGTGTCAACACCCGCATCACCTCTGTTTGCATGACACGGTCATGTCTATTTAAGCCCAGCCACTGCCTGGGTGGGAGACCACCACCTATAACACCAATTAACTTCACTCCTTAAGACCTCCAAGCTCATAGAGGATGCTGCTGCTCAGTTGTGCAGATGGAAAAGTTTCCATCCCCTTGATAAAATCCAGATCCAGAGTATCCTGGAGCAGATCTCACCCTGAGCTACCACAAAACAGCATGACCAGCATCAAAAAGCCTCTTCCCATCTTCCCTGCCATGAGAGCAGGGCTCACCTTGCTGATCAAAGCTGGAGGCTTCCCTGGATGTAACCCCGCACCTCCTGCCCTGGAGAGGCTAAAAAATAATGACTCATAACAATGTTATTTCTGGTGCTGCTAAAACAAAGGCACTCTGGCTCCCTTGGTGTCTCACCACTTCGACCTAAGTGATAAGGCATCCTGAGAAAACTGAGCTTTTCCCACCAGCCTCCTCATCCAGCCCTGACATGAGTGGCCAGCCTGGGGTCTAAGGACCTCCCCAGTACCTACACAGGATGCTCTAGGCTGGCTCTTTTTCATTCATCTTTCTTTCATCCCTCTTCCTGGCAGATTTTCCCTCAGCCCCACTCCCGGCCATCCCAATGGATGGTTTTTGTCCCCTGGCCCGGGTGCCACACACCCCACACGTGCGGTGGCTGCTCGCAGGCAGGAGCAGCAGCCCTGCCCCAGCTCTCATCAAGCTCTGTGCATCAGCTCCGAGCGGATCCGATGGATTTTCATTTCCTAACTTTGCCCTTCGGGCTATTTCTAACGAGCTTCCTCACGCTTTAAAAAAAAAAAAAAAAAAAAAAAAAAAAAAAAATCCTTCATCTTGCAGAGCGGTGTCAGAACAGCAACACTCGGGATGACTGTGCCTGCGAGGAGGCTGGAAATTAATTATATCACAGTGGCTTTAGGTAGGGATCCATCCACTGACCTCCTTGTCCAGCTCCCGTCTGGGACCCAGAGAACAGCCAGAAATCCCCTCCCAGAGCAAACAGGCTTTTTTTGGCCTTGAAAAATGTATTTTTGTGGTGTGATGTTTGGTCTGTGCAGCACAGCCTTGGGCGTGGAGCCACCACTGTCCTCCCGTGACCCCGTGCCCTCCCCGTACCCCACGTCCCCAGCCTTGAGCCCCCTTGTGTAGCCTCTTCCTGCAGCACGGGTCCACCCACCCTCCTGGACTCATCCCTCCCACTGAGAGGAAGGAATCAGTCCTGGGTGCCTTAATTTCCACTAATCAGATGTTTTAATGAGTTTCTCAGATCCCACTTCCCACCACCACCCCCTCCGAGGCCGGCCCCGCTCCCGCGCCGTGCCGAGGCCCCTGACATCTCGAAGGCTTTCCTTGGTGGGAGAGCAGCGATTATTTCTCTCAAAAGGTCTCTTATAATGGAAACCATCTCTGCAACCCTCCTTGGTCTCCTCCTGCCGTGACCCAGGCTCCATCGAGAGGAGCTCTGCTCCAAGGCAGCGCCGTGTTTCCATGGAAAGAGTGAATAGCAGAGTCTTCCCAGTGGTTTATTAGAATTCCTTTTACTTCGATGGAGAGTTTTAGAGCAAAGTAGAAAGGCTTTAATGTGGGGCTAATGGAGCCCCTGGGAAGTCCAGGAAGGAAATCTCCCCTGGAGGAGGCGTGAGGAGAGGGAGGGCAACTTTCAAGACGAATTCCTGGACAGGTTGAAATTTTTTTGCAGGAGCCATCTCAGGCAGTGAGAAATGGAAATGAATGTTTGTTTTATTTTTAACAGATGTTACAAAAGACCTGCCAGTAATTCAGTGAACGATGCAAAACCTAGATCCCACTCACTTTTCCCAGCATGTCTTCTGTCCCCTCCCTCTCCTGCTTGGTACAAATGCTTATTTGCATTTAGCATATCATATTTAAAAAAAAAAATATTAAGCAATAAAATAACAATCATACGCCACTTCATTTCCTCCCTCCCTAAGGCTTTGGTTTCAGGTTAAATCCTTGGTTGGAGCAGCTATTAATTGTTTTTAATAAATTTTTCTGTCTCTTCAGATTTCCCAAACCTATATTCTACTCACCCACTTTAGAGGGTGCCCTCTTGCCCAGGCCCCCATCCCTCTCTCTCCCTGCTGTTCCCTCATGGAACAACTCTTGACTCTGCAAAGTGTTTGGAGCCTCAGTGTGAAACACAGACTGCAGCCTCTTCTTTGGGAAGAAATACAGAGATTTGCAGTTAAGAGATGGGGAGATGGAAAGGAGAGGAGGTACAATGAGGGGGTCCTAAAACCATCCAGCCAGGGGCTGGAAAAGCAGTAAGAGTGAGGCTCTCCAAAAAACACAGTGCAGAAAGTGATCCATGAATGCACACCACAGCACAGGGAATTCCAAAGCTGATCTGAAACCCCACCATGATGCCAGAGGGGTATTTGGGATGAGACACAGCACTTATGAGTGACACACATGAAACTCAAACCTGTGAGGCCAGCAACAGTCATGGAATCCCAGAATGGTTTGGGTTGGAAGGGACCTTCAAGCCCATCTCGTTCCAAACCCCTGCCATGGGCTGGGACACCTTCCACTATCCCAGGTTGCTCCAAGCCCCTTCTAACCTGGCCTTGGACACTTCAAGGGGTGGGGCATTCACAGCTCCTCTGTGCCAGGGCCTTACCACCCTCACAGGGAAGAATTCCTAATATCCAATCTATCCCAGCCCACTGTCAATGCAAAGCCATTCCCCCTTGTCCTGTCACTCCATGCCCTTGGAAAAAGTCCCTCTCCAGCTTTTGTAGTCCTGGCCAGAGGAGCCCTGAATCCCACGGATACCAGATTTCCTGAAAATGAGCAACTTTGGCAGCTCCTGGCTTAACTCTTGCCTGCAAAACACAAGCTGCAATGGTTCCTTTTCATGCCTAACTGAAATACCACTTCTCCTCTGGATACCCAGCTTTCCAAAGGGCAAGATACCAGGAAAACCTGGAGTGGGCAAATGCAGGGTGATTTTCTGCCCGGTTTCCTGTTAGCAACCCTGCATGCATAGCCCCAAGGGGCCCATGATCTCACACACCAGCATACCCTGTGCTGGATTCACACCCCATCGATGCCTTGTTTGTGGGATCCCAAGCAGGAAAGGAGGAGACAGGCTCTGGGGAGCAGCTATAGGTCAGTAATGACACAAACAGGGTGTCCCTGCACCCATTATAAATCCTAAAATCTGCCTGATTTCCTGGCAGAAAATGGCATCCGTGTGCATTTCCAGGTGACGGAGGAAAAGTGGCTGTTTTCACTGAGCTTTCTCCTCTTCCCGTTACAATCCTGCACCTGGTTAGCAACTGTCGGAAAGAGGTTAATCACAGTCCTTAAATCAGGAACCTTGTTGTGGTATGCTTGGGATGCACATCTGTGCTCTCCATGGCTCATCCCCGGCGGCATTTGGGAGAAGGCAATATGCCAAAAAAACCCCACCCCCAAATAAGCCACCCAACCCCCCCCCAAATGAGCGACAAGCATCCCAGGGTGCAGGATCCTGCTGATTCCTTGAGCTGGCTCTGCAGCACACGTGAAAAGCTCATGATTCCCCCAGCCCCACCATGGCCACGGGTTAAAGGCATCTCGGATAATGTGGTGTTGGCGCAGCCATTATGGGGCAGAAAAGGCTTTTGAGGGATTGGGGTTTTGCTCACTGGCCAACCTTGTGATGGAGGGGAGGAGGCATCACTGGAAACGCTTTGGGAGTAAACCATGGGGACCAGGGGTGGTCTCACATCCCAGCCCAGAGCTCAGCCCTTGACAGCGCAAAGGCTGGAGCTCCAGCAACCGCCAGCTGCCCAGCCTGGCTCCTGATTTCCAAGCACTGCAAAGCCTGGCCTGGCCTTGCTATTTCTAGGCCTGTCCCAGGGGATTACCCTGCTCTCCCTGTTTTGGGAAAAAGAAGCATTCCGGAGTGTCAGAGCCCTGGTGCTCAGCCGGGCCCCGGGCTGCCGGTGCGGCAGACACCAAGGCTGTTCCACGCACGCACACGTGCACAACCCGGAAAATGGAGAGGAATTGATCCCGGAGGCAAATCTCTTTTGTTCTAACCCCGCTGCTGTAACTGGATCTCCCCAGGTTCTGGGCTCAGGAGCTGCGTTGGATCACATCGCTTTCATGCCTTCTCCCAGTGCCAGCTTGTCACATTCCCTCGTGCCGGCGGCGGGGAGGGGATGGGTGGGAAGGGGAAGCATCGCTCCCAGCGCTTGTTTACCTCAGCACCGTGCACAGGGGGTGTACGGCAGTAATGAGCAAAAACCTGGAGGGAGCAGATTGCAGAGCCGCGGCATGAGACCACCCCCAACTCACAGGCTGCCCCTTTTTTAATGAGGTCCCCCTCATCCTCCTCCCTGCCAGGCTCCCCGTGCCCTGACATCCTCCTGCCTTTCCCCGCTGTCTTGTTCCGACTGCAGAAATGCTGATTCACAGAGCCCGGCGCAGGAGGCGTTTGGGAGGCAGAGAGAGCAGCTCAACACCGCCCGAACGCACCCGACCTCCCCGGGCGCCTCCGCACCGGTCACTGGCGACAGAGGAGTCGCTGCAGATTAATCCGCTCTGCACTTATTCCAGCACCTCTTTCCCAGTGTCTCCCTCACCTCTCAGCAAGGTGAATCCATCCCCTCTGCTTCCCGGGAGAGCTCACATGCTGGAATTTGCCTCCCCTTTCTGCACAGGGGAAAGCAAGGTGAAAGACTTCCCGCTGCGCACGACAGCGGATGGGGTGGATGGCACTTCCCCAGGGAAGTCCTCTGCTTTCCAAGCGGCAGGGCAAAGAGAACAGCACCCTGACCCGCTGCCAGGCAGGTGTCAGACCTCACTCTTGGATGCTTTGATGCATCACTGGCAGTCCAGACGCCATCTCCTCCTTCCAGGGCAGGCAGTGCCTGTGGCGGGGTCCGCGCCCCGGCTGGCTCCTGGCACCCACTGCCACGTCAAGGGCGCTGTGCTGTGACAGCAGCTGGCACGAGCAGAGCTGCCCACCCTGCCTCACCTTCCCTCTCCTCTCCTTTCCCCTCCTGCCAGCACGGTGCAGCTGGTGCAGCAGCAGGGCCGAAATCTGAGACAGCAAAAGGATGGTTTTTTGGAGCAGGCTGTAGGAACGGTGTCCCCAGCAGCCCAGGGAAGACAAATGGCTCCAAAAGCAGGGGATGGCTGTCCAAGGATTTAGTTTCTCCAAAGTCCAGGTCTCTTTCCTCTGGGAAAACCACAACACACTGTAGGAGAGCTCAGGTGAATAGATCCATCCTGTTCTACTCCATCTTGCATTCCGTGACCCCATTCACTGCTCCCCCCTGAGGCCACTTCACCCCAAAGTCACCTGTGATGCCACAAGGGATGCAAACACTTGGGGACCCCGTGCATTGAACAGCAGGATGTGACACAGACTTTCCTGTCACCCTGACATTCCTCCCTGCTCCGCGTCCCTCTGGACCATCTCAGCACTGCTCGGATCGGGTGGGACCCATCCCAGAGCAGGGCATGCAGAAGATAAACCCAGTAAGCCAGGCAGGGAAGCCAGAATTGAACCCAGCTCTGCAGGCCCATGGGAACACTTTGGATGTGTCAGGGGACACCAGGGCGTCAGGACACCCCTTGCCACCACCACGCTGCTGCATCTGCAGCCCCGAGGCTCAAAGATCAAATCCACCTTTTCCTTTAATCCTTCCACATTTTTTTGCAGGATGTATCAAAGCTGTGCTGGTCCACTCTGCATGGGTGACCACCTGCCCACAGCCAGTGGCCAAGCTGGGCTGCTCATCTGGCTCCCCGAAAAGCCATGGTGCATCTGAATAGATTTCCACCATGCAACCGTAAAGGCTTCAGTGGGTTTGAATAGAAGCCCCTTGAGGTATTATCTCAGCAGTGCCTTGAGGCAACCACCTGAATCCTTCCGTGACTGCTGCACAAACCTGGAATGTCTCAGGCAGCTGGGGATTATGGACAGACCTTGCAGAGGAGCCCCCAGACCACCACAGCACAGCCAGCACCATCAGCTCTCAGATGCTCCCACGTGCAGCCAATCCTCTAAAAACAAGGCACGGTGATGCTAAGAAGACCAAAGCCCAGATGCCAAGGCAGGAAACCAAGCTGAAGTTTTCACATTAATCATATCGAGCTCTATTCTTTTTCATCTATTTCAAGGCAAGTCAAAAAGAGGTTCACACTCTCCCCTGGCAAACCACAGAGGATGACGTGAGCCTGTCTCTTGCATTGCAAGTAGACTGTGTCAAGCAATTAGCAAGTCATCAGGAATTCAGATAGGGTGGGCAGGATACGATCCCTCAAAGCTCTGTCAGGAGCATTACCCACCCTGGAGTTTCCCATCAGGCATAGAAGGCAGCAGAGGGAGCAGGGGCTGTTGGTGAGCTCTCAGGAGCAGAGCAGACACCGTGTGCCAGCAGAGCCTGATGCCATAAAACACCTCACGTTTAGCCTGTGCTGCAGCTCAAAGACCCTGGGCATTCAACACAGATTTCTCCTCGCTCATTCCCAAACTCAGCAAGGTGGTCAGGCCAATCTAAGAACCCTCAGGCATCCTGGAGGCCTGCTGGGTCAACCTGAGTACCTCACACATGACCCATCCCTGGGCGTTTTGGCATCGCATCAACTCTTGCTGCTCCCACCAGTTTCACTCCCTGCAGCTCTGACCATGCTGGTTTCCACTCAGCATCATCCCAGCAGCCCACACCCTGCTCTCCTGGAAGTTAGTGAAGAAACCCATGCAAGAGGAGGAGCAAACCTCCTGCACTCATTCTGGGATGAGATTTGCACTTTGGTCCCCCAGAGCTGCTAAACCCACACCACACCAAGGCTTGGCACAGCACACAAGTGGAGCAGGACCATCTCACCAAGAGCACCTTGGAGGGGGAACTTGGTGGCTTGCAGCCTCCCCAGATACCTGGCTGGTCCCTATGAACACCCAACCAGCCCTGAAAGAAAAGAGGGAGGATTATCCCGAGGTGTGAGCAGCCAACCTGGGCACACACCTCCCTGTGCAGAGGGATCTGGCGTGCTGGGCAGGTGGCACAGGGGACGCCTAATCTGCCACCTGCCCTTTCTCCTCTCCATTGCCAAGGTAGCAGCAGACAATGCTATCTGCTGGGTTGTCAGCCGGCCCTCCTCCCGCCGTCTCTTTAGCCAGAAAACTCTCCATCTGTCTCCAGATGGGGTGTTTCTACCACTCCAGTCAAACCGATTCAGAGTGGAACAATGATGCTTTGTTAACAAAACAATTTTTGTATGTCAAGCCCTCCTTCTTGCGGGTTTTTCTCCCCCCCCCCCCAGTCCCCAGTGGGTCAGCTTTGTGTGGCGTCCTACATTTTGTTGTTTCTTTCACATTTTAAAGGCTCCGTATTTTAGTACAAAAGGTGCCTGCGGAGCAGCTTTTATCTGCGAGGCAAGATTTGACACATACGCAGATCACAATTGCGACAGGAGGTTCGTGATGTGGTGGTTAAGGGTGGTGTCAGGACCTTCAGAGTGATGAAGCATTATTTCCAGTGATTTTTGCCTCCAGGATAAAAATTACAGCTGGTCCAATGCTGCATGTATGGCTTCTGTGAGCTGGAATCCCCCAAGGGCTCATGGAGGGGGCAGAGAAAGTTTGAGCATGCTTTGGTACAGAACTGGCATCACCTGTGTCCATCCATCCTTCTCGTGTCCTCCTGTGCAGGACAAGCCACCTCTGTCACTTGTGAGCAGAAAGGATGGGTACATGGAATAAATCTACATGCCTGTGAGTAAAGTACAACCCTTTCCCCAGCACAATCCCTGTGGTGGCCAGCAAGATCAAACCTCAGCCCTCCAGTGGCCAGTCTCAGACCAAAGCTCCTGGGGAGTGCTTGACTTCTCCCCAGCTACCCGGGGCTGGATCATGCCCCTTGACCCCTCACCCAGTAGAGGGAAGGAGAGCCCTCTTCTTCCAAATACATCTCCACCACACAAGCCTCCAAGAAAACCAGCTCTTCCTTTATTTTTTTTCTTTTTTTTTTTCCCTGAAGCAACAAGCATACAAACCACCTTCTGCTCTGCACAAAAACCAGCAACTCCCAGCAAACAACCAAGCCGCTGGCTCCAGAGCAAACAGCTCCGTGTTCCTAAGCAGGCTGGAAATTTCTACATAAGGGGGACTTTTTCTTCCAGCTCCCTCCACATTTGCAGGGAAGGTCCCTCCTCCTTCCTGTCCTCAGGTAACAGCATCTTCATGGAAACACCAATATTTTTATGAGTCATCCCCCTTCTTCCTCTCTCCTGCTCTGTGGCCAACACCCCTCTGCTTTCAAGATCAAAGCCGAAGGGGACCAGCTGTGTTGAGTCCTTTCCTTTCCAGCCCTTTCCATCTCCATTTGCAGCCGTCGCCAGCGCGAGTCCCTGCTGTTCTGACAGCGCTTTGTGCCGCCCCTCCAGCACTGCAGCTCCGTGCCCACCCCCCTCCATCCCGCTCCTGCCATCCCAGCTCCTGCTCCAGCCACGCTGGGAACACAGGGAACCCTCCCTGGCCTGGGCTCAGTCCCCTCTGGCATGCATGGGAACTGCCCTGCTGGCTGCCCCGGCTGCCCTGCCTGTCATGTGCTGATTCAGAGGCAGAAATATGCTCAGAGAGAAACAGGATAATCTGCTTCCACTGAAATCCCATCCTAATTCCATGTGTTTGGTAACTCCTCCGCAGACCAGAGCATGAGACTACATCTCCCTTCCAAACAAGCAACTCCATGGGGACCTTCGCTCCAGGCTGCTTCCAGCAGGGGTACAACCTTGGCTGGGAAAGTCCAGCTCCTGCTGTGAAAGCAGCTCAGGGAACAGGAATCTCCCTCCCTATCCAAAAGGCTGAACATTTCACACAGCCCCCAGTGCTGCAGCAGGGATTTGCAATGTGATGGGATAATTAGAGTCAGGGATGTGCTTCTCGTGCTTCTTAACTGCCAGAGGGCAGAGTTAGATTAGATATTAGGAAGAAATTCTTCCCTGTGAGGGTGGGGAGGCCCTGGCACAGGTTGCCCGGAGCAGCTGTGGCTGCCACATCCCTGGAAGTATCCAAGGCCAGGCTGGATGGGGCTTGAAGCCACCTGGGGTAGTGGAAGGTGTCCTTGCCCATGGCAGGGGGGTTGAATGAGACGATCTTTAAAGTCCCTTCCAACCCAAACCATTCTGTGATTCTAGGATTCTTGACACATCCAGGAAAATCCATCCATTTTTGGTCTCCCGGTGAGTGTCATTTGTGCACGTTTGATGGAAGCTGCTTCCATGTGCAGCGACTCACAGGTCTGACAGGTCCCTCTCAGGGTCATACACCCCATCCTTCATGACATCTCATCTTGCACCACGTGCACCTCCTGGGTGCTGCCATCACACGTCCTGCACTGATACAATCCCTGCTTCCCAACACCACGCTGTAACTCAGCCCAAATCCAGCTTGGAGCTGTCTCTCTTACAAAGACTTTGAAGAAACCATTGCACAGAATTAAATCTTGGTGCGTTTTATATGTAAAACACTGATTTTAGCTGCTAATGGCAATTCCCAGCAGAAAAGGATGGTTAGTAGTGGTAGGTATATTTATGAATTCTTTCTAAGCAAATGCCGTGAGGCGGGAAATATTTCGGTCCTCGTGGAAAGCTTCCCGGGTTGCTGATGCAGGCATCTAAATGCAAAGTTTCACCATGACTTTTTGAGTTCTGTGCTCTGCTAGACATATCAAATCTCTTCTCTCAGGAATGCTTTCCCAGCCTCTCTCCCTGGGGTCATGCCTGTGTCACCGTGACCTGCCCGTCTCCGTGAGGGCAGCAGCATCCCCGTCCTTCTCCAGCCACTCCACTGACTTGCCAGTAAATAAAAGTCAGGGGATCTACTTGACTGGTCTCCTTAGCTGCTCTGTCCAAAGGGCTGACTTATAAAATACCCACATCCTGGATTTCTGGGAGGTTTTCACTGAGAGCACATTGTTTTTCCCCAGCAAAGCCAGAAAAGAATTTACAGTCGGTCCACACAGCGAGACTGCTCTGCTTTCTCTTTCCTGGGACAGGAACTCAGTTAGAAACAGATTGCTAGCAGCTAAATGCAAGTTCCTTAGCAGCTTCCAGAGTGAAAATATTCCCTCTCCAGATCTCCTTTTATGTCCACAACACATTATTCCGGTGGAGGGCTCTCTTGCTAAGAAAAGCTCTGGTAACTCCCAGCCTCGTCTCCAAAGTGGTTCAGGTGTGGAAGCCAGCTCCCCTGCAAGCATCTCTTGGTCCTGCTGCCCAGCTGAGATGTCCTTAATTCCTCCATCTGTCCCCTCCAGGCTCTGGCTGGCTCTGCTCTCAGACAGCGAATACATACTGCAGGCTGCAAGGCTGCTTGTCCTAAATATACACTTTTCCCACAGCTTCAGGAGAAATTATGTTTTCTAAGTCCCCCAGCCCACTCCTTGGGGTGCTTCTGGGGCTTTCCGTGCTAAGATGCCTTTGTCCCACACACTGCATGCAGACAGACGAGAGGTTCACACCAAAACCCACCTCTCCTCTCTGCCTTTAACTGAACCAAAACAAAAAACAGATGGAAAATCAAATGCTGGCAGTGTGAAGCATGTGGGCTGCACTCACATCAGCCCTCCTGGAGCTGCAGAGTGTATTCCTTCCTGCTCTGGGGTCCCAGGGCAAAGCCAGACCTCCCCAAAAGGGTTATTGGTGGGGGAGATCCTGCTATTCCCCCTTGCCAGCCACCATGCAGCATGGAGGTGGGACAGAGGGAAGGAAGGGAAAGACAGAGGCCAGAGTAGGCTTAGCATTTTAGGAAGTCCAGGAGGAACAATTTCAACCCCGAAGCAGGATTTGCACAATGCACAGGGAACAAGACACTGGGGCTGCAGACAGAATACTGGGGGGACAATCACAAACCGGACACTGAGCTGCTTTTGACCGAGCTCCATCCATCCCACACACTCCCAGAGGCAGAGACACTGCGGAGGAAACACCTCGAGACCAGAGTTAAGGCTGTCCCCTAATGAATGCATGGCATTCCACAGCCATAAGCTGCTCAGATGTCCTTAATTCCAGGATTTCTTACATGCTCCATGCCTGACTTTGTAACCTTAATCATGTATTTTTTAGTGTTGCTCTTGTGCGCACGTGAGCTTATCTCCTTTTACTGTGGGATCTTCTTTTCACTCTCTTGTTAGGATAAACAATACCCATGACTCTTCCATGTCCCTCCCTGGGAGTGCATCAGTGTCCCTGAACTCCCCTGAACACTCCCCAGTTTTGCAGAACGAGCAGTGGGGCTGCCCAGGCTCAACTCCAGCTCCTGCTGGAGCCTTGGTCACCCTCGGATGCTCGGAGGTCGCTCCCACGTGTGGATGAGCATCTGGATAACCCCAGTGCCACACCAAGGCTCCCTGCACGGCGCAGGAAGAGCAGGAGCAGAGGGAGCCCGTGGTGGGGGCAGGGACCAGCAGGGTGTTTGTGGAGTAAGGCTCAAACTGCCATAAGGGATTGCCTTGTTTACACTGGGCCCAGGGAAAATCACTCCAGGGATGGAGACACAGAAGCGTCCAGAAGCCTCTGAGAGCAGGAGAAGCTCTTCAGACCCTCGCCTCTTACTTTTGCTTACAAAATCATCCCCCCTGCCTCGCCTCCTGCATCACTGTCAAGGGGCGGAAGCTTTAAAATCACTGTAGTAAGCAGGGGAGGGATGAGGAAAGGAAAGGAAAAGTATTATCGGATGGGAATGTGGCTTTTCCACTCCTCCTTGCCAAGAGGAGCCCTCAGTACCCAAGGACACACCAAAAAGGGTTGCTGGGCCACAGGATGCAGCGAAAGTTGTGACAAATTGCTGGGAGAGGGAAAAGAATAAATAGGAACCACCTTAAGGGAGGGGAGCCACCAGCAGAACAGTTAAAATGACTAAATACTTTCCCAATATCACTCCTCCACGTAAGCATTGCTGTAATTGCCCTTGGGATGTTGCACAACGGAGAAAGGGAGGGGCAGGTGCTGGCAGGGAGGGAGTGAAGGCGTGCAAACCTCCAAATATCCATCCCAGGCGCTGCTGTCATCGAGGAGAGAGCTCACGGACTCTGCCACCTCGGGCCCTGGTGGATTTATCCCCTGAGGGGCCATTCCTCACACGAACTGGAGGACTCACTCCTCATGCCTCTGAGACACAGCGGGCTGCCCCGGGGAGCAAGAGAAAAGGCGAGGAGGAACAGAGCCCACACTGCACTGTGTGGCAAAAAAAAAAAAAAAAAAAAAAAAAAAGAGAGAGAGAGAGAGAGATATAAGGGCTTCATTCAAGCGCTCTCGCTCTCTGGAAGTCTCACACAGAGCAGCTGGTCTTTAAGACTGTTGCAAGCACGCCATGCAAGCACAGAGCCCTTCCATTCCTGGGTGCTTTCATTAGTGACACTCAGACAGGGACAGCCACTCAACCCCCATGAGAAGGAAAACGGCTGACTCATTCTTCCAGCAATGCTTGAGAGCAGGACACGGTGCTCGTGCTCTGTAGCAGCAGCCTGAGTCCTCTCCTGCTTCCTAAGCCAGATCACCAGATCTGGGCTCGGATGCCACACACACACATGCACACACAGAGCTAATCCACAGATGTGCTGGGTCCCTGCATAGAAGCATCCTCATAGAGCATCCTCAGCCTTTGCTTCCAAAAGCTGCCCAGTGACGCTCAAGTCAGAAGGGAAACCTCTGAGAGATGCAGTCTTGAGGTTTAAAACATCTGTGGGCCATCAGCCATTAAATGGGATGCGATGCCGGTTTGCTGCTCTCGGGTCTCACGCCAGGTTCATCGCTGTGCTGGCTGGGTACCGTCCAGCAATGCATTAAGTGATGTGACTATTTCTGTTCTCATCACATGTTTGCTCTCATCCTCTCCAGGGTGTGTGCGGGGGGAAGAAAACACACATTCATTATGGAGTGTCATATTTTGGTAAGGCTTTTCGTCTCTCTGCGTAACACCGGGCTCTTGGCAGAGGAGAAGGGGGATTTTGTTTTCCTAATATCCATGTACTCAGGTATTTCTGTTAGAGGAGGCAAAGTCAAAGAAATGCTAATCAAATATCCAGGAGTGCACAGTGCTGACATCCGCACCTCGCTACTATATGGCCTTTCATTAGCATTACCTAAATGTACGACCGTACAAAGAGCAGATTTCCTTAGCAACAGGGCTGCCTTCATATTTCCTCCCCACTACCCCCTGCCCTTAGAAGAAAAATGACTTCAGCTCTTTCTCTGAGCCCTGCTCTGCGCTGCAGCAGTGCTCTACGCCACTGCCAGCCTTTGCTATATGCTGCATCTGGGACGCCTGCCTCTCCACGCTGGGATCCACGAGCCATAAAGCAACCTCTTGACTTAGCTCTTCTGCACAGCCACAATAAAACTCCTCTTTTCCTAACGGAGCATATGCAAAACAGCCCTGTAACGGCAGAGGGGGGATCCTCTCCTCCAGATGACTTACAGCTCCCATCGCTGAGGGAGGATGTCCAGCATGCTCAGCAGAGCTGGCGTTGCTGGCTGGCGACTCCTTTGCTCCCTGCCACCTGGTTGAAGGGTGACAACTGCCCTCGTCCCCAAATGGCACTGTAAACCACCTTTGCCTTGGGCAGGGAGCTGCCAACCCCTCCTCTCCCCGGATCTGGGCCAGGAAGACGGAACACTTCATCCTCCGCGCTCTCCCCCGGTGCCACAGCCTGGTGCGCTGGGCTATTTTAAGAGCTCGTCTGGGAGACTGGCACACGCACCGCGCTGCCGGGAACTCCCTGCTTCTGTTTCAAAAAAGCTGGAGGCTGGGAGCCTGCTGGGACTCACCCCTGTGATTCCCAAGGTCTGACCCTCCTCTCGCTGGGACTGGCGCAACGCTGCTGAGTCAAACGGAATTAGTCCCAATTAGCACCGGTGAAACGGGAGGAGAATTGTGCCCTCCCCGGCATTTCAACCCCCCAGCCACAGGCTGGGACCACTGAGCCTCCCCCTGCAGCCATGCCCCTGCTCTTCATCTCCCTGCTCTCCAACCTGCTCGTTCTGTGTCGCCATTCCCTGCCTTTTTCACACGGATACTCAATCCCCTTTCCCATTATGATAGGGTCTTTGATTGCACGATCGCATAACTATAATGAGACAAATATTTATTTTGCAGATATGGGTTAATCAGACCGAAGGTATAGAAATATTTCATGCGCTAATCAGAGTACCTTCAGCAATCAGTATAGCAAATAACTCAGGTAAATTAACATAGGAGAGTTCCCTTATCAGGTTTTAGTCTAAGATATATGTGCATTAAGGACTAATTTGCTCTCCCCCCTCAGATTTGGGCTGGAGCCCAAGATGAGGTTGAGACCAAGGTTCCCTCCCATCAGCTTTCACAGGAGCTGTGCAGGCTTTGCTCCTGGCAGCATCAGACACCAGGATGAATATTCAGCAGCGTAAACGCCTTTGTTTTCTGTGCTCTGCACCTTTAAATTTCCAAGGGCTCTGCTGTTTTCAGCTCAGACAGCCTTTTTGCATTCAGTTCGCTGCAAGCTGACACAGAAGACACGATGGAGCAGGTTGTGTCTCCTGCTCTGAGCCCTTCACGCCACTCTGGCAGCGTTCAGGGGCCATATTAAGAGCTGCGAGTAATTAGTGAATTCCTCCTGCCCCAGTGCGGCGCAGAGCAGCCGTACCGGGCATCTCGTGGCAGGCTGGCGGTGGCCAGCGGGCACACGTGGTGCCAAGAGCATAGGTGGCAGTGGGGACACTGGCCTCCGTGCGGGTCCAGAGGGGCTGTCAACAGGATGAGCCAAGTGAAAGCCCAAGAAGGGCTCCTGGGTTCAACAGGCCTTCCCAGGGCACTCACCCAAGCTCCTGCAGATTAGCAGTCTCAGGAGACACCTTATAGAATCATCAAGGTTGGAAAAGGCCATCAAGAGTTGCCCAGACTCCTCAGGCTCAGTGTCCCTCACTCCAGTGTCCCCAAACCAGGAGCGGCCGCGCTCCCGCCCCAAAGCAGCTCCTACAAACTGCATTTTCCCTGCTTGGCTCTGAAAAAGCTCCCGCAGAGGAAACACAGAGGATCTGCCCTTGCCTCTGTCATGTTTTGGGATCCCAGAGAACAAAAAGCACCGGAGGAATGGCAGGCATTATAGTAACGATGGTGACAAATTTAATTAGAGCAGGAAGCTCTGGAGTGGATTTCAAATGGCAACACGGCATTTTGTGTGAAAGCATTGCCTCGCTCCCCCCCCGCCTCCACCACGCGGCTCCATCCAAACCCACCCCACCCTGCGGGATGCATCCCTCTAATTTTCCCACATGTTGTCCCCTTCATCCTTTCCCCCCCCCTGCACTCCTGAACCAACACATTCCCGTGGTCTGGAAAATGCAACCATAGAGCAATTCAATAATGCAGCAGCCAGATGTGCAACAGTATATCCAACATGTCATTCAAAGGAGCCCTTCAGTGGAGCCGAGACATGCTATCCCGCAATCTTAACTAATACATCCTGAGGCCCTGGAGGAGTTGATGGATGTATACAATTCCCTTTCCTACAGCTGTGGTCCCTTTTAGAGGGGGCATCCAGACTCAACAATAGCCCTGCTGTTGCTTTCAAGACAGAACCTCTTCAGACAAACCGGGCTTAATCCTGACCCCGGTTACGCCCGCCCGGGCTCTGCCGAGGTCGGTGGGGTTTGGGAGCCAAGGGCTGGGAGCAGGATCCAGCCTCATGGAGACGCTGTCTGCCGTTTCACCTTGTGCTACAGGCTCTGAGAAACCTTGGTAACTGGTTGGAATATAACCACCTTGGGGAAAAGGCAAGCGGAGAGGAGCAGGTAATAAGATTTCTAACTGGTGCTGGTAGAAAGAAGGAAGTAATATAACAGTTTAATTAATCTATGCCTATTAGCGTTATTAAAGAAAACAGGGAGCTATTGGAGGTTTACCTCGGAGAATATCATCAAACGGGGACCTTCTGCGGGGAATTTTATGTCTCTGTGCCCAATTTATAACCAGCACGGAGGTGTGGTGTTAGTGACAGCCAGTGCTGAAATGTCACAGTGCTTAGAAGTCATTAGCTGGGGACACAGGGAGAGAGAAAGAGAGGATGGAGGAGGGGACAAGGGAGAAATGGGGAAGGAAGGAAAAGGAATTAATTTAATTAAAAATATCTTTAGAGCCTGTCTCTTGATTTGTGTGGTTTTGGGGCTTGGCAGAGCAGCTGAGAACGGTGTGGAAGGAAAATCAAGGTTGCTGGGGCTTTTTGAAGCTGATAAAAAAAAAATAAGCACACTTTTCATGTTCAGGAAGATAAATCCCCATTTTCTCAGTCTCAAGACAATCCAGTTATTTACTGACAGTTTTACTGTGAAATAAAAAGGGCTTTAAGCTTCTTTCTACTTGATGTCTCCATAGCCTGAATATTATTAGATCCCAGCCCGGTGCAGCTGGAGTTTTGGTTAATAAATTTAACGTCATTAGACAGTAAAGCCTTTGACTGAATGTTGCAATTCTTTCCCCCCACCTTTATTTTTTTTTTTTTTTTGCCGTTGCAGTCAGACTGTATGTAGGTGGTAAGAATCAAAAGAAAGGAAGTACGCTTGGCAAATAGGGGAGTGCTAAAAAAAGGTTTTGCTCAGGCTGGGGGTTCAGTGCGAGGGTGTTTCGCCCACAAACGAGGCAAGGCTGAACCCCCCCCCCCGCAGGGGATGCACCCTGACGTGGCACCGGTTTCTGCAGCAACTCTCAGGAGACCAAAACACTCCTGATTTCACAGTGATGGCGTGTCTCAGGGTGCTTGTCCCACTCAGAGGGGTGGCACTGTGGGTGGCCATGCCACTGCCACCACAGCGAGGTCTCGGGTAGTCCCTGGCAGCAGCAAGACCACGATGCTCAGGGGCTGCCTTGGTGGCACCACCACGGAGCTGTGCTCGAGGTGGCTTTACTGAGAAGAAAAGTCTGCTTTTCCACCCAAAATCTGCCTCGAGGCCATTGCAAGGCCACGTGTTGGTGCAGCAAAATGTCTTGCTGGGACAATGGGGGAACAGCCAGCATGGAGTGGGCAAGGGGAGGGCAGATGGTGGAGCTGCTTGTTCTTCCCGTGGGGAGCCACTGCGGCCCCTCGGAGCAGGGCTAGCTCACATGGAGGGAGAGCTCCCACCAAAATCCAGCAGGTCCCTGCTCTCCCCATCAAAGCTGCTTCCATCTCGAGCCTCCCTCTGCCACATCCTCTCCTTAGCTGCTGCCCCCGCCATGGCCGAGCCTTCTGCCACCACAAAATGTGCCCACTGGGAGAAAGACACTGAGGAAGACAGCACAGGACTCTAATTCCCCACCACAAACCTCGCCTGCCTCTTCCCCAGCTCCTGCCCTGCTGCCTTCCCACCACAGAGGCGGCGGCCATGGCCAGGCCTTCCCTCCCTGCTGAGCCTGAAACGTGGCAGGCTTGGGGGGATGCTTCATGTGGGGGAGCTGGTGCTGGCCTGTTGGCTAAAAACATCTCCCACACGTTGGGTTTCTAACCCCAAAACCCCACAGGTGTTGTGGACACCAAGAGGAAACTTCTGTGGTGGAAGTGGGACGCTGAGTGACCCCCCCCACACCCAGCAGCTCCGCCATCGGCTTCACTCCAGGAGAAACAGTCTCTAAGTCCTTCACAAAATAAACAGCATGGCTGGAAGGAGAGGAACAGCACAGGGATATCGGGGAGACAGCGAGGCCGGGGCTGGGCAGGGACGGTTGTGGAGCTGGGTGCTGGGATGGGAAGGAAGTGGTTGTTGTGGGAGTAACGTCAGGAAGAGCCTCGGCTGGGGCCCGGGCGGGCAGGGAGAGGGGAGATCTGAGTTCATGGCACGGCTACGGGGAGGAAGCGCCCGAGGGAGACGAGCCAAGGGAAGAGTCCAGTGTGGGGACAGGGAGAGGTCTGGTGTGGGGACAGGGAGAGGTCTGGTGTGGGGAAGGGGAAGGGTCTGGTGTGGGGAAGGGGAAGGGTCTGGTGTGGGGACAGGGAGAGGTCTGGTGTAGGGAAGGGGAAGGGTCTGGTGGGAGCCCAGTGCGGGGACAGGAAAGGGTCAGGTGTGAGGATGGCGAAGAGTCCATTGTGGGGATGGTGAAGGGTCCAGTGAGGGGACAGAGAGTGGTCCAGTGTGGAAACGGGGAAGGGTCTGGTGTACGAATGGGGAAGGGTCCAATGTGGCAACAGAAAATGGTCCAGTGTGGGGATGGGGAAGGATCCAGTGGAGTGACAGCGAAGAGTCCAGTGTGGGGATGGGGAGGGTGTGAGCATCCACTTGGGCAGAGGTGTGCTAGGAGACACCTATCCTGGGAGAACAACTGACCTCAAAATCCTGCTGGATCTGGTCTACTCGCCTTCCAAAGAGATTTCTAATAAAGTTTGTTTTATTTTTTTTTTTAATCCTCCCTCTGGTGAATAAAAGCAAAAACAAATAACCCCAAGCAGCAAGGCTGGGTGATGAGCAGCAGATGGCTGGTGATAACAGGTACCTTCATACCTGTGCACCCCTTACCCACAGCTTTCCCACTTGGAGCTCCCAAGCTCCCAGCTCTGGGGCTCTAGCCAGCCCAACAATCCCAACCCAGCTAGGGGATATGGGAGTGCAGACAGCAGCGAGCTGCTTTAGGGAAATCCAGTTTGGAGCCAAGTCAATGCATGCAGAGTCATTAATCTAGGTCTGGTGCCAATAGGAATGGCTTTGCATTAGCCGGGCCCCTTTGTAGTTCAGACAATCAGTTGCATTCAACCAGTGCAAGATAACGCTGCAGAAAGCTGAGACCATCGCAGCTCATTCCTCCTGTAAGGGGCGGGGGGAGAGGATTTACAGGCAAAATAGCATTGCATTAATGGGACTGCTCAGTATTCTGCACAGACGCTGGCGGATAATGTCTTTGCAAACTAACTGCAATAAATTAATTAAATTAATCTACTATGCCGTGCCTGTCCCCACCCAACATCAAATTCAAGGATGATCAGGGCTTGCCTTATCCTCCATAGCCTACGAAAGAATCTGATCTCACTTGCTCTAGAGTTTCTGAGGCACTGAATTGCAAAGTACCACCTGCCTCACTAAACTAATCACCAGCCTGGTGGTTTAGATCACATCAGTTTTACATGTAATTAAGACTGTCCAGGAGGGCATGCAGCTGCTTACATGGTCGTTCCCTCTTATACAGCAACGTGCCTCCTGCTCAGATAGGTGCAATTAAACAAGCCTGTTCACAGTCATTAAGCATTAATGCACCTCATTAGCATAAGAACTGGAAGAAGCTTTGATGCAGGGAACCCCGCAGGAGAAGGAGATAGAGAGAGATGTACATACAGACAGGAAGGCAAAGGGCTGGGCCACCACCTTCTCGTGGCCCCGACCAACCATTCCAGCTCCATTTCTCCAAAGCAATGAGCCATGCCGTGCCCTCCTCCCCAGAAATGGGTCTGGGTTATCTTTCTCTCCCCCTCCCCCTCTTTCTAAATTATGCTGGTGGAAAGGAGAAAAAAAAAAAAAAAAAACACCAAACTGTTGGGATATTAACCTAGGGAATCCATTAATAAGCTGAACTCTCTGTTGGCTTTGACATAGCACACTAAAGCTTTAAAGAGACAGGGCCCCAGACACTGGAGATAGGGGCAGAGACAACAGCTCTAACAAAGAGCCACTGTTGCCACGGCCGTGGCCATCTCGGGTAGGTCCAGCTGTCTTTGGTGTTCTGTTTTCCAGACACAAAGAGCAGACTGAACCGTTTTGGTCTGAATGGCTTTCATTTGATGGTAGAGAAAATGAGAGGGAAGAAAGAAGCTAAGTAAAGTGTCCAGGAGAGAAGAAAAAAAAAAAAAAAAAAAAAAAAAGACAGAGTTAAAAAAGAGCATGGTGTGCTGCAGGTCTCCAGTGAGAAAGGCTGCACCTCCCCCGAGCACAAAATGGGGCTGTCTCAGGGAGCAGAGTGAAGGTGACATGGTGTTTTTGGAGCAGGATGGAAGTGAGGACCCGTGGGCAAGCAGGATGCACGCTCCAGGGGAGGTGGGATGGATGCTGCCTGTGCCTCACCTGCTTGCCCAATGTTTTGCACAGCAGTGTACTCAGCACTGCCAGATCACAGACTGCAAATGGCTTGTCTAGGTGGGGTTTAATCTCAAGGGAACAACCTGTGTTTGTACAGTCCCTGGCCCCTCTGGGCTCAGAGCCTGTTAGGAGCCTCTAGCCCGGATCAGGCGCGCTATCACACAGAGCCTCAGCCAGCTTCACTGTCACCATGGCGAGAAATGGGCTCGCACGAGGACGTGAATCAGCTGGAAAAAGTGAATCTCCAAGTGAAATGTCTTCAAGGAACCACCACATGCTACCATGGAGCCGCTCCAAACCCACACCTCAGCCCAAACTGTATCCCAAGGCATGAATAACCCTCCTGCTGCAGCCTCAGGATGCCCACATCACGCCCTTGCATCTCTGCCAGAGGCCAAACCTGCATCCTGTAAGCTTGAAAAACAGGCCTGAAACATCCATTCCAGGTTCCCCTATTATAAAGCACAGCTCTGAAAGCCAGAAGTGGAAGCTGAGACCGGATAAATCAGTACCTACCCACTGGAGAGCCACACGGGCTCATCCCTACAATGCGCTCTCTGGCCTCCATCTAGTCCAGCTCGTAAGTGATAAAAGCGTCCACGACTGCAGCTCTCATCTGGGAAAAAGAACAAACAACCCAAGTAGATCTTACCACTGGGAAATGGTTTCTAAGGGTCTCCAGAGATATCCTCTTTCCTACGCTCATTCCATTAGTGCTGTGCATGCTCCATTGTCCCAGTCTCTCCCTCCTTAGTGGTTACATCCTACGAACACAAACAGATTTCAAATCCCCCGTAGCTCTTTGGCCCATGATGATAATAATTTTCCCTCCTTGAGCACCTTTTATCTAGAGATCTGGAAGCATCTCTCTGGCATTAATAGCTATTAGCTTCTCCACCATTGTGCAACACAGGGTGAGCACCGTTACATCTCACAGCTGAGGGGAATTCAGGCACGGCACAATTAGGAATTCACTCCTGCCAAGTGGTGCATCCTCTCGTGCCCAATCAGTGGCACAGGGATGGTGGTGTTTGGTCCCTGGATGAATCTGGCTAAATCCTAAAAGATTTGCCAACAGCGTCAGCAAGAGGAAGAGATCCCAGGTTTGTGCCTGAGTCACCAAACCCTCTGTTTTCCCTTCTGTGCCTAAAGAAGTCAATGGGAAGTCTCCCATGGATGGTAATGGGAAATTCAGGCTTTTTGAGTCAGTAAACAGCTTTTTTTCGAGGGGGGGTGGAGGTTTGGGCAAAGAGGCTTTTACTGCACAGTCATTTTGATAAACCAAGGAGCCGAGCTTTTACCCAGCAACAGGCTGGGAGAATGACTGATGGAGACCATGACCCCAGTGAACCACAGCCTTGCTCCCCCAGTCCCTTCCCATTTGCCTTTTGTGATTACAATTAGTACTGGGGGCTGGCAGGTGGGGGAAAAATGAAATAAAATAAACTAGAAGCCCCCCCTGCCCCGCTGCCAGCCCCTCATTGTCTGCAGAGGCTGGCTGGGGCTCTGCACACTGCAGTCCTCTGCCCATTGTACTGCTGAGAACATGCGAACAGACGCTCTCGGGCGATGGGTTTTATTGAACGCAACTTCAATGGCAAATGGAGAGAAAAAAGGGGGGGAGAGGAAAGGAAAAAAAAAAAAAAGCCTTGAAAATCCATGCCAAATAAAAAGAGGTGGGGAGGGTGTTTTTTAATGCAATCAATGGCTCCTTCCTATAACTCTGCCTGTTGTGAGGAAATTTCTTTCCAGTAGCAGCCAGCAGCAGTCCCAAGGCTGTGACATTGCTGTAACGCTTGGAGCTCAGCTCTCTATCTCTGGCAGCAGCCCCGTCTTTTTGTCATTATTGGCTGTGATTGCAGGGGGTGCACGCCAGCTCGCCGAGTGCTGAGATATTGCTGCCTTCCCCTCCCTCTGGACAACCTGCCCTCAGAGAGGAGTTTGGGGAGGGGAGGAGGGTGAAACAGGGAGCTGAATTCTCTCTGCCTCCCCTGAGTACGCTCTGATCCAAGCCCACATGGATAGGTAGAGGTCCCCAAGGCCCTTTTCGGAAAGCTCATTAGGAAAGTAGTGACAGATGCATTAGCTATTAAAAAAAGGCGGGGGGAGAAGCTATCATAGAACTTTAAAAAAAAAGCAGCAGCAGCCACCCGACAGTTTTATTGCTGTCAGATCCTTTTTTTCGTGGGCACGTTGCAAAGCAGGAGAGGTTTGGGTAAATATCTGACGCACGCACGCACTTCCCATGCTCTGGGCTGTCTGTCAATAATCCAGCCGGGGTATTTCTCACACCCTCAGGAGGCAGCTGCCAGCTCTGCCCATTGCCACTGCAGCTACTCACCCTTCCTATCCACCCCCAGCACCTCCTGGAGAGGAGGTTTTGGAACAGGCATGTCTGGCTGCATGCAAAGCTGCGGGAAGAACCTGCCAGGATGCCACAGGGGGTGAAAAAAAAATGGGCATCAGCTGCTGCCATCTCTGACTCCGAGCTGCAGCCTGGGGAGGACAGGTCTTGGCATGAGATGTTGCCTCCTGATCTAAGCAGAGGCTGCTGAGATGGAGATTGAGTCCTGCATGCCGGGACCTGCTGTCCCTGCAAGCTCTAGCAATGCTCTCCATGAAAGGACAGAACAGGTCACGTTGTGCAACTGCACTGGACACTCAGGCCTCTGTCCATGTCCCACACCCCACAGCACAGCCCAGAGCCCTTGGAGCTCAGGGAACAGGTGTACACACATCACTGGGAGGAGCTGCTTCCCTGCACCCAGGATGAGTGACACATCTGGCAGCAGCTGGAAGCCACAAAGCCCCACGTAGGGACCAGGCATGAGGAAGGTGGGAAATGCTGGGTACAGGATGAAGATGCTCCGGATGGAGGTCTGGGCTGGCGAGCTGTGGTGGGCAGAGGGGCAGATGATGGGGAGGATGAGGCAGGATGATGGCGTGGGTTTTGTCCCTCCCCATCCTATGAACCAAAACGGCCACCACTGCTCTTACACCTGTGTGAAGAGCACAGCCCAGGTAGTAACAGAACAACAGATGTTGCACCTGCATGACGGCTCCCAAATGGCACCAGACGAGCTGGAATTCACATCTGAGCAACAATGGCAAAGCTCTTCCCACAGACAGCAGTGGGAAGCAGGGATCAAAACACCACTTCCACAGACGTGCTCCCAACACTGGGTGCTGCCTCCATACACTGCATTTTCCACGGATCATCCTCATCACTACAAGACAGTCAAGCCAAACATGTCCCCTCCAAGGCCTCAGCATCCCTCAAAAAGGGGGCACAGCTATTTAAAAGGAACTATGGGGGTACCAGAGGCAGCCATCAATCTGTGCCTCCCAACCTCACCTCCTGCCACCTTCCAACCACAGTCAGGAGGCAGAAAAGGCAGAAACCTCGCTGGAGGAAAACAGCAGCAGCAGCAACCGTCCCCCTCGGTCGGGTTTTAAATGGCTCTCAGATCCCTTCAAACAAATCTAAATGCACCGATCCTATTGTGTGCATAAATCTTTGCACCGGGGCCTGCACGCCTCCACACTATTGATAAAGAGAAACGAGTCTTAAATATTTAATGAGCGAATAAACCCGTTAAGAGGATATGATTAACTGCACGCCACGGCTCTGCATTTAAGGTGTCCCTGCTGTACCTTTAGAGGGGTTTTATTTTTAAGGGAAATCGGCAGCAGCAGCTGGTGGAAGCGAGCAGCCGGGCTGTGCGGGTGCTGCACAAACGGGAACGCCGGCACAACGCTCCACTCCAGAGGCATAAATATGCCACGGGAGCCCAGGCTGTTCAGGAGGGGCTGTATTGACTCAGCCCGATGGCAGGGAGGGCAGAAAACAGAGCCAAGGAGGTTTGAGGTTTTAGGTGAGGTGGCAGGAGCCAGGCTGTCGGTTAGAGAAGACACGTGAACTCCGCACCTTTCCGTCTCGCCTGGCAGCGAGGGGGCTGCTGGGGGGATCAGGAGACCTTGGAGCTATTTCCAGCTGAACCACGGAGCTGGAGTGTGACCTTGGGCAAATCACTTACAGTCACCCTCTGCCTGGAGTTGAGCTCTGTGCGAGGCAACTGGAGTCTTGCCTGCTGAGGGTGCAGATCAAGGCAGTGTGAGGTGCCAGGATGGTTGAACCTTCCTTTTCTCCACCTCCACCGAGCTGGGAGCAGCCTCAGCACGGGGCTGGAGCACTGAGGGCCAGGGTACAACACACCAGCCAGCCCACAGGATGTTTCTCATGCACACAAGAGAGCAGCTGATGGAAGATTTTATGAAACCAAGTGCTATAAATGTCCCCTTGCTATGTGACTTTTTAAGTTTCTAAATTATTTTGATCATTATTTTTACCAGAGCGAGGTGAATAATATACAACAAACCACTGTGAATCATCACTCCAGTTTTTAGATATGTTAAATTTAGCTGTTTTGGTGCCACCTTTTTGTTTATATTCTCCAACTGTTTCTTGCCAACAAGTTACCGGCAGGGATTTTTAGCCGGGAAGGAGAAGGAAAAAAAAAAGTGAGACAGATTGTTAATTTCTGTTAATTTTAAGCATCAACAAAAGAGATTGGAAGAAAGTGTATTTCAAATTCTTAATTGCAACAGTTTCCCTCCCCAAACCTCAAGTCTAAAAATTAAGCCTGCCCAATCGGGAAGCCAAAACCCACCATGTGATGTGAGATCCCAATTAAAATGACTCTCATTCTTGAGACCCAGTATTCACAAAAGAGCAAAGACCGCGAATTATTTGCAGAAATTATCTGGAGAACAATTTTGAATAATGAATACGATGGGGGAAATCGCAGTCACTTGGAATACTTAATGCAACTACAAAAAAAATCACCAACAATTTGCGAACAGAGAAGAGGTGAAACGTGTGGAATAGATCATTTAGCACAGTCCTGCCACCACCAGTGACTATTCCAAATGACCAAGGGCCCTGCCTGGCTGTAAATGCTGCAGGAATTAGTGATAGAGACTGATGGACAGATGGAAGTCATGCTTGGAGATACACCTAATCAAAGAGGCTGTGCCACCACAGCCAACATGCCTGTGACCTGGTAAAATCAGGGTGAAATAACTCGGGAAACAGGATGTTCCAAGCAGCCCCGGGCAGGAGGAAGGGATGCTCCGGGTGACGCAGCCGAGCGGAGAGCAGCTGCAGAGGAAGAGGAGCCCTGACACACGCTGGCCAAATCCCAAGAGGCACAAGCACAGAGGAACACCAAGGACGAGCTTCTGTGTGATTGTGGCTGGTGGAAGGGGTGGGAGATGCCCTGGGAAAGGAGAGGTTCTAGGTAGGTCTGGATCAAACACAGGTGGATGCTGCATCACCAAATGCTGGCTCTGCCATGGGAAATATCGTCCCATCAGCCAGGGACTGTGAGGATCCCTGGGTGTCCCCAGGGTGTGAAGCTGAGAGATGGGGCTCCAGCAGAACCCACTCTGCTTCTGCCACCTCCCTTGGCTCCCACCTCCCAAAGTACGAGCCAAACCCTGGCCTCACACTGAGAGCTGCTCCCATGGCCATGATCAGAGCACGCAGGACACCAGAAGCAGGAATCTGCTGAAAACTGAATGGTCTTTCTTGCCCAGGAGCCAAAATCTGCCTCTTTGTTAGATTTCCTTTATCGCAGCACAAGCTTTGCATTTCACCCACCAGCAATGAGCATGGAGGCCAAAATCTCACTACTGCCTGTAGAGTCCAGCTGGGAGGAAGGATCTGAAGGGAGAAGGCAGGGAGAATTTGGAGGGCAGGAGCAGGCAAAGGAGAAAGGAAGGTTTGGAGGACCCTGGGGAACCACAGCAGGGCATGGAGGAGATGGGGACCTTGTGGGGTCAGGAAAAGTCTGCAAGCACCACTCAGGTGGGGCGATGCTGGGCCCTTCCCTGCCCCAGTGCTGAGTGAGGAACAGCAGCAAAGGTCTGGTAGAGATGGAGCTTTTTCACATCCCAGCCTGGTCAGCTGACATTTATCAGGGTAACAAAAGGATACAGCCTGATCACAAGACAGGCTGACAGTGCATCTTCCCCTCCTGAGGAGGAAAGTCAAGAGCCAAAGTTGTAAAAAGTAGTCCAGTCATCTTTCTCTTTCCTGCAGTTTGACGTGTGCAGGGATACTTCCTCTCTTCCTTTGAAATGAAAGACGAAAGAAAAATGCAGAAAACTCTGCATTTTAGGTGCAGGAATTAAAAAATAAATCAAATTCTTCCGATGTTTCAGGTCAAATATTCCCCGAAGCTTCTGTTCCGGCAATCTAAGAATGTAGAGGCTGGATCTCTTAAATTCCCTTGAATTCAGGATGTTTCTATCAATCTGTAGCAGTATTTCAACAAGCCTGGCTGAGGATGCTCAGGAAAGCCTGGTTGTTATATGCCTGGACTGCAGCAACCAGAGAACCACTCAGGAACTGAGAGACTCATTATTTGTTATTAACTCACCTGGAATCTCTGATTTCTTACATGTTATTTTGCTACTTGTCTGCAGAGTGAAACAGCTCCTCAAAAAATAGAAAAAGGAGAAAGTGAACCACCCACCAGTGAAGGATCATCTTTCCAGTGGATTCTAGTAGGTCACCAGCAACTGCATCAAAAGAGTGTCCTGGGGGCTTCAGTGTTTGTTTCTTGTGCCCCTTTATTTACTGTTGATTCCCTCTGTGGCAGCACTACCAGCCCCTGCAGAGATTGCCCTGTTCCAGCCTCTGCTTTTCCAGGTTCAGGCACTGGGTATTTATTGCATTTGGCTGTTTTCAGAGCGTGGGTGTTTGCTTCACATGTCCCCACAGAGCAGAGTCCCCTCGGAAAACTGTTCCAGGCAGGAAACTGCTGCTGCTCCTGGTAAGGGAATCACATGGGGAAAATCAGGGGTTTTTTTTTGAAAAATCCTCCAAGTGAGGAGTTTGTTCCGGAGAGATGGAGAATGGAGATTCCCATGGGCTCTGCTCCTGCCTGTCTGATGGATTCCCCCCAGCACCCATTTGGCTGGTACAGTGGTTGCTGTAATGAATTTTTAGGGATAACAATTTGTTGGGATAATGACTTTAGGTGCACAGGGCACATCTATGCCCCAGCCCTCCTACAGCATCTGCGTGTTACCTTGCTAACCTCGCAGAGAGAGAAACTGAGGCACAGGGCTGGCTCTGGAGAGGGACAAGGCTCCAGCAGCACCTCCAATTGCAGCATTTGGGTGCACGGATGCTGCAGTATCAGCATCACCCACAACCTGGCTGAACTTCCCAAGGTCCCCTGACAGTAGATCTCCCCTCTGTCCCCAGCTCAGCTGCCCTGAGCTGCTGGCCCTGGTCCCTCTCTTGAGCATCACTTTCTGTCTCTGGCACCCAGCAAGCTCCTCTCCCAACAGCTGGGCTCTGCCCTGGTGATCTCGAGGTGCCACCTCTGCCTGCACCATCCCCAGGAGGGCATCACAGCAGGGCTGGTGCATCTCCACCGTGGCTGGGGACAGCAGGGAGGACAATGACATTTGCTGCAGGAGCCTGACATTGAACCCAGCCAGTCAGAACAGCGGGTGTTTTGCTGGCAAGGGTAGAGGCTCTGCTCTGACACCGTCAGCGAGGGGACAGGAGAGGGAGGGGAAAGGAAAAAAGCCGAAGCAGCAGCCAGACAGCTGCCTCTTCCTCCTCCTCCTTTTGTGCAGAAATGTGGTTTTGTTTGTCAGTCAAACAGATTGTTTTCTCCTTCTTTGCAGGCCAATTGTTTCTGCTCCTGCAAGATAAGGGATTGAAAAGGGCTATATTTTTATGGCACTGAATCTAGGTCCTCTGAATTGGAGGGGAGACATCAAGTGGGAGAGGGATGCTGGTTCAAACCAAAACTCCTCTCCCCAGCTCCACTCTCCAATCCCATTTCCACCCCCATTTTCCTTTTTTCTCCTTCCTTCTCCCGCCTGGAGCTGCCTCTCGGCCCTCTCACTATTTAATCTCCATCTCTCCAGTGGACTCAGGAGGTTTACACAGCTTCATCCTCTTTGCACCATCTGGTGAAAAGAATCCGCCTTTCTCCTGCTGCTCTGTCCAGCGGCTCCTCCTGCCACCCTCCCCCCAAAAATGGGGAAAACAGAGCTGGTGCCACCACAGAAGAACAAAACCCAGGAGGGGGGTTTCCTTTCCTACGAAGGATTTGCCCAGAAAGCACCTTGGAGACCCAGACCTCAGAGTGCAGCAAGAGCAGGATGCAGAGATGAGGGAAGAAAATGGTCAATAAGAGCAAGCCCAGGCCTGAGTAAGACAGCAGGATCCTCTCCAGGCTTCTGCAGTGGGTTCAAGGAGCCTGTGTCCTGTCTTCCTCTTCTTTCTTGTTGAAGTCCCCCAAATCCACAGTCCAGATGGGATGCCGTGACTGAGTGATGGGAACGCTGGAGCGATGACCTCTGAATGACCGCCAGCATCCCCAAGCCAAAGGACATGGAGAAGGTCCTTGCTCCAGGGACAGTCAGGGACTGGAGGCATCCTCACCCTCACTGTATCCCAAGCAGGAGTCCTTTGCTCCCAGGCGCTGATCACATCGCACACCGAGGACCAGAGGGAGGATTTGCCTCTCCTCCTTGGGGGATGAGAGCCTGGAAGGGGGCAGCGTGGTTCATATCCAACTCATAAGCCTCTCAGAGCTCAGGCTTGAGGACTGAGATTCACTCAATTAATTTTGCTTTGGCAAAAAGTCCATTTTTATTGCTATTTCATGCCTTCAGTATAGATTTTCCCTGCTCGTCTCAAAGGGATAATAAAACCCGACTCGTTCTTTTTATAAAAGTCTCACACTCCCTCTCTCACCAGGCTCTGTGTTCCCCAGCTAGAGATGTAAATTTAAAGGGGAAATGCTGTCATTTAAAACAAAACAAAACCAAAAAAAGCAACTCAGAAAGCCCAGCTTTGAGCATATTCCAGCTCTCGAAACTAGGCCGTGCAACCAAAGCAAAAACCAAGCTGCCACCTTCCCGCGGTGAAGCGGCATTCCCGCAGCGATCCCAACCTCCCACAGGGGAATCGGGGGTGACTGCCAGCCCCAGGAAGCCACTCTCCACCTCGCAGGGCTGCTGGTGGCCCTCTGCTTCCTGGGACGTGTAGTTTTTGCCAGCTGGGTGCTGGTGGGCGCAGGTGGTGAGCGCTGCTCGGAGCTTGTGCTTGGATGTGATGCTGGAACCCCAGCACCTGCACCTGCCTCCCTCCTCCTCCTCCCCCTCCTCCTCCTCCTCCACACCAGGTGAAAGCCTCGCTGCTGCCGGCCTCAAGCAGCTGGACCGGTCCTCCTGGGGGAAATCCCAAACCCATGCAATTCCGAGCAGGTGGATTTTGAGCGTGTTTTCAGGCAGGCAATGGGACAGGATGGTGGCAGGACAATACACGGGCCTGCCTGCTCCACCCCAGCTGGGATGCATCCTGCCTGCTCTTCAAAAGGGCTGTAGCTGTGGAGGATCCCTCTGAGAGGTGAAAAAGGGAAAGGGAAACTGCCTTTCCTCTGCCTTGTGCCCTGCTGCCATGACCTTCTGGGGGGATAGAATGCGAGGAGAGGAAGCCAAGTGGAAGTTTTGTCATCAGTGGGTGGCAGCAATTGCCTGGGGACAGGGCGGGGTCCCCAGCACCATCAGGATTTAAGGGCAGGTTAGACCGAGGTGCACACCTGATGCAGCCTGCTAGGACAGACTCAAGCCTGTGCCTCCTGCCTTGGCTGTGTGTCTGATTTGGTGACGTGCTTAAATCCACCATCACTGGGACTCTCCCGGCTCGGCAGGAACCAGGAGCAAATCCAAAACAGAGCAAATCCAAAACAGAGCAGATCCAAAGCAGAGCAAAGCCATGCGAGGCAAGAGAAAACACACAGGTTGCCTGCACAGGTGCCACCCCGGCCCAGGACCAAACCAGGCCAAGAGGTGACAGCCAAACCCTTCGTATCCAAATGTTTCTCCTTCTCCCCATCCTGTACCCTTTTCCTGCACCCCCCTGCCAGGCTGCCTGCACGCCCTGGCTGCCAGGAACTCGGGGCCCTGCCTGCATCTGGCAGGGCAGGCAGCGCCCACGGCGAGAGGAAACGCACAGCTCGCTCTGCTCCTGCAGGTGTGCCTGCAGCAGACAAAAGTTGTAGGGCAGCTAACAAGGACGGGCAGGAAAGGAGAGACAAGGAAACCCAGGTGCTATCACACTCCCTGGCTAACTGATGGTGCAGCACCTCCAGGCTCACCTCTGGTGCCCCCAGTGAGGCTGTGGCACAGCTCCATCAGTTAAACCAAAGTTGTGCCATTTCCTCTGATGGCAGAACAAACGGTCCCTCCCCATCGTGCTGCCTGAGGGATGCTACAGAAAATTCTGCGCCTCCCCCGTTTCGGGGGAAAATCAGTTGGAGTCCCTAGATTTTCCTGCAGAGCCCTCACAGGACTCGACCCTCCAGGCTGGAAAATCCTTAGTGTGCTCTGACAACCTCTGCAGCTCAGGCAGAGGCGAGAGATGATTAAGGCTGGCTGAAATCTCCCAGGACTCTGACATCTGAGAGGCCCCATGCAAGGCAGAGAACCACCCCAGGCTGCTCCTTGCAACCTGCAACTCCCCTCACCTCAGCACGGAGCTGAAGGGAGACCAGGGACCCAGCGGGGCCAGGAACCAGGTCACCGCTGCTGGTTTCCAGGCAGCAAAGGTTTGGAAGAGCAGAGGATCATTTAGCAGAGCGACAGTGAAGGTTCAGAGCAGAGCCTTCAAATTACACGCTACAGAGCACTTTTCCTGCCTAAAAGGTCTCTGAAATGACTGTGGCGGCTCTGAAACGAAGCACTCTGTATGCAATTGTTCCCTGGGGCTTGCAGCGGAGACAGAGCCGGGAGAGGAGAGGTGGGTCTGCGGTCCCTGGCACGGGCAGCTCCTCATCAGATGAGGATACACACTTCTTCTGGGCTCCACAGCACAGCACTGCTGCTTCCCTAAATCTCCCTGGTGGTTTCTACCAGTCGAGGTATTTTTTTCTTTCTTTTTTTTTTTTTAATTTCTCACTTCCTGCCTTGAACTTCACACAGCTCCTGGCCTGGGCTGCAGAGCTGCTGCTCAGGGTGTGGGTGCCCCTGTGCTGTGCACAGAGCCACACTGAACCCCTCACCATCATCACTCTCGCCACGCCTCGAGGCACACCTCAATCCCATGGGGAACAGGGAGGGAAGAGCACTCAGGGGGAACATATCCTGTTCTCCATCTCACTTGGCTTTTTCCCATCTTTCTCCACTCCATCTCCCAGCAGCTCGAGGTCCATTTTCATCAGGCAGTGACAGTCACCGGGAGAAGCAGTCTCAGCACCAGCAGGCACCACGCACAGCCAGCCTGTGCCTCGCCCGCCGCAGGTCCCCCCACCCTCTGTCACCAGCACACAGGTGACAGCACCCACATCTGCACAGCCACCACGGCGCTGCTCACCCACCTGGGGCACACACACTGCCACCCTGGGAAGGGCAGCTGTGGGGCAGGAGCGCTCCACAAAGTCCTGGCACACAGCAGGGAACCATTTCTGCACCATCAAGGAGGCTCCGGCGATGCCCAGGAGCTGGGGCAGCTGGAGCTGAGCTGGGAGAGCTCTTGGAAGGTGCTGGCACCACCAGCAGTGCTCTCCCTCGGCTGGCACAGGGCCCTAGGAGCACTCTCCCACGCAAAACCCCAACTGTTGGGTTTGTTCCTCCACACCATCACTTTGGGAGGTCACCTGAGGGCAGCCAACACGGGCACCACTGGCAGCCAAGGGGAAAGCGGGCAGGGCCAGTGGCCACAAGAGCTTTCAGCAAGCAAAAATCTGCTCACATCTAAGGGACGGCACCACTCTCCACCAAAGGCAGTGGGGAACAAACATGCACCCCAACAGCATCCCACCCTGACGTCAGCGAGAACCTCCGTCACGTCTGCAACATCAGCCACGACGCTTCCACCGGCCGGAAAGCCCTCGGGATGCCGACCCCTGGGGCAGCTCAGCACCTCCACTGGGATCCCACCGCCACGCTCAAGGTGCTGCTCCAGCTGCACATTTCCAGGGAGAGTGGGAAGGGACACACACACACACACACACACACACAGAGGAATTTAAATGGAATTTCACAGCTGCAGCAAAAGGGCACAGGAGGGGCTCAGGGCTATCTATCCGAGATGCACCATGTCCCCGCTCGGCATTTCGGCACCACCGGCCGGGAGCACCGCGGCCACCGCACCCGCGGGACCGGGGGGGCCGGGGAGCCCCTCCGTGACGTCACCGAACCAGGGACAGGCTCGCGTTTTGGGGGGATCGAGGCGGGTTTGGGGGCAGTTCTGGGGGGGGGCCGGAACGGGCTAGGGTTGGAAAAACGAGTGCGGTGCGGTGGGAGCGCGGGCGGAAGGGAAGGGAAGGGAAGGGAAGGGAAGGGAAGGGAAGGGAAGGGAAGGGAAGGGAAGGGAAGGGAAGGGAAAAGGAAGAGAAGGGGATGTGGCGGCGGTTTCGCGGTGCCATCGCCGCTCCAGCGGCAGCAGGAGAGCAGCGGGCCCGGCGGGAGCCGCGGCTGCAGCCGCAGCTGCGACGCGAAGCCCCAGGGGGGTAACGGGGCGGCGGGCAAGGGCCCCCCCCACCTCCGGCAGCGCCCCGCTCGCCCGGCCCCTCCGCTCCCCTCGCTCCCCCCGCCGGCCCCTATCACCCGCCGCCCTCCCCGGGCCCTCCCCGGGCTCGGCGGCCCGCCCGGTTCCCCCGGAGCCGCGTCCGGAGCCCTCCTTACCTGGCGGGCCGAGCCCCGCTGCCTCTCAGCGGCGGCGCTGGGCGGGGGCGGCCCCGGCGGCCATGCCCGGGCGGCCGCGCCGCTCTCCCGCGCCGTGCGAGCCGCCTCGGCGGTGTCAGCGGGCGGGAGCCCCGCGCGGCGCCGGGAGCGAGGGGAGGGACGGCGGGGGCATGACCGAGCGCCGTCGGAAGTGCACGCGCGCCCGCCGCCTGCCCGCGACCGCGGCGACACCTGCCGGCAGCGCCGCCGGTGGCACCGGGAACGGCGGCGGGGCGGCGGCGCCGGGAGCTGCGCACCGCCGGGGGCAGCGGGGCGGGCAGCGGGGCACGGCACAGCGGGCACGGGGAGCGACGGGGCGGGCTCTGGGCGTGGCGCAGCGGGAATGCGGGCACGGCACAACGGGCACCGGGCACGGGGGCAGGTGCTGGGCATGGCACGTTGGGAGCCCGGGGTACGGCACACCGAGCACCGGGCAGCAGCAGGAACCGTACGGCAGCTCCTGAGCTGGGCACCGGGGACCAGGCAGGGGAGGGTGGAAGTGGTGTTGGGTACCGGGCACCCTGATGGGTGCAGGCACCGGGAAACATTCACGAGAGAGTGGCACCGGTGCTGGGTGCAGGGCATCCCCCGGGTAGCACCTGCCAGGTGCTGGTACAGGGCACTGGAGGGTGTCAGCGGTGCTGGGTGCAGGGCATCCCATTGGGCAGCATCTGATGGGTGCTGGCACTGGGCAGGATGAGGTCCCTGCAGACACACACCAGACCCTGGGTCTGGCTTTGGAGCTGGAGCTGTCTCTGGGCTTGAATCCACATTTGGATCAGGACTGCACCACGTGTGGGTCTGCAGTTGGGTCCGTGTCTGGATTTAGATCAGGATTTGGAACTGGATTCTGATCCACATCTGGATTTGCATTTGGAGCTGAATTTGGATCCACATCTGGACTTGCCTTCAGAGCTGGATTCAGATCCTCATCTGGATCGGAGTCTGGGACATGCATCTTTCACAAAGGATGGATGTAGCCTTTCCACCCCCTGCTCTCCAAGCATTCCATGGGTGCACAGAGCACCATCACCCCACGAGGTGTTCGCCACTGCCCACTTACCCTGCTCTGGGCAGCCTGGGCACCTTCAGGGGGAAGCCGGGGTCTGCAGCAGTGTGACAGGAGCCCTGACCAGGGAGCAGAGGGGAGGGACGAAATGGCAGCAGTCCCGCTGGCCTGGGCTGTGCTCAGCGGTGCGTCTGGGGCTGAACGTGCTCCAAGGAGGAGCCGAGGTCAGGGAGGGGGATGAGTGCAGGAAACATATTAAGTGAGGAAAATTGGCTGCAGCCAGCAGCGCTGCCTGATGTTTGCCTGGGATTTTCCTCTCCATCAGGTATCCGGTGTAAGCCCTCGCTGCTGGGTGGTGGCAGCTGGTTATTCACGAGCGTCTTGGATGTGCCACTGGCCACCAGCACCTGCTGTGCACCATGAGGGGTGACACCCAGGACCCCTCCGTGCTTGTGTCCCCATTGCTGACACCCAGCTTTGGCCAAGGCAACGTGTGCAGATATTTTAAGAGGAAGGCTCTGTGCTCTCACAGCTTGACTGCTAATTTATAATCCTGTTTTCCTATTAAAATAAAAGCCTCTCTCTTATTCCCGAACGTGAGAGCCAAAGCGGAGCTCTGAGGAAGTGCCCTGTTTGCAGAACACACTGAAACACACAAAGGAAACGAGGCAAAACCAGCGTTTTGCACGTTTTTTGAGCCTCGTTTTAGCTGGGACTTGGAACAGCAGAAGGGAAATCTTTTCCAGCAGGATGTGCACAGCGGGGGTGTGCGTGGAGCTGCTGGTGTCCCTTTGGAGCAGGGCCACCTGCCTGCCGAGGGACAGCAACCGCTGCCGTGCCTGCTTGTCCCCGAGGGGTGGCAGGTCCCTTGGGGATGCCAGGGATGAGAGATGGAGCAGCACGTCCCCCGTGGGGCCGGCCAGGCGGGGATGGCAGCCGGTGGCAGGAAATACCTGCTGCTCCGCCGCTTCCCGGCCAGAGCGAACAAGAGGGAGAGTGTTCGGAGGGCGGCTGCGGCCGCGTGTGGCAGGAGGGGCCTCCGAGGGACACACAGGCCATTGTTCCTCGAGGATGTGGGGCGGAAATTTGGATGGACCCGTTGCGTGCCACACTCCCAGCATTGCCGGGACTGGTCCCAGACTGAGTGGGTTCAGGGTAGGAATTCATTGAACACTGTGTCCAGTGGAGGGGTCACTGATATGGGTGGTGGGACAGCCCCAGCAGAACAACCCCCCTTGAGAGGGCTCTCTGCTCCTTGTAGCTGGAGCATGGCACATGCCCAGGGACTTTCAGCCTTTCCAGAGCTCCTACTGGTATTTGTTGTGGCCCTGCAGTAGCTCTGCTGTCTGCCTGTTCCACCCGCACCCCACCAGCCTTGCAGCAACCTGGAAAGGCATTTAATACAGGCTGGGTTTGATCTGCACTTTGACATTCCTTCAAGTGTTCCCTGGTGTTTTCCTGTCGCTTGCACAGTGCCTTTTCCCACCAACGCTCCCTCACTGCTGTAGAAAGGAAGAAAAAGGCTTGCAGAGTGTGCCCAGCCTTGCAAATCCCTAATTACCCACCGCACATCCTGGCTTCCCTTGGAGCAGCGTTGCTGTCAGCAGGGTTGGGGTGCAGGCTCTCCCCAGCGTGGCTGATGATGCTGGCCCTCCCATTGCCCTTGCAGAGAGAGCAGAGGGGTTTGTCTGGCTGCTCCCACCTGGCTCTGCCCTCCTTCCCCCAGCGCCCATCTCTGCACCGGCTTCCAGATCCGAAGTGGTTTTTAAAGAGAGAGGCTGGAAAAGGGGGAGAGAAGAGAATGTGCTGCTCTCCTTCCATGCTTCACCCTTTCTCAGGAACTGGCCAGATTGTTTCCATTAGGAAAAGCTGAGGATCCAAGTATTTGTCAATGACCAGGAGAAGATTTGCTGATGGAAGCTGCTGTTCCCTAGAATAATGTTGAGCGAGGTGCTTGGCGTGGACCCATCCTTTTATGGTAAAATTAGGGCTAAACGCTGTGGGGATTTGCATTTGAAGTTGATTGATATGTGGCATTAGTGCACGCGTAGATAATTTTGTATTTTGAGATCGCTGAGCAAGGAATAATTTTTATTTTGGGTCAAAGATAAGGGCATTGCGTTGAGATGAAATATGAAGGGGTGCTGATCTGTGTCACGGACACTGCGTTTCTCTTGGCTGGGTAAGGGGATGGCAGACCTGCATTACCCATTCCTGCCCTTGCTTTTAAGTACTTTGGGTCTGTGCCTGATGCAAAGAGTGATCCCCTGCTGTCACTTAATGCCAGGACACGGTTCCAACTTTACAAGCTTTGGAGTTTCCCCTTATTAAAAAAAAAAAAAAAAAAAAGCAAACAAAAAAACCCAGAAGAAACCTCTGTCATATTTTATTTACTTATTTTAGTAGCTGAAGGCTGTGCCACTGAGAAACATTAATTAAATAGAGCGGTGTGGCTTGATCATTACGGGAAAGGTGTGGGGAGAGCGTTGCCAAGCTGGCAGTGCCTTCCAAACCCCCCTCTGGCAACCTGGACTGATGCTGTCAGCAGCACCTCGGCCCTCCCAGCTGCTCAGTACCAGTCCCTGCCCTTGCCCTTGCTCTTGCAGCACATCCCCAGGCCAGGTGGCACGGCTGGAGTCACACCAGGATGTGCAGCTGTTCCCTTGGCAGTAAGGACAAGTGTTCAGCACTGTTGGGGACTCAGGAGTGGAGGAGAGGGGTTCCCCTTTGGGTTCCAAATCCACAAGGGCTGAAGAGGTGGTGGCTGCTTTTCTAAATGCATCAGCACAGGGCAACTCCCTCCCTCCCTCCCTCCTTATCTCTATCCATTCTTGGAATCGTTGAATCCTAGAATGGTTTGGGTTGCAAGGCACCTTAAAACCCATCCAGTTCCACCCCCCTGCCATGAACAAGGGACACCTTCCCCTATCCCAGCTTGCTCCAAGCCCTGTCCAACCTGGCCTTGAACACTTCCAGGGTTGGGGCAGCCACAGCTTCTCTGGCAACCTGTCACCACTATCATGGGAAAAATTCCTTCCCAATATCCCATCCAACCCTGCCCTCTAACAGTAGGAAGTGATTCCCCCTTGTCCTGTCACTCTATGCCCTTGTCCAAAGTCCCTCTCCAGTATATCCATCCATCCATCCATCCATCCATCCATCCATCCATCCATCCATCCATCCATCCCTCCAGCTCCCAGCAGGAGCACATGGACTCTTTTGGCAGGGCTGGGTGGCAGGAGCAATGTGGTATCAGGAGCTCTAAGGAGAGGGAACTGCAGACATTAATTAGGCAGTCGCTGAGATCCTCAGGTGCTGATAACTCAGCAGAAGCACCGGGCCATTTGCATGCAGGAGATGTCCCAGAGATAAGAAATTATCCCCCATGTCCCTCCTTGTCCCTTTGATCGGGTCCCAGGGCCACCACAGCTGGCAGAGCAGGGTGACAAACCCCCTCCTCCTCCACCAAAGCAGGTGGAGGGAGATAAAAAGGAAGGGGAAGGAGGAGGGAGCAGAGCTGAGGAGCAAAATCAGCTGCACTACAAAACGCCCCGAGCAGTCACTTGTGCTTGAGGCCATCCCTGCTGTGTGGCCGAGTGGCTTTTTCCAGGCCTGGCAGGAGAAGCCTGGAGGGGTGGGAAGGCGGACTGGGATAAGGGAAGGAGGAAGACGGCCCCAGTTCGAGCTTCAATAGCTTTCAGAGGCATTTTGGGGATGAAAGCTGCCCTGGGGCCCCTCCCAGCGAGCAGCATTGCTGTGGGTACGCTGCGAGCATTGCCTTTGCCTGGCTGGCAGCTTCCTTGGTGTGCTGAAAATGGTATTAAAAAAAAATAATAATAAAAAAAGCAAAACCTACAACAACAAAAAATATAGCACCAGCCCCCCTCCACCCCACCCCCCCACCCCATCTCCACCACCCAACAACAACCAAGAAAGGCAAAATCTTTCACAAGCCCGGAAGATGTCACCATAGAAACAGAAATCAGACCCACTCCACGGATCCTGCCGCCTGGGAAGGTGATAAAATGTTTTCTATCGATTGCTGTCGGGAAAGTCACTGCTGATAAGCCATCCGAGGAGAAATGGAGCGGGGACGCGGGGACGTGGGAGCTCTTCAAATGAGGCTCCAGATGGTCCCTCGGCTGCCCCTGTGCAGCGGGCAGGGACCAGGGGCCGAGGGCTGGCCAGGGGGTGGCTACTGTGCCCCGGGCCGGTGCCAGTGTGTGCCCAGAGAGGTGTGAGCGTGCCATGCCCTTGGCTGCTGCAAGCACTGAGTGGAAAGCTCAGTGTCTGCTTTCCCGCTCGCTTCTGCAGCACAGCAGCTGTTCCTGGCTTTAAGCTGAAAGAGAGGAGGCTTAGATTGGATATTAACAAGGAATTCTTCCCTGTGAGGGTGGTGAGGCACTGGCACAGATGCCCAGAGAAGCTGTGGATGCCACATCCCTGGAAGTGTTCAAAGCCAGGCTGGATGAGGCCGGGAGCAACCTGGGATAGTGGAAGGTGTCCCTGCCCATGGCAGGGGGTGGAATGAAATGAGATTTAGGGTCCCTTCTAACCCAAAGCATTCTATGATTCCACGAAAAACACGCCACGTTGGGACAGATGAACCTTCCCCTGACTCCGGATGTGGCACCACCAGCATTTCACCCCCTCCTGCCTCGCCTTGACGGGTATCACTGTGATAATCCCCGTGGTGCTTTCCAGCATTCTGCCCCCCCAGAATCCCCATGCCCAGTCCCCATTTGCACGCTGGCGGCTGCTCTGCAGCTGGGAGCATCCCTGTGGCTGCGGCGCCGGCTGGGAGGTGTGGGATCTTCCCGGCGGCTCTTCCCAGGGCTCCGCGCAGCGCCGGGGCCTGGCTCGAGTGCCCTTTGAAGAGATGGAAAATCCTATTATCTGCTCATTCTTCTCACAGTGTGAAGCCTCAGAGCATTCAGCAGCAGTCGAGTGTGGTCTGCTGCCTGCAGCCCGGCGCTGCCTCCGCTCCCACCCACGCGGGAAGCTCTGGGTCACCAGGGATGGGCATCACATTCCCATCCCCTGATCCGTGCATTTCCCATCCCCTGATCCACACATCTCCCCCCCACTCTGATCCATGCCACAGCTCGGGGATCCAGCTGTCCCCACGACACCCTGTGCAGCTCCCAGCAGCGAGGTGCAGAGGACATGCAGGGAAGCGCTGTGGGGGTCTGTGTGCTGATCCCCTGCTCCGTGGGGAGCCGAGGTTGCTGCTCCAGCCTGCAAATCCTCACGTCATTAAGGCCGGGAAGGTGTAACCCATCTCACATCCTCCATCCCCGAGGCAGCTTTGCTGCCAGTAATTGGCAGCAATAAAAGAGGCGGTTAATCCAGGGCAGCGTGGGATGCAGGCAGAGGGATGTCTGCAGTGAAAGGCACCCTGGCAAGGAGGAGCTGAGGAAGAATATGCTCCTGGGCACAATTTGCAGCCCTGGAGAGCTGGTTGGATGCCACGGGGAGCATTTGCTGGGGATTTTGTTAATGATGTAGGCGCAGCCTTCCCAGCTTGGCCTGTGCTAAAGCCCTGGCTCACACAAGCTGAGGCTCTTTGGCTTGAACTTAGACCAGCTGCTTTCCACTGGCTGGTGGATTTTTGTCTCGTTACTGGGTTGTTCCATGTGGGAGATGAACAAAGGAGCAGTCAGTGGGTGATTTCACCTTAGGGGTTTTTTTTTTTTTATGGAGGAGAAGGGAAGGGTTAAACCATGCCTTGTTACTGAGTTATTTTAGGATGGTTGCGCTGAAGGGACTGCGAGAGGATTTGTCTGCACATGGGAAGATGGAATTTAATCAATATTGACAAGAGCCATTCACCAAAACAGGCTCATTCGCTAATGAAAGCCAGACCTGGTGTGTCCCTGGGGAAGGACAGCTTTGGGAAAGAGGGGAAGGAGGCACTGGAAAGACACAGCTCCCACTCCCATGCTCCTGGTTCTTATGAAACCAGGCTGCATTTGGGATTGATTTTCCCAGCACAGAAAGACTTTGGCTTGTTTGCCTTGTAGCTGCAGGATGCTCAGGACCAGCCCCTGTGGCTGCAAAGCAACGTTCCCATCCCTGCCCAAGGATCTGGGTCCATGTCACCCCCTCAGACACAGTGTCCTAGAGCCAGGCAGAGGCTGGGGTGTGTGTGGTGGCAGCAGAACCAGTCTCACACAGACAGCTCGAGGTGCAATGGTGCAGGATGGTGTTGCAGGGTTTTTTTGCCCTCTGGCTCAAATAACAGCCAGGAAGTGAAGTCTCCTTCCATGAATGGAGGTGATTCCATCCAAGCCATAAAATCTGTTAAGTTTTCTGTCACCTGTTTAACTCAAAACACCCACCAAGGCAGTGGGAGAAGACTGGTTTTGTCAGAGTCTTGTTTTCTCCTGTATCCTTGCACTTAAAAGTGGGAAGTAGCCAAGACACCTCTGTGACCAGCCCCTCCCAGCAATGGAGAAGAAACCTAATTTTTGTGGTTGGCAGCTGATATTTCCCATCACTGCCAGCTCTGTGTGCTGGAGCTGGGCTGAGCTCGTTATCCCACAGTGGACAAAAAGTCCTGCCATCCCCCCCTGCCCCCCTGTGCATCCCCAGATTCCTGGAAAGCCATGGAAGACAGCGATCCAGGCGTCATCCCGCTCCATCACAGCATCCATGTGGAGCAGCAACCGGTCTCTGCTGTGTGGAGGACTCGGCTTAATTTGTTGGGCACTTTTTTTGTCCCCTCTAAAAGGCAGCACCGTATCCCCCAACCTTCTGGTGCAGCCATGGGGCTGTTCCCGGAGCGTGGGGGCCGAGCGGGATGCGATTGGAAAAAAGGAAGATTTTGATCCCCCGCCAAGCCCACACAATCCCATCCAAGTTCACACTGGCAGATAATGAGCTTTAATGAGCAGGCCACACTAATTGGTAAGTGATCCCAGAACCGGCTGTGGCAGAGGCTAGGGAAGAGCAGTGGCAGCTCAGGGTGAGGAGGGGGCCAGGGCTGAGCAGTCCCTGGTGCTCTGGAGGGCAGGGGCTGCCAGGAATGGGGCTACTGGCAGCGAGGGTCTGCTTGCCCCCATGGGGGGATGCCTGCTGGACTGCCAGGGGGGCTGCAAGCAGGGCTGTGAGAGGGATTGCAGGATCTGTTCCTGGGTGCCATCTGTGTCCTGGGGAGCAGCAGCAGCAGTGTGGCCAGCAGGTCACAGGAGGGGATTCTCCCCCTCTGCTCTGTTCAGGTGAGACCCCCACCTGCAAAGCTGCCTCCAGCTCTGAGGCCTCCAGGATCAGAATGATGTGAAGCTGCTGGAGCAAGTCCAGAGGAGACCAAGGGCTCGAGCATCTCTGCTCTGGAGACAGGATGAGAGAGCTGGGGGTGTTCAGCCTGGAAAGAGAAGCCTCCAGAGAGACCTCAGAGCTCATTTAAGGGCCTAAAGGGGCTCCAGGAGAGTTGGAGAGGGACTTGGGAAAAGAGCCTGGAGTGACAGGACAAGGGGGAACGGCTTTCTACTGGCAGAGGGCAGGGGTAGATGGGATATTGGGAAGAAATTCTTTCCTGTGAGGGTGCTGAGGCTCTGGCACAGGGTGCCCAGGGAAGGTTTTGCTCCATGGGGTGATGAGTGGCCAGCAGCCCTTGGACCCAGGGTGGGGCAGGGTGAGCCCAGGTGGCTGGTCGAGCGGATGGTGCTAATCAGAGACATTCCTGAGGCAGTCCTAATCGGAGATCATTGTAAATTCCCCTCTCAAATGGAGTGGAAAAATGCTATTAAGCTAATATAACATCACTGGGAAGGACGCTCTGCCGCCGCCGTCTCCGGGGAATCAGGCTGTAATGAGGGGAAGGAGCAGGAGATGACAGCAGCTGGAAGGTTTGGGGTGGGGGGAGCTGCTCAGGACCACCCAGCCCTCCTTGGCTGTGCCCTGCCTCAGTTTCCCCAGATGACCAAGGGGCCTTGAGCTCTGCTCCAGCACTCAGGGGACCCCAGGAGCTCGTTGAAGGGCTTGTTTCTCATTGAACCACTATAAAGTCAGGGGAAAATGAGGCAGGGGAGAGCTTGCCAAGGACAGCAGCAGGATCCTATCCCTGGGTGCCTTGGTGCCACATTCTCTAGGAAAGAGGTGTCTAAGTCGTATTGTTTAAATAGTAACACATCCAGGAGAGCAGCTGGAGCAGAAGGCTCCAGGGAGACCCTTAGAACACAGGTTGAACAGAGAAACCGTGACTGCCCCATCCCTGGAAGTTTCCAAGGCCAGGCTGGACAGGGTTTGGAGCAACCTGGGACAGTGGAATGGGGGTGGAATTGGGTGGATTTGAAGGTCCCTTCCAACCCAAACCATTCTGTGATTTGTGTTGGGCATTGTGATGTGGGTGACTTGGGCAGTGCCTGGGCAGGGGTGAGGAGCAGCTCAGCTGTCTGGGGGTGCAGGGCTGGAGGGGGTGACCTCTGCAGGTACCCCAAAGGGACAAACAGGGGATACATGAGCACGAGCCCCATCAGCCCCATCAGCAATTATCAGCAGAGCCATCGTTAGACGGGACCACCCGCACGCGGGGATGCTCAGGCACCCCGGGGGCTGAGCAGGAGCCTGGGGACCTTCCAAGGAGCATAGGAGTGGCCTGTCCCCAACCGCGGCGCTCTGCCAGCTCCCTGCAGCAGCCGTGCTCCCTTCCAACACTAAGTGGCAGCCTCTGCCCGGCTTTGGGGCAGCCCCTGGCAGCGCCCGGGCAGCGGAGCCTGGGCAGCAGCGTCCTCAGAGTGGGCTTCAGCATCCTCGGGGAGGGCTTCAGCATCTTCAGAGGGGGCTTCAGCATCCTCAGGGGGAGCTTCAGCATCCTCGGGGAGGGGCTACAGCATCCTCTGGCTCCCAGGACTCCCAACCTGGCCAAGACCTGCCTGGTGCCAACCACACTGAGGGTCCTGCCAGGGGACAGCCTCATGCCCACAGCCCTGGGTGCCAGGCTGAGCCCTGCACAGGGTCAGATCGGGCCAGTGCCGCCTGCTAGGAGGGAGATAAGGCGCGGGGTTGGCAGCTGTTGGTACCATATGCTGAATTAGAATCACAATCCACTAAACAAACACCATCTTGGGATAAAAATGTGCTGCTTAAGGCAAGGAGGTATTTCTGCTGCAGGTATTGCTATGACCCCAGAACCCACCGTGGGGATTTGCAGTGCTATCAAGAAGCACAGGGATAGAAATGAGTCCTGGGAGCTGAATCCTGCTTGTGTGCATGTCGGTGTGTCTGTGATTAGGGAAGCACGTTGGGACTTGTGCTGGATAAAGTGCTGACACTTCAGGGAAAGGCTGCTCTGGGTTTTCTGCAGCACAGGACGGGAGGAAAGTAAAATAAAAATAGGTCAAATGACCATCACGGGTGTTTTGGTGGAAGGCAGCAGTTCAAACCAGCGTGGGAGATCAAAGAGACAGGCAGCATGACACAGGGCAGCCCCTGCTCCCTCCCAGGCATTGTCCTTGGCATGATGACAAATTTTAACCTTGGGAATCGCACCCAGTTTGCCAAGATATCCCTCTCCAACTCTCCTGTGCAGAGCAGGAGCCCTTGCTCCCACATGGAGCTGGTCCCACAGCCTGTCCTGCACCATCAGGGCACAAAATGCAGTGTCTGAGGTCAGGATCTCCCCAGCCCCAATCCAGCTCAGCACGTGCAGGCAGTACAATCCTACAAGGACTTTATAAAATAGAATTCTAGGCTGGTTTAGGTTGGAAAGGACCTTTAAAAGGTCATGTAGCCCTGCCCCCTGCAATGAGCAGGGACATCTCTAAGTAAATAAAGTTGCTCAGAGCCCCGTCCAACCTGAGCACAAATATTTCCAGGGATGGGACATCCACAGACTCTCTAGGCAACCTATGCCAGTGTTCTACCACCCTCACTTTAAAAATATCTCCCTTATATCTAATCTAACTCAGCCTTTTTTTCCAGGGAGACGCAGCAGGCTGTAATTTACGTGCACCTCAACAGGGGTACGTGCAACCTGCAAGGCTGCAGGTGCTTTTTTCCCCCCGGGCTGGGGACAGGTACAGCTGATGGTCGGCCAAGGACGCGGTGGCTCCTGGCAGCGCTCGGTCCCATCCAGCCCCGCTCCCCGGAGCTGGCGCGGCCGCTCCGCAGCTGCGAATCCCGATAAATCCCGTCCCGGCTCACGTGTGAGCCCCTCGGTGCCGCTGCTTTGTCACAGCCCAGCGCTCACGCCGGCTTTATCACAGCTGAGTCGGCTGGCACGCGTTCCACTCCACATTTATCCCTTCCAATTTTGGAGCAAGCAGCCGCTCGGAACCATCCGCCCGATGCAAACAGCCCCGGGCTGAGCGCGGTGCCTGCCCACCCCGTCCTGCACCGCCCACGCTCCGGAAGGCTCCTTCTCCTGTTAGATCAACAAGATATGTGCTAAAACACCCCAAAATCCTGGAGAAACCCAGCCTTCAGCAGGCCTGAGAGGTCTCCAAGGGTTGCTCTTCTCCCTGGGATCAAGCGATGGAAAGTGTGGGAATGAATCATAGAATCATTAAGGTTGGAAAAGACCTCCAAGATCATCAAGTCCAACTTCTGAATGGTGCAAAGTTGTGTTGTAGGGGGTGTTAGACTGGATATTTGAAATTCTTTCTTTCTGGAGAGAATGGTCAAACCCTGGAACAGGCTTCCTTCCTTCAATGTCCCAAGCCTGTCCAAGAAGCATTTGGAAAATGCCTTTAATAACATGCTTTAGCTTTTGGTCAGCCCTGAAGTGGTCAGACAGTGAGACCAGAGGATCATTGTAGGTCCTTTTCAGCTGAAATAGTTCTATTCTATTCTATTCTCTATTTTAAAACTCATTCCTACATCCACCTTGAAACCCCTTTGGGCTCACAAGCCTCATCCCCTGCCCAGTCTCAGGCTGCTGAGTTATTTCCATGGCCCCCAGATGATTTGTGGCCTCCTGCCACTGCTCAGAGGACAGGGACACTCAGATGAACCCTCCAGCCTCTCCCCCCACAGCTCCCTGGTGTAAATCAGCCCAGCACTGGTGATTCCAGCCAGGCTGATTTATGCCAGCAGAAGGACGCTCCGAAGCTCCGTGATTTAGAAATCCCATTAGGACCTGGTCACTTCTGCAGGAGAGGTGCAGGAGGTTGGTTTGTCTTCTCCTCCTGCAGTGGTGGCACTGGCAGCCAGCTGTGGCTGACTCCAGCAGGATCAGTGCTCCGAGAGCTTCACCCCAGGAAGGCGAAACCTCCTCTGTGATTTACAGCAGGCAGGAGAAGCCAATCCCATCTGCTACGCCAGGCACCGACTCTGTTTTTTTTTTATTAAAGCTAATGTGAGAAACAACAAGGCAGCAGGAAAAGTGACTTCCATGGGCAGGGTTCCTGGGGAGGGAAGAGCTGTGAGGAGCTGAATTTACCTCCATGGGAGCCCTGGAGAAGACGAGTGTTATTTTGTAAAAGGGAGAGTGAGGCAGATAAGCCAAAAACATCACCTAGGAAAAAAAAAGAATCTCTCGGTACTCTCTCATGCTCCTTTCCTGATCCTTCCTCTGGTCTCTGCGCACACTCAGGGCATTTTGCCCTACATGATGTTCTGCAGCTGGTGCTCAGCCACACAAATCACCCCTCAGCCAGGCTAACACATGACTAAACAACTGCAAAGGCACTTTGCAGCATCGCTTTTTTTTTACCAGCTTTAGCAGCAGACTGGCTTTTATGGCACAGCTCTCCCTTCCGTCACTTTATCCAGCCTCCATAATGTACCACCCCCTCAAGAAAAAAAGAGGAAAGTAGTTTAAAACCAGGCCATTGCAGAGAAACAGTTCCCACATGGAAAATTGCTCCTCGAGGGGTGCTGCAGCCTCCCTTGCTGCCATGGAAAGGCCAATTAGAGCTGGAAAAAGCTCTCAGGGGAGTGCTCAGGTACGAGGTTTGCTGCTCTTTTGGGGTGAGGCTCGGAGCAGCCAATGCTCAGCTTGGTGTGAGGGTCTGCAGGTCCCACCAGGGGGAAAGGGGTTGCTGAAGACAGGAAAAACCTTTCTGAAGGATGCCTCTCCCATATTTTCTGGGCACCCAAAGGCTGGTTTATGCACTCATGGTTTATTGTTGCCAGGAGCAGTGCATCTTCCACACCTTCCCTTGCTTCTTGGCAGCACCATCACCAGGCTGCTCCATCCTTACTCCTGGAGTGGGGGTACCCACAGACCCCCCAGTTCCCACCACTATTCACCTTGCAGGGCCCTCCCAGTGTTCTCTTCCTGAGGGATTTTTTAACATTTCAGTTCCTTTTTGCAGCTTGTTGTAACAAATATCCCGAGACTGGTTTTTAGTGCTTAAATATGTTGTGTGTGCTGGTGCTTGTGTGGCAGCCCATGGAGGGGGTTTTGTGGGTTATCCATCCTCCCTTTTCCCTCCCCTCTGCTGATGGCAGGATCAGACCAAGCCACCAGCTCCTGCCTCCAGTGTCCCCAAGCTCAGCACTTTAACTGTCTGCATTTGGGGGGCAAGAGGGGAGCTCGGAGGGAGAGGAACTCTGAGGGAGGACACAGGGCATCCCGGGGACATCCCCAGCCCCACAGCAGGGTTTGACCTTCACAGATGAAATCTCCCCCCCTTTCTCCACCTCTCTCATCCTCCCCTTTCTCCTCCAGGAAAACAAAACTTCTCACACAAAGCTTGGGCCAAGGAAATGCCATGCCAGAAGCCACAGCCTTGGAGAGCTGGGGACACGCTGTCCCTCCCAGGGAACTCCCTGAAAAGTCAAGGCCGGGCTGGCTCTGTGTCTAGCACACTCACAGGAGGCTGGATTTACTTCTGACCATAATAATCATGTAATGCCACAGCCTTGCCGTGTGCCCTTGGTCACATCCCCGGTTCCCGGCGTTCCCCAGCGCTGCTGATGCTGCTGGAGGCCGTGGGTGAAAATAAGGGAGTGATGGAGGGATGGAGCAGGAGGCTGCTGGCCACACACTGTGCTCCTGGCAAGGCTGGGAGCTGCAGACGTGTCACACGGCTTCTCCCTCACGGTCTCCAGGATTAGCTTAATAGCACAGGGAAATAACAGGATGAAAAATTCGCTCCCCTCCAAGCACTAAAAGCCAAGTTTCAAGGTTAATTGTCTGCCCTGTAGGAATAGCTTTTACACACTGCAAGGGGCTTAATTAGTGTCATTTTAGCCAAGCAGAGAGAGCGTGCCCTGGACCCATACTGCATGCCCCCAAGCCTATTTTCCTCTCCATGAGAGGTGATGGATTGCAGGCAGCTTCCCTGCACCAGAACTCAGCAGGGACAGGTTTAGGGCCGATCATGGAACCCCAAGATGCTCCTTGACAGCTGCTGCAGCCCCAAACCCCATCCCTGCACCCACTGCACTCTTAGGTCCTGCACTGAAGTGCTGGAAAGTGGCTGGATCCTGTCTCTGTCCCCACAGATGCCCCTGTCCCCACTGGCCAGGGGAGCATCCATCCCACTGAGCACCCACTTGGGAGAACACGCTGCCAGGCCTGGCTTTAAGGAGAGCACAAGGGGATGGAGGGAATTTCTCTCCCCAGTTAGGGTTGTCCTGGGTGTTCCTACCAGCTTTGGGACACGGCCACTCTCCATGCAGCCAAGATTTGTTTTCAGCCCAGCACTGATCCCAGAGTGAAGCCAGGCACGATCCAGCTCCAAGGTATGAGAGAGGCAGCTGAATACCAGGGTCAGTGCCAGCACCGGGGTCTCTGGGGGTACAGGGGCAGCCCATCTGCAGAGTGACTCAAGACTTTCTCAGCCCAGGGCAGCTGCTTTCCCCTGGAGTGTTCTTGGAGCAGGGAGGGAGCCCCCAAGGAGGGTCCCATGCCCTGGCTCGGAGCCACAAGCAGCTCCTGGCTGTGGTTTCCCATCCTCGCCAGGCTGCAGCTCACAAGGTACCACAGGGACAGCCATGACCTCCCGTGCACTCCTGGCCAGGAGGCTGCCCTGGATGCCTGCCCATCTGGGCACCAGCAGACCTTGGAGAGGAGCAGCCTGCTGGGATTTTAAGTTTTGCCCATATTGAAGAATTCATGGCAGCCCCCACTAAACCCATCTGCTGGTAAAGCCTCCTCATTCCTGCTCCAGCCCCACTCCCAGCTGGGCTTTCCTCCTCCCACACCCCACACTCTGCTGTGGGGTTGTGGCCAGTGGGTGCTGGGGCCACCCCATGCTCCCAGCTTCACTGCAGCCTCTCCTCCTTCCTTCCCTGACCTTTGGATTCAATTTCTCCCTGATAGCTGATGTCCAAACAGGGCCCCAGGGGCTCTCCACCAGCAGAAACAAACCACAGCAGGAAACATCCATCCCAAAGGACAGGGCTGGCAGGGAGCCCCCACACCCCTGCCCGGGCACTGACCCACATCCCAGCTGCTTCCCTTTTTTATGGGAATCTGCAAAAATGCCCCAATTCTTGGCAAGTGGGTGATGCTATAGGAAGGCACCCTGGCAAAGAGAATGTCTGGAGTTTGGTGGTGGGTGTGGGAAGGGGAAATGCACAAAGGAGGGAATGGGGACAGCATCTTTCTTTAGCACTGAAGGGATTAAACATCTTAAACCTGAAACAAGGTTTGGGTGGGGAAACCCCAGAACCCCTGCTTCATGCCATTTTATACAAAGATCAGTTTGGGCTGGAAAGGTGAAGGAAGAGAAGCAAAAAGTTGCCTCCAGCAGTTTCTTTTTGTTGAAATGAGTTGATTCATGACCCAATAATGGCACCCAGCTCCCAGCCTGCCTATGGGAGGATCATGGCAGAAATCCTGGTTACTCAGTTTGGGAGGGGCCCAAGGGCCAAGGCATTCACAGCTCACACTCCCCTCCTGCTGCTGTGGCTCCAGGCTCACACTGGTGAGGAGTGATGTATTTTTAATTCATTTAAGGGAATTAAGCTCATCTGTGTCTGACTACTCACACGGCCTCCACTTTCATTAACTTCTGAGCCGCTTGCCTGGATTCCTCTGGTTCTGACAGGGGTTTGGCATCACAGGGAGACCAATTTCCTGCAAATTTGACAGATGTGGGTCGCTGGAGAGCAGCAGGAGACCGAATTTGCCCCTTCTCCACAGTGGGGAGTAGTTTGGGTCACCCACCACAGCAGTCCCATAGGGACATTCTGCATTTCCCATCGTGTCCTGCTGGAGAGCAGCGTGCTGGCAGCTGGAGAGCCTCTACCCTCCTGATGTCCCCAGCCTCCTTTCCAGGGTCCCCAGTCTTCTCCCTGGGGTTTCTGACCTTCTTCCCAGGGTCCCTGACCATCTTTCCATCTTCCTTTTGAAACCCTTCTGTGATGCAGCTCGTAAACAGACACAAAAGCAGGAGGGGAAAGAAGAGATAAGATAAAAATAACAGCAGCAGGAGTGGGTTTGAAGTAAATAACAGGAAAACATCAAAGAAGAGGGGGAGTGATGCTCTGAGGAGGTATTTATAGCTGGCTCTGTGGTTCCTCAGGATAGACCTGTGTGTCCCCATGGAGCCTCTTCTCTGGCCCCCACAAGCATATCTTTGTGTCCCTGCCTTGCAGTCAGCCCTTCCCCAGGAGTCTTCCTTGTGGATTCAGCCTGAAGGTAGAGCACATCCCCACAGCTTTTAGAGACCACTTAGGGAAAGGCTGATGCTCTGAAAAGGCTCTGAGCCCAGCTCTCTGTGGCACTTGCTGTAGGGACCATCACACCTGGCACGAAGCGGCCTCCACTTCCAAAGCAGCTTTTTTTTCCCTGCCAAGTCCTCAATGAGAGCTTTTTCTCCCCACAGCCCTCCTGGGGCTCACATTTGAGAGCAATGCTGATTGCCTGGGAAAAGCCAGGCACCAGCAGAGCAAGGGATGAGAGATGGCCACGGAGGGAATGCTTGGTGCTGTGACTCAGCCCCCTCCATATGATGGATCCATCCCATTCCTCCTCGATGCTGCAGTCAGCATTGGGCATCCGGATGGCTCAGCTAATGGGGACACCTTAATTAGATGTGTCTGGAGCAGTGCACCTTACCTCTGGGCTGCTGATGTGCAGGGAATTTTTTTTTGGAGGCTGGTTCAGCCCTTTGCACCTTACGGGAAAAGGCACTGGGGGTGCACAGGGTGGTTTGTAGGGGCAGAAAGGACCTGGAGGTGCAGGAAGAATTAGGGAAAGCTGTTCAGCCTCTTTGGATGGACCCAGGGGCAATGGGGGCTGCTCCCACGTCTGTCGTGGGATGTGCCTGTGGCCAGGGAACATGGTAGCAGTGACCTTTTCAGCTGCCTTCTGCTTTGGGAAGCCTCAGCTTCTCTTAAAGCATCTGTCCCCATGAAAAGTGCTTTGGAGGGATTTAGGGCTTTGGGGGAGAGCAGATTGGCAGTAAACCCTCCAACCAGCTGTGCAGAGTCAGGACCTTTTGGAAAAGGGAAATCTGGGTCATTTCCACCCACCTGGAGCCTCAAAATGTCCTCCTCCTTTGCAGCCATCTCCCAGGCTGGGGAAGCAGCCGCTGCTCCGTGGTAACTCTGCACACCCTCGCTGCTGCTCTCTAATCAGACTCAGGGTTTGCAATTAAGCGACACAGAGTAACCCTGGGGACAGAACCTGCTGTTTGAGCCCAGCTCAGACGAGTTTGGGGAGGGAGAGACCTGATTTCCCACTTAGCAGACAGGTCACGATCGGTGGATTCATTGATCCCAGAAAGCAAAGCCTCCGCTTCATTAGAGACACGCTGGTGATGAACGCGGCCTCGGGGAGCAGGGAAGCTGTGAGAATCCTTCCCTAAATGTTATCTCCACGAGGCTCAGAGCGCAGATGTCGGGAAGCTCCTCCGACAGGATGGCTTCCTCTGGAGGGAGCCTGCTCCGTCCCACTGTGCCCATCACATGTGAGGCTCTGAGGGGCACTGGAGCTCCCTGGAAATGCTGAGGCTGGAAAAATGCACTTTTATGCCTCTGTGTGTGCCTCTTCCCTGTGTGCTTCTCCCCACTGAAGTGTGACAAGGGCACGATGCCCTGGCTCAAAGCAGTGTGAGCTGTGGCTGTGCCAGGGCAGAGCACCCAGGCGAGACCCAGCTTCAACATAAGGTTCACCTGGAGTCAGCGTGGAATTCCCAGAGCCTGGGGGGGGGTTCTGAGGGATGTTCACCCAGAAGTGTGGACACAACAAGGCCTTGGAGAGCTGGTTCAGGTGCAGGCAGCAGGGGCAGGGCAGAAAGAGGCAGCCCCATCGACTGGGCTCACTGAAGCTGGGTAAGACCCTTGAGCAAAGTCCTGCTCGCTCTGCTCCTGAACCACGACCGTGTGCATATAAAATGTTCTGACAGTAACAGCCAGATCCTGCTCTGTCCTCTGCTGCATTCCTGATTTTCCCTCCCCAGGTCAGCTCTCCCAGAGGGAGGTTTCCACACTGGCTCCTGCCAATGGTTACTGGCAATAACTTCTCAATGCCCTTCAATGCAGCTGCTCGAGGCAGCAGATGGGGATGGAGGTTGAAGCTGAGCCAGACTGGCTGCTTTGCAAGGATAGCTAGCTCAGGATAAGCTGGGCTTATGCAAGTAGCTCCATCTACTCCTGAAGTTCCCATTCTCTCCTGTAAATACCTATTGAAATACGGGTGTTACTGGGAGCAGTTTCACCGAGGTGAGCGTTGCCTACAAGCTGGAGCAGGGCCCTGCACCATCCCCTTCCCTGAAATCACGACTCTGCATGGTAACAACACCCACAGGCAAAAAGCAAGGGAAGGACTGTAAGCCTTCCACATGGAAATTTTGAAGGTTTTCCTGCTTCTCTGCATGAGGGGAATCACGCAGGGGATGTGGCTTTTAAGAAGGTTTCTGCTCCAGGGAATCACGCTGTGCTGCTGGTTCGGGGCAGGGATGTGTCATCCTGCTCCTGCAGGTGTTAGGACTTCTTTTTGCCAGTTCTTCCAAGAAAGCATCTCCCGTGGGCAAACCTGGCTGGCAGGACTCCCTGACGCCAACACGGGCATCCTCAGCTTTCATCAGTGACAAGCCTCCCACGCCGTGACACGTCCCCTTCACAGGGGCAGATCTTGAGCTCCCAAGCATTTGGCTCCAGTTTCTGGCTCATGCTGACACATGGACGAGCTGGAAGCAAAGCATCCTTTACCCAGCTTGGCTTCCAGTTTGGGAGCATCTCAGGCTTTTGGAGAATTTAGGTACGTGGAGGTGGTGTTGGTTGTTCTCTGTATCCCTGGGTATTTAAGGGAACTCAAGGAACAGGGCGGGGGCATGGAAAGGGGGAAAGGAGCAGCTGTCTCTCTGGATTTACAGGGATCAGCAGCTGAGCAAGTCCTCAGTATAACCAGGGTGTAACTGGGAGCAGAGTCTGCCTCACATACCATATGCTCCCAATCCACTACGCTCAATCAAGCCTAATAAAATTGATAGGGGAGCATTGAAAATCTCGTGATTAATTCTTTATGATCTGTAATAGGGGAGCTGTGTGCCAATTACTCAAGTAAATCATTCATCAGAAAATAAATAGAACTAACCTCCAGCACAAACACTAGAGGATTTCCACCAGGATTGCAGGTCTGGATTGCAGCATCACACCGCTGGTAACTGTACATTATCAGATGGAGGACACAGGAGTAGCTGCAGTTTTGCTGTTTCTCCCCAAGGTTTCAGCTCTGTGCTCCAGCATAATTTGTTGTTCTTCACCACACCATTCAATGCTCTGTCCTTGATCTCCATGACCCATCAGCACAGGAATCAATTTTGTTTCAGGGCAGGTTTGAACATGAGGACCATGACACAGGGACATGGACAAAAAGGAATGGGAATAAGACTTGTCCTTTATTTTCCCAGCAAGGAAACCAATCATTTGGCCTGGAAACTTTTTCCTGGTCTTGCAAGGAGAGCTGTCCCTCTGCACTGAAGTTACTGGACTGCAGTTTCCCAATCAATGTCCCATTTCTAAGGGAAAACCACCCAACAGCACTCCCTGCCCTAGATTTCCACATGTGGGGAATTTCCCGGGTTGTGTTTGAAATTTGAAATACTCCTGAACAAACTGCATCTTGCCAAGCCACAGTGTCCTGCTAACACATTCAGCATCCTTCACCATGATGCAATTCCATATTCATCAGGGGCCTCTTGGGACCGTGGTGGGATTTCAAGGGGCACTGAGGGAGTTCATGCTGAGAAAGGACTTTGGAAAGCTGAGGGCAATGTCCTCTTCCTGAGCTCGGTGCTCAGAAAGGGAGAGCTGGATTAAAGGCATGCCACGGGGAGAAGGGGAGGGATGGGCACATAAAACCCAGCCTTTGCAGAAAGCCCTCTTTGTCTCCTTCACAGCTGCAGGGATGTGTCCAATGTGGGATGAAGGCCAGCAGGGAGAGGCCCCACTGCCACAAACATCTTCCTTCCCTCTTACATGGAAAAACTTCCACGGACAGGGAATTTGGCAGTGCAAATGGCGAGGAGGCTCAAGTGTGGTTTGCTGCCCCAAACACAACTGAGCTGGTGGCAGGACACTGGATTCTGCAGCACGTGCCTTCACTGGGGTGACAGGACAGATGTTTCCATGACAGCCCAGCTCTGCTGACCCTGAATGAGGAGCCAGTGAGACACTTCACCCCTCTGTACCTCCTCACCATCCATCCCTCAGCAAGACCCATTCCTCCCCCCACTGTGCCACAACACCCTTGTCCTTTCCCAGCTGGCAGCGCCGGCATCACCAGGACACCCTCCCCTTGCAGCCGTGAGGACAGTTTGGAGATTTCTCCCCGCTGATTCCTCCTGGAGAGGGACATTAGCATCCCGCACATCCCAGCCACCCTCGCTTCCCCCACCGCATCCACATCGCCCTTCCTGCTGCTCCCAGCACCCAGCTGGTGGGACTGAGAACAAACATCCTCCCACCTGCTCCCGCGGCCCAGCCCGGGAGACGGCAGAGGCGATAATTACACACTCGGCACAGCAAAATTATCCAGCGCAGGGGAGAAGAGGCTGGAAGCAGCTGGAGATCATCCATGGGGAATGCTGCTCCCACCCACAGTGCCCTGGTGTGTGCCTCACCCCAAACCAGCCCAGCTCATATCGTGAATGTGCTCCTTGGGCCCTGTGTGAGCACCCCGAGTGCTGGAGCTGACGGTGCAGGTGGGGAGGTGGGGATGTGCTGGTGCTCCGAGGGGTTTGGAGCAGCAGAACTAAGGAAGGCTGGCTTCCCGTGGAGCCAAACTGGGATCCCTGGGGTGTGCTGAAGTGTATCCTCCAGAGATGCCATTCTCCTGGGGAGGGCTTCGAGTGAGCCACCACTCATGCACACTTTTGGTGCCTGCCAGGACATGAGTACTCATCCTGTCCCTTTCCTGCTCCCATGAGACCCCCGGGAGGGACACTTGCAGCTCAGTCACACCAAATTCCTTTCAGAAGAAGATTTATTTCCTTGCAAAGCAGGATCTGCAAAAGCAGAGACCCTCAGGGGTCTACAGGGATGATACTACCCTATTTTCCAGAAAGGTCCAGGACTGCAGCCTATGAGTGCACCAACCAGAAACATCCCAGAGAGGACTGAAGAAAAAAAAATAACATAAGTAGTAATAATAACAGCAATAAAAAAAAAAAAATATACTGCACTGGCTGAAGGGAGAAGGCCGCAATGAATTGTCTTTAAAATACATTTAGACTTGGTAGCTTTAGATTTTGCCCTTGAATGAGTAATACTGGTCAAGCAGCAGTTAATTTCCTGTGCTAGGGAGCCACTGCAGTTGTTTCCCAGCTCCTGGCTCTGGTGTGAGCAGTGAACTGGGACAGGGCACGGGATGGGCAGGGATCACAGAATCATGGAATCATAGAATGGTTTCGGTTGGAAGGGATCTTACAGATCATCTCATTCCACCCCAAGCCATGGGCTTGGAAACCTTGCGCTAGGCTCCCAGCCCAGTCCAGCCTGGCCTGGAACACTTCCAGGCATGGGGCAGTCACCGTTTCTCTGGGCAAAAGGGAATGGGGAGGAATCAGGCAAGGGGCAGGCACGGGAGCTGGCAGGGAAGGGGCAGCGGTTGGCAGGGCACAGATGGGGGCTGGCAGCGCCTGTCTCTGCCCCCGCAGCAGCGGCGCCCACTCGGTTCTCGCTCCCTCTCCCACCGGGGCCGTCCCACTGCCAGCCGCTCTCCAGCTCTCGGTGCGGCCCCGGGGGGTCCGTCCCGCCCGCTCCCGCTGCTCCCGCGGGCAGGGTCAAAGTCCAGCCCCGGCCGCGGGGCCGCTCTCCGCCCGGCCGCGGCCCGACACGATCAGGCGTGAGGTCAGTGCTGCCCCCGGCCCGCAGGCCCCGGGCCCGCCGCGGCTGCAGGCCGGGCTCCTCCCGGCGGGGCGGGACCGCCGCTCCCGGCAGCGCCAGCGCGGGCCCGGCGCTCGGGCCGGGCCGGGGGCGCGGCGGGGGCACCCGGCCATGGCGGGGCGGCGCGGGCCGGGCGCGGGGCGGCGGGAGGCGGCGGCGGGCGGGGCCCGGCGCTTCCCGCGGGAGTGCTGCGAGGGGCTGGGCGGCCTGGACTACGGCCAGGTACCGGCGGGCCGGGCCGGGCGCGGGCGGGAGGGCGGCCCCCGGGAAGGGCCCGGCCTGGGGCAGCGGCGGGAGCCCGGGGATGGATCCCCCGCCCCTCCCGGTGCCGCCGCGGGGCTCGGCAGATCCGCTGGGAATCTCCCGCGGGTTCTGCCCGCAGGTGCAGCAGGCCTCGGGATGCTCGGTCCCCGGTTCCCCAGGTGCACCCACCGCCCTCCGCAGCCCGGTTCCACCCCAGCCGGGGCGACACGGTCTGAGCAGGCAGCGGGGGCCGCGCTGGCACTGCGCGGAATGCCCGGGGGTGCTGCCACCCGGCTGCCCCTGCAGCTCTTGTTGAAGTGCCCATGCAGCTGTCACCCAGGTATCCATTTGTCTCTCACTCAGGTGCCCATGCAGCTCTCATCCAGGTGCTTTTATTGCTCTCCCCCAAGTGCCCGCACAGCTCTCACCCGTGTGCCCGTTCGTGTCTCACCCAGGTGCCCAAGTCACCTGGGTGCCTGTGCAGCTCTCACCCAGCTGCCCGTGCTGTTCCCACCCTCCCTGCCTTCGGGGCTTTGATCAAGCGGGCACCGCTTGCCGCGGTCATTGATCCCCCACCGTGGAGGAGGGGGCAAAGTTGAATGTTCTGTGCCTGTTACGTGGCTGTCCCAGCAGCTCGCAGAGACAGCTCATCCCATTAGGGCTCCCCTTTTATCCCGAAAAGCACACGCCAGGCACAGGCCAATCTGCCTCCCGCTGGCAGCCGCGAATTTGGTTGTTGAGCAGGAGAAAAGAAGGTGAGTGCAACGTTAACGATGGTGCCTGCCAGGAGTTAGTAGGTCAAGAAGCTTTTGTTCAGCCCGTGCTAGCACTGTGCTCAGCAGCGTACAAAACGAGAGGAAAGAAGCTGTCCTGGTCCCACGGGATTGCAATTGAAGCGGGATTAGACAGTTCGGCCCCGCTGCCAGCAGCTGCTTGGGTTGTGCCTTGGCAATTTGGAGGGACGAGGTCTGGTGGGGAAGGGCTGCTCGGGGGTGAAGGGAGGGGAGGAGAGGCTGTGGAGGATGGGAAGAGGGGGAGATGGGTCTGGATCCGGCCATGGGGGCTGTTCCCATTGTTCCCTGCCAGCATTTGCATCCCCAGGGCTCGGATGAAGGAGCCTGGAGGATCTGGGGCAGTGGTGGATGGAGGGCAGCTGTTGGTCCCCGTGAGGATCCATCCCCCTTTCCCCAGGGCTGTGCCATCTTTGCTTCTGCACTTTGCACCTTGGGCACCCATGGCTGGGCAGGAGGCGCTTGGAGCGACTGGATGTGCCCTGGGCCAGCACGGGAGCTGTTGCCACAGCCTTTTCTCTGGGCTAGGAAAGGTGCTGGGTTTACCAGCCCCTTTCCACGGATGACACTCGTTCTTCCCAAGAACCTCTGAGGAGCCAGTGGGAATTTCCCTCTGGATACCTTTCCGAGCTGTGCCTGTCCCCTGGCATCCAAAGGTCTTGAAAACACAGCTGTGTTGGGGAAACAAAAGCCTTCCGCATCTCGATGTTGTCGTCTTGGTTTTGTTTCAAGTGAGGGCTGGGCTTGGGATGGGCTATTTTGTTTCTTGTTTTGAAAGGTTTTGACCGAAAGAAAAAAAAAAAAAAAAAAGAGACACTGCACTGGCTGTTTTTTATCCAAATACCAGCACAGGGAGAGGGAGTGTGGAGGGAGAAGCAGCATGGCTTACTGCACGTAAAAACGCTGACAATGTCAGGGAGCTGCCTTGGGAAAAATCTCTCTTTTTAAAAAGGAGAGCAGCGAGTTTTAAGGGGTTTTTGTTGTTGTCATTAAGACAGGAAATACTTTTGCAGCTCCTTACTGTGCAAATGCATTCCCCCTTGCTGTGGAGGGGGTTTGCATCGCTCTGACTTTATGGGAGATGAGTTTGAAGCTGACACAGTTCATTGCTAGGGGATTCCATGCAGACCTGCATCCCTGGGACAATCCTGTGTCCCCAGGGACGCTGAGATGCTGTGGAATGGTGCTCCCTCTCCTAAAACACTCATGAGCTGGCAGCTGAGGACTGGTGCTCATCCTCAGAGCAGCAGTGTCACCTCTGAGCCTGTGTCCTTTTGGGCACGCTGTGAGTGTGGGGCTCCGGGAGGGCCCAGTGCCCCTGAGGTTTGGGGTGACAGCTTGGAGAATCCCCCATCCTTCTTCTGGGCTTTGCACCTTGACACAGCACTTTGCAAGCTGTAACAACACGTTGCTTAGGGCTAGTGAAATGTTCATCTACCCTTGGGGCAGCTGGGAGGTTTGGTTTGAGGTGAAGTGTCCCTGTGGGATCCTGCACTGCAGTAACCATCCCTTCTTCCACAGGTGGATGTGGCAGCCATGGTGCAGCTCTTTGGCTACGTGGATGTGACCGACACTGGCTTCATTGTGGCAGTGCTTTCAATCGCCTTCAACCCTTTCTTCTGGAATGTGGTAAGAACTGCCTTTGTGCCAGCTGCTCCTTTACTCTCAGCCTTCCTTTCCCAGCTTCCTTAGGGGGGGAAAACCTCTTTTGAGAAGTCTGCTGGGCTGGGTGGGGGGAGCTGTGCTCAATTAGACCTTAGGAGTGGGTGAGCAGGGGGCTGTGCTGCAGTTCCTGGGGCTGGGGGTGACTGTGAGGGCTGTCACAGAGAAGGTGAAGGTGGGAGCCAGCTCAGGAGACAGAAGGAATTTAGAGCTGAACTTGGGAGAGGGGAGCAGAGCAATCAAACCTCTCCTTCAGCCACATGTCCCACCCAGCAGCCAGGCACTGCTCACTACTGGGACTGAGCATGAATGGCATTAATCCCCATCAGGGTGGCTGCACTGGATATGTTGCCTGCTGCTTCCCCTTGAAATATGTTGGCAGCTGTTCTTGCGGATGGCAGGAAGCAAAAACAGACAGCCAAAAGTTGGCCTGAAAAATTTCCTCCTCCATATTGCTGCAAAGCCTGGCAGAGAGCTGCAGGGTTGGCAGCAAGCCAGCCCCAGGAGGAGCAGGATACCTGTGCATGGGTGATGTTTGCTGTGGCTGTGGGTGCCACAGTGCTTTGGGAGCCACGGCTGGAGAAACCTCCACTGCCTCTTACTGCTGTGGTTTGCTGCCTCCTTGCAAAACCTGCAGGAGTCATTGCTAGCCCCATTCTGGAGCATCCCAGAGCCAATGTGCCAAGAAGGAAGCCCAGGCTGGCTGCAGGGCGAGGTGACTCCCACCCTGCAGCACCCTCAGCAGCACAGCTGAGGTGTGGGGTGAAACATCCCTGCGAGCACTCCTGGGAATGGGATGTCATCTCAGCCATGATTCCCAAATCCACCTGCCAAACCTCCCTGCAGGGATTCTCTCCCTGGAGAATTCTCCTTAAAAAGGCCTTATTTTTCCAGAGAGGAAGGACTCGTCTCTCTCTGAGTGCGGGGGCTCTTGAGATTGTCTCACACTGGGCTTTGGAAAAGGGAGGCTCTACTGGCTGTGAGTCACTTTGGAAACCTCTGTCGGAGCTCTTTGTTGCAGCCTCTCTAATTTTTCATGCAACTCGTTATTAAAAAGTCTCACGGTGTCTGAAATGCGAGCTGGAATATGCCACATTATTTCGACTGCAGAGTCATCATATAGCATAAAGAATCAATGAACAAGAAGATTCAGGATGTGGTCTCTGGGGGGAGAGGCTGGCTCCAGCGAGAAACTGCATGAAAGGCAAAGAAAAAAGTACTTTATTAGCATCTGCTGCTATGCCTGCAACTCGTGGGACGCCTGCAGCTTGGGAAATAGCGTTGCTTTTTGGATCAGGGGTTTGGCTGCTGTAAAAGGACAGGGAAAGCCGATGTAAGAGCAGGAAGTTCGTTGCTCTGCGCGGCTGCTGTCCCCTCGCAGGGACTGGAGAACGGCACCGTTGGCAGCAGGTGGCACTCCAAGCCAGACGAGCAGGAGGTTTGAGTGAGCAGCCTGAGCTGGGTGTTGGGGAAAGCTCTGAGCATTCTGTGTTTTCCCTGCTGGAATGGGCCAGGTGGGTCTTGCAGTCCATGTGCCTCCATCCTTACTCTGCTCAAGCCCCCGAGCATCTCCCTGGTGTTTTCAGTCCCAGTGTGTGGCTCACACCAGGCAATGCTGGAATGCTCTTGCAGGGAGTCTGTGGGTCCTGCAGCCCTAAACAAGCCCCCACTCTCAGGTACATTTCAGCAAGAGTGGCCCTGGCTATCCCTGGATTTTCCCTGACCTCCTTCCTTTACCTCTTCCCCATCCTTTCATCCATGTTGTCATTGTCCCCTCCCTGCACTCAGCCAGCAGCTCTTCTTTCTTTCCCTACATCCCTGCACAGACTCTCTCTGTCCTTGGCTGTTTGAGTTCCTTCCCAGCAGCTGAGATTGCTTCTGCATCTGAATTACTCTGGGTTTCCAAGAGCTTCAGTGCAAAGACTGGAATTCTGCACAGTGCCAAGCACTCTTTGCTCTCTCTGCTCAATAACTAATGTGGGACGCTGGTCAAAATCTCTCTCCTGTGCATGAAATTCCTGATCTGGATAGAAATTGGGTGGGGATGCATTGATTTAGTTCAGTGTCTTCATTCCCTGTTTCTGCTGAACTCCAGCCAGGTCTGCCTCTTCCAAAGGTTGGCGCCGGGTTGTCCTTGCTGTGCAGTGCCTCTGAATAAATATGTGGTGGGGAAACCCTGGCTCCATGCAGTGCTTGGATGATGGAGAGGCACATCCCAAGGCCTTGATCATTGCAAGGTGACCTGGTGAGCACCAGGCATGTTTCTCTGGGACAAAACCTGTAGAGTTTGGGGATGAAGCACGAACTCTGGAGGCTGTGGAGGAGTGTGGCCTCCAGAGAAAAATGTGATGCTTGTCAGGTCAATGGATGTACTTTAGGTAAGAGTAATTTTGAGGACCAGAGCCTAAATGGGGCAATTTGCAGACTCCAGCTGGGCTGTGCTGATGCTCCCTCCTGTTCTCTGCAGGGGAGAAAAGCTCTTCCAGAAGGCCTCAGGACTAGCAATTCCCACCTTCCTCCCTGCAGGTGTGTGCAGGAGGGTACCAGGAATGTCTTCACAGGGCCACCTGCTGCATTTCCTCACCAAACCCTGGGTTTGCACCCCCTCTTCTGCTTCCACCCTCTTCATGCCAGTTAAAATCCTGCCTGTCCCTGGACAGGTTATATGGTCCATGGCATAGCCTGAATGTGTTCCTGCACTGTTCTCTAGTTTTTCTCATATTTTTTCCCTCTCTCCTGCTCGTGCTGACTCTGCTTTCCCACCCACTGTGTCTGTTATGAGAGGAGCTCCTGGGAGCTGTGGTCCCACAGGAGGCAGGGTGCAGGTGAGGTCTCAAAAGGAAGCAGCAGAGTTCTTTTGGGAATGAAATCACTTAAAACTCCCCAAGGATGTTCAGTGCAGCCAGGAGACCTGAGCCATCGTGGGGATGTAGAGGGGCTGCTCCAGCAAGGAGCAGGCACATCTCTGGAGCTGTGCCATAAAACGTTAATGAGGCCAGAGCAGCAGGAACTTCAATAAATCCCATCTGTGTTTGGAAAGCCCCAGAACGATGAGAGAAACTTCTCATCCCTTGGTAACTAAGGAAGGCATTAAATAAAAACTCCTCAGGGACTAACATTTTCAAGCCAAGAGAGGCAGATAACCTGCATGCAGGAGGCTCTAAAGAGCTGGCTGAGCCTTGGCACGCGAGGACTTTCTAGAAAGCTGGAAGGTTTCTGTCACTCCCAGTAGCAACCAGGCATAGCCATGAGGCCGGTAGTCTGACGTCCATCACCACGCAAGTGGGGAGTGCATCCATCAGCAATCTTTTCTTGATTTGAGCCTCTTAAAAATTTAGGTCTGGCGTCATGGACTGATTTAGAAATGGCTCATCTTCAGCTGGCGCCCTCACTCCTCCCGTCACCTCTGGTCACCCCCGAGAGACACCCGTGTGTCTCACAGGAATCTGCAGGGTGAAACCTCAAATGTCACAGCTAGGAACAGGCTTGGCGTAATTTAGCGTGATTTTAAAGAAAATAGACCCCATCAGACAGTGATTTTATTTTTCAAGGTTGCAGCTTTTCCTGTTCAGGGTAACACGATCTCTGTTCTAGACTTCTGTCAAGCGTTTAAGCTGCATGAGGTTTTGATTAAAGAAGTAGTTGCACAGGGACCTGGGCTGACAACGCCTGGCTCCTGATGGATGTGTATCTCTTGGTTCATTTATTTTTAATTTCCCATCCTTTTCTCCTTCTTTGGAGACTGGAGGAATCTGCCTAGTGGGTAAGAAGTGCTTGCACTGGAAAGGAGGGGGGAGGATTGCAGGCACTGGCAGTCTGATTTCACCTACCTCTGATTACTTCTTGCTAAACTTGGAGGAAGGTGCCTGGCCCAAAACATCCCCACGCTGCTGGGAAGTAGATGGAAGCTCAGGAGATGCCGGGATTCAAACCTCAGTGAGCCAAAGTCTGAGAAATCTTTTGGAGACAGGAGAAAAAAGCCTGATGCTGGGAGATTTCAGCAGCTCTCGCTGCCTGTCTTAGAGGAGGAAAGGATTGAGCTGTGGCTTGATGGTGGTGTGTCAGCACCTTGCTGGGGAAAGGAAATTGCAGGGTATAAAATAACTGTGTGAGGGCTGGGATGGCAGCAGAGCCTTACAGGGAGTGCACCTCAGTCACCTGAAGTTTACAGGATTGAGAGATGAATGAATTGGGGTGATTCAATATTTTTTTTCTGGCCTTCAAATTCTGTCAACCTGTGAGACTTTTGTGGGCTCCCTCACAAACCTTTGCCTTCCTGCAGCTGCAGGGGAGAGAAGAAAACAGCCCTCAACCAGATTCTGGAAAGTGCTTTTAGACCCCATCATAGCAGCCATGGCACAGCAGCGATGATTATCTGCTTATAACAGATGCTAGATCAATAGCAGGGCTTCAAGCCACGCTGCAAGGCAATTGACTGCAGAAAGTGTTTCTTTATTGGGGTAAAGCTGGGCTTGCAACGAGGCTCAGATCCGCTCTTACATCTCCGGTCTTAAAATGTCACCACCAGCTCTGATGCCTTTCATCCTTTGTGCAGGGAGAGAACGCACATTATTCATAATTGGACTCTCTACCAGGCAGCAATAGCCATTTTCATTTCCTACAATAGCTGAGAAAGAGTGAGGATTTGCCTCTTTTTTTTTTCTTCCATCTCCCAAATAGCATTTAGTGGCAATTTTATTCCAAGTGACTTGGTAACGCTTTCACTCCGGCAGCGAGGGCTTCGCAGCGCCGCTGTTACGCATGGAGGTGGATGGCATCGATTCTCCAGCTCTCGTAACAGAGCCAGTCCTGCCTGGGTGTGTAACACCAGCCCTGTTTGTCTCCTAAATTTAGCTTTTCCAGCGTGTCAGCACCGCTGTGAGCTTCATAACAAGCACCAAAACTGGGTCGCACCCTCCGGCGTGCCGGCTGGACTGGCACAATTAGGAGCGCTGTCACCTTGAGGGACAGCCACATCCTTTGTCCCAGCACTGCTTCCCACAGCCTCACAGCTGGAGGTGGTGGTGTTTTCATCTAAATCCTCTTGAAGGAGCTGTGCAATGTATTTTTATGATGTCCCCGCAGGCTGAGCTGCCTGTGGTGGGGGTATGGTGGAGCCCAGCCCGGCCAGGCAGCTGTGAGCTGAGATGCTTTGTCTGTGTGTTGAGCTGGGCACGGTCTCAGGGCTCTGGGTGAGGTGGTGACAGTCATTCCAGCAGCTGCCCACCCACTGTGCACGGGTACCTGCCAAGGCAGGCTGTGCTTGGGAAGCTGAGCCATTTCTGTGCCTGTTCCTAGAGTGAATTTGGGATCCAGCTGGTGTGCAATGTGCCAGCTCAGCATTTCTCAAAACCAAGGTCAGAATTTGCCTCTCACCTCACCGCTGACCCGATCAGCAGCCTCCTTTTTTTAGCATCTGCAGAGTGCTTCTCTGAAAACTTAGGGTCTTTGTTGTATATACTGGACTTCTCTTGTTTAGTATTTTAAAAATAAACTGCAGGCTTCTGGCAGCCCTGCTGGAGTAAGTCAGCACACACACAAAAGATGAAAAAAAAATATTTAAGCCAAGAGTCTTGTTTCCATATGGGATCAGAGGATTATCTTCAGACCGTGGAAGCTGGAAGAGGCCCTTTCTTCTCCATCCCACTCCATCCCTCTCCTGCCATCCTGCTGCTAAGCCTTCTCACGTGCTGATGAGGTGCTGCTCATGAAACACAAGTCTGTGGCCACCTGTGTCTCACGGGACAAGGGAAAAGGTGCAGCTGGAAGCAAAAAAGAAAGTGGTTTTATCTACCCAGACCGGGAGGTGTGGAAGAGGCAGCTCCTCCTGCGTGGCCCTGGGCTGTGGCAGTGTTTGTGCCTGGGGGCTGGGAGCTGCTGGAGCCCCGAGGGGAGAAACCCCACTGCCACCCCTGGAATGTCGGTGACCCAGGGGCTGGGCAGGGACCTGCCACAATCACAGACATGAGCCGGGTCTGTTCCAGCTGTGCTGTGGCACAGGCTGCTTAGCAGAAGCCTGCCCAGTTCCCAGAAGGATGGGATCTCCCAAAATAGGCTGTTTTGACGGAGAAATGCAGACATGCAGTGTGCTGGGTGCTCGTGGGAGGTTATTTCCGCATGCCTCGCTGCTGTGCTTCCATCAGGATGCAGTTGCATCTTCTGCATGTTTGGAGACTCATGGTGGGGAGGGAGTCCTTGGGGTTTCATGGTGGGGGTGCTGACTCTGGCTTGTGGCAGGCTGGTGGCACCCCAAAGAAAATGCCACCTCATTTTCCCTATTTTTTTCCCCCCTGGATGAACTCTGAGGGGACACATCTCCAGTTGCTCACGGGGCAGCAGCAAATGGGTGGGAAAGTAGATTAGTAAATCACTAAAGCAAAACCCTCCATGTGTTTTCCACCTCTCTAGTGACCTCAGTGACATGTGCAGCTGGAAATGGTTCTTGGCAGGAGCATCCCACATCCCTGCTCTCCTGAGTGTGGCACCAGATCCTTCAGCAGCCTGGTCAAAGCAGTGCTTGTTGGATATTGGTTCCTTGTAAATATTAGGAACCTCATCTTAATTAAAGCAAACAAGAATGTGCAGCCTTCTAGGCTGCCTGGCTGCATCAGCCCCCTTACATTCCCCTTCTTAAGGGATCCTGACAAAGCTTTAAAACTCCTTTAATACCCAAAACCAGGGGAAAACAATTGATTTTTGGAAGCTGGTGCTGATGTATTTTGTTGATGGAGGACATGAGCTGTGGACACAAGAGTGTGCCTGGGTTGGTTGATACGTGGCAGAGGGATGGGAGCAGCAGGGCACTGACTGTACAGAGCAAGGGGTTTTGATTTTGGAGGGTGACCCTAACCCAGGGCAAGGGCTGTGAAGCTGCTGCCTGAATTTTCCTGTTCCCTACCAAACCATTTGAACTTCTGTGCTTGCTCCCATGCAGGAATGAGGTGCAACTTTCTTAGGAAGTTAAAAATTTGGTTTCCAGAAAACACCTGCACATGCACATGGCTTCATCAAACTGCCCTGCTCATCCAGTGGGTCCAGCTGAAGTCAAGGAGAAGAAGACTGGTGGGAACTCTTGATTTTCCCACGTGTCATTGAAATAATGAACCTTTGTGGTGAAGTACAGACTCACCTGGATTGGACAGTATCTTACTTGGGTTTTTTTTCTTCATGAAACCTTTCTTTGTTCCCTCTTTTTACTCCCCCAGACCAGGGATGATGCAGCTGTGGGCTCATTCTGCAGAGTGCATGTGCAAGCTCTGCTTCGTCTGGCTGAAGGGTTTTCACTTGTTATCTGTATAGGTACATTTTTGGTGTGGTCCTTTTTGTTCTTTGGGGAAGAAAAAGGCTATGAACAGCTCGCAGCCCTGAAGAGGGTGAAATGGAGATGGGTTTTAGCAATTTTCTGTGCTTTTGGCTGTTGTGGGGATGCCTGACCATCAGGGCTCCCAGAACGTCTTCATCACCTCCTTTGTACTGTGGGAGGTTTGCTCATTATCTAGTTTCTGCTTCGCTTATAAAAGAAGCTGTAATTGTAGCAGCTCCTTGCCATAAAAGAAGACATTTTCTGTGAAGGAAAGTGTACATGCAGCTTTTATGATCCTTTACAGTACTTTTTCTGCCCGCTTTTCTTGCCTCCTGCCCTTGTCCAGCATCATCTCTGTGCCTGCCTGCTGCTCAGTGTGACCACCTCTGGCTCAAACTTCTTTGCACCTTTCAGATAGAAAAAGTTGGGCATCCTCCTTGTCAGTCTTGTTGGGTGAAGGGAAGACAGACCCCAAATCCCCCCACGTAGTCAGGTGTTCCAATTCCTGCCGCTTCCCTCAGAGCTGCCAGCCCAATAGCAGATGCTCAATCTGCATCATCCCAGGTAGGGTTTTGGACTGGGGAAGAGAACCTTGTGCATCTGTCTGTGACTGAGGTGTCCATCTGTAACAGGAAGTAATACCAAATCTGATCACTTTGAGGCACACATGCCTGTTCCTATAAAAAGCCAGAATGACCTCAGATGAGATACTGTATTTTTAACTATGAAGCATTCCTACTAAATGCCCTTTCCTGTTTATTTTTACCAGGACATTGTTGTAATGACTGCAGACTTACTCATTTCATTCCCAAGGCTGGAGAGCAGCACTGAATTAGTTTCATTCCGAGATTTTGTTGTACAATCATTTTCCAGAGACTGATGTACTCAGATGCCAAAGCGGGTGCATTGCCCAACAGAGGAGCATTACTTTATTCCTGTATCCATTAAAGCTTTGGCCACTGGTGCGGATGTGAGTAGATCCATATCTGGAAGGACTTTCTCAGCCTCTCTCCTCCACCTCTGTGCAGGCCTCTAGTAGAAGTTTGTGGAGCAAAAGGCTGTAAGAATCTTTGAGCACTGGATGCAGGGCTGGTATCTGTATCCCAGCACTGGGCTTGGAGGCTGCAGGAAGGGGAAGGAGCTCCCGTGGGATGCAGATCACAGGATCTGAGGATGACTGAGCGTTCCCTTGGCTTTTGGGTTCCTTTTCTTGGAACAAACGCCATGGGGCACGTGGTTGCACCCATCCACACCCAGAGGAACCCCAGTGCTGACACCAGCAGGGCTGAGGGGTCCAGTGGTTGTGTTTAACCCTTCAGGCTGTTATTACCTGTTGTGCCCGTGTGTTGAACATCTCATCCCTGGGCAGCGGGGAACAGAGCCCGCATTACATAAAGATCACATTGTCCCTCTCTATTGTTGCTGCCACGACAGCAGCACGCGTGTCCTCAGTGGGAAATGTTCCCAGGGGAGCTTAACACGGAGCGTGGAACATGATCTGTCCAGCTGGGAGAGGACAGGAGGCCCTTCCAGATGAAATCAGTGCTTTGCTGAGCATGGCCAGTGCAGCCAGTACCTCTATTCCAACAACCTCTCACTCCTCTGTGAAGGAGTATTGAGTTTCTCTTGCATTTTGTGCTCTCTGAGACGGATTTATTTCCCCCCCCCCCCTTCCCTGTCCCCCTCCCATCACAGCTGCTGGGGGAACGAGGAGCAGGTACACGCTGTCCAGAGGATGGGTGTGTTGGGACTCCTTATTAGCAGACTTATTCTACAGAATTAAACCCTAATTTCACAAAAGGACAGCAAGAGAGAGGCTGCAGCTCTGGGAGAAGCTGAGTCGGTTTTGTGTGTTATTTGCAAATAGCACAAGAAGTCCTGGTCTGAGCCTGCTGGTCCTGGTCACTGGGGTATTGTGACCAAAAGAGTAATTGCTGTGTTTCTTTTCTATTTAAAACAAAAATTACAAATTCGTGTACAAGGAAACCAGCCATGGCTCCTCTACCATGCTGTCACTTGTGCCTCCACTTGTTTTTGGTTTCAGGCAGGGCTTTAAAATGTTCCTATTCCTCTTTAATTTCATCTTTTTAACACCCCTCTGCAAAATGTTCGTCTGCCTTGCCTGTCATTGTTTCTCCCTGAATTAATTGTTGTGTGTAATTGTGACCTGCTGCAGGACACTGCCTTGCTCTATTAGAGAGAGGTGCTAATGAAGAACATTGGGTACCACATTAGAGGAGAGCAAGGCTCAGCTCTCCGGGACATGTACTTGCTGTACTGTTACTGCCAGCCCGGCAGAAATGGTGTTTTTGTCTCATCACTCACTGGCTAATGATTGTAATTTTTACTTGCTGGGAAACTCTGGATATTATGGACTTCATTAACAGATACATGAGATGCTACCAGATCTGCATAAGGGGGAGAGAGGAAGAAAACAACCCCTGCGTGGAGGCAATTTTGTTATTTATCTGTAGCAGTAGAAGGGATGCAGAATTAGTGTGGGATTCAGCAGTGTGGCTAATGAGCTGGGCTGAGCTGGAATCCAAGCAAACCTATTAACAAGGGCAAACTGCAAAGATGATGCCCAGTCCTGAAAACCTTCACATCAAGCACAGGATCCAAGCAGTGCTGGGATGGCTCAGCTGCTTTATCTTCCTCTATGTGGGGCTGGGTGCTTGTGTGCTGCTGTGTTTGTGTCTCGAGAGGCTGGTGCTTGCTGTCACCCACAGCCTTTCTCCATCGCCTTCTCTCCTGCCAGCTCCTTCTTACTCATACATTGGGTGAATTGGAGCTTCTGATTTAATCTTTAAGACAACAGAGCCAGAGTGTTTTCACTCCCATGGGCCACAGCTCCTTGAGTAATTGCCTGAATTGAAATATTGCAGCATCCAGCCCTAGTTTTCAGTTGCAGGCAGTGTGACATCTGCAGGTTGGGCTGGCTGGGGACACTGACTGCTCACAGTGGTACCTGAACCTGTATCTGCAATTAAATACAGGTCATACAGGAGAGAAAGAAACACCTGATTTAGCTGACACCTCCAATATAGCTTTACACGGTCTCTTTGCAATGAATCAGAGCCTGCAAGTAATGTCAGTTGTTAGGTGACCTCAATCTCCTTTTACCTGGAGCCCATGAAGGCTTGTTTCAGTTCAGGAACTGGACTATTTCTTACATAGCACACTCTGGCTGAAGACTGAGCGTTTTCACTCCACCTACAATAACTGCTTTTTAATCAGGCTGACCTTATTTGCAGCGGTGACAGCAACTGGAACTGGAGGTTTGCAGCAGCGTTGGAAAGCTTTGAGGAGCAGAATGGATGCTTCGTGATGCAGATAAAGCTTTATCTCCACATTTTAAACCTAACCCAAGGCTCTGAAGTGAATTCAGAGGGACTTGACCTCAACACTGTGATCCATTGGGATCCAGGGCCTCGTTTGGAAATAACGCAGCCGAACCAGAGGCGCGAAAGTGAAAGGTCTTAAAAAAAAAAAAGGAGAGATGTTTATCTTGTAACTGGCATTTGTACTGAGTCCTTGCTGACAGTGTGGTGCAGCAAAGAGCTTGTCTTCCTAAATCCGTGCCAGTTCAAACATCGTCAGTGCTATTGTTGGATCGCTTTGTTTGAAAATGGGTCTGTTGGGTAGACGGCCTGGTTCAATGAAAGCAGCTGTGTAGAACACTTCAGGCACTTCCTCAGCTTTGCTTTATTTAGGGCTGCATGAGTACAAGCAACAGGAAAAAAATCCCATGCAAATACAGGATGTGAGGTGGGCACAATGTTCTCAGTCACTCAGGAGACTGGCACACACCTTTGCTTCTGGTTTGTTTATGGAAGTGCCTGCTATGGGCTGCCTGTTTCCAATCTGTTTGCCCCAAGGAAAACACTCAGAGCTTCAGAGAAACGTGTGAAAATACAAGGCTTGTGGTTTTCTGGATGGGGACTGTGTGCAGTGGGAAGCTGAGTGTGGGCCAAGTCATCTGGGCATGGAAGATGAAAAGAAATCCGGCAAAATGCTTCACCGTCCTGCTCCTGAGATGCTCATCTGGTAGCACTTACCTTCCCTCTGAGCTCCAGCAGAGCCCCACATATTTGTGTAGGGGCAGTTTCTGCCTTTCCCTAACCTCAGGAGATTATTTTATTTGGTTGCATTCCTGGTTTAGAAGAGCTGGGTGTGTCCCAGCTGCTCCCCGTTCCCCCATGCAGCCCGTGTCCCTCCCACTGTTGGGCCATCCCTTCCACGGCCCAGGCTGGGACTGGAAATGTCCTTCCACATCCCGTGCTGTGCTCTGGAGAAATCATTATTTCACAAATAGTTTTTCCATGGGATTTGCTGGCTGGGAAAACCGGGTTGGGCTGAGCCTGATTCCCTGTGGCGGGAGCTCATCTCCCTTCCCCTTCACTCCCAGGGAGCTGATCATAAGGGCTCCCCATGCCCACTCTCAGAATTAATTAACACAGCTCGTTCTGGGTTATTGAAATCACCTGCCTTCAGCTTCCAGCTCTTTGGACATAAATCATGAGCTCTTTGCTTTGAGGAGAAACTGTTCGGATTTTGTGTTGGAAATTGCTAGCAAGTACAGCCCATATTCTGTGTCACTTTTGTTTTTATTGAAGAGGAGAGGATGTGGCTCATGGAACATCGATGGACCCGGGCTGCCTTGGCATACACTAAGCAAGGGCTTGTTTTCGTTGCAGCCAGCTAATGAGATCCTACTTTGACAAATCACATAAACACTATTAGAGAAATGAATTTTTTTATCTCACTCTTTATCATGAGTGGATTCAAGGTAAAGGCTCATATGGAGGTAATCTGGAGGGATAACTCTGAGGTAAAGCGTACCTAGTCTTTATGAAACCCTTATCTGTTTACCTGCAGACTTGTTTTGTTTCCTCAGCTCAAGGCTGTTAGCTGAGGTGACCTGTGCCATCTCAGTCCAATTACTTTAACTAGGCATGGGTGCAGGGAGGGTTGTTTTATAGGCTAAAAGTGGTGGAGGCAGGCTGGGTTACTTCAATATCCTTCTGCTTTTTTAGAAGCGGAGTCGCTTTATTCTTCTCCCTGTCTCAAAGTGCTCAGACTGGACCCTGTTGATCTCCTCACTGGCAGCATTCATGAGGACAGAGTCACTGGAATAGCACTCAGCTTATGTTTCATCCTCTTAACTTGCTGGTTTGGATGATGGGGACTGTAGACAGTGAGGGTTTGTCATGCTGTCTCACTGCAGCTTTTTGGTTTTGGAGAGCAGCCCACCCTGCTCTCTGCTTCTAGATAGTTCTCTTCTTCAGCACGTTGGTGTTCTCTTTTTTTTTGAAGCCCTTTGTGTGTTCCAAACCCCATGTTCCACTGTGAGAGCCTGCAAGCATGTGGTTTTTCCCTCTGTGCAGCTCTTTGTCACCTGGGTGTGCAGCCCCAGTGTTCCAGCTGGCTGTTCCTCACCTCAGTGTCCTTGCACAGCCAGGCCACACATCGCCTTGTCTCTCCAAAATCCCTCTCCTGTTTCTTTTGGCTGGAACAAACAACAAACCCCCCCATCCAGAGCCAGTGAAAGGCAATGGAAAAATCCTCCTTGCGTCAAATTGACGCCTTCCTTTCCAAACTGAAAGCCCTTGGCAGACGTGGAGGAGCTGAGCTGTGCTGCTCAGCTGTGGCTCGCTGACAACTCTTACTGCCATCACACCAGTGAGGGGATGGGAAAGGGGAAAAACTGAACTGGTGTAGCTTGCTGGGGAGACCTGGATGAGCCAGCCTGTCCCCATCTCTTGGGACAGCCCTCAAACCAAGGTGCTTGGAGCCTCCAGGCTCTGCCAGAGTCCCTGCCATGCTCTGGCTCCACGTGCATGGGCACAGACTGTCACCTGTTGTCCCCAGCGCCTGTTGCTTGCCATCAAACCATCCCTGGGTGCATCTTTTCTCGGGATATTACCACAAAAAAGCCTTTACAAGCTCCATGGACACAGTCCTCAGCCTGGTTTGCCTCATAGCTCACATGAAACCACTAAGACGGTGCTTGTCTCTTCTCATATCAGTTCAACGTTTTAATTGCATGAACTGGAAGCTGCTGCTCCAGTACTTGTTGGGGGAACTTCACAAGGCTTTAATCATTTGCTAAAAAGCTTTCAGGCTGCATTACCATCTGATGGCTCTCTGTAATGGAGAGCCTGTGAGTTGAGAAACCTTCAGAGAAGTAACTCAGTCTCTGCATCAGGTAATCCAAAGCTGCCACAGTTTTTCCTAGTGCAGGCAGGAAGCAGCTGAGCAAAGTGGAGCCCAGTGGGATGCTGGCAGGAGCCTGGCAGCTGTGAGCAGCTCCCACAAGGCAGGAGGGGCTCAGAGCCTCATGGTGGTCTCCTGGTCACCCCAAGTGCCAGCTTCTCTTCCTGGGCAGTATCCAGTGGGGGTGGCTCAGCCTCCAGCTCTGCAGTGCCAGCTTTCCATGGTTTAGAGCTTGCAGAGGTGAGGGGGTGATGCTCCCACCCCACCAGAGGGACAGCAGGTGATGGCACGTGGGATAAAGGCTGCTGGATGATCTGCTGGCCCCAGTGGAGGAGCACTGGTGGTTCATAGCACAGAAGAGGTGGTGGCTGGGGAATGCCTCAGGGACTGGCCTGCTAAAGGCTGGAGGAGGGAAGACACCCAGTGTCTGCCCCGTGTTGGGAATCACCCACCAGCGATGGGCACTGGGTGGGCACACGGAGTCCCCACAGCCCTGCCTGTCATCAAGCCTTGCCCAGGGGGTGGCTTTGGGGCTCCTGTGGGTTGAGGACCCCTTCCCAGGGCCATGTGCCCACCCAGGGCTGGCCTGGTGCTCCCAGCAGCACACAGGGAAGGAGTTTTGTGCTTTGTATCGGAGGCACCGCTGTGCCTGGAACGTGACTGCAGGGAGGTGACGGCTAATTGCTGCAGCGAGTCAAGGACTGTTTAAGCAGCTAATTAATTCCTCCTAATCAGCCCTTGATCTGTTGAAAACTGCATGGCATTATCTCCTCTGCTGCAACACCTTGATAATTCCTGTCTGAATGGCCTTCACGGAGAACATATTTAAATAAACTCAATAGAGATTTCAGACAGATAGCAACTATAATTACCAGCTTGTACAAATTAAAACCGTGGTTTGTTCTGTTCTTTTCCTCCTGCCTTCGCTGCCCAGAGCTCCTGCTAATCATGTTCCTGCTGCCAGTGGCACGCAGGTCCCCGGGGCATTTTCTGCACATGCCTTTGGAAAGCCTGTGCCTGGTGCTGGGGTGGGCTGATGTGGCTGCACATGGGCACATGCCAGCCTCGGGTGGTGTCATTCCTGTGCCAGGGGCTCAGTGCTGTCCTGGTGAGCTGCAGGGACAGCCCCCACACATCCCATGGGGTGGCCATGCACGATCCTCCCCAGGAGCAGCCCTGCAGTTTCCCCTCCTGCCTCTCCTAAGCTTTGCAGCCTCTTAGAAACTCAGAATTTTTCTCACCTAGGAGGGACACACTCAGCCAAAGTGATGCAGGCTTTCAGCCTGGCCACAGCGTTCACCTGGTGCCGTTGGTGCTCCCCTTTGGCACTGCACTGAGTGCTGCTGGCTGCAGCAGGGCTCGAGCGCCGAGTTAGGAGGGATAAGGTCAGGCCACACTCATTTCCTCCACAGCCACTTGGGACAGCCAGAAAGGCTGGCTCCTCTGGCATTTGGCAAATGTCAGCCAGCCCCAGTGCTTGCATTTCCATTCCAGCCAGCTCTGCTTCCCTGCCTGCTCTTGGGAGCATCACAACCAGGCTCTGGGTGCTCAGGTCTATCTTTTTCCTCCCTTTCTTTAGATAAATGTAATGGCTGTGAGCAGGGTTGTTTTCCAGCATCCAAGCAGTGACAGAGAGCAGAGAATGTCCTTATGCTTTAATGAGGGATTACAGGGAATCAGAAAGGGAAAAAAGGATTTTTCGTAACTGGAACAGGTCAATGCCTCTGGTCTCTGTGGGTGAAATAAGGGTAATATCAGGTTTCGTGCTCTTTCAGCAGGTCAGGAGCCAGCTGGGGCATGTCTTTCCCAGTGGGAGATGCTCACATGGAGTCACCTAAGCCCAGTGTCAGGGATTCTCCTGCCCTAGCACCCCAGGGGAGAACTGACCCCACGGCTGGACTAGCAGAGAAATTTATTCTGTTGGAAGAAATTCCTTACTATAAGGGTGGTGAGGCCCTGGCACAGGTTGCCCAGAGAAGCTGTGGCTGCCCCATCCCTGGGAGTGTCCAAGGCCAGGTTGGAGCAGCCTGGGATATTGGAAGGTGTTGCTGCCCATGGCAGGGGGTGGAATGAGATGAGTTTAAGGTCCCTTCCAACCCAAACCACTACATGTTTCTATGAAAATAAATTTGCTCAGGTTAGTTTTGTCTGAAGGTTTTTATTGAGTTGGGGCTGGATCACCCATATATCCAGGGTTTGCCCTATGAACTTGCATCCTCTTGGGGCTCAGATATACCCTGGAGAGCTCATTGTTCTTCCTCTGGACTTTTCATGGAATTTCTGACTTAAGGACCCCACAGCAGGCTTCCTAGACCCCATAGGATGGGGGAAATCCTTCATGCTGTCAAATACTGTGAGATGGGCATGTGAAGGGAGGACATCGTGTTCACTGTCATCTTTTCTCCATCCCAGACTTGGACACTGAATATTTCCATGCCAAGAGTTTGTCTGGGGCAAGGGCATCCCACGAAATGTGTGGAGCATCTCCCCAGGTGGATTATGGGATTTTGCAAGATGTAGACAGAGCCCCTCTACCTTGCTCCCTGGAGAGCTGGGAAGCAGACTTTCACCTCAATCCTCCTGTGCCTCAGTTTCCCTTGATTGGAAAGGAGCTGCTAATCCATCCCAGGCTCCCAGGAGTGCCACAAGGCTAAATTCTCCAGTCCCTGCACGTTTTTCTTTGGCTACCATGGTGATGGGGCAATGTGAGGACATTAACTGACTGATTTGCATTAAGATGCAAGGTGTCCCTTTGTCCTGAGCCTTTGGGCTATCTGGTTTCGTTGCCCATCTCTGGGGCAAGCCAGATATAGCAATGGAGCCACATGAAACAGCACAAAGGCTCTAATTCAGAGCTGAGACTGAGCAATTAAAATGTAGCGTGTTCAGAAAGCAGCTTCCCTGGATGGCAGACAAAAAGAATCAATTTCCTTCAAACAAATACTAAATATTAATGAGAGGCCGTGGTCTGCCATGCACACAGAGCTGGAAAGAGCATTTCCCGTTGATCGCTGCGGAGGCAGGTTCGTGAGATGAAATTGCTTTTTGAATGGTTATTTGTGACCTTTCTCGAGGTGGCTCGTGGTTTGCCTACCCAAAAAAAGGAGAAGGAAATCGCAGAGCATTTCCATTTTCCATCAGGGCAGGCACTGGGGATGTGTGCCTGTGCTTTCATTTTTGTTTACGCACTTGCCCAAGTGGTTGGGGAAATGTCTTGGATCGGTTACGTAGAAATCAGCCCCAAATTTACGTCTAGAAGGAAGCAATTCCCTGGGAACATCAGCCAGCTGAGCCTGCCCCCAGAATGGCCTGCCAAAGGCAGAACATGGGACCCAAGAGCATCCCTGGCTTTGCAGCCACATCCGCTCGTTGATTTATTTCAATAACGAGCATTGGGGGAAACATTAAAAAAATTACTTGCAGCCCTCACCAAGTATCCTAAAGTGAAAGCAGAGTGCTCGGAGCTTTGGAAGAGGAATTTTTTCCTATTGCTTTGACCCTTGGGTAAGTCAGGAAACTTTGTATTAACTCCGTTTCCAAACTTGGAGTTGGAAGAAAAATAAAAATGCTCCTCCCTCTCCTTTTCCAGCACACATAGCCCTGACATGGGGCTTGCCCATGGTCAGCACAGTGCCCACCTTAGCTGGGAGGGCAAACAGCACACCAGGAATGGGTGCAGCCTCCTGGGAAACTTCTGGTCTCAGCCCTGCTCTGTCCCACACACAGCCGTGGAAGATGCTGGAAGCATCTTGCATCCATCACACAGTAAATAATAACACGTCGGCTCATGATTTTACAAAGCCTTTAAGGCAGCTGCGTAGCTGTGGGTCGATCGAGTGCTAATATTAGCTCAAAACGACTAAAATTAGAAAATTAGAACCAAGCCGGAACTAATTAGTTGTTCAAGGAATAGAACCAGAACCGGAACTAATTAATTGTTACTGAAATATCGCCGCGGGGCCCGGTGGGTGCCGCTGCTTCCAGCCCCACGCTGGCTCCCAGCTTTGCTTGGGATGGCTCCTGTGTGGGCTTGAAAAGGAGCCTGGGGTCCCATCTGAAGGCTGTGACAGCTAAATAAGAGTTGGCATCTCAGTCCCAGCTGTGTGGTGCAGCACAAAAACTGGGCTGTGCTGGGATTGATCCCATCGCAGCCGTGGCAGCTGCTGCCTGAAGGGCTCGGGAACACGGCCCCTCATGCCAGAATTGCTGCCCAGATGTGCCTTTCTAAAGGTGAGGGTAATTACAATGACCGCCTCCCTGGCTCCCAGAAGCACACCAGCTCTTTCCTTTGATCCCAGCAGCTCTGCCTTCTCCTTTTCCTTCATCTCTGCTGCTGCCGAGATGCTCTTCAAAGCTCCCTGAGCAAGCCGGGAGCTGCCATCCATGCAAACACTGCCAGAATAATTTCCAGGGAATTAGGAAGCTGGTACAGATAATTGGCGCGTGGCTGCATTTTTCCATCTGTGACTCAAGTCGCCTGTATGGTCACTTCTTTTTACTTCCCAAAGGTGGTAATGCACCTTATATTTCTTCTTCCACTCTCTCAGCGCTCAAACAGCGGCTCTGATTTTAGCAGCAGCGTGACGCACGGTGTTTTAAATTCAATTTAGAATACAAACTATTTATACCAGCCAGAAAAAGGCAGTGAAGCAGCTCTCTCTGTCATGAGTGGATTTGTAATTTCAGAGCAATCATTGCATAACTAATTGAATCAGCTCTCAGCATGTGAAATCAGTGCCCCTGCTTATCAGAGGTTTTCATCGTTCCCCCCTCCTGAAGCCAGCAGTCCCCCTCCACCAGCAGCATTTTGTGCTTCTGCAACAGCCTGGGAAGTAAGCGAGACCTGCAAAGCTGCCTTTTTCTGCTCAAATTGAGCCAATAAATTACCAAATACATTTGGGGTAGATGAAGAGCTGGGTTGCAGGTGCCCCTGAAAGATGCCCAGGCTCCGTGCGAGGGAGTGAAGCACATTTGAAGCTAATCAAGTGCCAGCCGTGTCTGGGAAGCAAATTGGTGCCGAGATGTTCTGCTGACTCCCACTTCCTGCTTCATTGCCCAGGTGTGCTCTCTCTCCTTGGCTGGAATTTCGGGTCTGATGTCTGATCCAAACCTCCGGCTTGGTGCCTGAAAGTGGAGCCTGAGAGGGGCGATAAATATAGCGGCAGCTTTCCGAGGGATGCAGGAAAGGTAGAGAATAAAGTAGCTGTAAGGATTTTTATCAGCTGGGAGTGCCAGGCCTGGGTTTGGTGACTGGGGTGGATCTGGTCCTGCAGATTTTGGGAGCAGCTCCAACCACCTGTGTGCAGCAGCCCCCCAGGGTGAGAGGGCATCTCCTCATCTGTGGGGCGGTTTGGGAAGGGGCCCATCAGCATCTGCAGAACAGGGACGTGGGAACCAGGGAAAATGCTGTGAAGGATGCTAACACCTCCCCAGGGATGCTGTGTGTGGCTGTGTGAGTCCTGGGCTGTCACTGCCAGGCTGGGGTGGGTGAGGAGGGAGACTAAACCTGAATGGCTCCAATTGCTGAGTGCTAATGAAGGCTGAGCTGGTTGAAGTGGAAGCAGTTCTCTGGGCAAAGCTGGCAGATCTTGTCTTGGGGAAACTTGAGGGAGGGCTTGCAAACTTTTCTGGATGTGCAGAAGAAGGGGATGTTCCTGGCAGGTGTGGTCTCTGAGACTCATTGTGGGAAATGCTACAGCCCAGAAAATGAGAGCTGAGCATCCCTGTGTTGCATCTCCTACTCAGGGATTTGTTTTCCTTTCAGGAGAGCAATAAGAGCAATATTAGGATCCATGGCAGGGGCCTCTTGTTTCTGGTGGCCAGGGGACAGCCTTAGCAATGCTCTCAGCCTTGTTGGAGACAGGTCTAAGCCTTGTATTCCCTAAAACTGATGTGTAGAGTATTTTCTGGTTTGTTTTTTTTCTCTCTCTTTTTTTTTTTTTTTTTTTTTTTTTTTTTTTTTTTTTTTGAGCCTGTTTGAGCCTCTTTTTTTCTGATGCTGCTGGCTGACCTTGTGTGTAAGGGCACACTCAATGCAAGCAGAGTCTGGCACAGGTGGGAGAAAGAGCTCCCATCCCCAGGCTTGATTCAGCCATGTCCCATCAGTGGCCTCCACTTGTTTCTTGCAGAAAGCCACACAGACAGAGTGTTCTGAGCGTGTGAGGCCAAGGCTGTGGGATTTGTGCTCCTGGGGCAGCGTGTTCCAGGCACCCCAACCACCCACTTTGTTTTCCCTTGTCTCTCCAGGTAGCCAGATGGGAGCACAAAACACGAGCACTCAGCCAAATCTTCGGCTCTCCCCATGCTGCCTGTTACTGCCTGGGTGCCGTGATCCTGGTGCTGAACTGTGTGCGGAGCCACTGGTAAGGAGCTCACCCTGCTGCCATATATCCATGGAAAGAAATGCCCCTCCAGAGTGAGGGGGAAAAGGGACATTTGCTCAGCAGTGTTAGATCCAACCCCAGCGTATTGCTTTTCCATGGTTGGATAGCTTCAGCCAGCAGCAGATTTATTCCAGGATTTGTAATAAAGGTGAGGGATGCAGCAGCATGGCAAACCCATCAGTTTCACCGCTCGTTAAGTGTCACAGGTTACCTTGCTCTGCTCCCTGGGGATATTTCCTCTCTCCTGTGAGCAGCCCAGGTGGCAGGGCTTGTTTACACAGGGTGGATCATAGGTAACAGCAGAATTTTAAAATCTTCTTGTAAAAATCATAAACAAAATTAAAGCTGCTTTTAAGAAGCCGTAGTTTCCTGTGCAGAAGAGCAGGATTACCTGTGCACTTAACAATCAGTCTCTTGAAACTCTTATCTGCTATCTCTAAACACTACCTGTGCTAGCTAATAGTATTGTATAACTGATGCACCATACTCCATGGGAATATGTCCTTTAACGTTCCCAGTGCAGCTGAGAGGTTTTACTGCAGAAGATTTCCTCAATGCCAGCAATTTATCTGCGATCTGGTTGGCTTTATCTCCACTGCTGTTAGGAGAGGCAGACTCACTAAATTCCCAGATTCAATTATACCAGGGTCACAGCTAATGGGTTGTTTAGTACTCTGGGTAATTTCCCAGGCGAAGAGTTCTCAGGTTGGAATTTGCACATGTATTTAAGAGCTCTGCTTTCCTGGAAATGACACCAGGACCTGCCCTTGCCCTTCTGTGTTTGTCCCAGCTACTGCTGATGGCAGAAACTAAAGAAAGCTTGCAGTGAACAAGGCTATAATCGAATGCAGAGGGCATGTGTGTGTGCTGCTGGTGTCTTAGTGACACAGCAGGATTGGATTTTGCTGGAGAATGTCTCGACAGTCTCTTGCACAAATTACATAGTCACTTGTTGTCTGGGAAGCAATGCAAAACCTTGTCCTTGCCTTTAATTAAAAACACAGCTGGTGGAGGGACAGTCTTCATTTCCAGTGGTCCTGCTGGCTCCTGGGTCAGCGAGGCTCATGGGTCACAGCAAGGCACTGAGAGGGAACTGCTGGGAGAGCCAAAGTGGCCTCGTGTGTCCTGGCACTGCGTCACACTTTGCCCCTGCAGAGCCCTCAGAGCCCCACCAGGGCTGGCTCTGCTCTGTGTCATGAGTCTGTGGGGACTGTGGGACTCACTGAGTTTGGCTCTGCCTGTGCAGCCCAGCAGTTGGGCCCTGAAGGAAGCAGCAAGGTCTATCCAAGGGCTGCAAAAGCCCCCTCTGGACCTTGGGTTTGGAGGAGAGGCTCTAGGAGATGGGGCAGCTCAGCCCCAGCAGAACACGGGTGAGGCAGCCCATCCTGATGGGCCAAAGCCTTTCAAATTATTGCAATGGAAAGTTTATTTTGCTCAGATGTTTCCACGTGGTTGGGTTATTCCCTCCTCTTTCCTCGGTGCTAAAGTTGGCCTGAGTGATGGCTAGCAGGCTTTGGAGGCTCTTCTGGCAAGGCAAGCCCATAACTTTGGGAGGGATTGGGTGGTGCCAGGGTGATCATCAGAGCAACAGCTGCTGGAGTTATCCCAAAACACACCTGAGAGCCTCTCTGCCTCCATTCCCAGCTCAGTGAGCCCTCCAGGGCTGCCCAAGGCTTATTGCTCCAGCCTGGAGAGCTTTTGCTGCTTGGCAAGGACTCATCTTGCCCCTTACCTTTGCAGGATGACACCAGCCAGGTCCAGCCCAGGGTGCCAGTGACCAGAGAGGCTTCATATGACACAGTCACTGTCATGCTGGGAGAGACATGTCCAACCTGCTCTTGCTATTTTGCTTTCCCCTTTATTTCATTCTCTGAGCAGGTTTTCTGCTCCTCAGCCCCTCGGAGACCATCCCTTGGCACAGGCTGTGCCTGGCACAGTGGCCAGGGTGGCTTGTGGAGAGCGTGAGGGTTGCTGATAGTGAGCAAAAAGGCAGCCTCAGGGGTCCCTCCACCTCCAGTGCTGTAATCCAGCCTTTAAAACTCCTCTTTTCCTGCTCTGGGGACTTGTTACGTGGGTGGGGGCTGCCAGGGAGTGATGAGGAGCCCAGGGGATGTTTCTTTTGGTTTTAAAAGCCTCCTTCCTTTTTGCAGCTGAATTTTTGAAAGGCTCCAAGCTGGAGGTGGAGGAGAGGAGGGCAGAGCAGACAGAATTTTGGGAGTGGGTTGGCATTTTAGCTGACAGCACCTGGGAGCCAGGATGTGTGGCTGCTTCACCACCCATCCCACACAGGGTCTGTGCTGGGATCCTTCCTCAGCCCAGCACCCTGATGCTCTCATGCCAGCTTGGCTCCAAAAGGATACCTTGCATGTAAGAAGAGGGATGTCTTTGTGCTCAATTAAGCAATTAGATGCTTCCCAGCTCTCAGCTTCATTATCAGCCTTGGCTTGCAATCCAGACTGACCTGTGACCGGGGGGACCTGCTTAGTCAAGTGCACAAGACAAGCATCCTTAATTGCTTTGGTGCAATGATTATTTTCATTACAACAGTTTCTTTCTGCAAGAAGCAAGGAACTTCCATCACCGAGGTTTTTAATCTGTGAAAACAACTCCTGAACTTTTGAACTGCGTGCAGTTTGTGGCTGTTATCTGTGTGACATGGGACGTGACAACCTTCACTGTCCTCCAAACTGTCCACCATCCACTATCTCTCTCTCCTCCCTCACCATGTTGATGGTATCTTTCCCTGCATCACTTTATTCACAATTAGCCACTGGCACTGCCTCCAAAGCCCCCTGCACTGCCTTTGGCACACCCTGGCACATCCCCACCCTTGGGCAGGTACACAGGGAGGTTCTGAGCCTCCCTCCTCACAGGTCTCGGGATGTTGGCCTGAGCTGAAATGCAACACCCACGTGCACACCTTGACTGGGGGGCCTGCAGCTGTTGGGGTGTCTCAGTGTCAGTGAGTCCCACAGAGGCTGTGCCAGCCATTGCCACTGGCAGTGGCTCGGTGGCCTCGTGCTGCAGGCTGGCACCAAGTCCTGCACTGATGCCACACTCTGGGTATTGCCTCCTGTGTGGATTTCTCACTTGGAGCTGATGCTTCCAAGAAAATAAATCTGCCCTGGGATGGGATTTTGCACAGAAAAGGGGCTGTTTGTCATTGCCAGGTAGTGCCTCTCACCTTATGCTCAGTCCTGTTTAATTTTGTGAGCTGGCACCATGAATGAGTGTGCTGTAAATGGCATCGATCCCAGAACCACAGGGCCCTGTGTGCAGAAGTGACCAAGGCTGATGATGGGAATCGAGCGTGGCCTGACAGAGCTGGTGCCCCCTCTGAGCCACAGTGCCAGAAATATCTGATGCCTGTTCAGGAAAAGCCCCAGGGAGCCAACAGCACCTCCTGCCCACGGCATCCAGATGAGGAAACCTCACAGCTCATATGTAAGGCAGGGGGAGAAGCTGCCACAGCCCCCAGCTGACCTAAATAGCACACACACCCCAGTGCTGTCAGAAAAGCAAAGTCATTATTGGCAAAAGAAGCTGTGAGGATGATGGCCGGGCTGACAATTGCCAGTGGTATCGGCAGGATGATTTCGGTGTTGTTGAGGTTGCTGTTTTCTAATGAACAAGATCTTTTGTTGCAGCTTGTGCTGCTGGGCACCACCGGATGGTTTTTATCCCTGTTGCCTCCTTTAGCCAAGAAGAACAAAACCTCCAGCATGGGGGACAGACCGATGTTCCACACAGCCACACAGTGACTGTGGCACCTTGCAGTGGTGGCTGTTGTCACCGAAAGCCTGGTTGCCTGTACCACTGCTGCTTCCTTGCTGCCTGCTGGCCCCTGGCCCAATTCTGCTCCAATTGTGCTTATCAGCCCCAGTTTCCAGGCTGGTTTTTGGGCTCAGTCAGGGAGCACTGCTGGGCTGCTCCCTGCAGCGACCCAGTTTGCTGGACGAGGTCTTTGTCCTCCTTTGGAGGAGAGGGATGACAAAATGCACTTGGTGGGGGCCACTGGGAGATGCCCCCAACAAGACCTAGAAACCTCAGCTTCTCTTTCAGTACAGTATTTCTGTGTTTTCTTCCTGCTCCATGTGGCCTTTGGGGATTTGTTTTGGAGTGTGACTTGTTAAGTTTTCTGGTTGAATAAATCAGCACCTGATGTGCAAACCTGGCTGCACATCCTGTCCATGTCCCAGCCAGAGGATCTGCTGCCCATTTCCCTCACTCCCACTTTCTTCCTGTGAACCCACTGGCGTGACATGTCCATCCCCATAGTGCAGAGCCACTTTGAGTGGTTTTCCAGTTCATGTGGTATATTATATGGCAGACAGAAAGAGGAGAGATTCAGACTAGATATAAGGAAGAAATTTTTTATGAGGAAATGTTTTATGAGGAAACACAGGTTGCCCAGAGAAGCCGTGGCTTTCCCATCCCTGGAAGTGGCCAAGGCCAGGTTGGGTGGGGCTTGGAGCAACCTGGGGTAGTGGAAGCTGTCCCTGACCATGTCAGGGGTTTGGAACAGGATGAGCTTTAAGGTCCCTTCCAACCCAAACCATTCTGGATTCTCATGGAGTACTGATAAGACTTCTGAGTACCTGAGCAAGCACCTCTCTGTTTTTGGGAAGGGTGAGCAGAATAATGCCTAGTGCCTTGGCTGCTTCTATCCTGCCAGGAATTAGCCAAATCTGCCAGTTTGACCAGAGCAGAGTTGAAGGATTTGGGCTTTCCCCAGCTGGTGGAGAATGTGTGCCTCTGGCATCATGCTTCAATCTGGCAAGTGTGGGGAGATGTCAGGGGAAGCCCCATTGCTCCATTTTCCCTTTGCAAAAGCTGGGGGCATCTTCCAAGCCTTGCCATGGGGACAGCCATCCTCATGACAGCATCCCTATGTGACCAAAGTAGGTCTCAGCCTCGCCACCCTCCCCTGTGCTGCAGGAGGGATGGATGCTGCTCACCATGGCAATCGCTCCGCTCGGCACAGAATGCAGTTCCAGGTACTGGGACAAAGCCTGGCTCTAATTGATGTCCTCTTGGATGCTGAGCTGCGCCGCTGCCTTGTCGCGAGCCTGAAATAAATGCTGTCACCAACGTGACTCAGAGGCACATGGAGGAAGGGACTGGTTTCATGACAGACTGAAATATGTCATATTTCAGGACACCAGCTCCCTAGCAAGGGAAATGCCCAAAACCTTGTCCTTCCCTGCCAGGGAGGGCGAAACACGGCCAGGGAGGCTCCCTCACCTTGGTGGATGTTGGAATAATTGATGGCTCTGCGCTGCTTGTCACGGCCCAGTGTCATAAATGCTTAAAAGGTTTATTTACCAATTCTGAAAACTCCTGAGCGCATCATGTTTAATGCAAATAGAGAGTGTGTTTAGGAAGATATAAACCATTCCTAGAGGGAAAGGCAGTCCATTATCTCCGTGCAAACACCTCCCTCCCTAGCTGTAAGCCAAACAGCAGGGAGCTGAGCAAGACATGCTGATGAGAATAACTAATGCAGACCTATCCGACCACGGAAGGGAAGGATGGGATCATCTGGAGCAGGAGAGACAGCTTTGCCAAAACAAACCAAACCATGTGCTGGTTGCAAAACTTCCAGTGCTGCTTCCCAGCCAACCAGTTTGTTTTCTTGAAGCCACCTTTGTTCCACGTTCCGAGACCGAGTCAGGTCATCAGCATCTCCGAGGATGTGAGAGAGTGTGAATCCAGCTCATCCAGAGCAAGAAGCAGGCTCTGAGGGCTTTGCTCTTGCTTTACCTCTTTCTGCTTTGCTATCTCTTTGCCAATGCCTGGGATCCAAGTGGGTTCCAGCGCAGCATTGCTGTCCCAGATATTTACCTCCCTGAGGATCAGCAAATTGCTGTAAAATCTTTCCTGGTGCTGGTGCCCTCCAGATAGGTCCTGGCCAGATGTGGAGCCAAACCCTCATGCTGTGAAAGGCACATCCTCCTCTGTGTGAGGAAAGAGCTGCAGAGCATCCCCAGGGATGTCAGGGTGTGTTTTGAGTGCACAGCCAGGCCAGGATTCTTCAGGCAGAAAGGCACATCCCTTCAGGGGGATTGCTTTCCTCCCAAACCCAGGCAGTGCTGGTAGCAGGGACATGGATTTTTTGGCTTCCTCATAGAGGAGACTTGTGCCAGTTAAAAATAAACACCACGGAGATGATGCAAAGGGTTGTGCAGCTGCTGCTGCTTCGTGGTGCAGCCAGATTTGCGTCTTCCCATCGGAAATGATTTTAAGCTAAGGCAGTGTGAGCTTGGTGAGCACAGGGAGCTGTGCTGGGCACTGGAGGAGGGCCAGCCCTGGGGACTGTGCCTACATCGCCTGGGGCCACGCTGTCTGTGCTTGGATCCCGGGAAAAGGAATTTCCCTGTAATTTCCAGAGCGTAAATCACCCAGATGCTGTGGTTTTGCTCACTTCTGAGCATATTACATTTATTCCATGTTTTGTTTCCTTGCTCCAATCCAAACTGATGATTAAATGTCTTGTTCTGGGGTCCTAAAAACTCCTCAACAATAGAAAGCCTAGTGGGAGCAAGCTCAAAGTGAACAAAGGATATCATCCAGGTTCCTAAACCACAGAGTTTAAGTATTATCCTGGGCTTGCTCGGTGCATGAACTTGCCATCAAGCCTTTGAAAGATGTGTTTCCATCTGCCTGGCCTTCAGCCATGTAGGCAGCACTGTCTCTCTTGGCTTTTATCTGGGCAACAGGGAAAATCCAGAGGTTTGCAGAGCTTAGGGAAGATGGACACCAGGGAAAAAAGCTATCCCAAGCCCTGCAGGTAGCATTATGGAAGCACTTTGCAGCTGAGGAGCCCAGGACTGTGGGCAGGAATAACTCTCCTGGCCCTGAAAGACAGTGGTGGCCAGAGGCGCAGGAGAGCTGTTATTCCACTCGAATTTTAGCCTCCAGGGTGCTCGTTAAAAAAAGGCTCAAAGTTTCCTACCTCATGTGTCAACAACATGTGGAGAAACACTGTGTAGAGCTCTGCGGGCCTGTTATCTCCCCTCGCGTTATTAATGGTGTTTTTTTAATCACAGCATTGTCTCTTTTGTCTTCATGCGTTCATGTGGGGGCCCTGTGCGATGCTGAGCCTGCCAATCCCTGCCCTGGGCAGAGCTCAGGGGGCTGAAGGGAGGGGTCACCATTATTGCAATCATAAATGAGTATTTGGAAGGTCAGACCCGAAACGCCTGCCCCAGCCTGGAGCGGAGGAGCTGTGCGGGAACGCCTCATCTTGGATTTTCCAATCCTCCCCCGACTGTCAGGCTCCAGCCGTGAATCACTCCTGGGCACGTGGCTAACACATGAACGCTGCAAAATATTTTGATGGAGGGGAACGGGGGTGGGAGCACGAGATAATCCAGCCAATTGTTCCCAGCCCTTCGAGTCCTGTGCCGAGGCATCGCAGCCTCCAGCATTTGCAAGGGCGTCTGTCCCAGAGCTCTCAGCCAGGATGAAAACTGGGATTTGGTGAATGAGGCAAAGCATTTGGTATCACAAGTCAGTGGGACTGGTATTTCCAGGAGCGAGCAAGGGTTGTGAGTAGAAATAGCTGCCCAGATCAAGCCCTGGCTCCTCGCAGTCTTCAGCTGATTGCTTCTCCCATTGGGAGGTTGAGTAGGCCCAAGTGGAAAAAGGAATCTGAAGAGGGGACCTCCTCAGCAGCTTCCCAAAGCTCCACATCCCCCAGGGACACGTGAGTGATGTTACTTATGGGTTGCTGCTTTTAACAGCCCTTGTTGTCTCCCCAACAGCTTCACAGAAGCCATGAAGAGCCAGCCGAAGCTGGAGGGCTGGGACTGCCACTGGACCTACTACTCAGGCTTGGCCATCTCGGCTGTAGGGACCTTGTTTGTCATCTCCAGCTTCTTAGCACTGGGATTCACCGGGACGTTCCTAGGTAAGCACTGAAAATCCAACAGCTTTACCAGAAAGTGCATTTGATCCTTGCAGGGATCTCTTGCTAGGGCACAGTCCTGTAGGACTTTCCTTGTCCTTGCCTTCAGGGCTGTTAGGTTTGGCATTATGATACCAAAGCAGGACCCAATCCTGCTCTTACCACAGAGGGGACGGCACAGTGGTTTTATACAGGAAATCCCGTCACCTCCAGCATCAAGCCTGGAGGTTTGGAGTGCAGCTGCTCACCTGCCAGCCCAAAAAGGGGCTCTTTCCCTCCAGAAAAGGGACCCCAAATTCAAGACCTCACAAGTGGTGCTGGCACAGCGAGTGTGAGCTGTCCAGCAGCCCTACTCCAAGCACCCACCTGCTCATCACACGTGCTGAAGCAGGATGTTGTTTGCTCTCCCCTCTGCAATAAACCTGATGTTCGTTGACAGATCCTTTTATCTCCCGCTTTATGGCAGAAGGCATTTTCCACTGTGCCTGCTTTCACATTTAGAGCGTAATTCTGTTAGCATTGTTGACTTTGAAAACATGCCAGTATGTGTGGAATTCATAAAAATAAAGTAGAGACAGGAACAATAAATATCCAAGGAAAGGGGCAGCTCCTGCTGGCTGAAATAATCACAGCCCCAGCTTTGACACCTCATTTAGGCTGTGCTTTTGCAAGTGCTTTACAAACCAAATTCAATTAGCTCCTGTGGCGTCGCTAGGAAGAAGAGAGGGATGTAATAAGCCTTCCTGGTTTCAAGTGGAGTTGCAAAGAAATGTGTTGAGTTGGCCGAAATCCTGCTGCCAGAAATAGAGCTCAGCACTCCTAAACATGTGCCCTCACCCTCGGTGTGCAGCCTCACTCCTGGCCCCCTGTCACACCCCTGTCCCTCAGCTACCGGGCACCAGCATCCTCCAGAATCACTGGCAGCCCCTGAAGTGATGTTGTGCCTGTGGAGGCATGTCCAGAAAGGCCAGGCACAGGAATACCCGTCAGCAAGAGCTGCTTGAGTGCTCCTGAAGTTCAGCCAGATCTGGAGCTGTTTACGTAAAGCCTGATTCATCCAACCAGGAGGATCCACTGGACTTGAACCGCTGGGAAAAAGCAAACAAGTGAGTCAGGCTCAGCGTAAGAGGTGAGAGGGCCCTGTCCCTCACATCTGGATCCCCCCAGGCAGGGAGAGGTGGGTGCTAGTGGTCCATGTAAGGCATTTCTGCTCCATCCTCCCTGCCACCACTGCCCTGGACTGACATGGCAAGGAGCAGCTCTCTTGGCTAGCCAGGCATGACAGGCACCAGGGCAGAGCTGAGTCACGGTGGGGACATGCCAGGAGCACATGCCAGTGCAGCCAGGCTGGCTCAGGACCTCTGCAGCACTGAGGCATGGCCCAGCTGAAGCCCCACAGAGGATCCATCCTTGGACTGGTAAGAGCTTCTCCACTCCACACAAGCCCCATGAGTCCAAATCAGCAAACTCTTAATGGAGAATGTCCCTCAGTGTGGTTTGTGGCTCAGCCAAGGGGAAGACAATGGGTCTGCAAGTCTCTGAGGATCTCATGTGGGATACTCTCTTGCTCAGGACTCTCTCAGGACTGGTACTTCAAAGATCCATGCAGGATTTTAGTGCTGCCCTGGTGCTGCAGAAGGAACAAGGACGCCAGATATCAAAGGGCTACACTGCTTAGGCAAGGAGGGGAATTCAGCTTCTTCTCACTGTCGACATCTGAGCTCAAGAGAAGTTTTGAGAGAGCCTCTGACAACAGGCACTTCAAAAATTACTGGAGCTGGATTTGACCCTTCGTGGGTTTTTCTACAGCAGTGACAGCTGAACCAGGCAGGGCACAGGGCTTCCTGTTGAATTCCTTCCTTGCAGCACATTTAGGCTTCGGAGCAGCTGCAGAACACTTTGTCTCTCTAGTGTGGGCTAAATGGTGCAGTGGGAGCTGTGTGAGTCACCCTTCCCCAGCAGTCTGGCTGTGCCACCCTATCTCCAGCACGGCAGCTCCAGCTCCAGATGCTGTTTGCAGCAGCTGGATGTGGCCCCTCTCCCTGGCAGAGCCATCCCTGGTGCCCTGTCTCTGTGCTGTGCCCTCACTGGGATTCAGGCATCACTTCGACACCCTCCTTTTTTTGCCATTTCCCAAAAAACACAGTGATGAGGGCTGGGCTTATCTCAAGGCTGAGGGCATGGAGAGGCTGCTTTGCCTGTCTGAGCCCATCTGCCTCATACCCCAGTGACATTTCTTCCAGCACTGACCAAGATTTCAAGTCAATCTGACTTGACCAAAGTCTGTGGCCAGGCCTGGAGAAGCCGACAACTCTCCGGGGTGAAGCAGAGGTGGTGCTCCAGCCCAGGTCAGGCTCCAGGCATTCTGGGGGACCTTACAGAGTGCCCTGAATGGCTTTTTGCTGCTGTGATCCCACCCTGAGCAGTGAGATGGCTGCACAAACCTCCAGCAAAAAATAGCTCCAATTAGGTGCCAAAGTGCCTCAGCTTGGCAATGAGCTGATTCCTGATTTGAGGGCTCAGCAAAGGCACAGGAGATGCCCAGGGTGATGCTGTGCAGCACAACACACAGACTTGTCCCTGAGCACCTCTCTGAACATAAACACATAGAAACCACCTCTCTGGTGGTCATGTTCATTGACCTGTGCAGGTTTAGAGGCAGAGATTACATTGGAAAAGCTCCTGGGGAGCTGCCTGTGTGCTCCTGCTCGTGGGGAGCCTGCCTGGAGGGTTGCACAGTCCCAGCAGTGCTGGGCACAGATAAGCCCCTGCCAGCCCCACGGACCCAAGGCTTTGTGTGAACCTCCTCAGTGCCAGTGCCATGTGGGGAATGAGGTGCTCAGCTCAAGGGCGAGGGCGGGCAGGGGATAATGAAGCATTTTGACACATAAGAAAGCACAGAAATGGGCTGTGGCAGGGGGTGGTGTGTTCTTTCTACCAGAACAATCTCAGAGATGTATTGCCAAGTAACTGTGAGAACATATAGTATGAATACAAGGCAATTATCTCACTTAGTGGCCTGCAGTTAAAACCCAAAAGCATTGTGTAATTGGGCAGGGGCTGTTTATCCTTAGAAATAAATGTTTTAGCACCATGTGAGGTCAAAGAAATAACACTCCGATCCAGGTAATAATAATAACCTTGAATAGTTTGCACTCCTGTAATGCCTTTCATCTGGATTTGTGAGCACTTTCTCACCATACATTAATCCTCACCACCCTCTGTGCTCTAAGAAAGACTGATGTTATGATCAGTGCACAATAGCACTTGGAGGGACAGAGGAGACTGGCCCAAGGTCAGGGAAGGGGCTGGCAGCAAAGGTGGGAGCTCAGCCCAGGGTGGTGGCAGTGCCCTGGGCTGAGGGACTGGCTGCTCCTCATGGATCAGTGGACTTGGAGCATGGATGGTGCAGTGGGCAGAAGGGAACAGAGCTGGGCAAGGGGCTGGAGCACCAGGAATAGCTGAAAGAGCTGGGGGGTGGGCTCAGCCTGGAGAAAAGGAGGTTCAGGGGGAACCTTTTGGCTCTCCACAACTCCCTGACAGGAGGGTGCAGCCAGAGAGGAGTCAGGGTCTGCTCCCAGAGAACGAGGGACAGGGCAAGAGGAAATGACCTCAAGTTGTACCAGGGGATGTTTACATTTGATGTCAGAAAAAATTCTTCACCAAAGGGGTTGTCAAGCCCTGGCACAGGCTGCCCAGGGCAGTGGAGGGATTTCAAAGTCATGTAGATGTGGTGCTTCGTGGTCTCACTTGTAAGACCAACAGAACCAGAGATCTGCATCCTGGCCCTTTACCCCTCTGAAATGTTGCTCACGAGCTGCACATCTCCTTGTCATTTCTTTCCCAAGCTCCTTTCAGGAGGGTGGAAGGATTGCTCCAAGGTAGATGGGAAGCTGGTTGGATGCTGACAGTTCTGAAAGCTTTCCTCATTACAGATGACAATCACCCATTATCATCATCATCACTGTGCCAATAACTGAGTGTTTTGTAGGCAGAGGTGCTATTTTCTGAAATTCTGAGAAATTCTCTGAGCTGTGAGATAAGGGTGACATTATGGATGAGGGCATTTGGTTGTGGTGGTCATGATGAAAACAGCTCCAAACAGCATTACACAGCACTGGGTTTATTTTCACATTAAATGGATTTAATCCCATGCACTTTCTCCCTTGCGGAGTGGCATTTGACAGGAAATTTTACAAATGACAAAACCAGAATTAACCAGCTGGGACCTGGAGAGCTGTGTCCTGATGAGGGACGTGGCTGCCACAACCTCATTGCAATGCAGGAGCCTTCCTCGTGGGCAAAGAGCCATTCCTGGAAAAGCTGATAGACACAGAGTAAACAAACAACTTATTTGTTGCTGTTTCCTCAGCCTGGAAGTCAGTGCTGAAACCCTTTGCTGTGAATCCCTGCCAGGGATGCCCTGTGGCACAGGGAGGGTGTCAGTGTGCCAAAGCCCCCCCCATGACTCCCAATTTCATGGAGCCTAACCAGAAGCTCTCTGCTTGCTCTTAGGTGATTACTTTGGCATCCTGATGGAGGAAAAAGTGACCAGCTTCCCCTTCAGCATCCTGGATAATCCCATGTACTGGGGCAGCACAGCCATCTACCTGGGCTGGTCCCTCATGTGAGTACGTGCCCCTACAAACACCTCTGGTTGTAGGGTCAGTGTGGGGGTCTCTTGGCAGGGCATGAGGTGCCAGGGTGCATTTGGGGCCAAAAAGGCACTCTGTGATGGCAGAGAAAGTGCAGCCTGCCCTGACTTCTGGCTCCCTGGCTATTTTTGTGCGTGGAAAATCTTGTGCTGTCTCGAAGCACTCGCAGCATTTGTTGTAGAAAAATAAATAGCGGCCAAGTGCTGGGGGAGAGGAGGCATCAGCAAATGCTCTGCAGCTGAACGAGGTCCTTGGCAGGCTCTGCACGTGGAAAAATCAACAGTCAGGGCCAAATTCATGCAGGGTGTCACTCGGCAGGGGCAGGGCACTGGTACTGGGGAGCAGTGTGACCCTGCAATTACTCTGAAAAAAGCAAAACAAGCCAAGCCACCCTTTCCCCCAGCCCAGGGTGAAAACACTTCCGAAACACTCCTTGTGTGATACAACACAGCTTAATAGCCTGCTTAGGAGGAAATGAATAGGCTGTAATTTAGCAGCAAATGAGCAATATACTCTATTCAGTGTAACAAGTTTGATGTGGTTTTCATTTAATATCACATTTTATTTATTTGCCCAGGAGGAAAAAAAAAAAAAAACAAAAACTGTCTGTGTTACTTCAGGAGCCCATGGAGTGGTGCAGGCTGTTATCACTGGGTATTTTGCACTGGTGCTGCTGACTGTGACCAGCTCTCCTCTGCTTGGGTGGAAAAAATGAAGTGCTTTGCCACATTCTGGTCATTTTTTCAGCCATGTGTGCAGCCCCTGGTAATAAGTAAAGCTGATGGTTTCTTTCCTGTCTCCACTGAGCCTTGTTGCTGTTAGTTCTGCACTTGAAATCCCCCCCGGTGCTGTCAGGGTTGGCTGCATGAGGCTGTTTCCCTTCCTGGCAGAACCACGGCACTGGATGGGGTTTAAATCCTGGGAAATGGTGCAGGATTTAAATGCCAAAGGGAGGCAGTGCTGGCCACAGGGTCTGCAGCAGCACCATGGAAATGTTTATGTTGCTGTGGGAAGTGGGGCAGAGCTGGGGCAGGATGAGTTCCCCCACACCACACTATGACCCCCACAGCAGCACAGAAGTAGGGATTTGGCCAGGAGGAATTATAGGGAGATCTTTATTTGTTTTAAAATCAGCATCAAACTACTTTCTAAAACCTTTGCAGAATCCACTGAAACCTCCTGAGCTGTTTCTGCCGCAGAGTCCCTTCTTCACCCCTCTCATTGTGCTCTTCCACCACAATTCTGGGCAAGAGCAGCTCCAGGCAGCTCAGGACAGCAGTGATTGCCTCCTTCTTCTCGTTAAAAGGCTGCCACCATTAAGGCCAGCGAGGCGTGACAAATAATTGCTGTGAACAAATTGCTGGAGCTGTGCAGAGTGGCACCAAGACACCACCCACCTGCCTGGGGGAAGCTCAGCACAGCCCTTCTCACGGTGGTTTTGGCTGTTTCTCTTCCCTGGGACCTCAGTTCATACAGTCACAGAATCATTTAGGTTGGAAAAGAATTATAAGATCATCGAGTCCAAGCATTAACCCAGCTCTGCCATGATCAGCACTAAAACGTGTCCCCAGATGCCACATTTGCATGGCTTTTAGATCCCTCCAGGGATGGTGACTCCACCACTGCCCTGGGTAGCTGTCCCAAGGCTTGACAGCACTTCCAGGGAAGAAATTTTCCCATTATCCAACCTAAACCTCCTGTGGGGAACCTCGAGGCCATTTCCTCTTTTTCTGTTGCTTGTATCCCTGGCTTCACCCTTCTGTCAGGGAGTTGGAGAGAGTGAAAAGGTTCCCCCCGAGCCTCCTTTTCTCCAGGCTGAGCCCCCCCCCCAGCCTCAGGTGCTGCTGGTGCTCCAGACCCATCCCCAGCTCTCTTCCCTTCTCTGGACACTCTCCATTGGCTGATTTTTTTGGGAGGTCCACACTTTCTCCTAAGGTTCCAGGGCTTTCAGAAGATGTCAGGTGTCTGCCCTCAGAGGCCAGAGCTGATGTCCCATCTCGGTGGCAGCAGGAGGGATGCTGGAGGAATCCTCCAGCTGTCTGATTCTGGCCAGACCTAAAACACAGAGCACATTTGTCCTCTCTTGGTGATGCATCACACTTCTTACCGTGGTGTCAGAACCCAAAGGATTGATCCTTTCTCATCCATAAGGGATGAAAACATCACACCAACCAGCCTGTCCTCTGACTCCAGTCCAGCCTTAAAAGCATCAAGTGACAACCCACAGCCATGGGGAGCTGCAGCAAGGCTGGGGACAGACAGACTTCCTACCCAAAAAAAAAAAAAAAAGTCCTAGCATGAAAACAAAACCTTCCTGACCGATTTGTCATCGCTGCTGCAATCAGATGAGGCCCAATATGTAGGTCAAACTCGTAAGAGGACAGGAACAGTTCACCCAAATGCTGCTCATCACCTGTGCTGAGCAGCCTCATTTCTCCTGCCAGACAAGTGGAGCATTCACTGTGTGGGGACAGCTTTGTGTGCCTCTGCTAGGGAAGAGTTCTAACTCACAGCAACAGGCTGTGTAAATCAGAGCTGGAGCTGCAGCCAAATGATGCAATTAGAGGTCTTGCTGTCAACAAACAATCATGTAAATTTGTTCTCTCTGATAGGAATCAAGAAGGAGACATGACTAAGCATGTAATAGCAGGGGCTTGGGAGAGAAGGAAGTTGCCTGAAGCTTTCTAATGAGGGAAAAAGTTATTGCAGAACGAAAATGGTGAAAAAGTGGAGATTTGTGGGTGCCTCTCCAGGGACTGCTGAGGCTGGGTGGTACCTGAAAGTGGCTCCAGTATGAGGTTTAGGTAGTTCAGTCTCTCTCTGCAGGTGTGTTTTCCCAGCAGCACAAGTCACCTTGCACCAGGCTTGTGGGATGTTTATCCTCATAAAATCACAGAATGGTTTGGCTTGAAAAAAACTTTAAAACTTATCTTAATTGTCCCCCTTAATTAGGACACTGGTGATTGCCTTTAACTGCTGGTGGCAGCTCTGAGAGGGATGAGAGCTGGCTGTCAGCAAATAAAGTATTTAGCTGGTCCTTAGTGGGGAAATGTGCAAGGCCAGGCTGGACAGGGTTTGGAGCAGGCTGGGATTGTGGAAGGTGTCCTTGCCCATGGCAGGGGTGGGATGAGATGAGGTTTGAGATCCTTTCCATTCAAAACCATTCTGTGATTCTACAATTCTATGACATCTCTCTCCGGAGCAGGAGGTGACGAGGATTTTTGGTCCCAAAGCTGTGGCCTCTGCTAAAAGGAGCAGCCATCTCCATTGTACCCTCAGTTCTTGGTCATCTCTCCCCATAGGCAGCCAGTGAGGAGCAGTGGTGGCATCGGTGCCCCGTGCTGTGCCTGGTGACATCTGGCTGGAGGACACATTCCTGAAACACCTTGAAACGGGTTTAAAAGTCAACCAAGCACCCAGCCCCAGTGCAGCACCCACCCCAGCACCCTTCCCAGGGCAGAATGGACCTTCCCATCCCTTTCCATGCCCATCCCTGCACTGGCTGAGCCACCACTTGGATGTGTACGATGCCATACACTGCTCTAGCTGCCTGGTGTCCCCTGTACCCTGGGTGGCACACCTTTTTGGGGCATCAGGCATTTCCCTCAGAGCACGGGCTGGGAGCTGCAGCCGTGTGTCAGCAGCTGCTCAGCCCTTAAACATCCCCATCATCTCAGGATTTAGCATCAAAGCAGGAGCTCTCATAGCAGAGCCGTGCAGGGATCAGACTTAAAAGAAGTCGCTGAAGTAGGCTGGGGAAGAGCCTTTGCCAAGTAACATCTGTCTAAGACAGTTAACATTAAGCACAAAAAAAAAACCCCAACCCTTTTGTTTGCTTCTGTTTAATGAGCGAGTGAGAGCTCTCTGCAGCCCAGTGTCTCATTTCACTTTCTCAACCAGGTCTTGCATAAGCCCATGTACTTACCTGATCTTTTCCTTCTCTTTCAAAACAGGCACGCCAGCCCAGCTGGCCTTTTGCTGACAGCTGTAGTGGCAATTTCCTACACAATCGCTGTGCTGTACGAGGGGTGAGTAGCTGTGCAGAACTGGAGAGCTTCTAATTATTTCTACCAGCTTTAACTCTCGAGGTTTCAGAGAACTGCACAAGTAAAGATGGGTTTTTTTTTCCAATTAATTCAGCGGGGAAGAATGAAAACAGAGGATTTTTTTTTCAATTGTTTTGATAATGGGCAGATTCCACTCTGAAGCTATTTGCTGACTTCTAGGAACATTTGTGCGTTTTTTTTATTTTTATCAAAATTGGGCTTTTTTTTCCTTTTGGGTGCCAGATTCTGTCTATAGAAGAACAATAAGGAGGGCAGTGAGAGGACTCATTGTGTCTCCAGAAGAGCCCCCTACAAGAAGCACTTGCATTTTGTAGTTCCTTGGATGGGCTTCTCTGCTGTTTTGCACCACAATGGCCCAGCCAGCAGCACAGGATGGAGCAGCACAAAATAACTCCCAGAAATAGCAGTTGTACTTCAGCAGTGAAAGGTCTTTTGTATTTGCAAGGGAGGAGGAGATGCAGAGAGCCGTGGTCTGCATGAGGGGGAGTCTGGGTGTGTGCTGAGCCTTGTCCTGCTCAGCACAGGGATGATCCTGTGCTCCACAATCCAGAGAGGCTGAAAACAGAATTGCCACAGCACAGGAATAGTCAGGCTGTGCCGACCTGTGAAGGACAAATTTTGTAGGCCCAAAGGTGAGCACTCAGTAGCCTTGATTTTAATTCTTCCTCCTTTCTTTTGCCCCTCTCTTTTGTCTCTGCCCCCTCTCTCCCCAAATTCCCATCCTCCCAACTACAGGCCTTTCACAGAGGAGATCTATCGGAGGAAGCAGAAGGGAGTGAAGAGCAAATAGCCCCAGGTACGTTTGCTGATGGGAGCATTTCAGGGGCTGCTTTGCTGGGCTCCCCACCAACAAGCACCCCTGCCTTCCCTTGGCTCCTCCAGAGCCCTTCCCACACTTCTCAAAGCATTTGAGCTTCAAGCCTCTGCAAAATCCCAGGCAGAGAGGCTTTTCACAGCAGCAGTTGTGTCCGCCTCTTGGCACCCAACCAGCAGCCCCCAAATTGTTTTGATTATACACTTGAGAATCAGTGCGAGGGAAAATTGCTGGGAAGCTTCGAGGCTCCAGGCTTAATCTGAATCAGGCAGAAAAATACAGCTATTGGCCATGGCAGGTGCTCCAGAGAGTGGCAGGGATGGTGTGAGAGGGCATGTATGCCTGCTCATCCCTCAGGGAAATCAGGCCTCCCTGCTCCAGCTGCTCCTTGCCTGAGCCAGGAACATTTCTGCCAGTGGGCTCGCCCTAAAACCTCAGCCCAGGCTTGTTTGGGGGACCAAAAGCTTCTCCAACAACGCAAGCTCCTGGCCAGGCTCCTTTCCTGGGGGTTCGTTGCCATCTTGGAACCCCCAGTGCATTTGCATGCTTGTTTTTGGAGAGCTGGGACAATCCCACGGCACTGCTGAGGTTTTGGCAGCACTGTGCTGCTGTGACAGAGCTGCTGTGGCACCAGTGAGGTCCCCAATGGACTCTTGTCCCTTTGCCTTTTGCAGGGCGCTCTCTGGGGTACCTCGTGCCTCTCCGGTCCCCACGCTGTCCGATTTGCCCATTTTCCTACTGAGATGTATCCTACTAATTAACCCAGCAATCCTTAATGAGCCGACGGAGCTCCCTGCAGCACTGGAAGTGACCAGAGGAACAGCCTGAGCGTGGTGGCAGCTCCTTGCCACAGCCCGTGGGAGATGGAGGTCCCTGTCCCCAGGGCTCTGTCCAGGTCACTGCAGCTCCCAATGCTCTCCCGGGAGTTCCACAGTGTGGGACCTGCCCACCTCTTCTCCCACACCGATTACTGGAGATCTGCAGGCAAAAAGGAATTCCCTTTGGACTGGAGGGAAAGCAGAGTAATGGTGGAAACACCGGGGGCCTTTCATAAGTGGGCTCTGAGTATGGAAGCACCAGCTCCAGCTGATCCTGAAGATCATCTGAAGGTGCAGCCTCAGAGCCACGAGAAGCAGACAAAGCTCAGGTCCAGCAATGGAGAGAGCTCAGGAGCCCCTGAGGATTCAAACACAGATGGGGAAGATGTTGTGAGCTCAACAACAGCAAAACCTGCTGCAAACCCAAAAACCAGCCCCTTCTTTTTTGGGAAAGGAACCTCCCCATCCAGAGCTGCATTTCCCACCCATGCAGAGCCCTGCAGCATCTCCACACTATTGCAAAGGCTCTGAGAAAAGTGACTGAAAAGCACAGGAGTGAGAATGTATGACCTAAAGCACACCCCAGTGGCATGGAGGGATGGCAGCTGTCCTGTGGGGAAGCCCCAGCATGGAGAAGACTCAGGGGAAGAGTCAATCCCTGTCTGCACTTCACAGATATCCCACCCCTGGCCACGTTGATGCCCCAGCCCCTCCTTGTCCCTGGGTCCACGTGAGGGTCCTGCTGCCTTTCCCACCACCCAGTGCCTTCCAGCTGTTTTCCACGGTCTTGCAGGGGCAGTGGGAGGGAGGGAGGAGAGGGCAGGGTTTGTTTCTGCCTTCCACACCGTGCAGCAGCCAGGTACGGATGTGCCCCTCCGCCCCTGCCGCCAGCCTGTCCCAAAATTGTCTAGTGCTGAATCCTGCCTTCAACAGAAAGATTCCAGAGGTGATGCTCCAGCCCCAGGCTCTGTTTTCACAGATTCCCAGAACAGTTTGAGAAATAAACTGTAAATGACCAGGTGCTGGAGAAGGGAGCTGTGCTGCTGCCGGCTCTGCGCGGGCACTGGAATGTGGCACCACATCTCAGCATCACACTGTCCCCTCCACAAAGGGTTCTCCCTCTTCTCAGTGTCACCTCTGTGAAACAGTTCCATTTCCTTTTGCTTTTACACATTGTAATTAACTCACCCTCCAGGCATTGCTCAGCAGAATTAAAAGTGTTGGTCTCTTTTCAGTCCGGCCTCCATTTCCTCTGGAAGGGCTCACAAATGCTGTGTTTGTGTTTCATCACTTCAGAACCATTACACATAGATTTATTTTTTTATTGCCATCTCAACTACCTTCCTCTCAAAGATTTGGGCATAGTATTTTATTTTTAGATAAGTTTCCACATTCCCTTCACAGCTAATGTTTATAGAGGGAGGCTAAACTGGCCCAGTACCCATGGCAACCATCGAGGAGAGGATACATTGCATTATTCAGACAATTTATGTCAGAGTTGCCAGTCCTGGCTCAAAGTCTCTGATGTCAATAAACTTGGATTTGTTGATAAGTGAAATCAGTATTTACTGAAGAAGCACGTGCTCATACGGGAAGAATTATTCCTAATGAGAGCACAGCCAGGGCTGTATTTGTGCTGTCTTGTTCTGGGGACCATGTGTGCCTTTCCCAGTCCCTTCTGCAAGGCCAGAAGAGACCCCAGTTGTACCATTCCCCTCCCCAGTCAATATCAGCCTCCTAAAATGTCTGTCACTGTAAACCACAGTGGTGGAGCTGCTTCCCATCCCATGCCCACAGCACCCCGTGAGCACAGAGATTTGGTGCTGTGCTGGGACTGGCTTCACACGCTCCTTCCCCCTTGATCTGCCATTTCCAGCACATGGTTTTTTTGGGGGGGCTATGCAAGACACATCCCTGGTTTTAGTAGCTCTTCCCACAGCAGCCAGCACGGATTAAATGTCTCTGCCTTCACACAACTGGTTCTGGCTGCCATAAAACTGGAGTTGGATATTTTAGAGGCACCTTCTCTCCTCCCTGAAGAGGGAAGGTGAGGAGCTGGAAGTTGATGTTTCAGCCCATCTCGTGGGGTCTGAGCCCACCTTTCTCCCTGGGGCAGGGGGTGGCCTTGGCCAGGGCTAGTCCCAGGTGTTGCTGTGCTGTTCCCTGGGGCTGCAGGGAGGGAAACACAGACACCATTATTTATGTTGTTTTAGGGTATTTAGCAGCAAGGAATTAGGGGACTCTCCTTGGTTATAAGGAAAAAAAAAAAAAAAGTGATTCCTCTCCAATTGCCTAATATTTCCAAGAATTGGAGATTACACAGGGAGGGGGTGAAACCTTCAGGCTGAGCACAAAGTGCTGGTGGTGTCACAGCTCTTTCCCCTCTTCCCAGCTGGGGCACATCCTGCATGGATGCAGGGGTGGATCTCGTGGCCAGGATCAGGACATGAGTCCTGCTGCTTCCAAAGGACAGACCTGCACTGTGCGACCCCCAGGACCAGCTGGTTGCAGCCCCAGCTCTGCAGTGGCACAGGCAGGAGCATCCAGCTCTTGCAAAGACATCAAGGACCAAATGAGGTCCCTGGAAATGGGGTCATGGGGCTGTTTTCATACCTTCATGCCTTCAAAATCCAGCATGGGGCTTTCTGGGCCCACTGGAGCTTGGCAGGGAGGTTGTTTGCAGCCTTGGGAATTGCTTCACGTGATGCTGTGTGCTGACACCACAGATAACACTTCCTTTGAAGTTTGGGATATTTCTCCAGAGCAAACACCAGGAAAGGAGAAACTAGTTAAATCTCAACTCCTACCTGGCAGGGACAGCAGGGTCACCCAGGTCATCGCTCTGTGCTGCCTCAGCTCTCCCCATCCCACCAGACAAGCTCTGTGCCCACCCTCATGGAGGTTTTCTCTGCGGGGTTGCTTGCATGGCTCCCCCAAACACATCTCCCTTCCATGGAACTGCACGTGGCAATTCCTTGGGATGAGAGGATCATCTCTGCAATAAACACCCCAGCCACAGGGATGAGGGGCCAGCTCCACAGGATGCTTCATCCAGGAACACTTCAGGAGGTGAAGGCTGCATCCTGTGGTCCTTTCCCTGATGGTGGTGACATCCAGGAGCAGGGACACATTCCCAAAGGCCCTTCTCTGCGCTGTGACCGCCTGTAACCCCCTGCCCCTGTTTGCTTTCGCCCAGGGAAGCTGCTCTGCCTTGCCCCAGGGCAGGGACGGCCATCGGCCCTTACGTGGCAAACAAACACAGAATAAACACCACACCATGGCAAACAAACACAGAATAAACGCGTGGTGCAATCGGGGTGGCACAAGTGGCACCGGCAGCACTGGGAATTCGCCATTCCCGCCCCGCTCCCGCTTGCTGAGCCTGCACTTGGGCTGGTTGGGAAGGTGGCAGGAAATGAGGGGCTCAGGGCTCTGGTGAGGGCTCCCAAACCCATCCCAGCTCTGAGGCAGAACCTTTTTTGCCAGTTGTTGGGATTTGATGTAAAAGCAAAGATGAACTTTGAGGTTTGGGGGCAGTTTGGGCGCTGCTTTATTTGGGATCCCTTAATCCAGTGAAGGTGGACAGGGGACATGACAGAATTTATATTTGTAGGGGAATAAAGCAGCCTGTTCTATCCCTGCTGTACAGGGAAAACAATCTGGACTTTAAATGCTCACAAAGCAATGGGGAAAAAGCCCTGGTGGGAAACTATTCTCATGTGGGAAACCCCCAGTGCTGGAGCCCAGACAAATTCCTAGGGCAGGATGGGGATCCCAGGGCTGAGCTGCGTGGGCTCTGCTGGCAGGTCCATGCTCAGGGATCTGGGACACAGGCAGCTCCCAACTCACTGGTGTCCAGGGAAAGCTTTGAAATTTCCCCCAGTGCTGAGAGAGCAGCAGCAGCACCCCATGGCCATTGTCCCCCTGCCCCAGGCATCACCCCCGTCAGGGACAGGGTGGAGAAGACTCCATCCAAGGCAGCCCAGCCCATTTCCACCCTCACTCCGGGGGCCCTTACGCACGGAGCTCCCACCATGAGGCAGAGGACAAGTTACCAGGCTGTTTTCTTTAATTTTCACACTCAAAAGCCGCTCCGAGACAGCCCGGTGAGCCATATCCTCCTTGGATCCTGTTTCAAAGGAAAAAAATGGCAGGAATGTGCTGCTTTTTCCATGTTGCGTTTTCTTCAGGAGGAGCTGTTTATGGAGCACAGCTCCTTTCCCAGTCAGGGGCGCAGGAGGGCTCAGAATCACCAGAGTCCTGGGAAGACGTCAGGGCCAGGCTCTGCCTGCTGGGATGGGAGCCTCGAGGGTCCTGGATTTGGCCACGGGCTCAGCCTTTGTCCAGCTCAACTCCCCAAATCCCAACCTCTCCACCCCTGCGCCGGCCTCAGCCCCTCCAGACCCTCAGGAGCAGATATGGGACCTGACAGGGAACAACATCTCCAGGCTCCGAGCCCTCAGCACTGCTCCTTCCTCTGCCAGCTCCTGCCTGGCACTGCCCACCCGGCTCCCTGCCTCCTCCTGGGCTTTCATTTCTGTCCTGCCAGCCCTGCCAACCATCACTATTTCCATGGGAACCTTCCTGAAATCTGCAGCAATGCATCCACTGGGGTCACCAAGCCTCCCTCTCCCCTGTGCCTCGCATTCCAAGCCCAGCTGGTGCCTATCTCTGCTTACAGGTGACATTTCCCTCTAATCCCAGAGAAGCTGAAGGAAACTCTGCTCCTTGGAAGGGAGCAGAAGGTGCTGGAGTTTGGGGACACATCCAGGACATGGAGACACCTTTGTTCATGCTGGCAGGTTGTTGCATGACCTGTGGGCAAGAGGATGGGGTGAAAGGAGGTGGAAACTGGGAGCAGGGGATTTCCAGGGTGCTCCTGGCTCGGAGCTGTGTCATGCTGAGCACAGGGATGGTGTCTCGAGGGACCTCTTGCCACTCCTTGCCTGGATAACTCCAGGAACTGGGGATTTGAGACATCTCAGGCTTTCGGATTCTCTGTTAATCAAATCCCAAGTGCTAAAAGGAATCAAGAGACATGAAAAGTGTTGCTAAAGAAGCAGGGGGTGGGGGAAGGAAACAAATAAAGCCACCCCCCAGTCCCCAGAGAAGGAGCAGCTTCTGCATCATATCTCATCTGGGAAAAATTATATTTTGGGAATTACGTGCTTCTTCTGAAAAGCCTTAAAGAGATTTAATAAAATGAGACAAGCTAATAATATAGGGAATGAATAGCAACCCTGGATGCTGCATCTTGATTTAATCAGATGCTTCTCCTCAGGGGGACAAGCAAGAACTATAGCTAAAGCCTCCCTTCCCTACCCAGCTGCTCCCCTCTTCCTCTGGCCATTCACTGCTTCTCCCACCCCAGGGGAGCAGCCAGGGCAGGATTTGGGGTCCCACAAGTCCCTGCTGTTCACCAGCAGCTGCTGGGAAATGCACAGCCCACGCTGGTTCTTTGGGAGCGGGGTAAGGAGCCGGACACCAGCTTGCAGTACAGCCCCCAGGGAGAGGGGCCCTGTCCAAAGAACAGTCCTGGGGGACAAAAGCAGGAATTAGGGAGCCAGGAGAGCTGGGCTTGGTTCCATGTGCGTGGTTGCTCCAGAGCCTGGGAATGCTGTGTGCTGCTGCAGTGGGGATGAGCCCTTGGTGGGATGTGGAGCATCTGATAAAGAGCTCATGTGGGATGTGCCCCTCTCCGTGGCTGGGACAGCTGCAGGGTCTGCACGTGCCAGGTGGGAAGGACACAAATGGCTCTTCCAGCCCTGTTTCACCGCTCAGACCCGCAGGACCCGGCCGTGAACCGAGGCCAGCCCGGCCCCGGGGGGATGATCCTTCCCAGCTCCGCAGCACACTCAGAAACCAAACTCATGTTCTGATGTAATTGTCCTTTTCCGAGTATCCCCCGCTCGCCCGTCCCTGTGCTGGGCACCTCGGTGCCGCTCCTGCTTCCTGGAACATTTTGCTTCCTACATTTCTGCCGTGGTGCTGTGCTGCGAGCTCTGTTTTGCTGCTGCACAGTTCGTCCAAGCCAGGCCCTGGGGAGCCGTGTGTTCTGTCGCCGGGATGTTTGTGTGACTTTCGTGGAATTTCCTTTCCTCAGCCACTTGCTCACGGACACAGGCTGGGTTTTGCTGGTTGGCAGGTGGCTGGTAAACCGAGGAGGGTGAAAATAGGGAGGGAAACAGCAAGAAAACAAGGACTGATCTGTGCTGAAGGTGATTGCATTAAAGGTGTCACTGGGGTTCGTGCAGAACATCCTGCCTGTGGCTCTGGCTGTGCTGAGCAGCCGCATGAAAGTGATTCTATCCTCCAAAACCAGGCAAGGAGCAAAACATCCCACAAATAGCAGGGACAAACTCTGGCAGCCGTGGGGGAAATGCCCTTTTACCTGCCTCTGCTTAAGCCTTGGGCTATTTGCAGTCAGGTCAGAAATAGGTGGTGATTTGTGAAAGAGTCATAACTGTGGGAAGGCTTTGCCTTGCAGTGAGGTGGATCCTTTATCATCAATCACTGGCAGCGGCTCCCAGCAAATGGGCTTTGCTCCTGCAGGAGATGAGTTTCTAGATGAGCCTGGGAGAACTCAGCTAATGCTGTGTAATGCTCCCTGCTCAGGCTCTGCGTGACTCCATGAGGAGCTGGGCTCTGGGATGGCACAGGCAGTGCCCACGAACTATTCTCTGGGAGCTCCCACCACCAGCAGCTCTCCACCCACCCCAGGTCCCTGACATCCTGTCCTTGCTGTCAGCGGGTCCCTGCCTCTGGTCCCACTCCACCAAGCCCACAGCATCCCAGTGCACATCTGTCTCCTGGCATGCTCTGCCCAAAGAGCTGTTTAGAAGGAGCAAATGGATTTTTTTCCTGTCAGCCAGGAGCAGGTTTCAAGCAGGCTATTTTTACCTGTTCCTGACTCTATTAATAGTTGTACGACCAGCAATAAATGCTGATCGAGATATTCGATTTGTCTGTCCTCCAGAGGTTGCCGCTTCCTATTCCCCCTGTTGTTTCCCATCAACCGCTTCAATTAAATGATCTTTTTGTTATTTGGGGTGATACATTTGGGCTTTGTGTTCGGCTATTAAACTTCTTTGCTGTCTCACACACAGATGAATAAACACAGGAAACTGTCCCACTTTCTCTCCTCCAAGCGTCCTTGTGCCTCCGGGCAGGATGTTTCCCTGCGGGCAGGGACGGTGTTGTTTGAGTTGCTGCTCCCTTCCAGACAGCCACAGACAGCCACAATCCCTCTGTAAGCCTTCCAAGGGTGTTTAAATTAATATCCGAGGGTGACACCACACTCAGGGGAGATGAGAAGCTCAGCACCATCCATTTCCCAAGTGGTGCTGATGAAAGGCACCACTCTGCCAGTCTGTGTGTTCTGGCTGTCCCTGAGGTCTCTCTCTGTGTTACAGGTGAGGCTTCTGCTGCTCTGAACCTTACTGAAGCATCACCTTTTGCTATTTTTTTTTTTTTTTTTTTTGTAAGTGGGGTTTTTAATATATTTTTTTAAATTATTATTTTATTTTTATCATAGAACAGGCTGGGTTGGAAGGGACCTTAAAGCTCATCTTGTACCACACCTTCTCCTAAACAAGATTGCTCCAAATCCCGTCCTACCTGGCCTTGGATGCTTCCAGCGATGGGTGCAGCTGCTCTGGGCAACCTATTCCAGTGCCTCACCACCCTCAGAGGGAAGAATTTCTTCCCAATATCCCGTCTAATTCTGCTGTCTGTTAACGTGAAGCCATTCCCCCTTGTCCTGTCCCTCCATCCCGTGTCCAAAGTCCCTCTCCATCTCTCTTGGAGCACCTTTAGTCACTGGAAGGGGCTCTGAGGTCTCTCCGGAGCTTTCCATTCCCCAGGGTGATCATTCCCAGTTCTCCCAGTATGGCACTGCTCCCATTCCTATTCTCATTCCCATTCCCGCTCCCGTTCCCATTCCAATTCCCATTTCCATTCCCATTCCCGTTCCCGCTCCCATTCCCATCCCCATCCCCATTCCCATCCCCATCCCCATCCCCATCCCCATTCCCGCTCCCGCTCCCGTTCCCATTCCCATTCCCCTCCCCATTCCCGCTCCCGTTCCCATTCCCGTTCCCATTCCCATCCCCATTCCCGCTCCCGTTCCCATTCCCATTCCCATTCCCATTCCCATTCCCATTCCCATTCCCGTTCCCATTCCCGTTCCCCTTCCCGGCCCTGCACGCGCTGCCGCCGGCCGGACTCTCGCCTGTCCCCTAGCGGGGAGAATTGGCGGTGCAGCGGCCCCGCTCGGCGCCCGGCACCGGGATCGGGATCGGGATCGGGATCGAGATCGGGGTCGGGATCGGGATCGGGATCGGGGTCGGGGTCGGGGTCGGGGTCGGGGTCGGGGTCAAGGGAAGCCGCCGTCCCAAGAGCCTCTGTGAAGGTGTCACCGCGCCGTCCCCAGCCTGCGCTGCAGCCCTCGGTGGGACCGAGACTTCTCTCGGCTCCCGGCCCCGCGCACCGGAGCTCGCACCGAAAGGGGTCTTTTCTCCGGTCTTTCGGGCATTTGCACCGGGAAAGTGTAAAACAGGGCAAAACCACGGCAGGGAGTGGTGTGGGACCCTCTGCACCCCCCGGCCCCCGTTCCTGCAGCTCGGGGTCACCCCATTCCCCGAGCCCCCGGAGCCCCGAACCGGCTGCGGGGCGCTGGGGGTCTGCACCGGGCTGAGAACGGGACGGGTACAAAGCACCGGGAGCCCGTGCGGGGATGCAAAGAGATCTGTTAGCAAACGGCACTGTGAAAGGGACCGGGAGTGCGAGCGGGAGTTCGAAGCACCAGAGTTCCAATCGGGCTGCGAACGGCACCGGACTGTAAATCCGGTGATTGCTCCGGGAGCGCAAACCGGGATGGGAACGGGACCTGTCTGTGCACCCGCGGGAGTGCAAACCGGGATGGGAACGGGACCTGTCTGTGCACCCGCGGGAGTGCGAACCGGGATGGGAACGGGACCTGTCTGTGCACCCGCAGGAGTGCAAACCGGGATGGGAACGGGACCTGTCTGTGCACCCGCGGGAGTGCAAACCGGGATGGGAACGGGACCTGTCTGTGCACCCGCGGGAGTGCGAACCGGGATGGGAACGGGACCGCGCTGCGCAGCAGCGGGAGCGCGAACGGGGCTGCGAACGGGACAGGGCTGCCAAGCACCCGCAGCCCCAACCGGGCTGTAAACAGGACCAGGCAACCGAGCCCCAGGAGTGCGAACGGGGCTGCGGACGGGAGCGGTGCGCGCAGCCCGGAGCCCGGCGGGTGGCGCGGGCCGGGCCGGGCGCGGAGCCGGGCGCTGACTCAGCCGCCGCCGCCCCGGGCCGTGACGCGCCGAGGGGCGGTCGCTGCCGGCTCCATATAACGCGGCGGCCGCCGTGCAGAGCTCACACCGACCCTTCCTGAGAGGGAAGAGGGGCTGAGCAGCCGGGCAGGCAGCGCCTTCCTCCTTCTCCTCGTCTCCTTCTCGGCGCAAGCTGCACTTTTGCCGGCGTCAATGAAACTGGCAGCGATGATCAAGAAGATGTGTCCCAGCGAGGCCGAGCTGAGCATCCCCGCCAAGAACTGCTACCGCATGGTCATCCTGGGCTCCTCCAAGGTGGGCAAGACGGCCATCGTCTCGCGCTTCCTCACTGGCCGCTTCGAGGAGCAATACACGCCCACCATCGAGGACTTCCACCGCAAGTTCTACAGCATCCGTGGTGAGGTGTACCAGCTCGACATCCTGGACACGTCGGGCAACCACCCCTTCCCAGCCATGCGCCGCCTCTCCATCCTCACAGGTACTTGTCAGGAGGTCCCTCTGCCAGATTCTTGCTCAGTTTGGGGATGTTTTTGCAGTCCTGGGAGGAGGGAGGTACGATTTTGTGTGCTCAAGTGGTTGGGCAGCTCTTCTTGGTGCTGCCTGGTCCTTCTTTCTCCAAGCCTGTATTTGGCTTAGGAGTGGGTCTCTCTGTGTCCCCATCCCTGCAACCGTCTCACGTTCCCTCTTTGTCCCCAGGAGATGTGTTCATCCTCGTGTTCAGCCTGGACAACCGAGACTCCTTTGAGGAGGTGCAGCGCCTGAAGCAGCAAATCCTGGAGACCAAGTCGTGCCTGAAGAACAAAACCAAGGAGAACATCGAGGTGCCCCTGGTCATCTGCGGCAACAAGGGCGACCGGGACTTTTACCGGGAGGTGCAGCCCCGGGAGATCGAGCAGCTGGTGGGAGGGGACCCCAAAAAATGTGCCTACTTCGAGATCTCAGCCAAGAGGAACAGCAGCCTGGACCAGATGTTCCAGGCGCTCTTTGCCATGGCCAAGCTGCCCAGCGAGATGAGCCCCGACCTGCACCGCAAGGTCTCGGTCCAGTACTGCGACATCCTGCACAAGAAGGCTCTGAAAGGCAAAAAGCTGCTGAAGGAGGGGGGCCGGGGCGGCACGGAGGAGGCGTACGGCATCGTGGCCCCCTTCGCCCGGCGGCCCAGCGTGCACAGCGACCTCATGTACATCCGGGAGAAAGCCATCGGCGGCGGGCACGGCAAGGAGAAGGATCGCTGCGTGATCAGCTAGGAGCCCCCGCTCGCCACGGGAAAGAAGGAAGGAAGGAAAGAAGGAAAGGAGGGGGGAAAGATGCTCGTTTCCGAATTGACTTTGGGCAGGTGCCCACCCGGGCAGAGAGGGCGTCGCCTCTCCCCCAGCCTCCCTCCTCCCGCTTTCATCATGTCCCTCCCTGGGGGTGCATTTTGGGAGCGAGGGATGCGAAGGGGGAGGCTTTGGAGGGCAGGAGGGGATGTTACTGGGAACAGCCTCCTCCTCTGGGCAAAGAGACTGGGAAAGGGTGAGCTGCTGGGCAGCCAGGTGGGAGGATGAGTGTGGAGGGAAAGACCTTGGTGTTTCTTTCCCTCCCAAACCACCCAGCCTCAGGCACTGCTTTCAGGAGGGAGAGCAGGGGCCTGGCCAGCACCTGCCTGGGGCTTTGGGGTTGGTTCTTGATTTTTTTTTTTTTTTTTCCAACTTGAGAAGCTGTGCACGGACTCTGGCTCTGTGTTGTGTGTTCATCTGTGTCTGCAAAACACATGCAGAAGACACTCCTAAGCTGTTGCAAATACATTGCAGAGTTACAGCCCCGATGGACCAAAAAACTGACTCTTGTTTACATTTGTCTTGTTTAATTTGCAAGATTTCGGGAGGGTGGGGGGAGCGGGAAGGGTTTTACAAAAAAAATAATAGGCACTTTATGTAGGTATTGTTTGTCATTGACATGAACAAAAAAAAAAATCTTCAAGTGTTTCTACCGTGGGTGAAACTTGATGTTTTATTTTTTCTACAAATCAATAAAATCTTTTTAAAAATTACACCTGTGGGTTTGCCTTTGCTTCCTTGCCCTATCCCATAGCCAAGCCTGCTCAACAAAAGGCCTGAGCTCCGAGGTGGCAAAACCAGCCTCTCACTCCAGCCCTGTATTGCTCCATTTTCTCTGACTCCCAGTGCAAAGGTTCCCGCCTCTGCAAGCCGCCGGGGTTTTGCCACACAGGGTAACGAGGGGCCAGGCAGGGAGTTGCTCACTCCAAGGGGTCACTGAGCCAGCACTCTTTCCTCACTCCACTACGCCGAGTGACGGTGCTGCCAGCCCCATGACACGCCGGGCATGGCATGTCACTGCCTGCAGTCACCCAGCAAACTGACATCACTTCGTTATAAAGAGCTGATTGTGTTTCATGCTCTTTGATGATTAACTAAGCACACTTTAATGATGTCAACACAGACTGATTCATTGGCACCCCAGCTGGGATATTGTTTTTACTCTGCAATATGAGTAAAGGAAGTACTGTGCTCGAAAGGTCACCTTTACATCTGATGGTTTTTAATCTCTTCCCAATAACAAGTTGCAGTAATCATTGCTAGAAGTGAAAGGGAAAGAGGATCACTCTTCAAAGAAAGCTCGTTTTCAACCTCCGCTTTCCCCTCATGCAGCAGCACAAATCTGTGTTTAGTACATATTAATGGTAAAAAAAAAAAAAAATCATATTGAAGCCACAAAACAACGGTGGGGGAATGAGGCTGCAAAGAAAACCATCTCTAAGCAAACCCTCTCAGTTTCACTTGAAACTTGGATTCAAGTTGACAGAGTTAACTTGTTCCTCAACTAAGTGCCAGACATTTCTTTGGCAACAAGTTGCTTCTTCCAGCTCTGCCTATGCCTGATTTCACAGGAACAGCAACTGGCAAAAGAATGGAAAACATCGTCCAGGCATGAGACACAGGAATTTATTGAGCTGGGACAGGCAATGGCTGATGGAAAGGCAATTTCAGTAATAAAAAATGTGTACATTGTGCTTTGTTTATCTCGGTGTTCTGCTTTACTCAGAGTTTACACACTGGCACCTTCCCAAAGAAAGTACTAGTACAGTATCTCAGTGGGGACAGAGTAAATCTCTGAGCTACAGGTGAATTGCAACCATCCCACTGGGCAGAATTACCTGTTCCAGCTGCTCAAATGTTTGTGGTTGTGGGAAGCCCCTGAATGTGGAACTTACCTGTCCTGTTGAGCCTGACTTTAGTATGGACTAACTGAAAGCTTTTATCATTTATGCCCTTTGTTTTGATTCTTGCCCTTCCTCTGTTTTAGCAGGGAAAGACATTGGAGCTGGGCCCAGAATCCCATGTGCTGCCAACATCCTGCCCCTGCCCTGCCCACATCCACTCAGTGAACACAAGAGGGGCGATTTGGAATTTATAAATCTTTATTTGACTCATCTCAGACACAACCACCAATTGTTTAAAAAGAGAAATACAGAAGTAACTGAAAGCAATCATTCCGATTCCAACACACAGGGAATGGAAAGTGTACCAGAGACTCTTTCCAGGAGCAGGGCCAAACAGTTCATGCTTCCCTCTTACGTTCCCTTTTGATGTTTGGCCATTTTTAAGTAAAAAAAAAAAAATTGCAGAAATGCCCCCTTTTTCACAAGCAGGTACTTTGACCCCTAGTGAGGAGAAAGCAAAATGTCTCCTGCTTGTTTGAAAGTAAAAAAGAATGAACCCCACCCCGAGAGAAAAGAGGAGATGGGATATGTAAGTGCACAGTCCTGCAGCTGATCAAGGGAACGTGCTGCTGCCATCGTCCCAGGAGAGCACACGGTGTCCTGGCCCTGTGTCACACACCCATGGTCCACACAGGCGCAGCGCCGCAGCTCTGTAACCACAAAACCTAAAGAAAGAAATGTCAGCTTCTGCCACCCTGTTCAGCCTGGACAGGAGGTATCTCAGATCCAGAGAGTGGAGCTGTGTCTTTCCTACTCCTTGGGGATTTCAAACATGCAGAGGCTCTTGTACTTCTGTAGCAGCTCGTTTTTGGTCCGGACCTGCTCCCGCAGGTTCTGCAGCTGCTGCTGCTGCTGCTCTGGGCTCACCCCAATGCCAGGCATGGTGCTGATCAGCTTCCTCATCTCCTGGAACTTGTTCTTGAGCTCATTCAGTACTTGGTGAACATCCTGGCTGTCCTTGTCCATGCTGCAGAGGAGAGAAAATCGAGACACTGTGAATTCTCCTACTGAAAATGTTGTAATTTCCAATGCAACCAGGGTTTAAACTGGAATTCCCTGGGAAAATTGCTCTTGGTATCTAGCTACACACACCTGATTCACCTACCCCAGTAAAATGACACTGATGGATATAGGCTGGGTAGCTATGGGGCAACCTGGCTTCCTGCAAATTTCCAGCACACAATCCAGTCACCTCAGGATGCATCAATCAGGTTAGGAGCTGCTCTGCAGCTTTCAAACATCACCCTGGAGCAGGCTAAATTCTCCCTCTGAACTCCTGTATCTCTCTTTGGGGAAGGTAAGATTGCGTATGTGTTGTGTGTAGTCACCTGGAAAAAACGATCTCAGTCTCACCCGTGACCTGTTGCTGCTGTAATACAAAAAAAATCAATGTAGCCAAACAGCTTGACAGCAGAAAACAGAAACTGTTCCCCAAAGTGTCAGAGAGTATCCAAAGGCAGAGAAATTGGTACTTGGGAGCTTTCAAATGAGTCTCTGGGGATTTATACTTAATAAAAGAGAAGCAGTGGGGGTTTTTGGGTTGGTTTGTGGTGGTTTTTTTAAGAGCATCAGAATTGGCTCTGCAGCCAGCTCTGTGCTTTTCAAGGCTCAGTGTTGTCTGAGGCAGCGTCTGCCCTTGAACCCTCATTAGTATCTGACTCAGCTTTGTTAGCACCAGCAAGAAGTTTTACTGATTCCAGGCAAAAGCAAGTCCCTGCTTCCAGACTGCCTGTTAATAGGGAGAGCAGGATTCTAATGGTTTTTGAAAAACTGGGAGCCTGTTCAATAGCCAGACCTAAAAATAAATCTGCTTGGCATGACCAGGGCAGAGAGGTGCTCGATTATAACTTTGGGGAATCGTGACATGGCTGAGAGCAAAACTTTTAAGCAGATGGCCGCCGCTTGTTTCAAAAGCCTGTTGGAACAAAATATTCATTATTCCTTTCTAAATAAAACTGCAGCTGGTACTATAATGTCTCCCCATTATGCAGGCACTCAGGGCCAGGTCGGCAGTGGAAAAATACAGAAGCACACACACAACCAACCCCATGGCACATCTGGGGAAGGATGGGGTGACACTGCCTTTCATCCACCACAGCTGCAGGCTGGCTTTGACAGGGGTGTCCTTCCCACATCCCATCCCCTTCCCCACTCAAAGAGAACTGAGGCCTGTTGCCTGGTTGATCCAAAGGGATAAATATTTCAGGGTTGGTGGTTTTTTTTTAATCCTGATGGGTAGTTTTCCTGCATGAAGTGATTCCCTGTTTGGGGGCATGGAGATGTGGGAGTGGGAAGGTGTGGGAAGAGCCTGCAGCTGCCTGCACCAACACAGGATTCAACACAGCATCCAACCACAGCCTGTGCTGATACACTGGGCACAAAACCTGCCTTAAGGCACAGTGCCCTTCACCACACCAGCACAACCCACTGTTGGTAGAGCCACACAGTGGGACCTCAGCAGTGATGCTGTTGACTGTACGAGGCTGAAAACATCAGCAGACTCTGTTTAGGAAAACTTTCTCCAGACCCAAACAACAGGAAACAGCACCCATCCTTGAATGTCAGCAAATTTACGCGATACATCCTCGCTCCGGAGCACAGAGTCACCTTGGAGATGTGTCCTCACAGCTGAGTCAGTGTCAGAACAGCAGGGGTGGGCTCTGCCACTCGAGGCAGTGCTAGAGGACAGCCCGTTTGCCATCTGTCAGGGACAGGAGGCACAAGATCCCACCGCTGGCCACGGTGGTGCCACCTTTCTGCCACACTGTTCAGCCCTACGTCGGCTCAAGCTGCCCAGGAAACGCCAAACACAAAGCCAAGGGAGGTAGCTGGGCAGCAGGAGTGGGTGGCTCGGTGGGACAGGGCACAAGATATCCCTGGGACTGTCATCTGTGAGTCACTACAACCTGATCAGTGACACATCACAGTCTGGGAGGTGTCAGCCCGTGGCTACTGCCCACTTTGGTGATGTACACGCACACACCTGGCAGGGGATTTAGCCTCACTCTGTGGTCTGCACGGATCAGAGAGAATCAAGGTCAGGGGGCAGCTTGATGGCCTACACCTAGCACAGTGGGGAAATTTAGTGAAATTACAGTGTTTGTGTTTTCATGCCCATTCTGGACTGCTGTGTCAAAGGTATTAATTCCCATGGATTGGGCTGCTTGGGCTGCAGAGCCATTCAGGATGAACCTCCCTCACCTTTCAGACATGTTTGCTCCAAGTGAAACATCAGCAGGACACAAATCAGCTCCTCAATGAGTGCACAGGGAGAGGGCAGGAAGAAAGCAATTCATGCATCCCATGCCCACTGCCTCACCCTGCCCAGGTGAGAGCACAGAGCCTGCCTGGATGGATTTCCATGGCAGAGACATCCCCTTTCCAGGAATTCAGATGAGCACCTCTGGAGGGGTTATCCAGGCCCAGAAACACGTCAGTTCTCAGGACTCCTGTACCAGCAACTTTCACCTGTACAGTGCTTATCTTGAGCTGGGAAGAGAACAGTGTATGTCCCACTGAGGAAGCCATCCCCCTTTTTACATCTTCCCAGAAATGGGCTGCATTCCTGACGCACTGCCTGTACTTCCTGAGCTGTTATCAGCCAAAGAGTACAGTTCTCTGGAGCAATAACCCAGTGGACACACAGTGCTCCTGCTCTGGGGTTAGTGGTGGGGCAGTGTACCTGAGCCATGGGAGCACTTGCACTGCTCAGGTGACCCTGACACCACCCAGGCACTGGCACGACTCAGAGTGGAGATGCACTTGGGACTGCACCAGCTCCCTCCAACACTCTTCCCAGGAACTCCAGCTGAGAGAAAAAAGGGCAAAGGAGATGCTGGGAGGATGGAGAGCATCACTACAAGAGGGACCCCATTGCCCTGCTACCTCTTCAGGGCATCCTGGGGAAGTGAGGGCTGGGAGAGCATCACTTGAGGGAGGATCCAATAGCTCAGCTCACTGTTCAAGGCATTATGAGGATGCTAAGGATGAAAAAACAACTTAGAGGGCCCTGCTCCACATCCAGAGCATCCTGTGGATGCCGGGAGCCGGGTGAGCATCACTAAAGGGGGCATCCCACTGCCTCACTCCCTATCCATGGCATCCCCGAGGATGCTGTGACTGGGAGAACATCACCGGCGAGGGCACCCCTCAGCCCTGCTGCTCACGCAGGCCCGCCCGAGACCTCTGGTGTGAGGCAGCACCGTCCGAGCGGGGCGGCTGCGGCAGGGCCGTGGCTCTCGGCGGGGCGGGGGGGTGGCGGTGGCCGTGCCCGCCGTTACCATTTGATGATGTCGTGGACGAGCGGCAGGAAGGAGAACTCCTCCTGCGCGGGCGGCAGCGGCGGCGGCTTCTGCTCGGCGGGCGGCTCCGGCGGCGGCGGCTCCTCAGCGGCGCGGCCCGCGGGCCCGGACGCCATGGCGGGCCCGGCAGTGACGGAGCGGGGCGGGCCCGGCCTGGCTCCGCCTCACGGCCGCCAGAGCCCGCCGCCACGGCCCTCACGGAGCCTGGAGCCCGGCCGGGCGGCCGTGAGGGACGGGGAGAGGCGCCCCGCACTGTGATCCCGCTGAGCCCGCAGAGATCCCCTTGAAACTTCCAGTGATCCCCGCCGAAACTCCCGGCGATCCCCCCTAAACGCCTCCACAGTGATCCCGCCTGTGCACCAGTGATCCCCCTGCACCCCGCCAATGATCCCTCCTGAAGCCTCCAGTGATGCCCCTGAGACCCTCAGTGATCCCCCTAAAACCTCCAGTGATCTCCCTGAGACCCTCAGTGATCCCCTAAAACCTTCAGTGATCCCCCTGAGACCCTCAGTGATCCCCCGAAACCTCCAGTGATCCCCCTGAGACCCTCAGTGAAACCCCGAAACCTCCAGTGATCCCTCTGAGACCCTCAGTGAAACCCCGAAACCTCCAGTGATCCCTCTGAGACTCTCAGTGATCCTTCCTGAAACCTCTGGTGATCCCCCTGAGACCCTCAGTGACCCCCCTGAAACTTCCAGCGATCCCTCCCAAAACCCCCAGTGATCCCCTCTACATGCCTCCACAGTGATCCCACCTATACCCCAGTGATCCCCCTGAGATCCTTCAGTGATCCCCCCGATACCTCCAGTGATCACCCTGAGCCCCCCTCAGTGATCGTCCCCGTGCCCCTCTATTGCTTCTCCCCACACCCCCCAGAGATCCCCCTGCACCCCTCAGTGATCCCCCTGCGATCCCCAGGGATCCTCCCCTGACACCCCCACAATGATCCCACTTCCCACCCGAGCCCCACACAGGAGGTGGGGGGTTGGAGGAAGCAGAGATTGTGGAATCCCACACCCCAAGGGCAGGGTGAGGAGAAGGGGTGCCTGGAACCATCCAGATATCCCAGGAGCCATTCAGGGACCACATGAACCACCCAGAGGTCCCAGAAAACATCCGTGTGTCCCAGTAACCATCCAGGGATCCCAGGAACCACCCAGCGGTCCCAGGAGCTATCCATGGTCATGGCTCCCAGCCCCTCAGCACACTTGGATTGGTGTCCCAAGTCTCTATACATCCCTCTCTTGCAAGCCAAATCTGAGGGGGAAATTGCATTATTCTGTGTAAATAACCACAGCGGGGTTTCGCTTTCTCTTATACCCCAGCTTTCCAACATATTTTTTTGTTATTTGGAGTCCTCAGTTTGACTTTAATGCAAATGGGGGTTGGATGGCTTGGATGATGGGGATGTGATCCTTGAAATGCCTTAAGGACAGATGTTTACATGGGACCAGACTTTCTGCTCAAGGGAGGAAGCATGGCCAGCATCAGTTGCAGGGAAAGCAAGCTGGAGTGTTGGATGAGAGCCTGGGCTGGAGACTGGAGGAATCTGGAGGAAGAACAGAAGTGTGATGTCAGGGCTGGGACTGCTGTGAAGCTGGAAGAGGGAGAACAAGAGAAGAAGGCTAAGAGAGCTGGGGGTGCTCAGCCTGGAGAAGAGAGGACTCTGGGGAGACCTCAGAGCCCCTTCCACTACCTGAAGGGGATCCAAGAGAGCTGGAGAGGGACTTTGGACAGGGGCTGGAGTGACAGGACAAGGGGGAATGGCTTCCCACTGCCAGAGGGCAGGGTTACCTGGGATATTGGGAAAGAATTCTTCCCTCTGAGAGTAAGGCCCTGGCACAGGTTGTCCAGAGAAGCTGCCCCATCCCTGGAACTGTCAAAGCTATGCTGGACAAAGTTTGAAGCAACCTGGTTTAGCAGAAGGTGTCCCACGGCAGGGGATTGAAAGCAGGTGATTTTTAAAGTCCTTTCCAACCCAAACCATTCTGGGATTCTGTGAAGAAACGGAGCTCTGGTGTGACTGACCTGCAGGGGGAAGAGGTGGCTCGGGATGGTGAGTGGTCAAGGCTGGGAGAGGGAGGGTGATGCCCCTCTGCACCAAGCAGCCTCAGTTTGCTTCAGTGAAGTGGTGCCCTTGTGTTCAAACCCCTGTAACCACACAAAGCACCACAGCATGGATAATACCAGCCACAGTTGAGAGCTTTTTTTCCTGGTTTGGCTTAGACAAAATGCATTATTTAATTTTTCATATGAAATAGGCCTCCCTGCTCAATGGTTACAGGCTGAGGAGGACTAGGAAGGCAGTTTTCTTTTTTAAACCAATTTCTTTCTGAAAACAAACAGAGGCTATTTATACATCTAATGAGAATGCTGGCAACCATTTAAATTCGGGGGTATTGGCTGTTTGCTCTAAATATAGCAGATGCAATCGCTCACTTTGTTCCTACCGTCAGGAATAGATCCTGGTTCAGTAACTGATGCTGGAATGTGCAAAGGAGCCTGGGGGAGCCCAGGTTCCGCTGAGCAGATCCCTGTGGGAAGGCTGGTGGTATTTATGGCCCTTGACTGAGCCAAGCAGGAGGCACAGGATGCTGTGTCCTTCAGATGGGGCTGAATGGTTCATTTCTGCCTCTTTTTAAAGGCTGTTTCTAAAGCAGGAGTTGATTCAGGCTCTGTGGGGGACAGTTCCCTCAGTACTGTGCTGGTTTTAATTCTCCCCTTGGCTTTCTGGAGGAGGGCAGCAATAATTGCTGGGTTGCTGGATGCCTGCCTCTGATGTTTGAGTCAGGCAGTTGTTCCAGCAGGTGACAACATGCAGATACTATTCAGTACCTAAAGTGCTGTCAATCAGCATTTCTTTTTGCCTTTCAATTTCTGTTTGGAGTCTCGTGTTCCCAAAGAGCTGGAACACAGCTTGGTCTAGGTGGTGTGTCCCTGCCTCTTGCCTTCTCTTCCTTGTGGAAACAGCTCCTCCAGCTCCCCCAGGTGACCCACCTCAGTCCTTTGGGGCTTTTCATGTCTTGTGGCAAGTCCAGGGGACAGCAAAGGTATTTCACAGTCTGGTTAGAGTTTGAAAGGCTTCTCCACCACTGGAGATGCTGGTGAATTGGTCAGATGAGACTGTGTGGTCTCATCTGACCTCGTGTCAGCCTGCACGAGGGCACAGTGGACCTGTGGTCTGTAGCATGACAGTGTGTTCATATCCCTAATGAGGGCTGCAGGGAGAACTGAGAGCAGCTGACAAGCCTGGCAGGGAAGAGAAGATTTTTGATTTTCTGCATTGTGGGTGTGCACAGTGTTGACCTCAGGTGAGGAACAGTTCTGGTGTGCCCAAATCTTCACCTGTCCTTATGCAGCTCCAAGCTGTGAGACCTTTGTTCCAAAAGGGTGACTTTGGTGACCTTTGTTATGTCCTTGTAATGCAGCTCTTTCCAAATCCTTTGGCAGTTTTGTTGAGGTCTCCATCTCGGGTGCAAGGGCTGTGTCAGGAGGAGCTGGTGGTGCACCGCAGTTCTCCCTAATTTTCATTCTGGATTTTTTCACCCACTATCAGTTCCTCAGCAGAAGGGTTTGAATGAGCAACCTGTGAAAACTCCATGTGAGGCAGCTAAAGCATGAACAAAGACACTTAGTGATGAATGAAATTAATAATTTCCCCCTGGATTTGGTAATAAACCTGAAGTGCAAATGATCGACCTGTTCCTCAATTTAATCGTGGCTCTTTGTACAATTTATTTGCTGGACAGGCAGTGTCTGAAATGTGTGAATGTTTCCAAACCATCTGATTTTCTGTGTACATTCATTGCTCACCCAGACATTTCATTAACCCATTATCCTAAAACCCAGCTGATCAAATAATCCCTATCCAGCCTATCTTTTGTTATTGTCTGTTTCTTTATGATACCAATGTTATTCTTTCTTCTCCTGTTATTTCTGTACAGATTGTACCTCTCGTCCTCTTCCAAAGGGAACTTTTGAGGTATTTACCACCAGTTATTTAATTCAGCACCAGGTGACTCTGTGCCTTTCACTATTTCCTTACAATGACTTGATGTTTTTTATATTGATAGTCTGACATTTCACTGGGCTCCACTTCTTGCTGTTGGACCATCTGGAGCTTGTTGTGCTGTTGCCACCAGCTCTGTTATCGTTTTTTACTATGTGGCTATCACCAGGTTGAACTTTATCTCTTCCTCCTGCTCCTGCACTGCATCATTAGCTAGCTGAATTTTCTGTTTCAGTCTTGCTAAGCTGCCATGGTGGGATAAGTCTGTATTGCTCAGTCGGGGAGATGTTGTCAGGGTTGTGGCCACCTGGGAGGGGGTGATAGGAATGAGAAGTTACAGCTCCAGCCCTTGGCTGTGGTCAGGGCACCTTTTTGTTAGGTCATGGGTGTGATCCCACAACTGCTCAGGTTTGTGGCTAAGATCTCCCTAATTTTGACCAGATGTGAATTCAGTCTTGGGCTCTACCCTGTCTTGACTCCTGGGATCATTTCAGGCCCTGGTGTCTCAGTCTTCTCATGGGGCTGCTGATGGGAGAGGCAGGTCATAAGCCAAGCTTCATCCTTAGAAACCGTGTTTTACCAGAGGGATTTAGGCCCTGGATGTCTGGCTGCCCCAAACACTCAGCCCTGCACTCCCACGTGATCCCAGAGCTGCTGGTGCCCCAGGTGCCATTGAGATTTAACATCCAAACAAGCAGCACCAAAGACATCCACATCACCCTAATGCCTCCTGGAGTCACTGGCTGCTGGGGAAACTGGGCTGCCATGGGAGGTGGGCCATCATCCCATGAGATGCCACCTTGAGGAGAGCCCAGCATGCAGGACAGAGCCTGGGATAAGAGGTGGCACAGGGGGCTTGGCCAGGCTGCCTGTAGCCTGGGTGTCACTGCAGGGTATTGGCCTGGCCATGCAGGGCAGTGCTTCAGTGCTCCAAGCCTCGGGAGGTGAGTGGGGGTGATTCAAGGCCACAGGGAGTGTCCAGTGACCTCCCCGTGTTCTCCAATGCCACCCCACTGCTGACCAAACACAGAAGCTGGCCCAGGCCACCCCAGGGGAGGCACCCTGGCCATTTCGTGGGCAGAGGGAGCATCGAGGACTTCTTGCACAAGATCAGCTACGCAGAAACATGGATCGAGGAAAACACGCAGGCAGAGCGGCCGCAGCCTGGCCCAGCTCCAGCTGCAGGTGGCTCTGGAGCTCACTGTCTCCATTGGGCAGCTCTGTGATTGTGCAGCACCCCAGAGTGCTGAGTCCTGCGAGCCACCAGTCCCTGCAGAATCATCCCACAGCCAGGTTTGAACACTCCAAACTGTTTTCCACCCAGGGCAAAGGGAAAAGAGTCACCTTTCAGGAGCAAGAGAGGAACTTGGAGTGTGAATTTGAGGTGTCCCTGAGGAAACCTATGCCTGCAGAGAGAAGTGCCCTTGTTACCACTGGGCAAAAGCAGCCCTGGATCCCTGCTGGCTCCCGCCGCAGCGTGGTGAGTCAGCAACGTCCCTGCCATTATTTAGAAATAATGAGTGAGGCTCCGAACACGTGCGGCCAAAAACATGAGGCAGCAACAGTTTCACTCTCAATATGCAATCGTGGCCTTGAAGCAATGCTGCAAGAGCCTGCACTGAAGGGCAAGGCTCAGCCCAGGCAAGGCTTTCTCTCCTGAGCTCCTGGATGCATACCCAGCATGTTGGGAAGGTGTTGGATTGGGACAGCACATATGTGTGCATCCCTGTGCACACGCATCCATGTGTGCTTGTACATTCCTGGGTGGATCCCTGGGCGCATCCTGGTGCTCTTGTGTCCCTGTGCTTGTGCATCCATGGATCCCAGGGCACCACTGCCCTGCACAAGGACACTGTGGGCGTCACGGAGGACAGATAAATTTACCTGGATGCACACAGTAGACACTCACTAACAGGGTCACATTAAGGACATTAATGAAATCCCAGCTTCCTTTCTTGGAGTCAGTCCTTATTCTCCTAAAGTGGGTCAGGCTTTGTTTGTGTTTGTCAGGGTCCCTTCAAGTGTGGCAGAAAAAGCCATTACCTGATGCTGGAGCCCTTCAAAATATTTCTCTTGGGTTGCTTAAAACACAGGGAGAGGAAAGGAGCTTTGTTCAGACTTTGTTTTGGCACCACAGAAAAAGCATCTGGTGAAGATTTTAGCCCATCCTTCACTTGAATTGCAAACAACATTTTGCTATAATTGGCCTAATTACTGAAATGAGACAAAATTTATATGGGCTTTGCAAGATCAGTCAGGTGTCCTCAAAGAATATTTTTACGCAGCAGAGCAGTGGGTTTCTGAGGCAGCACTGGCACTGTGGGAGACACATCTTGGGAAGTGGAGAAGTCTCCCTCCAGCTCCAGTGAGAAACCATTTAATCCCTCTCCTGACGGGGAATGGTGCATCTCTGCAGGGCCATGGCAAGAGCAGTGTTTTGCTGAGCCTTTCTCCTCCTGACCCTGGGCTTTGTGAGCCCTGGGCATCCCCAGGATTCTGCCATCCCCACCTGGAGTAGCCTGTCCCCCTCCTCAGCCACACCAGCAGGTCCCACCTGGTTCTGGCACTGGCATCCATGAGTGGTTTGTCATAGTCATGTGTCCCTGGCCCCAAGGATCCCTGTTTGCCAAGGGCTTAATGTTTAGCTGCTAATAAACAAGGCGTATCGGGGAGGTTTTGATGACCAGGTAGCTAAACTTTCCTGCGAAGTTTGCTTTCCTGCGAAGTTTGCTGATTCTTGTGGCACAAACAAGGCCAGGACGTGGTGACATTTTTGTCTCAGATAAAGTTTTAGAAGTTTCCCAGAGCAGGCTTCCAGCATTGCTCCAGCTCCTACTCCCTCACTCCTGGGCATTCCTTCAGTTGGTGATCCAGTGCTCAGCCATGTCCCATCCTGCCCAAAAGCTTTCTCTCCATCCTGGCTGCACACTGATTTATCCAAGGAGGAGTTGTTTATTGGGATTGGATTGGTTTGAGGGTTTGGCTCTAAGCAGCTGCAGGGGAATCAAAATAAGGTTTTCAAACAATGTCAAGGGGGAAAAGAAAAACCCTCCTTGTTGTTCTGATTTGAGAAATGAGTGAATTTGTCCTTCCTGCCTTTTCCCCATGGGCATTTGTCAGCCAAAACCCTGACTTTTTTCCCCAAAGGAATATGCATTAAAGCCCAGCTCAGCAGCTGCCGGCCATCTCAGTGACCATTGGGAGCCCATGGCTTGATCCAGCCTGGAGCCAGATTTGCCATTTTCTACTTTGTGGATTAGCTGAGCTCATTCTGGCTTCTCTTGTGGGGGCATCCAGCAGAGAGGGAGGCCGGAGAATCACTGAAAGCATCTCAATCCCTAACACCATCCTCTTACCCCAGTGTGGCTCAGCTCCATTCATCATTGATCCAAAGGCAAACAAATGTCATTAGAGAGGGACATTTGGCATTCAGGTAAACACTGACCCATCCTCACCCTCACTTCCATGCAAAAGCAGCCCACTTGGCACTGCAGGAAGCTCTTGGGCTGCAGGCAGGCTGGGCACTGCAACTCTCCCACCCAGGGATTACACCAGGACCTGGCTGCTGGCCGGCCCGTTCCGGCATCTCTCAGCAGCTGCAGAGATAATTGCCATAAGTCTAATTGTTCCTGCTGGATAACGAGTATTTTGCATCATCATCCCCAGCTGCCGAGAGCATCATCCGAGTTGCTATTTCAGGGCTGGAAAGCAGCTCCTCTGAGCCAGGAAAGGCCAAACCAGGCTGGATCTGGGCACCTGAAAGCAAAGTCCGCATGCTGAGTGTCCCCTGACCACAGTGCCGGTTTGCCGGGCTGCTTTGTTACTGTGCAGCTGCTGCTCAGAGTGTGATGAGCTGTGTGTGTTCTGGTGGTGTCCCTGGTTTTGGACAATGCCATTGCAGGCAGCAGGGTTTGTCACAGCCTCCCCACCCTGTTCCTTCAGGCAGACCTGCTCCATGCTGCCAGGACACGCGGCCGGCCGCGGGGGGACCGCAGCAAGCGTCACCCTCTCCCCCCATGCGATGGGTTGGATGAAGCAGCCACGTGGCAGGAACCCCTGACTGGGCATTGATTTCTCCTCCATCAACAAGCACTCCACAAGACTCGAGGATCCACCAGCTCAGATCAGGGCTGCTCAAGTGCACGAGGCTGGCTTGGCAGCAGGGACGGCATTTGAACAAGGCAGGAACGTGGTGCTTCTCTCCCTGCACCCCATCTGGCACCTGGAATGGCTGCTGGTAATTGCTCCGTGCTGCAGGATGTATTGAGCAGCCAGCTGTGGCATTCCTACTCTGCTCATGCTCACAAACATGTGGGTTTGAGGCAGCGTCAGCAGAGGCTGTGCATCCCATCCATCCCATCCCAACCCACAGCTCCCTGCTCAGTCCTGGGCTCTGCACCTCACTTGCTTTTCCCTTCTCCACAAACCAGCTGCAGACAACTGTCAAGTGCAAACTTTGTTGTCAGAGCAGCACCCCTTGAATTAACCCTCCTGCCATGGTGGCTGGAAGGGGTTTGAGGACATCCACATGGCATAAAGATGTCAGGCAAAAGGGTTTGGCTGCCAGGTTGTCACTTACGCCCTTCATGTAATACACAAACCCCTGGAAATGAGTTTGCAAAAGATGGTGCTGAGTTTGCCTTGGGAAGGGGTGGTTTGGGATTTGAGATAAGAGTCCTACGAGCTGGCTGGGAAAGGAGAGAGAGGAAAATATGCGTCGAGGCAAGAAAGGGGAGAGATAAGTGACACACCTGGGCTGGGAGCATGAAGCCAATGGCCTTCCTGGCACCATGGGGCTGCAGGGTGGCCAGAACCAGGCTGTGAAAGCCTTGGATGGAGCTGGCCCTGTGGCAAAGCCTGCTTGCTGGCCAGGATTGGGAGCCCTCTGCCAAAACTGCAGAGAGAAGGGAGGAGGCAGCCCCAGCCAGGGACCTGCTCCGGCTCCTAAGGGCTGCGGGGAACGGGTGATGGGGATGATGCCCCCAGATTCATGCACCTGCACCCCACTCTCTGTTCCATTCCCTGCCAGTGCTGCCATCCCAGGGCATGGGGTGTGGTCTGCACCAGACCACATGGGTTAGATGTTAATCTTTCACCTTTGGGAACAATCTGCCTGTCATACCAACTTGAGCTTTTGGGGCTGGGGTAGTTTTGTACTGAAACCGCCTCTGCTGCTGCCCAGATGGGGATTTGGGTGGCCAAGATCACCCAAAGCAGTATCTTTGGGAGCCAGCTGGGTGCTCGTGGCCAATTTTATATGTCGTCTCCTAATTGCAATTCTTCATGTTCCCTCAAAGCAAAAGGCACAGTCAGCTGGAGGACGGGAAGTGCGGGGATCCGGCAGCAGTCGGGAGCTGCTGGCGAGGGGGCGGCTCCCGCTTTAGCAGGATCCCTTCTCCCCCACCAAACCAGCTGCTGGCATTTCTCCTGCCACCATCTCCGTCCTCCTCCCGTGGTGCCACATCCGCTCAGGCATCCTGGCAGGAAAACCGGGAGCTGGCAGCAGCTCCCTGTCCTTGACCCAGCACCGCCGCACCCCCGTGAGCACACAAACACTTCTCTTCTGCCAGCTCCCTATTTGCAGCACTGTATATACAGTATAATCCACCCACGGGCTAGCCAGGCTGTACTTGGCTGGGAAGGACAGAACATCCTTGTGATTCGAAAGGTCAAAATGAATGTCAATACGTTGTGAGCAAGAATGCCAAATTCGCCCTGGGGACACGGGGTGCTCATAGGGACCTGGCTGTTGGGTGTGCTGCTCCCCAACAACAGGCATGGGGTGCCCAAAATGCCTCTGCTCGCTGCAGGGTCAAGCAGGGCAACTATCCCTGAGAATAAGAATTTGATGGTGTGCTAACAGCTTTGTCTGTTCAGTCCACAGGTCCCTGTACCCTCTTTCTATGCCAGGATAGTGAGGGAGTGAGCAGGTTGTGATGCCTCTTCATGACATCCTCCCTGTCTCCTCCAGTTTCTGGCTCTGAAGCCCAAAACTGCCTCCTCCACAGGGCTCTGGTGCAGAATTTTCTTCCCAGGGCTTGGCTGTGGTTGAGGTCCATGGGCAAAACACAGCTGTTTGCTCTGATATCTGGAAGGCAGCAAATCCCAGTGAGCACCAGACCGGGAGAAACCACCCCTCCTCCTGTTCCCAGGTGAAGTGAAACTGCTGTCATTTCAAGCTGGGCTGGAGGAAGCTTGGCTTGAGTGGATGGCTGGGATTGATTTCCAAGTTACAGAGGCACTCGCGTGTCCCTTGAGCTCCCGGCCCTGTGCCTAACGATTTTCCCTGTTAATAATCTCCACTGAGCAGGCAGCAGTGGTGCAGGCACAGGGCACGGGGATGAGTAGGATCATTCAGAGCCTGACGTGGCAATGGCAGGTCCATGCTGTTCTCCCTGACATATGGATCCTTTCCATTCCTCCCCAGCCCATCCCAGCAGGAGTGCTGCCCACAGAGCCCTCGATGCCAGCAGCACCAGCCCCCCTAATGATGGCCCTATTTAATGAAAACAAAGCCTTCTCAGGGCTTGGGGAATTTGCAGGTGAATTAGGAAACTCCTTCACAGCGGCAGGGAAACTCCCAGGAGCTGATGGTGTTTTGCAGGAGGGGTTTGAAGGCTTTGGAGCTGTGCTGAGCACAGGGGTTCCATAGTGTGTCCTCCTGGAACATTGTGGAACATTCCAGAACTGTGGAATGGCCTGGATTAGACAGGACTTTACAAGTCATCCAGCTCCAATCCCCTGCCATGGGCAGGGGCACCTTCCACTATCCCAGGGGGCTCCAAGCTGCAACCTGGCCTTGGACACTTCCAGGAATCCAGGGGAAGCCACAGCTTTTCTGGGGAACCTGTGCCAGGGCCTCACCACCCCCACAGGGAAGAATTTCTTCCCAATATCCCATCTAACCCTGCCTTCTGGCAGTGGGAAGCCATTCCCTCTTGTCCTGTCATTCCCTGCCCTTATTCAAAGTCCCTCCCCAGCTCTCTTGGAGCCTCTTTAGGCACTGGAAGGGGCTCTGATGTCTCCCTGTCACCTTCTGTTTCCAGGCTGAACACCCCCAGCTCTCTCTCACCCCAGCCGTTCCCACAGCAGAGCTGCTCCAACCCTTGGAGCATCTTTGTGGTCTTCTCTGAACCTGCTCCAGCAGCTCCACATCTTTCTTCCCTTCCTTCTCCTGACGCAGTGCAGGAACAAGAACATGAACTTCTGCACAAGCTTCTCCAAGCACAGACTTTTGGGGACACCCCCAGATGTCACCATCCTGGTGTGTGCAGGAGGAGCAGTGGGACACTTCTGTCCCTGCTGGAGTCGAGGTCGGGGCAGGCGACGGGAGCTGGCAGCGCTGCCCAGCCTGGCAGGGCTCTCGTGGCCCCGACCTTTCTGGCTTTGAAAACAGGATGGGAACAAGACGCACTTTTGTTTTCAGTTTGGGAGCTGGAACGGGACCTTCAGGCTGTTCCTGGGATGTTACGGCCTCCGGGCTGTGGTGGGGGTGGGGATCAAGCTCTGACACCCCAGGCAACCTCATTGCTCCTTTGCATCCGTCCCATTTTGTCCATCGTCAGCAGATCCCAAAGCTGTCCCTGTCCTCTCCCACAGCCAGGCTGGCCGGGGAAGCTCCCCTGGGAGCACAAGCTGGGATGAGCAGCTCTCACTCAGCCTTCAGCTGGAAACCCCCCTGGCTCTCACCACGTGCTGACATGCTGGGGAGCCCAGGGAGGTCAGGGAGTTTGCGGTGCTGTTCCATGAAAAATGTGACTGTTGCCCTGGGTAGCACAGGGCACTCAACTAGAAAACCAGCATATAAGGATTTCAGGTGCCTGCACCTTGTCTCACCTCTAAAACCCAGCTCGTGGCCACCAAGGAGCTGCTGGCAGCGACCCTGGACTGTGCTGTGGGGACAGGGCTGGGGACAGGAGGGCAGGGAGCAGCTGGGGCTTGCAACAAGGCCATGCTTATGCTCACAAAATGGAGGAAAATGGGATTGAATTCCACATTCCACCATGAGCAGGTTGGCTGGTCCTTACTCAGGGATCAGGGGACTATGAGTCACAGAAACTAGGGACAATGTGACCCTGCACCAAAATCAAGAAGATCTCTGGGCATCTCTCCCTGCACAGGGCTGGCAGTGGCTCACTGCTCGATATCTCAGCCATGAGGTGGACACCCTCATCATCTGCTGTGGGTATTTTGTTCCTCTGGTGTGGCAAGGGAGATTTCTAGAAGAAAAAGTGAATCACTACCACCCCTGATGGCAGGAGGGGATCTGGCACTTTGTGGTCACCCACCGCCAGCCCCGGGACAACCCCAAGGACAAAAAACTCAGTCTCTCCACTTCCTGGCCCTGCTCCTTATCAACCTCCCACACCCACAAATGGAGAAATAATCTGCCTGGTTCCTGTGGAAGAGATTGTGAGCGGCCAGTGATGAGAAATCACACGGGTCCTGCCACGCTGGTGCATGTGCAGGCACACAGAGGCTACTGCAGCATTTCCCGGCAAAACCTTGGATTGTGCCAGTAACTCTCATGAGCTACTTTTGCTCGCCCTCCATGGTTTTCTGCCCCTTTTGTGTGCTGAGATTCCATTTAATCTCTTCACTGACAAATTCATACCACCTTTTGCAGTCTTGGGTTTCCTGTGGCAGTTGTCACAGCAGGAAAACAGGTTTTGTTTTTTTTTTAAAGAAAATCAAGATTCCCACATAATTTCTGCTGTGGGGACCTCAGGAGTTTACTAGGAAAACTAAACCTGATCTCAACTGCCTGTACCGTGGAAAGCCAGGGTGAGGCTGTTTGTGTGTCCTGTGGTGTTTGGTCCAAAATCTCCCCAAATCTGCCCAGATTCTTCTCCTGGCTGAGCCCAACCAAAGCTGAGTGAAGAAGTCCCCACAGGGCAGGAGCTGCTATGGGGCAGGGAACATTGGAGTTTGTAAAGCACAGAGCTGGGAAAGGGGCTAGGGAAGGAATGGGGACACCCAGGGCAACTCCATCCCTGTCCCCTTTGGCCACAGTCTCTCTTCAGGGCAGGAATACCCAGCATTTCCTTGAACCCCCAAACACAACATATTCCTGCCCTGTGTCCCCATTGCCCTGCTCAGTTCTTTTTCCTTGTGCTGATATGAGGATTCATGCAGAAGTCAGGTCAGGGACCAAATTCAGCTGGGAGTGTGTGCCCTGCCAAAGGTTTGTGCCCCGAGTTGTCCCTGCACGGGTCCGGCTGGATCGGTGCCGCCCCGAGGTGCTGCAGTGCCAGCACCCTCTGCTCCAGGGTCTTGTTTGTGTCTCTGGGTGACATTGTCCCTGTGAAAAACATGATCCTTGTTTTTGCTGCCTCAGGGCTGAACCGCTGCCCTCCCCAGGGACGGGTCCCTGAGTGCTGGCAGGGATTTATAGCCTGCCATGATTTATGGTGGAGGTGGAGCGGGACAGAGCTGTCACAGCCAGCACCAAAGGAACCCCAGCATTTGTCCAGCATGACCTTACCTGACCATGCAGGACAAAGCTCTGAGGTCAGAGGAGTGTCCCCTAAGGACAGAGGTGGCATCCACAGGACGGGTGACAGTGTGCATGTGTTCGGTCACCTGTTCCCCTCGTGGAAAAAAACCAGACATGATAATTTAAAATGCAAATTTTTGGCTCTAGTTCAGAAGTTTGCTCATCTGCCACATCCAGGAGGGATGTGGTAGGAGCTGGCACTGCCACAGGGTACACCAGGTGACCCAAAGACAAAGCAAGTCATGCAGAGTGGCAGCAGATGTGGTGTTGGACTCGGGGAAGTCACTCAGCAATAACACAAAGCAGAGGAGCTGTGGAAATACAGGGCTCCCAAGTAATTGGGATCTGGGACACTCTGGCCCCCAGGCACCTCTTCTCCTTACACCACCACCCTCCTCTGCAGAGAGGCAGGGAGGGGAGAGGGCAAAGCCAGCCCCAAGTGCCAACCCCAAATGCCAACCACTTCTCATTCCTCGATTGTCACTGCTCCCTTCCCATCCAGCTCCTCCTTACCCATGCGGGGCTCTGCAGCCAGACCAAACAACTCTTGCAGGGCTGCAGCCCAGACAATTAAATACATACAATACCAGCATCTTGTCTTCTGCAGAGTGTTGAAATCCAACCCTGGGTTCTCCCAGCCTGTCTCTGCCCTCCTCCTCCCCTCCTGGGTGAGAGGTCTGTGGTTGCTCAGCTCTGTTTGCTAACTGGGAATTTTCCCCCTCAAGCTGTTTCTTTATTTTCACTGCAAAGCGATGCATGACCACCTTGACTGAGAGCAGGTGAAAGTCCAGCACTGATGCCTGCACCAGTTCAGACCAGCAAGGAGCTGGGCATTCTCCTGGGGGGTGGGATCAACATGAAGGGACATGGAGAGGTCCCTGCAGTGGGATCAAGTGTGCAGATTTGGGGCCTGCCATGAGCTGGGGGACACTGAAGTGGTGGGACATGTGGGGTCACACCAAAGCTAGTGCTGCCTGGGGGAATGCTGGGGATCCCTTTCCTCTGGGGACCCCAGGTGGCTTCTGGGGCTGTCAGGATGGAGCTGTCCCCCTTCTAAACCTGGGACAGCATCACCACCATCCCTCCTGGGACAATTTGAGACAGTGGCTGGCCTTCCAAACAAAGAATCTTTGGTGATTAAATGACTCTTGAGCAGTTCCATACAAGACTGACAACCAGCCTGTGCTGAGCTCATGCTCTTCCAGCTGGGTTGCCACCAGCCAGTGAGTTATTGCAGGAGGAAAGAGAGGATTTAGCCTTCGTTTATCCTTGCTGCAAAAAGCTGGGTGTCTCTCCCCCAGCCCTGAGCATGGATCTGAGGCTGTGAGACCCTCCATGGCCCCCATGCATCCCTCACTGCCCTGCTCCTGCAAGGTCCCCACTGCCAGCCCAGTGTGTGGGAGCTCATGAGAACCCCCCGCACAATGCAAGCGTCTTCCAACACACTGCCCACTCACCAGAGTTTGGGCAGACCCTGGATTATCCCCATTTTGGGTCCTGCCCAGGTTGGCCTTGCTGCCCAGCCTGGCTGTGCAGAGGAATGGCAAACAATTCCAGCACAACAAGGGCTGTGCCAGCCCCGTCCCAGCCACCGGCTCTGGGAAATACCCAGTGAGCCCGCAGGGCTGTACTGGCAGGAGTGATACCGATCCCTGTGGCTGATAACAGCCTTTCACGGCTCTTAGCCAGGCTCTCTGGGAGAGGTGAAGCAGTTCAGCCTTCCACAGCCCTAAGGAGAGGAAAGGCAGGTGCAAACAGCTAAAAATTAGTTTGAGGAGAGCCAGAGCCATGCTGTGCCAAGCCCTGCTGTGTTCACAGTGGGTATCAAAGGCGGTGTTGCACCCCAGGAGAGCCCCTTTCCATGCCACATACCCCCCACTAACACTTTCCAACTCCTGTGCTCATTTTCAGCCAAATTACACTGGAGGTAGAAGTCAAAAGGCAATTTCTATGCACATCAGGAGAATTGCTGATGGAGGATAGAGAGGTGAGACAGCTCCTGCTGAGAAAAACGCTGCAGCGTGAGCCCAGCCCTTCACCAGACACCAGAGCAGCCGCCCGGAGGCCAAACTTCCCAGGAAATCTGGCTTCCTTGGGCTGGCTGCTCATGGTGTGGCTGGGTTTGTTTTGTTCTGGGCTTGAGATACCGGTGGGATGAAAAAAATGCTTTGTAAGTGTTGAATTAAAAGGATGATGCAAAAGCTGCAGGGTGCTTTGGCTGGGAAACGTGAGCGGCTCGCAGTCGGCCCTGACGGGGCTCAGGCTGTTTGGAGAACATGGGGTTTCTGTGATTAGGCTGCTCATATGACTCAATATATAACCACCAGTTACACACTAGATTTAATCTTGGGTCAAAAGTCATGGATAATTCAAACCGTGCAGAAAATGTTGATTGCCTGCTTGCCGGAGCTGTTTTTCTCTGCAATTCTTTGTTTGGGCTAAACAACCTCTGCAAAGCAAATGCAGCCTGGCTCAGGGCAAGAGTGGAGCCTGTCCTGGCTGGAGTAATCCCTATTCTCACTCCAGAAGGTGTCTGCTCTGCCTGCATCCCACATCCAACTTTCTGAATCTCATTTGATCTCATGCATTTGCTGTGGGGGAAAAATAAGGATGATTCACGCTCTAAACTTCCCATTGGAAGCATCACCTCAGTCCTCAGCCAAGTCACCTCACTGTTTGGGCAGTGAGGGTGCCTTCCTCACCCTGAGGGAGCAGGGTTGGGAATGCTGCCTGCCATGACACTGTAGCAAATTTGGTACCTTGCTCCCTGCATTCTATATTTCATTTAGTTCCTCTCAGGGACTGCCCCAGTTTCTTGGTTTGGGCAGTTTCTTTTCCGACCAAGTCACAAAAAACACTCTGGTGTCTGAAAGATGCCAGTGGGGATGGTTAGGAATGTTCTGCCTGGTTGGGTTTAATGAACAAAGGATTCCCAAGCAGGGTCCTGGAAACATTGATCAGGTCAAAGATCTCTGCCTGGGGTGGTGAGGGACTGGAACTGGAACAGCCCAGAGAAGCTGTGGGTGCCCCATCCCTGGGAGTGCCCAAAACCAGCTTGAACAGGACTTAGAGCAACCTGGGATAGTGAAAGGTGCCCCTGCCCATGGAAGGGGACTAGAACCCCATGACCTTCAAGGTCCCTTCCAACCCAGGCCATTCCATGATTCCATGATCTTGAGCTCTGAGGTTTGAGTGTGTTTGTGGGGAGTTTGCTGCTCCATGCCCCCATGAGCATGGAGCTCATGGAGCTCATTGTCCTTTCACTGCTTTCCAGAGGCAGCATCCCTGATTTCTGGTGGGTTGCTTCTCTGCTAAAAGCTTCACTGGGCAGGAAAGGGAGAAGCCATCCTTCAGCTGTTCAGAACCTTGCCTTGCAGGATGGTTATTTGTAGGGAATGCAGCGTCCCTTCTGCCGGCGGCAGCAGACGTCACTGCTCGGTTATTGCACAGGGACGAGGGCCTGTCGTGGAGCATGGCTGAGCTCATCCATCACTGAGCTCCTCTGCTCCTCAGTCTCCTCTCAGGTCATTAGGAGGGATGAGTGATCCCTCCCTTCCTCTACAAAACCCTTTGCCATGCAGTGACAGGGAAGGATAAGAAGAGCCCCTAAGAGCACAGAAAAGCTTTTCCCTGTGGGAACATGAAGGAGGCAGGGAAGCAACATCCAGTCCATTTTGCAATCAGGAGGGGCACTGAAACAACCACCTCACCCAGGGCTGAGCAGGATGATGCTAAACCCCATCCCTGGGCAGAACCTCCTCCTGCCCTCACCGTGGAGCTGCGGGCACAGCCGGAGGGTTTTACCAACAAACCAGGGATCTGAGCCTGGGGTAGAGCCAGCCACAGCCTGAGAGGGCTGAATCCTCTTCCCATACATCTGCACAGGAAAGAGACAAAGCCCTTGGGGATGAGGAGAGAAAGCACTGGAACAGGCATAAACAGCTTAGTAATAATACTAATGATAGCAGTTAGCACGTCGGCAGCGGTTTGCAGCGCAGAGCTCTGTACAAACATTAATTAGTGCAGGCAGACAATTCAGCGATATGGTTCCCATTTTGCCAACTACCATGAGCAGAGAACCGACCATCTGCTTAAATCCTCTTTAATTTAATCCCAGCGCCTTCATAGGAAAATCCTGAGCCCGTTTCAGCCTCAGATGAAACTGCCCAGGAGTGGAGGGACCCTTCAGACTCTCCTGGATCCCACCAAGGGATGTTTGAAGGGTGTTGGTGGCTGTGGGCTGAGCCTGGAGGTGGAAAACACACAGCGGCTGTTTTCTGTGTCAATAAATACACGTGGTGCAGCCATAGCCAGAGCACGGCTGGTTTTCCTTTAGACACGTGCTGCTGGACTCTTTGGGGTTTTCCAATTGGAGATAGAAAGTTGGTTTAGGCCGTTCTCATCCTTTGCTGCCCTGCCTGTGGTAGTTTTTATGACTTGTTGGCACAGCTGGTTCATTAATAAAAATTAAAGCAGATGGGATTAAAGCCCTTTGGGGTGTCTGTCCTGGCTCCAGGGACATGTGTGGCTGAGACTGCAGGCACCAAACACCAGGATAAGTTCAAACTGCTGAAATTGGGCTATCCAGGGCTTTTTTTTTTTTTTCTTTGAGGATACTGCTTTGTATTGCACAACAAGCACAGACTGCAGCAGGGTTTGGCCAAGGATGGGGGTTAGCACTTGGGGCTTGGTTGAAGCCCAGCACAAGCCAAACACAGGAACAGCCCCCCAAAAATTCCTGGGGGGAATGCAGATATTGCAGGAGGGTGAGCCAGGAGGGTGAGCAGCTGGAAGCAGAGCTGTGATCACACCTCAGCACTGCAGTGCAGTGCTGCTGGGGGTGCAGCCATGCCTGGGGCTTTCTGCAGCCCTCCCTTGCTCCACAGATAATTCCCAGGCAGGAAAAGAGGCAGATGGAACCACAGGGGATGGGAAAGGCCAATGCTCCCACAAGGAGATCCCCTTCTCCTTCAGCAGCAGGAAAATATGTTTGCCTACTCTTAAGCTAATATTGAAACCACGGAGCTTTCCCAAACACTGTGCCTGAATTTCCCACGGCACGTGAACTCATCAGCCTTACACATGGAAGAACGTGCTCAGCTACAGCACAGGCTGCTTTTCCTAGGCTGATTTATCAGGATTAGTAGCTTTTTTTTTTCACTAGGTATAGATTTAAAAGTCCATAACGGGGGAATTTTCCCTCTTCTCTGGGCAGGTGGGTCCTAATACAGAGTCAAGAAGGGTTTGCAAAGATTTTTTTTTTTTCTTTAGAAAAAAGAGCTCCTGAATCACTTTGTCCCTGACTGAGAACACCTCATATTTCATCTAAATCCTGCACTGAGCTGAGCTGGACCTGCAGCTACATCGCAATTATGCAGATGCTGAAATGCTTGGCTAAATCAGGGCTTTCCTCCTCTCACCATCTCCCAGGGCCTTTTCAAATTATCCCCCAGCCCAGCCATGTTTTGAGTCCAGGATGGTGCAAATGGTGTAGATAATGCTGATTTCAGCAAGATCCTCTAAGCTTGGGCTCTCTCTCAGTTTTATCTTGTGAATGGCATCCCTAGGCAGTTCCTGCATCCCATCTCCACACCAGCTTGCCTTGTTAAGTGTCTGATTTTAATTTCTCTCAGTCAGGAGCTGGGCCCGAGCAATTACGTAGTAACGAGCAATTCATCCAGGGGGAGAGTGTGGATCTAGGTTAATTGGTCTGACAACTGAACCCAAGCCTTTCTGGTTTTGCCCAGTTTTCCTTCTTTTTCTCTCCTTCTGCACAATCTCTGCAAAGCTCTCAGCCTTGTTAATTAAGGAGGTAACTTCACCCCAAGGGCTGTTTTGTTTTCCCCTTCCTCCTTCGAATGCAAGGATAAAAAAAGCAGCAAGACTTAGCTAGTTTGGGATGAAACAACCTCCTCGGAGCAGGACAGAGCTGGCTGGAGTCAGACTGTGTGGAGCTGCTGCTGTTCTCCTGGGCTTTGGGGAAACAATGCTGCGTGGGGAAAGCAGGGGCTGGGCCAGAAACACCCCTCCAGGCACGTTCGACGTGTTCCACAAGCACATTGCAAAGCAGCACAGGGTGGAAAACAGCAGGGTCCCTAGGGCTGGGGGGGTTCTGGGTCATGGCTGGGGCTGCAGTGCTGCAGATTTGGGGGGACAGGTGCAGGAGGGTTTATGACTTCTTGGGAACATACAGCCCTAAAGGTCTGGGTACTTCTGAAACCCCTTTTGCTACAAAACACTGTCAAAGGTCCTGTCCATGGGAGTCTCTGCCCTGTGGCCACACCAGCAGGAGTAGAAATGAAGCTTTGCCCTTTTTTTGTGGACTCTTTGTGGTCTCTTTTTATCAATTCCCATTACAAAGCTGGGCTCTGCCCATGCTGGGCAGGGTGGAACACCCAGCTCCCTGTTTTCCTGTATCCCTCAGGAGTGGGGATATATATATACCCCACTATACAGGAAGGAGCTAGAACATATTCTGTGCCTCCATTTTCATAATCTCAATGGTTGTGGGTAACCCAGAGATCAGTTTTGGAGTGAGGAGATGGAGCCAGTGATGTTGATAGTCAGACATTTCCCTGCAGATTGGTGTGTCCTGCAGAGAATGAACTGGCCCCAGGGCAGGGAATCAGTCCCAAAACATCCCCTGTGCTCTAAGGGTGGCTGAGGGTGCCACTGGCACCTGTTCCTGTCCCCAGGAGCCACCCAGGAGCACTTTCCCTGGGATAAAAAAGGATGTGCACAAGATGCATGAGGAGGAAGCACAGCTGTAAGACCGCTCTGCTAGACTGGAAAAGGAAAATCTGTTATAAAACAGGCACCGGAGGCATCAGTTTGCTTTTCCAGAGGCTGTGAGAGCCAGAGGGTCTGGGACTGAGAGCAAAGGAGATGCCTGCAAGAGGAGGGGTGGAAACACCTGGAAAGCTTCAGAGATTGTTCCTCGGGGCTCATGGAGTCGTTACCTGGCATGGTTGGGACTGGGAGGGGAAGGGAACAGGGCTGGGGCATTGAGCCAGGGGGTTCCCAGCCGGTGCCCAGCCAAAAGCCTCGTGCAGGTGGGCACAAAAGGGTAACACAGGCACCAGGGATCCCAGTCCCACCGAGATGGGGAGCTGGCTGAGAGCTGGGACTGGCTGCTGCCACACCTGGATGGTGCCTTCAGCAGTGACATCACAAAATGGTCGGGGTTGGAACCTTAAAGATCATGCAATTCCAACCCTGGTGACAGCACTGAGCCTTGCCTGGGTGAGCAATGTGGTGTTCAGGTGCTTTGCAGCACCAAGTCCCTGCCTTTCCCATCCCTTCTCCTGGGAAGGGCTCAGCCCTCGCAGCAGGAGCTGCTCCTCATCCTCACATGTCCCGTGGTGCTCACAGCAGGGCCCTCTTGCCTCACTTTTACTGAACAGAAGCCAACTCCCAGCCTCCACAGCTGCTGCCAGTGCATCTCCCAGCACTTTTGGGTTCCCCTGAGCCCTCTGGGGTTTTGAAGCCATCTCCAGGAGCTGTTGGGTGACTCACCAGACAGATGTGAAGGCAGCACAGGTGCTGCCCAGCTGAGGCTCCCACTGGGATGGCATGAAGGAAAAATGCCATGGGCACACAGGGGCTCACAGGGTTGGTTATAGCTCCATAGACCCTCAAATGCTCTCACCCAGTAGCTGAACTACAGCCCTTCAATAATTGCTGCTCATCTCCCTTCCCTGGATCTCAGGAAAACAGACCCAGCTCCAGCCCTGGTTACCTGGAGATGCTAAAAGCAAATTCAAGTGCATGGAGCATTGAACCCAGACACAAATTCACCCCAAATCTGGCAAGTTAGAGTTTAAAACAGTATGTGTTCAGGGTGAGTCCGTTCTGGGAGAGGAGCAGCACTGTTTCTCCAGGGCACCTTCTCCATCCCAGGATCTTTGCTGGCACCCACCAGCTGAGGAGGAGTGGACAGGTGAGGGATAGGGATGAGCTCAGGGTGGTGTGGGGTGTGCAAGCTCAGCTCCACTGGTCTCTGCCCATGGTGTGGCCTGAGAGCAGTGCCCTCCCCTATGACGGGTGTTTACAGAGCTGGACAGGATCCCTGGAGCCCTCGTGTCCACATCCCTCTGGCTGCAGGACACCAGGGTTCTACGAGGTCAGACCCTTCCCCCAGCTGCATCCATGAGCTGGGGACCTCCAGGAAAAAGCCATGAGCTGGGAAGCTCCAGGAAAAAGCCGCTGGTGGGATGTTGCTGGCAGGTTTGGTGGTTGGTGGGAGCAGCAGGCGAGGTGGCCTCGTGCTCGGGGTTGCTGGTCCCGGCGGTGCTCCGAGTGCAGCGTCAGCTGGATTTTGGCAGCTCTCAGCCCTGGCCCCTCACTGCCCACAGTCCTGGCCCCAGGGAGGCAGGGAGAAGGTGGCATGCTCACGTCTGAATACAACATGTTCCCCAGGCATGTTTGTTAACATAGTCACAAATAAACATTTTGCAAGATTTTTGCCAGGAGGACGGGCTTAATGTGTATGGAGCCTTGAAGGACAGGAGAAAGCCAGTGCAGCCTATCATGTGGGCTCTGGTCTGGCCTCCCCAGCTCTGCTGGGGCAAGGGAAGTTGGTTTCTCTCTGGGGAGTACATTACTCAAGTCCCTGTGCACAAATTGAGAAGCAAATCCCATTAATCCATCCAGGAGGGAAATAATATCATGGTGCTGGGGGAGAATGGAAGGGCCAGCAAAACCCACCAGGAACCACCCCAGTCCCCCTGTCCTCCCCACTGGCAGATCTGCCCCCACTCTGCTCCCCAAAACAGGCTCTGGCTTCAGAGTGAGCAAAAGGAAAAGGCAAAGTCATGTGCCAGCTCCGTGGGGGATTTCAGACTTTCAGGGCCAGGATGAGCAATCTCAGCCCTGGGAGAGCTGTGGGGTCCCAGGGGGAAGCAGGGGCAGAGCTGAGCAGGGGAAGGAGGGATGCCCTGGGCTGTCAGGGGCCTTCAGCCTGTGATTTTTCCAGCTATATGTTCTATATGGACCCTGTAGGTGCCTAGCTCATCTTCTGACCCACAAATCATTCATGTTTTTGCCCGTCCCATTCTCTGCCCCATCCAGCTGGAGAGAGAGCAAGTGGCTGGGAGGAGGTTCAGCAGCTGGTGGAGGCCACCCCAGAACATTTCCCCATCCCTGGAAGTGTCCAAGGCCAGGTTGGATGGTGCTTGGAGTAACCTGGAATAGTCGAAGGTGTCCCTGCCCATGGGTTGCAATGAGGTGGTTTTTAAGATCCCTTCCAGCTCAAACCATTCCATGATTATCTGATTTTCCTGGAGCCTGCGGCTGCCCCTCGGTACCCCCTGGTGCATCGCCCGCTCCCGGCAATCTGTGCCTCGGGGCTGCAGTGCCCAGCGGGAGGGACGCAGAGGGCACTGGAGCCTGGGCTGGGATAACCGGGAGGGCTGGAAGGAGGAGGACTGGCACATGGTGTGAGCTCAGGCTGGCAGCAGCGCGCTCCACGCGCGATCACACAGTCCCCTCTAGTGGATATTCCTCTTCCATCCGCATCCCATCCACATGGATGTCCTGCCCACACCGCCTTGGCACCACCGGGCTCCAAATCCTGCTCCCAGCAGTGACCCTGGAGGCACCATCCTGCTCCTCTCCTGAAAGCGGGCGCGGTGGCAGGAGCAAAGCCCATCCAGCTGCCTCCAGCTGCTCCATCGCTTCCTCCGCTCCTTCCCCTCCTGCGTATTTGGGTGACTCACCCTCCCTCCAGCCCCGTCCCCTGCCCTGGCTTTGTCCCCCACCACCCGCTGCCCTTGCGTCAGGGCTGGCCCCGGCTGGCCCCTGCATTCCTGGCTCTCCCCTCCGCTGGGATTTCACACTGCTCCGAGTTATTTGGGCAGTGGCCAACACCAGCACGAGCTAATGAGCACCCGAGCTAATGAGCACCCGCTGGCGACTGCTTCCAGGACCCAGGGGCGAGCATCACTCGTTCCCACCCTGCCAGGGGCTGCTGCCTTGGGCCAGCTCGGACTGGGGAGAGGTGGGATGCTCTCAGGTGGGAATCCCCTGAGGGGGTGGTGAATGTTTGCACATTTGTCCAGCAGCTCCTGCCCATGGGAAGGGTGCAAAGGTCCCCACCAGCACCCTGAGCACTGCTCTGTGCCCTGTGTACCATCTCCTTACCCCTCCTCTCTGCCTCTGCCTGCTTTGGAAACTGCTTATCACCTGGAATTTATGTGATATCTGCAACCTGAGGCTTTTCAAGGGGAAAAAAGCCACGAAAGAGAGCGTGGAAGAACAGACACAGCTGCAGACCAGGAGTTCATCATGCTCCACCAGGATGCAGTCCCTCCAACTTGCCCCATCTTCTACTGGAAACACAACCCTGGTCCCCATGCCACCATGCAGCAGCCCCAGCTCAGGGCAGAGCTGATGTCAAACCCTCTGCCTCTCCTCTGGGCAGCTGGGACCTCCAGTGCAGGGCGAGGGTAGTGGGGATGGAGGAGGAGCTGTGGCCCAATGCTTGCTGCCAGGAAGCCCCAAAAAGCTGCTGGAAGGGCAGAGAGATGCTTGTTGCCAAACCAGCCCTGGAACAGCTTTATGGGCCCCACAGCAGCACCCTGGGGAAGTGTACACCCAGTTCTGTTTGAGCTGGCAGCTGAATCACCTTGTCCCCATGCTGGCCAGGAGTCCCTTGGTGTCCCAGCTCCAGCAGGACTAGAGGTGTGACCCTGGTAACCCCTTGTGTCCCATCCTGGAGCCACACCAGTACAAGGAGCACACGATCAGGTTCTGTCTGGTGATCCTGGTTTTCCCAGCCCTGCTGGGATGGTCCCACAGTCCTCCCTCCCTGGCTCTGGTCCCCTGTGTCCAGCTGGGCTGTGGCATTGTTCACAGCATGCAGGTCCTGGTCATGCACAGGGATTCTCATGGCACAGCCCCACAGCTGGCAGGGGAGTCCAGACACACCTCACAGGAGTGTGTGGACGTGGAGCAGCCAGCAGTGATGGATAAGGCATAAAATCCCAGGGAGAGGCAGCCCCATGGCAGTCCCAGCCCCTTTTATAGCTTCTGCTCTGTGGCCCAACAGGACACACACTTCACAGCTTTATTTATTATAGAAGATCTTTAGGAAGATGAACTCTACCCCAAACCACCCCTTGGCTTTATTTCTGCCCACAGAGACTGTGTCTAACAGGGTGAGGGCACTGCCAGGGCAGCAGGGCTGGTTCCAGGTTTTCTGGACAAGGGGACATTCCCAAACCTGGAGGTGAAACACCCCCCATCTGCAAACCCCAAACTCCATTTCTAGGCAGCTGGATGCCAAACAACCCAGGGTTTATTGCAGTGCTCCTCATTTGCCTCGGGTTTATGGATGTACATTCAAAAAACAAAAGCTCTGTGTATCTCAGCTGGACACGGACAGGCTTGAACGACGAACGGCCGATCCGTCGGCGATGGAGTCACCTCCTGGTCCCGAGTGTGGGAGCAAACAGTGCAGCTACCAGCTCAGGATCTCTGTGCATAGAGCTGGAGCCTCAGGCATGAGAAACTCCAGCTCTGCTTTCAAGTATATTTGGTGTGGTGTATTTATCTCTGGCATCACATCTCACCGCGGGGAAAAGTCCTGCTGGCCCCAGAGAGCCACATCCCTTGGGTCTGCCCCAGCCTCGGGAGAAGATGACAGGTTTGGGCAGCTGCTGGAGAGATGTGCCAGCTCATTTTGGCTCAATAAGCAGGGAGAAGGCTCTGGGGAGCTCGGGCAGCTCATATTTACATGGTACCATTAGAAAAAAACCAGCTTGGACCCCATGAGGTCACCCTGGCTGCACAGAGGGGCCAACAGCTGGTGGAGCCAAGGGGTTCCTGATGTTCAGCAGCTGCAGCAGCTGCCCATGGTGCTCCCACACTGTCCCAGTTCCCAGCCTGCAAACCCTCCAGCCAGCTCTTGGCAGGAGGCTGCACCTCAGGCAGCTGCACATCCTAAATAGACCCCTCCAAACCAAACCCACTGCCCAGAGAAGCACACAGTGGTTTAAACAGGAAAGAAAAATGAAAAAAAAAAAAAAAAAAAAGAAAAAAAAAAAAAGAAAGGAAAAAAGATGCTTGTGGTATGTAAGTCCCACTGCCCTGGGCCAACCATGCTGACTTTGTAAACTCCCCCCATCCCAAAAAACAGGGCAAGCCCCAGGTGGACACAGGCCCCATCCCTGGCCCTGCAGCACCCAGGGAAGGCACAGGTTCCAAAGCACCAACTCCAGAACCCTCCAGGTCCTGGATACAGGAGGGGTCTGGCTGCCACTGCTGAATTACATTATTTGTTGCTCATGCAGCTTTAAGTTCATGTCCTTTCGTTGAGGGGGCCCACAGGAGAGCAGAGAGGCAAAGCAAAGGTGTGAGCAGGGTATAGGGTGGCAAACCCTGGCCAAGCCCTGGCTGCCACCTCTGCCTGTGGGGTCACATGTCCAAGTGGGGAATTTTACTGCTGCAGCCAGCAAGTCCTTGGGCCAGGAGGGCAGTGGGATCCTGGACAGCGTGGGGACACACAGCAGTGGGGGCAAATGGCCTCTGTGGTGTCAGCAGTGACATACCCAGCTCATCCCTGGGGTGGCCCAGCACCAGCTCCCACTGGGGACAGCCGGGCTGTGGCTGCCCTGTGGCAGTGCCACAGGCAGGGAGGGTTTGCCAGGCTCTCCCAGCAGCTGGGATGTCTCTCTGAGGCCAGGAGCAGCAGCAGCAGCAGCTTTCTCCTGCCAGACAGGTCGTTGAAGTTCAAGGCAAGACTGCTGCGGGCTCGGAGAAGCAAAAATGAGACAAACAAGGGAGGAAGAGGCTGTGGGCACAGCTATGCCAAAAACACCCCTCTTGGAGCTGCTCCTTGCTCTAAACCCTCCCCTTTTGGTGGCCAACTGCAGCTTCCCAGCAGCACTGGCTGCTCCCAGAGCTCAGCAGCCCCTGCACTGTCCCAGCTGAGTGTGCTGTGACCCCTTTGCACCAGCCAGGCACTGAACACCTCTCTGCAGGGGCCCAGAGCCCAGAGCCAGGGGAGTGGGCACCTCTCATGGGCTCCCGTGCTGGTTTTGGCCAGGGTAGAGTTAAATTTTTTCACAGCAGCTTGTATGGGGCTCTATTTTCTGTGAAGAAAATTAACTCTGCCCTGGCTGAAACCAGCACAGCTCCACAGCCTTTAACAGCAACATCCCCCAACATCTTCCCTTGCAGTATGTGAGAGCTGCAAACAGCATCCGTGGATGTGCTTGTGACAATTCTCCACCAGCACCTGGACAGCCCCTGCCTGCTCTCCCTGCCCTTTCAGCCACCCCTCTCCCCAAATCCAGGCACTGCCAGGGGGAAAGATCTCCTGAGGCAGCCCCTTGGGATGAAACCTTGCAAGGACTAAACAAAGCACACACATGATCCCTGACCATAACGTGGAGGAGAGGATGGAGAGCTGGTCTGTGCCATGCAGTGCACCAGGCAAGGGCAGTGACACGCTGAGGGTGACCTTGTCCATCAGGAACGCTGGGCTGGCCCTGTGGGGAGGTGCAGATGCAGCACAGAGACCCCAGGAGCCAGTGGGAAATGCCCCCCAGCCAGGCTGTCAGGTCCACAGGCACAATCCTGCTGTTGCTCCCTCGTGGCAGGGCTGGGCTGGGGTCTGTTTTTCAAGTCCAGGTGATTGTGGCGCTTCATCTCACTCTCCTCTTCCTCTCTGCAGCAGGGACAGCATCTGTCTGTGTGTCCATCCTGGCCTTCAGCAGGACTCCACAGGGACACAGGCAGGTGGCTGCAGGCCCAGGTGGCCGTGGGGGCTGGTGTTTAGGTGGCCTGGCCAGGTGGGAGGCGTTTGCTGTCCAGAATGGCCTTCCAGTCATCAGACCAGGAGTGCAGCCGGCGGCCGGGGGGCTTCAGCTGCAGGTGTTTGTTGTGGCAGGCAGTGAAGAGCACGTGCTCCCAGGTGGGGTTCTGCTCTGCCCCTGCAAGGGAAGGAGGGTCAGTGGTCTGGACAACTCCATTGAGACACTGAAGTTGATTTTACTCCAACATGAAGACGCCAAAGTTACAAAACCCAAACAGCACAGAAAGACCAATACCCAGCCCTGGCTGCCTCCAGTTGCTGCTCCACCCTCACCCCTTACCTGTGATATCAGGTCTGTCGTCTATAAGCAGATCAGCAGAAACCACCGTCTTATCTCGTGTCAAAACAATCTGCTCAAGAAATTCAGGGCCAAAGTGCTTCTCCACCCAGGCATACTGGAAGGCAAGAGATGGCTGGTGAGCTCAGGGAAGGCTGATGGATGGGGCAGGGGGTGCTTGGTGGAATGGAAGCAGCCCTGGCCGCCACACAGGGAGGATATCCCTCTTAATAAGTTCATTAGTAGGATGGATTTGGATGCTGCTGGAGTAAAAGTTCTTTGAAAGCCAAGCAGCTTTTGATGTCATGATGAAAGACTACGACCAAGAGCATCAGTGCATGCAAATGGATGGAACAGGTAAATTTTACAGCCAGAGGGATGCAGGGGTCAGACACCTTTCACTGGGCAGCATGGATGGGACGGGGAGCTGAGATGTGGGCCTGCTCACCTTCTCATAAGGGCAGTACCGGTACTTCTTGATTGGGCTCGTGCAGATGAACACATCAGTGCTGCCACAAGGAGAAAAACAGGGGCAGAGTGTCATTCTGGGCCAGAAGAGGCAGCAGCCCAAAGCCAACCATCCACCACACACAGATCAAACAGATTTAAGACTTTAATCCCCCATCTCACAGAATCCCACAATCATATTCGCCTTTTCACAGCCTTTGCTGGGAGCAGAGACTGAAGGGAAGAGGCTGCACATGGCTGATGTTCTAGGTGACTGCTCCAGGAGTCAAAGCCCTCTCTCCCCTCCCTTCCCTGATGGCTGGGAGATATTTATTTTTAATGCTGTTGTTCTGCACTTCTGCCAAGAGGTGGATGTGAAGACACAGCTGCTCCTCTGTCCATCCCCACACGCAGGTTCATACTCACTCTGCCAAATTTGCCATTTGCTTCACAGCTTCCACAGCCCCAGGGAGTGGATCCAGCTCGATGAAGAAGTTCTTGGATTCCCAGATGCTGATGGCTTTCTCCTGTGAGGGGAAAGCAAGCAGTTACTGCACTTCTTGCAATTTTTCCTGTGTGTGCATCCTCCTCACCCTTTGCTGGGACAGAGGATGGGACAGGGAGAGCAGTGGGAGCACCAGCTCCAGTCCCTCCTGTCCCTGTGGGTGCTTCTGCTCCCCACCCACCAACCTGCACCCACCCCATACAATTCAGATTGGAGATGCTCTGGAACAAAAAAAAAAAAACAGGCTTGGTTTTGCATCACACACAGAAGGAGCTGCACCTTCCTGTAAGGCCAAACACCAGAGATTATCCAGATCCAAACCAAACCCATCCAAAGGGATGGATCCACGTGGATCCAGCTGACATGGCCTGGTGGCCCTGCTCTACCATGATGCTGTTCAGGCATAGGTGCTGTCTGGCCTATTTGTCTCCTTGAGATCACTTTAAATAGCAGCCAGGCTGCTCTCCCAGGAGAAGGTACATTACAGGAGGAGCCACGTGTCAGGATAAATGCAGATGCTCCTCCTCAGGGAAGAATGGACAAGGTCTAGCAGGCAAATAGAGCATTTCCAGGCAAGGATTTGAAACACAACATCCAGGAGAGCAGCCTGGGCACACTGGTATGGCACAGGGAGAACAGAGAGGAGACCACAGGGAGCAAAACCCTGGGGTGAGGGCAGAGTTCAGGGGCTGCCTGCAATGGGTCCAGCATAGCTCTAAGGAACAGCAGCCCTTGCACTGCCTCCAACAGGTTAACAGCTTGTCAGGTGCCAAGGAAAGCAATTATTTTGCACAAACACCGTGTCCTCGGGGAGGAGAGCTGGGAAGAAGCAGAAGCAGCCCAGCCCCAGTGTTGTGGTGCAGCTGAGGAGATGCAGATGCAGAAATGCCTCCAGGCTCCACGGCAAGAACAACCATCCCAAAACTTGCCACAGGGCCATGCAAACATTCAAACTCCAGTTGCTCTGCCTCAGACTGGGGAGCAGTGATGTTTTATTTTTAAGGTATTGTCTGTAGTTGCACAAGAGACACACCTGAGAAATGCAGCCTCATGCAGCAGAGCACTTCAAACTGCACTGAAGTGTTTTCTCACAGCAGCACTTCCACAGCTATCCCGCTTCCAATTATGTCAAAAAGCATTTTGCAATCAAGCTTGAGGAGGGAAGAACTAAGGAAAGGACCCACTCCACTCCCAGAGCCAGAAAAATTCCCTGTGGCACCATGACCAGCATGCTGCCCAGCAGATGGAAAGATCCCCCAGGCTGGGAATCCCACCACGTGCCAGGACAGTCCCTCAGCCCCATAAGGAGTTTCCCTGCCTGTCCAGGGCTCTCCATCCCTCCAGGTCTGTGCTCGGTGCATTGCTGAACTCTCTCCCTTTCAGAGCTGGGACCTGCAGCTCATTGGACTCTTTGGCTCCTATTTTCTGGTCCCTGAAGCAGGTCAGTGGTGCTCTCTGGTCAGAGACTGGAATGGCCCATGTGTCTGTAGCCACAGAGCAGCTCCTACTCACTTCAGCCCTGCCCTGAAACCATGGGGAAAACCAGGAGTGCCCTGAGGTCAGACAGTGCAAATTTTGCTACTTGTTCAGCCCAAGGTTTTGGTGGTTTTACATGATCACAGCAGACACAAGATGAGCTCACTTCATTTAACACATCCAAAGTAGTTACGATCAAGACAGAAAAAAATTGATATTGTGTGTTAACCCTGCCAAACAGGGGTTTGAGCAGCTGCTTTACTGCACAAATGATGTCCTGCACTTCCCTCTCACCATTCCCAGCCAGGAAGGACACTTTATTCCTTCAGCTCATCAAGTTGTTTAGGACTTTGCCCATGGGAGAGCCCTGGACCTTATTCCCACTCCTTTCCCTGTAACCATCATACTCCTAACAACAGGAAGACTTTTATTTACCATAACACATTTCAGCAAGTGGAACTGCAATCCATGGATGAGACCACAGACATCCACTGGGATGGGGAACTTGCAGATGCAGAAACCAACTCTTTACAGCAGTCAGCCTGTTGCTGAATGCTAAATTACAACGTTGAGAGAGCTTCTGCTTTTAAGCTTTAATTATTGAACTGAATATAATAATTTCTGGCACGGGAGGGCTTGGGTTGTTTTAATTTTAAGTAAGCCCTCAAATGAAGCATCAATTGCATGGTTTGTTCTGAACTGCTCTGCTGCATCCCACCCCTCACATTGCTCTTGAGGAGCTAAATAATCCATCTAGGAATGGTACCAATCCAAATCAGAGCGAGAAAAACCCAGCTATACAATCTGGGGTATTTCAAGACAGATGTTCTGAAATAACCCCTTTCCTTGCATCTGTCACTGTCCAGGCATGCAGAGAAAAAGCCCATCATACCAGCCTGGTCTAGTGGAAGATGCCCCTCCCCATGACAGGGGGTTGGAACGAGGTGGTCTTTGAGGTCCTTATCAACCCAACCCATTCTAGGATTCTAAGAAAGACACAGACGTGCACGAAAAAAAAACAGATTTCTGGGGAGAAAGCCCTCCTGTGTTGCTGTGGGAGCTTTTTGGTGGCCCCCACAGCCTTTCCCAGCACTGCCCTCACGACCTGGGGGTCAGAGGGACCCTGAGGGGGACGAGCCCGCGCGCGGAGCCGGGGGAAGCACAACTCACACTCAGCTCGGGTCCCAGGCGCCCGTACTGCTCCGACACCCAGAAGCCTCTCCGGTCCTCCAGGGCAATGTAGGGCTTGTCGGGGTACCTGGCCCTGAATTTCTTCAGGAAGCCTCCCTCGAAGTCGGCCAGCACCCCGTCCATGTCCACCAGCACCCGCAGAGCCCTGCGGGACCCCGCCGCGGGGCCCAGCCCCCTGCCCAGCCCGGCCAAGGGGCCGCAGCGCCGGGGCCGCAGGTGCAGGAAGCTGCTCAGCAAAATCATCGTGGAGAGGGATTTGGGGAAAGGGGATGGGGGATTTGGGGAAAGGGGATGGGGGATTTGGGGAAAGGGGCTCAGGGGAGGGAATGGGAGGCTCAGGGAAGCAGGTTCAGGGCAGGGGATGGGAGTTCAGGGCAGGGAATAGGGGGTCAAGGAAAGGGATGGAGGACTTGAATAAGGGGATGGGGTCTCAGAGTAGGGGGCTCGGGGAAGGGGATGGGGGCTTGGAGCAGGGAAAGGGAGCGCAAGGAAGGGGATGGGGGGTTGGGACGGGGGAAAGAGCCTTGGAGCAGGGGAAGGGGGCTCAGGGAAGGGGATGGGGGGTTGGGACAGGGGAAAGAGCCTTGGAGCAGGGGAAAGGGGCTCAGGGAAGGGGATAGAGGTTTGAGGAAGGGATTCGGGAGCTTGAGGATGGGGATGGGGCTCCGAGCAGGCGATGGGGCCTCCAAGAAGCAGCTGGCGGGCTGGGGCAGGGGATAGGGGGCTCGGAGCAGGGCTGGGGGGGCTCTCCAAGCAAAGGGGGGGTGCCTCTATTTCAAGCACGCACCGGGGCAGCGGGCAGCCCTGCCAAGCGCATCCCTTTGCAGCAGAGGGAAGGAGCGGCTGGGGGGTGCAAGGGGGAGCGGAGGGGCTGCCGGGGGGCGCGGGGGGGATGCAAAGACCCGTCCTGGCCCCCAGCGCGTCCTCCCCCTCCCCACCCCATCCCTCCCCGGCAGCGAGCGCGGAGCGGCGGCGGCAGGAGGGCAGCGAGGGCAGCGGGGCCGGCGCGGAGCTCGCCCCGACCCGGCAGTGCAAAGCCCAGTTCCTCTTCCCGGTGCCTGCCGAGCCCGGAGCGCCGGCACCGCCTTAAAGCGGCACAAGCGCCCTGCGACAGCGCAGCGGCTCCGCCGCCCGCCCGCCTTAAGGCTGCCCCAGCCCCGCTGCCCTTCCCCTCCCTGCCTCAGTTTCCCTCGCTGCCGGTCTTTGGCGTACCCAGTCCCCCGCCCGCTCCCTCCCCATGCCCGCCCCTGCCTGCAGAGGCGGTGGGTACATTTGGGGACACGCGTAAAATGGTGATTTTCTGCACAAAGCGCACTCGTTTCTGACAGCTCTTGCGCCGTGTGACAGCTCTGCGCCCACGCGTGACAGGAACCCTTAAAAGCCAATCCCCGGACCCCAAAGAGGCACGCACTGCACCAAGAAGGGCTCGGTGTTCTGCCCAGACACCAAAGAGCTGTTCTAAAAACACTTCGGGGGTTAAAACTGATGAAAAAGAGGGAGTTCTGCAAGTGGTACTGACAGGATTAGGCAAACGCTGGCCTGGGAAATAAAAGTTTCTGCTCGACAGCAATAATAAGGTTCCAAAAGATTTAATTTTTCAAGTCCAGAATGTTTTCAAGTGGAATGTATTGTCCTTGTTTCACAGAGAGGGCAAATCTGCTGTTGGGATCGGGTGACCTGGGGAAGGTCACGCAGGGAAGGAAGGAAGGGAGGAAGGGAGGAAGGGAGGAAGGGAGGAAGGGAGGAAGGGAGGAAGGGAGGAAGGGAGGAAGGGAGGAAGGGAGGAAGGAAGGAAGGAAGGAAGGAAGGAAGGAAGGAAGGAAGGAAGGAAGGAAGGAAGGAAGGAAGGAAGGAAGGAAGGAAGGAAGGAAGGAAGGAAGGAAGGAAGGAAGGAAGGAAGGAAGGAAGGAAGGAAGGAAGGAAGGAAGGAAGGAAGGAAGGAAGGAAGGAAGGAAGGAAGGAAGGAAGGAAGGAAGGAAGGAAGGAAGGAAGGAAGGAAGGAAGGAAGAGCTGGCTGGACACGATGCTGATCTCAGCTGGGAGGGGAATGTGTGAAGTTCAGGTCTGTGTTTTGCTTTCACTTGCACCGCAGGCGTTTTGCTTCCTGCAAGGAATGGGATTTCAACACAGCTGGGTGTTCCTGACTAAGCAGGGAGGGAATACATGGAAATTTACGGCTCCCCAGGGCAGTGGTCAGGGCACCGAGCCTGACAAGAGTTCAGGGAGCATTTGGAGCTCTCAGGCACAGGGTGGGATTTCGGGCTTGTCCTGTGCAGGGCCAGGAGCTGGACTGGATGATCCCCGTGGGTCCCTTCCAGCTCTGGATATTTTACGATTCTGTGATCTCCACTTCCACTATCTTCATGGATCCTGAACACATTCCCTGCCTGCAACAGCTCCGGGACACGCTGCTGCAGCTCCCGAGGGACGGAAAACACAGATCCATGTGTTCATTCCCCGACACCAGAGCGAGCATTCCACGCCATCAGCCCGCCACCACCACAGCGAGGCCCCGTCAGGGGGGACAAAAGGGGTGAAACCTCTGCTGGTGCAGCGCCGCCATTCGGGTGGGCTTCACCTCCCGGCCCGCGGGCGGCGGGAGGGACCCGTGTCGGGGAGGGCGCGGTGTCGCTGTGCGCCCCGCGGCGCAGGGGGGTCCCTTATCACACGGGGCCGCTGTCGCGACAGGCCTCGTGTCGCCGAGTGCTGACGCGACATGACGTCACCACCGCTCCCCCCCCCCTCCTCCTCCGGCGCTGCTGAGTCACGGCCCCTCCCGCGCGCCTGACGCGGGCCCGGCGGTTGCCATGGCGACCGCGCTTCTCGCGAGAGGCGGCGGAAGCGGCGCGCGGGCGGCGGGCGGCGCGCGGCCCCCGCCGCGGCCCCTCATTGGCGGGCGGCGGGCGGCGGCTCCCCGGCGCGCGCCGCTCCCCCCGCCCCGCCCCGCCCCTCAGCGCGCGCGCGGCCGCGGCGCGAGCCGCCAAGATGGCGTCGGCCCTGGAGCAGTTCGTCAACAGCGTCCGGCAGCTCTCGGCCCAGGGTGAGGGGGACGGGGCCGGCCGGGGGCACCGGGAGGACGGGGCGGGCCCGCGGGGACGAGGGAGGACGGCGGAGACCCGAGGAGCTCGTCAGACCGCGCGGGTGGCGGCGCGGCGGGCCGGGGCCTGCCCGCTCGCACGGCGCTGCCTCAGGCGCGGGTCCGGGCTGCTGCACCCCCGGGGCGGCGGGGGCCGTGCCGGGGTTAGTTCGGGACAGCCCCGAAAGGATCCTGGCGGTGTGGCAGGGCACGAGGGGCCGGCGGTGCTCTCACGGAGCTCTCCCAGGGGGTGGTTTCGGTAGCGGAGCCCGCACCGGTGATCCTGCCAAAATCTGAGCCTTTAAAACAGGGGGAGGAGCGAGCATCGCTTGGGCTTTAAATGGGATCGTGCGGCCCAGCCTGTCACCTCCGTATTGAGCGGGCAGGTTGTGATAAGTGTGGTTTAAAATATATTTCTGAATTGCCTAAGTGTCCGTGCTCTACGTTTGCAAGCAGAGCATGGACAGAGAGTGCCGCCCCACCGCGGAACTGTGTGACAGATCTGAGACTTCCCACGTGTCCACAAAGGGTTTTAATAATCACAGTTGGAATTCCTCAGTGTTACTGCCAAACTCCTAATTTTACTCTGTGTGGGCGCAGCGTTTCCTGGTTCTTGAACTTCCCCTGTGTGTTGATGCTCTGTGAAATGTGTTCTGACTCGTCTCTGCCTAGGATGTTTCCTCCCAGAAGCTGATAAAAATTGATGTTTCCCACCATGGCCCCAGGTTTTATCTCTTGCAGTTCTTGGGTTGAGCTCCAGCTTTCTCCTACTCTGCTTTCACATAATAAATACAAAGTATTTCTGCTTTAGAGACAATTTATACCTGCAGGGTGTGGGTACAAACCAGATGGAAGATGGATCTTTGTGCTCCTGCAGTTGAGCTGGAGAATTTTCTGTCACAGAGTTTTGGGGATGCAGAAGGCTCAAGGGGAGACTGGTTGGCTTTATGGAAGTTCCCCCATTAGGGGTGAGCCAGGGAGATGTTCCCTGTGAGAAAGTCCCTCCCAGCACAGTAAGGGCATGGACTTGTTGGAGCAAGTCCAGATGAGGACACCAAGATGATTGGAGGGATGGAGCTTTGAGGAAAGGCTGTGAGAATCTGGATTGTTCAGCCTGGAAAAAAGAGAAGCCTCTGGGGTGGCCTAATTGTGGCCTTCCAGGATCTGGAGGGAGCAACAGGAAAGATGAGGAGAGACTATTTATTAGGGCTTGGAGGGATAAGAAAGGGGGAATGGCTTCATAATAATCAGAGTAGGGTTAGATTGAATATTAGGAAAGAATTCTTCCCTGTGAGGGTGGGCAGACCCTGGCACAGAATTGCCAGAGAAGCTGTGGCAGCCCCTGGATCCCTGGAAGTGTCCAAGGCCAGCTTGGACAGAGCTTGGAGCAACCTGGGATAGTGGGAGGTGTCCCTGCCATGGCAGAGGATGGAATGAGATGATCTTTGAAGTTCCTTCCAACCCAGACCCTTCTGGGATTCTGTGAAAGTAAATCCAGAGCCAGCAGCTGGACATGAGAGCACTCAGGAGCAACGTGTGTGTACTTGGGCTGGTTCCTGGCTGGCATTTGGCCACCGGGGAGGTGACAGAAAGGGACATTTAGTTGGGCCTGGTACTGGAATTTCTGCTTAGATGTAAATTGTTCGTACATGTGTGTGGGTAGAGAGATAGATCACAGAATCCCAGAATGGTTTGGGTTGGAAGAAACCTTAAGGGCCATCTCTTTCCAACCCTTGCCATGGACAGGGGCACACTCCACTAGACCAGTTTGCTCAGTCTGTTTGGGGTTTATTTTGTTTTGTTTTGTAGAAGGGATGGATTTCTGGAATAGGGAGGACACCAGAATGAGGGTTTTGCAGTGCCTGAGCACCATGATCAAAGCACAGAGTTTTACAAGCCCCATTCCTTCCCTTCCTTTGCCTTTTTTTAATTCCATGTGGAGGAGAATGGTTCCCCATATGGAGGCGAGTTTCTGGGCTCTGGTCTCCCATTTGGAATTTTGATCCCTCTGTCACTTCAAAACTAACATTTCATTGCTAGAATTTCCCTGCTTTTCCATTCTCAAAGAAAAGACCACTACACTGAGGGTAGTGTAAATCTCTCTGAATGGAGGAACTATTCCTCATTTTATGGAGACTTGTTAAGGGTGAGAGAACCTCTGTTTTTTCTCTCTAATCTGCAAGGATTGAACATTGAAACAATACTCTGCTTCAGAAGGACGTAGTTTTAATTCATTCAGTTAATTGCAGGAGAGGAAGAGTTTGAAAGCAGCTCATGGGAATGGATCTGCTTTCTTTTATAAGGGTTTTGGGGCTTGCCATACCTTCCTCATTCAAAGTAGTCACTTTTCATGCTGTGTGCATAGCACACAGCATATAGAATAACATTGTAGTTTTAATTGTACGAAGTAAATTTAAGGACAGGTTTTTTAATACTTTTGTTGTAGGTATTTAATTGTAACTTTAATGTCTACTTCAAAAAAAATGCTTATGAGCAGACCTGAATGTTGGGTAGTGCTTGAGGACCAGCAAGGAACAAGCTCTGGTATTTGTTTTATATTAAAAAAAATGTGGTGGGCAGAAAATTAATGCCTGTTTTATTAAAGAAAATTAAAACTTGGGGTGATACTATTATTTCCTGCTGTTACATGAGGGGAGATGTGGGAATGGGTAAATGTACTCTAATTAGGCTTTGACAACAATGCTTTTTATTTTTCAGGGCAAATGACCCAGCTTTGTGAACTGATCAATAAAAGTGGAGAGCTGCTAGCAAAAAATCTTTCCCATCTGGATACAGTGCTTGGTGCCCTGGATGTGCAGGAACACTCACTAGGTGTTCTTGCTGTCTTGTAAGTGTTGCTTGCTTTTAAGTAAATACTAAAACTTCAGGCAATGAGCTGAACTGTCAGTCAAGCAAAGCTTTTTGTTCTGGCACTGACACAAGTTGCCTGGAGAAGCTGTGGCTGCCCCATCCCTGGGAGTGTCCAAGGCCAGCTTGGACAGAGCTTGGAGCAACCTGGGATAGTGGAAGGTGTCCCTGCCCATGACAGGGATTGGAACTGGATGGAATCTGTGGTCCCTTCCAACCCAAACCATTCTGGGATTCCATGATAAGTGTTTTTCTATATGTGTTCAGAAAAAAAATACGTAGAAGGAGCTTTTAAAACTTTTATTTTCAGGGCATATTTTCACTGAACTGTAAGCATGGAGCAAGATGTTTTATTCCAGTCAGAAACAGGCTTTTATCATGGGTCTTGGGCATTTGTCTGTAGACAGCACTGAGGCTCCTGCTGCTGTCTGGAGTTTAAGATAAAATTGAGTTGCCTTGGGGATGCTGAACTAAGGTGAAGATACTTAGTTCCAACTGAATGTATCTGACATCAAGTGAACTATCTGCATGTTTCACTGCTATTTTAAAATTCTCTTTTAAGGGAAAGATCAGAATTCTAGCACTTGTTCTACTACTCTTTCAAAACAAAATGCTGATAATACTGAAAATTATCTTTGCCATTGTAGTTTGCACTAAATTGATAATTATGTTTTGCATTAAAAGGTGTTTTCAGATGTTGTTGTACAGCTACTGGGGAAATCCTATGCCATGTCTCATAAGCACTTTGGATTTGTCTGCAAGAACCTACATGCAGAGACTTAGCAATGAAAATGAGTCTTTTTTTACGAACCTCCAAGCAATAAATGCTAAACTGTTTGTTTCTTTTTTTCAGGTTTGTGAAGTTTTCTATGCCCAGCATCCCTGACTTCGAAACGTTATTCTCACAGGTGCAGCTTTTTATCAGCACTTGCAATGGAGAACACATTAGATATGCAACAGACACTTGTAAGTTAAGCCTCATTTCAGGCTTGATATATTTTTGGATAGTTTGTTAATACTGATTTTTTTCACTGAGGTGTTTCTTTTGTTTGTTTTTTACTGTGTCTAGTTGCTGGCCTGTGCCACCAGTTAACAAATGCCCTTGTGGAGAGAAAACAGGTGAGCAAGAACCATCTAGTACAAATGGGTTACTCCATACCCAAGGCTTAAAGGGGGTGTTACCAGCCTCTTACTCCATAAAGATTTGCCACTAACTCCACATCAAGTGTTTCTATACAGCTCTTTAATTGTTAAGTTTACTGAAAGGTAATGAACCAAACTCAAACCTCTAAGATTTCTCTAAGGAAAACCTAAGGAAGATAATTTTTGGGGGAGAAAAGTCACCTAAAAACATGTTCTCCCACACGAAATAGGAGATCTGTAGTACCAAGAATGTTCTTCAGACAATGCATGAGTAGAGGAGGGAGCTGCAAGGGTTATTAGCACTGCTGAGTCAGTGATTTTAGTTTCAGTGTTACTCTCACTGGTGTTACATAATGTTCTTAATGAAATGCCTTAAAATATGCAGGAAACTTGATTAACAAATACTTGACCAGTGGTTTTGTTGCTAAAATCCTAACTTTTCCAGGCCACTTTGGTGAAGTCTAGCCTGAGACAGACCAGATTGATCTCTACTTCTAAGTGGAGTGAAGTGAGAACCTTGTCTTTAGTATTTGTTGGGAGTTTGGATAGACTCAAGGAAGGTTTTTTATTGATACAGATTACTGTTTCCTGGTTAGATTGGCTTTGTGGAGCAGAACTGAGGACTTTATCAGGAGAAATTGGATAGCCAAGGTTAATTTTATTTTCCAAGAGACTGCAATATCCTGCAAAAAGGGAACCTCAAGTTAACTATTACTTAATGGAACCTGTCAATTAGTGTTATTTTTCATTTGTAAGTGTCAACATAAGATCCAATGTGCTGCCATCTATGAGAAATTATCTGAAAGAGATGTAATTTCTGACAGCCCCTGCGAGGAATTAGCATTCTCAGACAAGCCATAGACAAGATGCAGATGAACACAAACCAGCTGACCTCAATACACGCAGATCTCTGCCAGGTAAGGGGATCACAAGGGCTTTTTGTGAGAATAAAAGCTTATAAAATACCTGTAAAACTTCAAGGAAATGTATGTTCACACATTGCAGTATAAGAATGGATTTTCAACTGGATCTTTGTTATGTTTGGTTTTTTACCAGTATTAAATAATATGATGTAATGAAATAAAATCCAAATCTGATACACAGATTAATTATTAATTTTAAATGTTCAGTGCATGTCCTCAGATCTTTGATTTTGTTGATGACTTCAGAAAGTCCTCTTTGGTCTGAAAGTCACACTGAACTTACCTTGGGTGGTATCAGTGTAATATCCAGCTACTGTCTGCTCAAGTCTGACAAAAGACATGTTTGTCTTGGTGTCTTTGGCCTGGATTTGTATTTCTGTCTCATTCTTGGCTCCTGGGATTTAGGGTTGGACAGGAATGTTCAGAGCAATATTTAGTGCTGCCAGCACAGTAGTCTGGCAGTCCTGGAGTTTCGAACAGCTTTGTCAGAGTTTAATTTCTTTAGGAGTAATTTTATAACAGATAATAGCAGATAATTTTATAGCAGATAATTTTATAACAGTTCATATCTGTGTTAAAGATTTTCAACTTGTGTTATTCCACTACTGACATGCTCTGTTTTTTCATTCGTGGGAGAGTGATATTTATGCAGTAGTACTAACTAATTTAGTTTCAATTCCTTCTCATGGAAACTTGAATGGAAATGGCTAATTTATGAAAACTTGATTTATTTTCTTGTAGCTCTGTTTGTTAGCAAAATGCTTTAAACCTGCCCTCCCGTATCTAGATGTGGACATGATGGATATTTGTAAAGAGAATGGGGCATATGATGCGAAGCACTTTTTATGTTACTACTACTATGGTGGGATGATATACACTGGGCTAAAGAACTTTGAAAGAGCACTCTACTTTTATGAACAGGTAACTTGAAATGAAACCATAAGTCTGAAGTGTGATGTCTGGAAAGGCAGAAGCAGATGTGTAAAAGTGCTGAGAAAACACAGCACCTTTGAACTGGCACAAGCAGGCTGTCTTTCCTTTAAGAAAGTCTCTCACAGCCTTGTTGCACCATAAAGCTGTGCAGCTCAAAGAGTGATGTTAAATTTATTTCAATATAAATATTTTTCAGCTGCCTGCTTGAAACTGCAGCACAGAAACAGGTCATGGGCTGACACACGGTTGCATGTCCTTAAAAAATAAGGCTTTTGCTACTTTTATGAGAGGAGTTATATTTCTTCAATGCTGTTATATTATTTGCTGGTTTTGCTTTATCTGGGCAGGAAATAAAAATAGTAAAATTAGGAAAATCTTGTGTATGAGGGGAATGCTGTGAAATGTGCAAAACAAATTGGTGCAGCATTTTTCTTTTTTGTAAATGAGGGTCAGCTCTTGAGTAGTTCCAGTATCATAGTGAACTAAAATCCTTTTTCCCTATTCTGCAGACAGTGTAATAGCTTTATAAAACCTCTTTGAGGGTCTGTGTAAATCCAGGTTCACGGGTAGCTACAGGTGATTTCTGGTACAACTTTAGCTATATTCCAAAGAAGGAAGTTTTGATTCTATCTGAGCAGATCTATTTTAAGACAGGCACCACTGTAATGTGATATGTTTTGAGTAGCTTGTATAAAACTTCCTTTCTTTTGTGAATATCTGGATAATTAATTTTGACAGAAGTTAGTTAAGCTTCAGCACTCAAAGGAGAATTTCATATGTCACTGTATCCTTTCTACATGCAGCTTGAAATTGAGTTTTTTATTCAGGCAGTAACTACCAGGATCTACCAATAAGCAGACTAAATTTCTGTTCCACTTCTTTCTCTTTTGCTTAGGCAATAACTACTCCAGCCATGGCAGTCAGTCATATTATGTTGGAATCATATAAAAAGTATATCCTAGTTTCTTTGATACTGCTTGGTAAAGTTCAGCAGCTACCAAAATACACTTCCCAGATAGTTGGTAGATTCATTAAGGTAAGTATTGCAAATGCATCTAAATAAAAGATCAACAAATCTGAATTTGTAAATGTGTAACAGTGGAAAGTGTCCCTGTCCGTGGCAGAGGTTTGGAGTAAGATGAACTTGAAGGTTCCTTCAACCCAAACCATTCTATGATTGTATTATGTTAATCAGGTTTTTAAAATCCTGATACAGGTTTTTAAAATCTGGGAAAACTTCAGTGTTGAATAATACTAATCAGTATTCTTTTCACTGATACTGCACATTCCTTTATAGCTTTTTATGTTAAAATTTTAAAAATACTCAGATTTCAATTGACTTTCAAGCTGCAGTGTCATTATGAAAAGATTTGACCTGTAACTTCATCTGATTGAAGCACAAAATGCTAAACAGTTTATTCCCAAATCCCAGCTTTTTAAAGTATAAAAGCTTCTGAAAAAACTGTGAGTTTGGAGTCTGTAAGCATTCAGATTAAGAGGTGTAGGGTGGGAGACAAAACTGCTCCTGAGAGAGTTCTGATCCTAAGTAACACACTTCTAAAGTTAGTTCTTATTTAACACCGAGTTTGTTGGTTTGTGACCAAAATTCTAGAGAGTTCCAAAATTCTTCTAACTTCAGAGACTAATAAAAAAGCTGATAACATTTTAAGGTAGTTTTGGTGAACTGGTTTCACCCTCTGAGTCTCTGCTGTCGATGCTGTGACCTGAAGTGGTCAAGGATGGATGTCTTAGGGCAATACTTACCTCAGCTGGTCAGCTGAGAGAGTTTTTTCACACTGCTGTAATTAAAACTGTCACATAGAGGTCCTGGAATGATGTTTATTAAATGTTACACTGCAGTAATACAGATTTTAGTGTGTGAGGGTCTGTCATTGCCATAAAGCCATGTATAGACACCCTGTCTTTTTTATGAGAAATGCCCAAGCTACTTAAATTTTCTTCAATGCCTGCATGGCTTCTAATGTTGGAGCACTGAATAGGTTTTGTGAGGCTGGGTGAACACTGTGTTCTTCAAGAAGGGTTCTCATTTTTCTAATTGCAGCCTCTTAGCAATGCTTACCATGAATTAGCACAAGTTTATTCAACCAATAAACCCTCGGAGCTTCGAAATCTGGTGAACAAACACAGTGAAACTTTCACAAGAGATAACAATATGGGGCTGGTTAAGCAATGCTTGTCATCTCTCTACAAAAAGAATATTCAGAGGCTAACCAAGGTAAGAGAAACAGTGAACAGTTTTCCTTTGTGAGTGTGTATTTCTGAAATATATTCAATTTAGAGCTAAATGATAACATAGTAATGTGGCAGAGAAATTACTTAAACTGAGATTTGTGTCTGAAACAAAGGAGACTAGAATGCTCTGTATAGGAAAACAAATCAGTTGGCTGCTTATGCATTATTTAAAAGGTGATTCAGTCTGTCTGTCAGAGGTGGTTGCCTGTGGGGTTTTCATAGATAATCAAAAAAGTGAGCGCTGCAACACAGTGACCTTCATCCCTATTCAAAAAATAAGAAAACTGAACTTTACAGGCCACTTCATTAGAAAGGAGCGAGCGAATAGGAGAGATTTTGGAAGTATCTGAAATAAAAGGAAAAACAGAAGCACTGAAGTGATTTGCCCCTTCAGCTGAGAGATCAGATTAATCCTGAAAGGCAACTGGGGAAAGCAGGTTTTTTTGCAAGCTCAAATAATATTTGTTGCAGTAGAAAAAATCTCATAAGGAGCTTTGTAGATGCATCTCTTGAAGGAAATTCAAGGGGTGGAGTGTCACTTTTTTTTGTGTAAAAAGGTGAGAGAAAGAGGTTGGACATGGTCAGGACTGTCTGGTGTAGAATGAAATTGCAGGAATGAGTAATGACTCCCTACGTGCTCAGTGTAACAAATTAATGTCTGAAGGAAGAACTGACTCACTCTCACTCTTCAATAATTCTGTGTTCCACTTGTTCCTTCCCATCAGACTTCCACAGTCAGGTTACATAGGCCATGAAGCATCAACAAGAAAATCCTTAACATCCAGTTTTAACACTTCAAAACTTTCTAAATTTCAGACGTTTTTAACATTGTCATTACAAGACATGGCAAGTCGAGTGCAGCTGTCGGGGCCCCAAGAAGCAGAAAAATACGTCCTCCACATGGTAAGACCTCTGACTTGGGGAAGCTATCCCAAAATCAGTGTTTGGGTTGGCAGTGCACAGTCTGAGCAGCTCTTCTTCAGGGTGGAGGAAATGCTGCCAGTCTGCTGTGGTGTTGAGACTGTTCTCAAAAAATCTAAAAAGATTGTAAGATAAGGCATGAATAGTGGTTTTGGGAAGCTGTGGGAAATAAAATCAATCAAGCAATTCCACAAAGACTCTGTGTTTTGTAGTTACCTGAAATTCTGTTCTTGGTGATAACTTCTATTAAACCCTCTGTCATTTCAGATAGAAGATGGTGAAATCTTTGCAAGTATTAATCAGAAAGATGGTATGGTCTGTTTCCATGATAATCCTGAAAAATATAACAATCCAGCTATGCTTCATAACATTGATCAGGAGGTAAATCTTTTACTGCTTTTGGAATTCTTACCAAAGAACCTTAGACTGTAATCAGAGAGGTGCTGGCAGAAGCCAGTGTAGTAACTTAGATATAGAGAGTGAGGACTTAAATCACTATATTACTATTTCACAGTATTTTCATGGGTTTTAGATTAATACTCTCTCTCAGTGTGTTCCCTGTTTTGTCCTGTACAGCTTGAGCTGTTTCAGGAGACTGACTGCTTGCTGTTGGTGATGGGAAGATCCTTGAATGGATTAGAAAGATTGTTTTTAGAGTTTAAAACTTGAAGGATCACTTCCATTGGCTCTCAATAACCTGCCTGTAGGTTAAGGTGGTTGAGCCTCAGGGGACTGTCTATCAGTGACCTTAAAAAGGGCTATTAGGAAGACATGGATCAAATGAAGGGAATAAAAAATGGTCTGACACTTTTGTTTGGGAGGTGAGGGATGAGAACATTTTGATGTGGAACTTTAGTGGTGGCAAAAGTTATTTGTTCTACATGGCACAGCCGTGAAATGTGTTGAAGATCAGGTACAAGCTGGACAAAGTAATCAATTTCATACATATTTTTAAGATGCTGAAATGTATAGAGCTTGATGAACGACTGAAAGCCATGGATCAAGAGATCACTGTGAACCCTCAGTTTGTGCAGAAGGTAATGGATTTAATGTCTTGTCAGAGTATGCAAGAGATTCATTCAGTGCAGTGAGTATGTTGTACTGAATGTCAGTATTTACAGTGTTGTTATTATACATTATTAATAATATGTGCATAAACATCATGGCACATCGTAAAGATAATTTATTAATTTTGAAGGTGCTTTTCTCTAATTAATCCTGCAGTGATTTCAACCGGAAAATTAAGTGCATGTTATTTCATAGGCACTTTATTTTCCTCCCTGTTCACTTCAAAGAACTGTCATTCTCAAGCCTGCAGACCTGTTTCTGAACAGAACTGACTCTCTCCCTTTCAGAGTATGGGCTCTCAAGAAGATGACTCAGGGACCAAACCATCCAGTTATTCTTGAAATTAATGTTGCTCACCACTCCGCTTTCAAGTAAAAGCTTATGAAAGAATCACGCCTGGAACAGGGCATTGAGGAGTTCCACAAAGAGAGCAGAGAGAACTGAGCTTTGCTTTTCACCTGGACATTAAGAAAATAAAAGAACACCCTCTCAGTACTGTATAATATCAGAAGTATTCTCTGCAAAGAAAAAGGAAATCTCAAAAGAAACTTGAAAGTCTGTTGTGGATTTATTTATCTTCAGATTAACATTGTTAATGCATTAAATAATCTACCTTTTGTTTTAAAGGGTTTGAATGTTGCCGTGTTTCTGTAGCAGTCCTTCTCTTCTGCAAAAGAAAGTGTTATTCAGGGAAGAATACAAACTAGTGTTGGTTCACTTACAAGATAATTATTGGTTCATTATTCTGTATTTAAAGTTGGCTCAAAGTGCAGATTTATCATGTGTGGTGGGGGCAGAGGGGTGGAGTTCAAGCAAATCATAATGTAGGGAATTTGCATATGCCCAATGTAGCTGGTGCTGTCTGTTAAATGAGGAAATAAGAACTGTTCTTCCCAAAAGGATGAGGATATCAATGTGTCCTTGTAAGGAAGTTTGCTACAAAGTAAGAATCATATATGGAAAACATACGTGACAGCTGTTTATGATTTTAAGTTTCTGTTGCAAAATATCTGCTAATATTATTTGCTCTTAGATGAAACTTATTAGACCTAAACAAAAGGATATTTGGAAAACATTGGTGTACTGGAGGATTCTAGATAGGAAGTTGTTTACATTGAAAGAAATTTAAATGTTTGTTCCTGTGCAACTGGCATGAAGGTATTCAACAGGCTGATAGTTTCTTTGGTGGAAACCAGTATTTCTGCATGGAACATGAATAGAATTCTATACAGCTCTCAAAATGCAGGATTTTATTCAGATATAATGTGTTGGAATGGTACCTGGTTTTTAATTTCCTATTTTAAACTTCATACTTTGTTATTGGATTCTTTGAAGTGCTTCACCCCTTAAATCACCAGGCTGTTTAATTTTCTGTCATTCTCGTGTATCTGAAGAGTCTCACTGTTTAAACACCTTCCTGTCAGGCAGAAATAAACCTGTCATCAAGTCAGAAAACAAGAAGCTCAACAGCCACTGCTTCCTACTGAAACACCTGACCAGGAGCTGCTTGCTCCTGCTGCCCTGCCAGCTTTTTTCCAGGTGGGAGCTGAGCATTCCTGGCTCTTGCTGTGTGAAGTTTGTATGTATTGAGGTCACCTGTGGTTGAAAATATTCCATTTGTGCTTCCAGTGTTGATAGAGAAGCGTTGGGGTTTTCACTTAAAAGCGGTGTCGCAAGTCTAGCAGAGCCTGTGTGGCTGCAGGGTGCTGCCTTCTGGTGAAGAGAGGTGTCCCAGGTTGTGGTTGGTGGTGTGGAGGATGTTTTTTAGAAGTATAAAATAGCAGTTTAGTAGTGAACACAGTGGAGGTCCATAGTGTGAGTAGCTCATCACTTCCTGCCTGAGAGAATTCCATTGGGACAACTTCTCTATCTGATCTTTAAGCAAAATCTTGGGGTTTTCCATAACTCACAAGTCTTGTAACTAGAAGAGATCTATGATTTTGAAGGTTTTTAGCCTCATTAATCCTGCAGTGATTTTAATGCTGAACGTACACCATTCCCCCCTCTGGTCCCATGGAAGTGTTAAATGAGTAATTAGTGATGCTGTGGCTTGAGCCCAAAACAGGGTGGTTGTTACAACCACATGTGGCACTCACAGAAGGGACTGCAAACAACTGATCCCAAATCCCACCCATCCAGAAATGTGCCTGGCTCAACTCTCCTTGCCAGTGGCTCCCTTGCCAGGGGAGAATGTATTCAGGATGCTGTCATGGAGTCAGAAAAAAAACAGGAATGTCCATTTTTACACTCCTAGTTCCTATTAGTGAGCATGGATTTATCTGCTGAGATCTGCAGGATGGTTTTCCAGCTGTGGAATTAGAAGCAAGCTAATCCATGCAGCTGGTGAATAGCTCTAGATATTTCTCTTTTATTGCCCAAAGTAGATAAAGCAAATCCATGCTCACATCAAAAGGATGGCAAAAATAGCTGTGTAATAGTTTAAAGTGATATATTCCATTATCTATCTGATTTTTAAGAGGGCAAATGCTTTTAAAGTTAGAGAACTGCTGAGGTTCCTTTTCTGTCTGTGCTGTTAATGTCTGAATTCTGTTAGAAATTCAAAGTCAGGTCCCACCTGTAGAATCAGTAGATAAAGCATTCACCAAAAGTGCTCCAGGGAAAGGCTTTTAAGTCCTAGTTTGATAAACAGACATGGTCTGGCATCTGCATGTCTTGAGATAGCACTGAAATTAAGTCAGATTTTTAATGAAGCAGCTCCTTCCAAGTCTTGGAACTAATTGCCTGGGCTGTGGTCAGCTGAGAGGCTTCGAGAACACTTGGGCTTTCTGGTTTTAATTTGTATTTACTGCAGGAAAGGACTTTTGCTGAAATCTAGGAACACTGTGTGCTGTGCTGCTCCCAACTTGGACTCTCAGAGGTCCCATGGCTGTTCCTTCCCACCCTGCATGGTCACAAGATGTGTCCAGGGAATACTGAGTGCATGCTTTGATATCTGACTCTGATTTTGATGCATTTTAATTAGCAAAGACACAAAATGCGCTTCTGAAGGCAGCATTAGATGTGCAGCTGCAGTTCATAGCCACAGGAGGGGTCTCTAGGCCAGTCACGCTGAGATTTTGAAATGTTTCTAAGAAGGAATGGTTGGAAGCTGTGTCCAACCAACCCCCACTCCTGGTTTTGTGCCACTGAGGAGCCCCAGGGCGTGACCTCTGCGGAGCCATGGTGTAACTGCAGCTGCCTCCTCCTCCACAGCTCCCCTGTGTGTGCCACAGCACAGGCACAGCCCCGTGTTTGTGTTGTCACAGGCCATCTGTACAACCTAGGAAATGTTCTCCGCGTGGCCACGCTGGCCCGGGAGCTTAGTCCTGAGAAGTTGTTTAAATGTACTATTGGAAAATAAAGATAACAAACGAGTGGTTCTTAGTTTGTCTTAAATGAGATTGTAGGTCTTTTCTATTTGGGGTTTCCTTAGTTTTTTGGGGGGGATCTCTTTGTTCTGGTTGCTTTTCAGGAGGTGATTTTGGCTGACTGGCGAGGCTGCTGGTTGCCTGCTGTGTGTGGCAGTGCCCTCTGCTCCACAGGTGCTCAAACCCTGCTGGTGGCTTCTCAGAGCTCTGCTGAGCAATTCCAACTAGAAATAATCTTTCTTTAGTGTCTTTCTTGAGAAGTGCTGCTGCAGGTCCTTGTCTGAGATGAGCTTTGGGATTTTGGATGGAACGCTTTTCCTCTGAGCAAGTGAAGATGTCCCTGCCCACAGCAGGGGCTTGGAATGGGATGGTCCATGAGGTCCTTCCAACCCGAACCATTCTGGGATTTGTGTCTGAGCTCTTTGTTTCTGTAATAATTCATCTTGCTGACCACCTGGCTATTGTTTTAATCAGAGATGTAATTATTAGTCCATGTGTGGCTGTGCTTGGATCCAGAGGTGTGTCCTGTAGTGGTATCAGCAATAGCTGCTCTTTCTTGGGATTAAAGTACAAGTTTTACTCAGCTGAATAATCTATGCTGTTATCTACTTGAAAATTTACTATTTTTGTTCAGATTCAGGTATTTAAAGCTCTTAAAGTGGCAACTCCAAGGGGCAGGGAGGAATCTGGTACTTTATTATTTTGAAGGCTAATAGTTCACATGGAATTTGGTTTAGCTTTCCGTCATAGATTCTTAGAGGTAAATAATCTTTTAATACTTAAATGTGATACCCTGAAGAGAAACAGGAGTTGTTTAATGGAAATGAAGAACCTGAACAGGTTTAACTTGGGCGTTTGCTCCCCTGCCCTTCCCGGGCTGCACCTGTGCAAACACTTCCACAGAGCCGCTTTATAAATCGGGAAACGGCAATATTTTGATACCTCCATCTGCCATAACCTTACATTCTAAGCACTTTGAGGAATTAACACAGACGCTGGGTGCCGAGTCTCCAATAGAGAAGTCGCGCCGAGTCTGCGGAGAACACGGCACCGCCCTGAGGCCAGGCAAAGTCCCGGGAAGGGGCCGTGCGACAGCCGGTGGCGAAGCTCGTTAACGCGGCAGACGCCGTCCCGGTCCCGGCCCCGGCTCCTCCGGCGGTCCCGGCCCCGGCTGCTCCGGCGGTCCCGGCCCCGGCTCCTCCGGCGGCCCCGGCCCCGGCCCCGGCTCCTCCGGCGGCTCCGCCCGCGGCCGCCCCGGCTCCCCTCCCAGAGCCCGCGGGTCACGTGACCCACAGCGCGGCCCGTACCACCCCGCGGGGGGAGCGCCGCCCGCTCCCGGGGCGGCCCCCGCGGGTCGCTGGCTATCGCTGGTCCCTTCTGGTGTCCCCGGTGATGGAACAGCGCTGCTCCGCTCTGCGCTGTGACAGCTGGGCAGGTGTAGCGCGGGAGGGGAGGATGCGCCTTCCAGACCTCCTCACTCCCCCCTTCTTTGAGATAATGGCTCCGCCCGGCCCCTGTGGACAGGGCGGCCCTGGGCCGAGCCACTGCAGCTCGGGGGGTGACGGCTCCCCGGGAGAGCGGCGGGACGGCCAGCTCAGTCCCGCGGTACGAACGGGCTTCTCATCTCTCTCTCTCTCTGCTACCTTGTTCTCCATCTTCTCGCTTCTCCGCGGCGGTGGCGGGCGCGCTGGCGGGGAGCTGTCTGTCCCTGTTCCCCCCCCCAGCTGGCGGTGGGGGTGGTACGGCCGGTGGGTCAGTCGGTGTCAGGCGCCCGCGGACTCGGGACGGGCCGGGGGAGCCGCGGTGAGCGGGGGCTCCGGGCACGGGCAGCCGGGGCCGGGCCGGGGGGGACGGGGCACGGGGAACCGGACACCGGACCCGGCGGGACAGGCTGGCTCCGGCAGGGCCTGAGGCGTTCGGGTCCGTGGGTGGTCCGCAGCGCCGGCCCGTTCCGGCCTGAGGCTCCGGGCACGGGGGATCTGGTCTGAGCTCAGCCTTGATCCAGAGGAGGCCACCACGTTGATTAGGGGGGAAGAGCACCTGTCCTTTGAGGAAAGGCTGGAAGAATTGGGATTGTTCAGCCTAGAAAGGAGAAGGCTTCGGAGTGACCTAATTGTGGCCTTCCAGTACCTAACTAGAACTTACAGGAAAGATGGGACAAGACTATTTACAGCGGTCTGGAGTGACACGACAAGGGGGAATGGCTTCAAACTGACAGCAGGGTTAGATAGGATATTGGGAAGGAATTTGGCCTGTGAGGGTGGGGAGGCCCTGGCACAGGTTGTCCCGAGAAGCTGTGGCTGCCCCAGCCCTGGAAGTGTCCAGCCCCAGGTTGGACGGGGCTTGGAGCACCCTGGTCTGGTGGAAGGTGTCCCTGCCCTGTGGCAGGAGGTTGTACTGGGTGATTTTCAAGGTCGCTTCCTACCCAAACCATTCTGGGATTCCCTGAACCTGTCCCTGTAATACTGGCGGTATCCGGGCATGAGGGATTGGTCCAGCCCCATTCACCCCCACGGCACCTGAGGTGTCCTGGATCAGCGTCCAGCATCTGGGCATGGCAGGTTGGGTTGCTCAGGGCCATCCCATCAGCAAACAGAAGGTTGGTCCTGGATCAGTGCAGTGCCCGGGGAGGTGCTGGAGTCCATCCCACCATCCCTGGAGGTGTTTAAGGAAAGACTGGACACGGCACTCAGTGCTCTGGTCTGGGTGACATGGTGGGGATCGGTCACAGTTTGGACTTGATGGTCTTGGAGGTCTCAGTCTCAGGCTGAGCTTAAGGCCAGCTGCTGCGGGTGGGATGCAGAGCAGCACTGGCAGCAGTGAGGCCTGAGAGATGCCGTGGTATCCTGTGTGCTGACCGTGTGCTCTGCCCTGGCTGCAGGAGGCCTGGCGGCCGTGCTGAGCCCTCACTATGAACGCCATCGTTGCCCTGTGCCATTTCTGTGAGCTCCACGGCCCTCGCACGCTGTTCTGCACCGAGGTCCTGCACTCGCCGCTCCCGCAGGGCGCCGGCAGCGGGGACATCTCCGGGCAGAATGAGCAGGCGGAGGAGGAGGAAGGTGGGATTCAGATGAGCAGCCGGATCCGCTCGCACAGCCCGGCTGAAGGGGCCAGCGCCGACTCCAGCAGCCCAGGGCCAAAGAAATCAGACATGTGTGAGGCAAGTGGGAAAATCTGTGTGTGGGGATCACTGTCCTTGGCTTGGCTAAAGGGCTCTAGGATTCTCTGATGTAAATTGAATTGTTTAGAGACACATAAAAATGTGAACAGCACTTGTTTTGTATGTGTCAGTGCCAGAAGATCTCCAAATCCTCATAAACTGCATGCTAGCCCGAATTCTAATCCTGATGATCCATGACAAGAGGATGAAGGAGCTGTTGTTGACCACATACACCTTGACAGGACCTTGAGGTCTCTTTAAGCTCTGTGATTTGTGATTCTCTTGTGGCTGAGAAATGCTCATCCTTGAAGAGCATTTACTTTGTTAGATTAGGTCAGATCATTTATTAATAGTAATTTTAAGAGCTGTATTGGTTAGGAAACAAAAAAAAAAAAAAAAAAGCAAAACAATTAAAACAATGTTTATTCTCAGTCATTCAGGGCTGTTCAGCCTGGAGAACAGAAATTTGTGTGGAAACCTTGCAGCAGTCTTCAGTGTCTGAAGGGGCCTGCAGGGAATGCAGAGAGGGACTCTTCATCGGGAACTGCAGTGATAGGACAAGGAGTAGTGTGTTGAAACTGAAAAAGGGGAAATTTAGGTTAGATATACTAAAAAATTATTCCCTCTCAGGCTAGTGAGGCCCTGGCACAGGTTGCCCAGAGAAGCTGTGGCTGCCCCATCCCTGGAAGTGCCCAGGGCCAGGTTGGATGGGGCTTGAAGCCTGGGCTAGTGGAAGGTGTCCCTGCCCATGGCAGGAGGTGGAATGAGGTGATCTTTAAGGTCCCTTCCAACCCAAACCATTCTATGATTCTCATACTTGTCTTCTATCAGTACTTCCTCTGACATATTTATTATTTACTTTCCCTTCAGTTGTGGCCAGTTTTGTTTGGCCAGTTGGTTTCTCAGCTGCTGTAACTGAACTTTACCAGCACCAAGTTCACAGTGGAATTAAATAGTGGAAAAGAGGAAGTATATCAGAGTTTTGTGTGGGGAGCTGAGTTCAAATCCTGTCCCTGACTCACCTTCCTTGTCTTCTGAGTCTTTGTGTTCCTGACTGCGTGTGTAAATAACATTTTACAGTGTTTTGGAGGGAGCAGTCAGAGCTCTTTGGAAACCTGAGATACCTGCACACTCATTTATGGCTGGACTTGCTTTTCTGCCTTCAGGGCTGCCGCTCTCTTGCAGGAGGACACCCGGGGTACGTCAGCCATGACAAGGAAACCTCCATCAAGTACGTCAGCCACCAGCACCCAAACCACCCCCAGCTGTTCAGCATCGTGCGCCAGGCCTGCGTCCGCAGCCTCAGCTGTGAGGTACCTGCCTTGGAGGACAGGGAGAGGCTATTTATGCCTCCTGTATCACTCCAAAAACAAGATAGTCCATTGCTGATCCTGGCTGCTCTGTGCAGACTGAAATGTGGAGGGAACCAGGTGGAAAGACAGGCACTGAAGTCTGTTTATTCCAGGGCTGGTGGTATTTTTTATGGTGTTTTTTAAGCTTTGATGACCTCAATGGTTCCTTCCTCTCACCTTGTGAGGCTAAAAATATACCCTTCTTGGTTTTGTTCCTTGTGCTTATTATTTGTCTTTGTAAGATAACCTGGTTTTTGTAAAAACCTCTGAATGTGGTGTTGAGTGCCCTTTACTGTAGACCATTCATATTCTTCCTCTAACAGACACGAAGGAAAAACCTCACAGATTAATGAACATTTGTGTGTCAGGATCAGCAGAATTCCTTCTGGGTTCTCAGTATTGTAGTTGAATGGAGCTGAATTCTTAAAATACAGTTAAACTGAAGGATTTGGAGTGTTTCTAGGGTATCTCTGGGAGGTTGTTTGACCACACTTTTGGGATAGTATTGTAAAAAGGCTTCATTTATTCACCAAGTGGGTGTTAAAGTGCAGGAAGCTGTTTAGTTGGTTACTCTGTGATGTGTTTAATAACTTTGGTGTGTGTCCCTTCCCTTCAGGTCTGCCCAGGACGTGAAGGCCCTATTTTTTTTGGAGATGAGCAGCATGGCTTTGTGTTCAGCCACACCTTCTTTATCAAAGACAGCCTGGCCCGAGGTTTCCAGCGCTGGTACAGCATCATCACCATCATGATGGACCGGATTTACCTCATCAACTCCTGGCCTTTCTTGCTGGGAAAAATCAGAGGCATCATTGATGAGCTCCAGGGCAAAGCACTGAAGGTGGGTCAGTGCACAGAGTCCCTGTGACTCAATGTCAGTGCAGCATCATGATGCCTGATTGACAGCTGAGTCAAAAAGCTGATCCAGCTCGTGCCAGGGTGGTTTGTGCTAGATTGACACAAGGCTCAGGAGGATGGTGTGTATCCCCATCCCTGGAAGTGTTCACGGCCAGGTTGGGCAGGGATTGGAGCATCCTGGTCTCGTGGAAGGTGGCAGGTGCCTGTGGCAGGGGAATTGGAACAGGTTGATCTTCCCAACCCAAACCATTCCAGGGTTCAGTGTCTGGGGATGTAGGAGGGGAAGGAACAGGGTGTTTTTGTCATTTGAAACACTTAGTGCTTTTCACAGGCCTCATAGACAACAGCTTTGTTACAAATGTAATTAAGTAAATCTGGGAAGGACAATGATTTTGGAGCACAAGTGTTACTTAATGATCATTTTAGTCCATCTAAGAATAAGATGTCCCTTCTCTCTGTTTTCCCATGATTGGATGAGTGTGTGTGACGCACCCTTTTCACTCGGTATTTTTGGGGTGGTTTTCTTTTTTTTTTTTTGCCTGAGTTTTGCAAGCAAAACCTGCACCTCTTTCAGTCTGTGACCCTGCCCTTGCTGTGTGTGCAGGTGTTTGAAGCAGAGCAGTTTGGGTGCCCCCAGCGTGCCCAGCGCATGAACACGGCCTTCACCCCCTTCCTGCACCAGCGCAACGGGAACGCCGCGCGCTCCCTGACGTCCCTGACCAACGACGAGAACCTCTGGGCCTGCCTGCACACCTCCTTCGCTTGGTAATGCCACTGCTGTTCTCAGCTCCTTCCTCAGGAGGATGCTGCCACGTCCTGAAAGACTGGGAATGGGATTTGAGTGTTTGGGTTTGTTTTTTTTTTTAATTGACTTTGCTAGATAGTGTCTGAATTGGAAGGAGCCAACACTGATGTCTTTAGGACAAAAAAATGTCTTTTTGCTGTGAAGTAATACTAAGTGGTGACACTGTTGAGCAGGACAGGAACAAAGAACTCCAGATCAGAAGGCAAAGAAAATGAACTCTCTCCTTTATTTCAGATGTACTGCTGTATATACAGAGAACATCGAGAAGACTAATTTCATTGGTCTTAGAGTAAAAACATGTCACACCATTGGTGTGCAGTGAATGATGCACAGAGGCAGAACATATCTATAAACAATGTGAATAACAAGGTAGATTAGAGAATTATTTACATTCTTTCCCAACTGCTTCCCAGGCTCTTGCCTGGTTAGAAAACCTTTCTCTTTCTCTCTGACTGAGCTGAGAATATCCACAACGTGGCAGCTAACTGGAGCCGTGGCTATGCAGATGGAAAGGTTTTGCAGTGTGGAAGAAAGGAATAAAAGATGCTCCTACCCCCAGCGTGTTGCACCTGGAATTCACACGTGACAGACCATGGTGGTTCACCTGGGAGTTGCCCCTGTGCTGGGATCAGCAGCGTGGGAGATGTAGCCATTGGGCTCTGAGAGAGTCCAGTTGCTCCAGTGCCTGACTGGCTCATTAAACTTCCTTGGAAAGATGCCACACGGAGGGTTGCAACACTGGCATGTGATTTGGATGGGGGATAAGCATGCTGCACAAAGAAATTGCAGAATGCTGGGATCTGGGTGACTTTATGTGGCAGGGATTGTAAGATGGGTTGATAGTCCCACACTGAGGAAAGCACAGGGATGTGCTGGAAGGTAGCACACAGTGGTTAGTGCTTGGATGTTTTGTTTGACATCATGACATCAGTCCCACTGGATTTTTGCACCTGGCAAGCTACATGACTCTGCTTCTCTTCCTTTCAATGTCTCCAGGCTTCTGAAGGCTTGTGGTAGCAGGCTTACAGAGAAGCTTCTGGAGGGAGCACCCACAGAAGACACCCTGGTTCAGATGGAAAAACTTGCAGGTGAGACAGAGGTTTCCAGAGCTGCAAAAACCCCCTCTGAGAATGCTTTGGGTGATGAAACACTGAGTCCTTTGATCAGCATCTTAAGCACAACCATTGCTCATCAGCTGCACCTTCCTGGTAGTCTCTGCAGCAGCTGATGCACTCTCCCATCTGGAGATGGCTCTGACAGGAATGTGGAATCCAGGCACCTCAAAGGCTCTCTGCACTGGTGTTTGTCACTTGAGTAGCAGAGTTGCATCATCAGGATTGTTGCTCTCTGTGGCTGGGCTGGCCCTCCCAGTGAACTTGTACAGCCAGAAGGATTTGCAGTCACAACATATGGATTTCTTGCTGCTTTTTCTACAAACTTTCTAAAAGTAAAGGATTGTTGTTTCTTTGGGTTTTTTTCCCCTGTGTTGAACTGTTTTATTAACCATGTAGACTAGAATCTACAAAGCTTTGTCCATAGCCTTTAAAACAAGAATAGAGAACATAGCTGATCAAAAAATGTGATTTTCTGTTCTGTAGAAGATGAAAATTCCTTCTTGACCCTTCAGTAGTTATTTTTTATCTGAATTAACACTTAAGTGTGTCTATGCTGCTGCCAGTACTTTCAGTTACTGTGTTCTGAGTTCTCTCTTCCCACATACACCCAAAATCACATGGCTGCAGCATGTGAGCACTTTCCACTTTCCATTCCTACAGAGCAGCAATTTTTATGACCAATCTCCCTTTTTTTTTTTTTTTTTGCTAGATCTGAAAGAAGAGTCGGAAGGCTGGGATGGTTCTGAGGAAGAAGAGAAGCCTTCTTCTCAGCCAGATGTTGTGGAAGGGCAGGAGCTGTCCAAAAGCTCCCCTGAAACATCTCTGATGCCAGATTGCAACAGCTGGAACGTAGCTCACAGAAGGTTGTCTGTCTTCCGCTCTCTCAGGCACATGAGACAGGTAAGAAAGGCTGCAGAGTTCACAAGCTTTTTTCTCCTGATAATGTTGGTTTTTTTTTAAAGATACATTTATTTCCTGGAATCTGCACTTTCCCTGGTGCTGTGTTCAGCACAGTGCCTGCCCAGCTAGGAGCATGATGTGAACTGCATCTCTGGGCACGCTCCCTTCCTCACGTGGGCCTCTGGTGATCATCAGTCATGTGGGGTGGGGTCAGATGATTTCTCTCAAATTCTGCACTTCTCTTCTTCCCAAGAAGAGTAATTTAATACAGAGGTTGTGCAGCATCTTCAAAGCCAAGTAATAATTTGCTTAAAAAAAAAGTGTTTCGGAGGGAAAAATAATTTACAAATAGAATAAATTATTCTGTATGGATCTTGCTTTTCTCCTGTGCTCCTAGTGACCTGGCTGAGGGGGAATGTTTATGTGCCCAAGATTCATGTGCTAAATTTCCATGTCCATTCCTCCTGTTCAGGTCTAGCCATTTTCTTACCTGTCACTCATGTTTTTAACAGGGCAAACTAGACAATTCACTCATTTTTATAACCAATGCAGAATGGTTTGGGGTTTTTTTTCCAGGTTCTTGGGGCATCTGCATTCCGAATGCTGGCTTGGCATGTTCTGATGGGGAACCAGGTCATCTGGAAAGCTCAGGATATGGATCTTGTCCAGTCTGCCTTTGATGTCCTACGGGTAGAAACCTTTTCTTTTGTTTCTTGGCTGCATATTTTTACACGTATTTCTCTACTACTCCAGCCTTTATAATGATCTGCCCCGAAGAGTGTGTTCTAAATTATGTGGTTTTCGAAAAAAACAGCAACCAAAAAAACCCTGAAAACATGCACAAAACAAAATCCCCTCAACCTCTGGATATCTTGCTTGTCCTTGGCGACTGCTTGTCCTCAGCTCTCAAGCTGAGTAGGTTACTTTGATTCCCCCAAATCAGGAGCATCTGCCTAAGCAGTGCTCCAGGTCTTAGACTGGAAGCTAAGCTCCAGGTTTAGCCCTGGAAGTCAGGGAGAGGATTGTACTTACTTGTTCAATTCCAGAGTTTCTCTTGGCTGGTTTCCTCCCCCTGCAGACGATGCTGCCCATCGGGTGCGTGCGGATCATCCCCTACAGTGACCAGTATGAGGAGGCGTATCGCTGCAACTTCCTGGGCCTGAGCCCACACGTCCAAATCCCACCCCACATCCTGTCATCTGGTAAGAACCTGTTGCAGAACCCTCTCCCCTCCCTGTCAAGTCATGTTAAAGGACACTAGATTTTTTTTTTTTTTTAATAAGTATTGGCTGCCTGAAATAAAGCCCAAACGACTTAATTTTGTTTTCCCCATGTCTTTGCCTGAAAGATGTGAACACCTTCTCTAGGCAAAGCAGGGTCTGTAGCTGTGTTTTAGAATCTGGGCTAGCACAGCTCATGCTCTTTCGGGCTCTTGTTGCTCCAGAGTTTGCAGTCCTTGTGGAAGTGCGTGCTGCCACCCGCTCCAGCCTCTACCCAACCCTGTTTGATGATGAGCAGTCCCTCAACAAGTACGAGTTCCTTGTCACCAGTGGGAGCCCCGTTGCAGCAGATCGAGGTGGGTGATTTGGAAGCAGAAAGAGCCTCTGTCACTGAGGTTAAAAGAGCATCTTGATCTTTAACTGCTTTTCATGTACCAGCCCTTAAGGAGGTTTGTGTAGAAGCCAGGTCAATATTCAGCTGGGGTTTAGCTGCTTGAGGTGAGGTTCACCACAGATTGTTCAATTATAAAAGATTTGCTCTACCAGATCAGCATTTTGCCTATAAATTTTCATAAATGAGAAATGGATTCTGTAACACAGATGTAAGAAAAATTGTAGGGAAATTTCTGTAACCCATGGTGAACACTTTCAATCCTGGGATACTTGTGTGCTTATTTTGAGTAAGGCTAACTTATAAGGACCATGACATCACTAATTTTCCGTGTTCCACTTGGTGGTCAAATATGACTGATAGAGAAATACCCAGACTTTTAAATTTAATTTTGCCTACTTCCTTCCAGCAGTTGAACACTTGCACTTAGAGGTGATTTGAGTCAGGTCCATCAGTCTTGTCTTTTCTGGGAAGTCTTAATTTAGATGAATTGGCCTCACTGAGTGTCTCAAAAGACACAGCAGATGGCTCATCCTTCCTCTTTGTCCCTGAAGACAGAGATGCAAAGCAGAGACTTGCTCTCTGCATAGTGCTCTTCCTGTTGTTGCTCCCATGTGTATAAATACACCAGTTTATTTTCCATCCAGTCAGTGGCATGTCCAGAAACTTCTGCACAAAAATAGTCACTGCAAGGTCTTTTCTCCACCACAGCATCAAACTTAATAGGCCGTGGACTGCTGGGAAAAAAGTCTCCCAGGGACTTCCAAAAAGTGGCCCAGGAATGCTTTGGGTTGGTTGCTGGTTTATTTTTTCACTAAGTATCCTGAAACTGCCCTTAACAAGAGGAACATTAAATCAAGTATAAGTTGAGGGTTTGTGTTTTTATGTGTATGTTTGTATGTTGTACAAAGGAACATGAAGGTTTTTTCATAATCTTATATTTTTAATGATCTTTTGATAAGGACAACAAAAGTTAAGCAGGAGTTTAAAAGTGTGTCTGAAGAAAAAACAAAGGCCCCTGAACCTGTTTGGATGTCCCAGGGTCCTTCACTAAATTCCATGTTGCTTCTTAGATCAGATGTTTTTCTAATGGGATGATCTTTAGCTCCTCTTCCATGGAAATGAAATCCCAGCAGGCCACTGGGGGATATAGCTAACAATTATTAGTAGTAAAGGTGTAAGCAGTAACCTTTAGCTTGTGTGTCCTCTTTCTCACCCTTTCCCCTTTTTCTGCTCCTGCAGTTGGCCCAACAATCTTGAATAAGATCGAAGCTGCCCTGACCAACCAGAACCTCTCCGTGGATGTTGTGGATCAGTGCCTTGTTTGCCTGAAGGAGGAGTGGATGAAGTAAGTACAGCTCCCTTGCTTTCAGAGGAGCAGCTTTGGTGCTGCTCCTGGAACAGCAACAGCAGAGTGCAGGACCCACTTTAGACAGGTGACTTCTGCTGCAGTTCATTTGGATTTACAGGAACAAATTAAGTCAGGAGTTAAGAATTTCCTACTCTAGTCCTAGCTCTCTTTTTGGCTTTCAGCAGTTCTTAACCTTTATGCTTCAGTTCACACATCTGTAGGTTACCTGCATGACAACACCTGTGTGCCTCACCTTGGTTAGGGGGATTAAATATGCAGATCCCTCTGTGCCTGTCAGTGTGGCCATACCCCAGCTCAGGTGAGACCCAAACACATGCCCGGGTCCTGCCTTCAGGCACTGCATTTCAGAGGTGCAGGCAGCTGTAAAGGAAGACCGGGCAGTCATGTGAAATAATTCATGAACATCATGACTTTGTGAATTTACCTGAAGGCAGATGGGCACTGGATGTGTCTCCCAGTTGTCACAATTAATTGTTCTACTTTCTGCTAGAATGGAAAAGCCAAACTAGAAATACGCCCACTATTACTGAAAATGAGTCATCTCCCCAACTAATCACCCTCCTTCAAAGCATGAGAATAGCTTCAATGAAACACTGGTTGAAGCTTTTATTAACATTTAGTTGCAGTAGGTGCCAAGAGAAGCTCCAGTTCCTTCTTGTTCCCTGTTTGATGGCGTGTGAGTCCATTTGATAATGACAGGAATCTCTTGTTCCTGCAGTAAAGTGAAAGTCCTCTTTAAATTCACTAAAGTGGACAGCAGACCCAAGGAGGATACCCAAAAACTGCTGAGCATTCTGGGAGCTGCAGAGGAGGACAATGTCAAACTTCTCAAGTTCTGGATGACCGGCCTGAGCAAGACCTACAAGTCCCACCTGATGTCAACAGTTCGCAGCCCGACGTCCTCAGAGTGCCGGAATTAAAGGGTGCCCAACCTCCCTGCTACCTTCAGAGAAGGGCAGGGACCCCCTGGTTACCTCTGCTGAGCCTGCAGCTTGTGCTTTAGGTGGATAGTGAGGCTTCATCACTATTCTCCTGGTCCTCAAACCAACTTGAAGAGTGACTTGAGTCTTTTCTACTTGCTGTGAGACTGGACTAATAAGTGCTAATCCACAGTGCTGCTGTCTCTCCAGGAACTCGGCTCTCAATCTAGACGTGCACACTCAAGACTAAAACACAGCAACACTCAAAGAATCAGCTAAATTAATGAAAATCCCATCCTGTCCTCATTAAGCATCATGGTGTGGCAGCAGGCCTCACCTTTAGGTTCCTTGGCAGGCCTGTGACAACATCCAGAACTCCTGGGAGTGCATATGGTTAATCTCACTGAAATCCCACATAAATCTCCTCAATGCCTGAGAGAACAAGAACCAAAAATAAGAGGCACGTCACAGGGTATGGATCACATGTAAATTATTTCAAACCACTTTGTGCTCAGATTTAAGAGACTATTTTCTGCTGTAGCATAAGTCAGGACATCCCATGGGAGTCCTGTCACTCCTCTTTATTTATTTATATCTTAACTTGAGACGGTTTTAGCATTTGCTTTGGAAATCTTGTCTGGGAGGGCAAATTGTAAAATTAGAAGTCTCAAAATGCAGCCTTGCTTGCCTCTCAGAGGGGAAAATACTCGCCTTGTTTTGCCTGTGGTTGCAGAACTTCCAGGTAATGAAGATAACCTCGCCAGGATAAGGTTCTCTTCTGTCTTTTTTAGCTTCCTAATAAAGCAGAAGAGATTCAACCTGTAGGTGCTCCCTTATATAACTCTATAGTAGCCATTTTTGCTTAATAGTTCATGAAAACATTGGTGCATTTTTTAATTACCTAACCAGGTATTCCTTAGCTGTTCTGTAAGGAATCTCTGTTTCTGTTGTGAAGTCTGGGGTTTGTGTCTTTTCTTTTTGTTTTTCTGGATCATTATTGGGAACACTTGACGTTACCACAGATATTTTGAACAAGCTAAAGGCAGGTTTTACCCAGGTGACCTTCTACACTCACTCAAGCTCAGAGAGGATGTTCCAGCTTGTCACAAGTTCTGTTCTTATATATAAAATATGGAGGTTGATTTTTGTCTGGAACATCTGTAAAATGGAGACAGGCATTAAATCTCATAAGAGCTATTTTTGTAAAATGAACAAAGCCTGGTTTTGTGTTTATTTTCTCTGTGTGTGTGTGTTGTGGTGGGGGAAAGCAGCAGCTGATCCACAAAATTCCTGCATCCTTAACCTAGATCTAATGTAGAGAATTTAATACAGGTCTTTTCCTCTTTTCTTTGTATTAGTTTCTTGTAGCCTGACCTACTAATCTGTATTTTAAAGTTATTCTGGTCCAGTCCAGAGCAGTTGAGACGTAATTTGGCATTGAGACCTTCTTGATTGCTGAACTGTTTTTGTCTTTTAAAAAACCAGCTCTGCCAAGAAACCCAGCATCAAAACCCAACTTAGTGCTTCCTTCCCAAACTACAAAAGGGTTGCTCACAAGCTCGAGCCCGAGGCTGCTGCTTCTCCCTTGCTCTTGGTGAGTCATGCACGACGTTGATCCCTCTCCATCCTAGAGAAATATTCCCAGTGCCAGCTGGGGCACCACTTGTGAGTTTGTGGGCCCAAAGTTGGGCAACTCCCTGGGGGCTCCCCTGGCAGGGGAGACCCTCCTGGAGCAGTTCTGTGTCAGGAACCAGAGACGCGTTGGACTTTTTCGGTCTTCAGCCTCTGTTTATTGTTATCTTATCAAAACTTCAGCACTGTCTGCACCAGACTCTGTGTGCAGGAAAAACAGCACAAAAATGGCCAACAATCTCTTGTTACAAGGCCTTTTAAGTCTAATCAAAAAATAAGCTACCCAATTAAGAAGTGACACCTAAATTATTTTCCTTTCTAACCCAATAACTGACCCCTAAAGACCCACAGTGCAGATTTTTCTACCCAATTACAAGATACCACCCAAACCCAAGAAGAAGGAACAAGAAGAAAGAAGTAAGGAACTCAAGGCAACACCCTGTATCCTCCATCTTGAACCCATCTAGAACATACTAAAAATCTTAAAACCTAAATGTCTCACCCATGTGACATACTACACTACTCTCTACAATCTCTACAATCTATTTCACACTTTTGTGGTTTCTGGTTTACCTTGAGGCTTTGGAAGTTTCTCCATGAATGAGGGTCAAAGTCAGTGCTCCCCTGGGGGTCAGGACACCCCAGAGCAGACAGAGAAATATTCCCAGTGCCCTCGGTTTCCACACATCCTGACCTGAAACAAGGCTGTCATGGACAAGCAGACTCAGTTTTGAGTCAGGGCAAGGAAACCACTAACTTAACACTTAAAAAATGCCCACAGGAAAGAAGGGGAAGAGCTGCCAAGTCAGTGAACCTACACCCCAGCTGTGCTTGCCTGCCAGAACACATCTGGGCGTGGGATTACCAAATGATTGCCTGGGCAGGTTCCTGCAGCTCGCAGCTGAGGCCGCGGGTGCTCCCTTTGCCGTCAGTGAGGGCTGGAATGTGCACAACTTAATTAACAAAAAAAATCATGTCTGCAGACATCTTTCACCGCCCTCCTTCCCTCCAAACGATACGCCTCAGAGACAAACTGATTGAGGCAGGATAATTCTTTATTCCAGTGCGATTTCTGCCTGGCTGAGCAGCGTGTAGCTGGGAGCGAGGTGGGAGCGGTGAGTGCTGCAGCTGCCGTGTGATGGAGCCAGTGCTGGGTCACTTACAGACAACGCCTTTCGGTGCCAGTTGTGCCACCCCTGTCCCCTCAGCCAGGCAGGGTCCAGCAGGTGATGGTCGCCCTCCATTCCGCCCTCGTGAGACCCCACCTGCAGAGCTGCCTCCAGCTCTGGGGCCCACAACATCACAAGGATGTGGAGCTGCTGCAGCGAGTCCGGAGGAGGCCACAAAGATGCTCCAAGGGTTAAAGCTCCTCTGCTCTGGAGCCAGGCTGGGACAGCTGGGGGTGTTCACCTGGAGAAGACCCAGGGAGACCTTAGAGCTGGACAGGGACTTTGGACACGAGCCTGCAGGGACAGGACAAGAGGGAATGGCTTCCCACTGCCAGAGGGCAGGGTTAGATGGGATATTGGGAAAGAATTCCTTCCTGTGAGGGTGGGGAGGGCCTGGCACAGGTTCCTAGAGAAGCTGTGGCTTCTCTGGATCCCTGGAAGTGTCCAAGGCCAGACTGGACAGCGCTTGGAGCAACCTGGGATAGTGGAAGGTGTCCCTGCCCAAGCAGGGGTGGGAATTTGGTATCTTTGGGATCCCTTCCCACCTGTGATTAAAGGATGTGTTGCGTGTTCGCAGCATCCGCTGCAAGGGCTCGTGTGTGGTGAAGGGTTCGCTGTCAGAGTTGCGGTATCTGGGGAGGGCTCGGTGTTCGGGGAAGGGCTCGGAGCCCGGGGCAGGGTCGGCGCCGGGATCTCGGAGCCCGGGGCAGGGTCGGCGCCGGGATCTCGGAGCCCGGGGCAGGGTCGGCGCCGGGATCTCGGAGCCCGGGGCAGGGTCGGCGCCGGGATCTCGGAGCCCGGGGCAGGGTCGGTGCCGGGATCTCGGAGTCCGGCCCAGCCCCGTGTGGCGGCCGCTCCTCCCCACAGGCCGCGCCCGCCTCCGCCGCGGCTGCGCGGGCCGGGCCGGGCCGGGCCATGAGGGCGGCGGGGGCCGCGCGGGGCGCGGCGCTGGCGGCGGCGGCGGTGACCGCGGTGGCGCTGGCGGTGGCGGCCTGGCGGCGGGCCCGGCCCGTGCGGGAGGTGCTGTTCTTCCCCTCGCAGCCCTGCTGCATCGAGGCGCTGCTGGCCGAGGCGGCCGAGCCCGGGGCGCCCGCCCGGCCCTGCCCGTGCCCGCTGCCGAGCGGCGACACCGCCCTGAGCCGCCTGGTGCGCCGCCTCCTCTCCGCCCGCCGCTCGCTCGACCTCTGCCTCTTCTCCTTCTCCTGCCCGCAGCTCGCCCGAGCCGTGCAGCTCCTGCACCGCCGCGGGGTCCGCGTCCGCCTGGTGACGGACGCGCAGTACATGGGGCTGCACGGCTCCCAGATCGGCCGCCTGCGCCGCGCGGGTGAGCGCGGGGCGGCTGCGGGCCGGGGATGGAGCCCCGCGCCGGGGATGGAGCCCCGCGCCGGGGATGGAGCCCCGCGCCGGGGATGGAGCCCCGCGCCGGGGGTGGCCGAGCCCTGAGCTGTGTCTGTGTCTCTGCAGGGATCCAGGTGCGCCACGACCAGCACAGCGGGTACATGCACCACAAGTTCGCCATCGTGGACCGGAGGATGCTCATCACAGGCTCCCTCAACTGGACCACCCAGGCCATCCAGAGCAACCGGGAGAATGTGCTGGTCGTGGAGGACGCCGAGTATGTGAAGGCTTTTCAGGATGAGTTTGAAAGGATTTGGGAGGAGTACAATCCTGCCAGTTACATTTTTTTTCCGAAAGGCAGTAAATGATTGAGCTGCCTCACAGGGCTAGTGGAGCATGGTAACACCCACAGATTTTATTATTATGTATAGACATCATTGTTTTGTCCATCTGAGTGTAACTTTGGTAAATGTCTCCAGAGCAGCGAAGTGTTCTCTGCCCCAGAGTGCCACAGATCCCTTGCTGTGGGTCATTCCCGTGCTAGAGGGAATGACACAAGTGTTTGGTTGTGAGGGTGACAGTGACAGAGCTGCAGCCATAGGCATTAAGACTTTGGGCAGGCTCGTTGCTGTGCCCTGGTGCAGACCAGGTGTGTTCATACACTGCTGAGCGTGTGTTTCAGTGGTAAAAGGAACATTTTCCAGCTCAGGATATGGAATGGAATTATAGCCAGTTCCAAGTGGAATTGTAGCCCAAGCGCTCCTCTACACTGGTAAAGAAGGGAGAGATATGAGGGCTACAGCAGAATTAAGAGTTTCTATAGATTAAGTGCTTGGTTACATTTCTTGTTTGCGTTAGCTGTTGAAAGTTATTAAAAGGAAATTGGTGGGAAATAGCAACAATTTTTAAGTTTTGATCATGTACATGTTTCTTTTGGTTAAAGATTAGGAGCGCTCCGGTGTAAAACCATGAGCACAGATGGTAATGACAGCTTCTCTTCCAGCAAGGAAGTGTAGGGAAGTCTGGAAGGAAATGAGAGAAATGCTTCTTTGGGATCAGTGTTTATCTGGAGAGCAGACACAGCCAGAGTTGGGTCACCCAGTTCAGGTGGGCTCTGAAAACCCTGGTTCTTTCAGGTGTTGGGACACCGTGTCATGGTCTGTGCCCTCGCCTGGCAGCACCAGCCTGGGCACAGCGAGGTGACATCTCTGTCCCCACAGCTCAGTGTGGAACAAAGATGATGTAAACCTAAGAATTTCGAACTTGAAATAGTTTGAAATAGTCTATGTAAGAATTGTTTTATACTGAACAGAAAGTGCCTTAATATCTCTCAAAATGAAAAGAGGTTTTTATATTCTGTTACCATTTTTGTTACCAGTAGTGCTGTGATTGGCACTGTTAAATAAACCATTTTCACAGAAAACATTAACAGCCTCATCTAACTTTTGCATTCCAATTCCTGTAGATCCTTATTAAGATATTTATGATACATGGACATCCCAGATTTTAGATTTGTTCTGAGAAAGTTTGCATGGGGGAAAGAAAATGATGTTACCTGTATGGAAGCACCTAGGGAAGGTCATTCTCCAGTAAATCCCATTCAGCAGCACTAGATTTAAACTACTTAAAATATATTACTGCTGTCCAAGTGTTGCCTGTTGCATTTCCTATGTGAAGTGCAGCTATAAAAACAAACATCTCCCTTTTCATGCTCTGACCTCTGCCCTGTTCTTCCTTCTTTTTAGAAATAGAAACCTGTTACACATGGCATGCAAAGGGTGGTGCAAAAATAGTTTATTACCATATAGTTAATGTAAAGTTAAGTAATTATATTTACAAAGTAAAAATGATCAGCTACATCCAGGGGAGCCTAGCATGTCACACAAGGTTTGTAAGGAATAAATACAGTGAGAAAAAGTGACGTTTCTGTTACAGCAAGCAGTTGATCAGGAATGGTGGCTCTTAAAAAAGCACTGGAATAAACTGGGAGTGGAAGGGAGAAGGGAAGGAGACAGGAACTCACACACATGGAGAAACAGGAGCCTTCCACACCCTTCCCCTTTGCAGGGGAACAGAATGATGTGTGAGAGCCCTGAGGCTGCAGCATCCCAGCGCTGCCCAGGTCCCTCTGGCCCTGCTCAGCCACGTCACAGCTGGAGCTGAGGGCTGGCTGCTCTGTCACACCATCACAGAAACAGCTCTGGGAAATGACTCCTTCACCCTCAGTGCTCACAGTCCCGCTGTGTGCTGGCTGTTCCCAGACACGTGGCAGAGCACAGTGCCCAGATGTGACCCAGAATGAATCCCCATCGTTGGGCAGTCGGGTGAAGCTGTGCCTGGACAGGCCCAAGGCCGAGCTGTTCCCAGGCCACTGGAGGAAGACTGGCCACTAATACCTGAACTGCCACATCAGACACCACCCTCAGCCTCACAGAGCTTCCAGCCCTCCCTTCCCCCAAACCTCCATCCTTCCAAATGATTCTTTAAACTCTTAAGTCATCCAGAACTCCAGGAAGGTGGACACGGGCCAAGCCAGGGGATTCCTGCTTCCTACTTACCATAGTCTCCAGTATTTTACATGCTTTGCTTTCTCTAGGTGAGAACAAACAGTGAGCACTCTTGTCCTGCACACAGGGTGAAGAAAGCATGAAGAAAATAATGCTAATTGCACCCATTATTCACAAGTTCAGAGCCAGCTGGGTTAGTTCAGCTGGTACCAACTCGTCAGGTTTCTCTAGTAAATCCCACACCCTCTGTTTCCTCAGCAGCCTCACACTGAGGCTGTTGTTTCCCTGTGTCTGCAGCAGTGCCTTGGCTCTTGTTGCTGTGGTACACAGCGAGTTACAGCCACGCTGCTGTGGGATGGGTGTGTGTGCAGGGGGGCTGTGGCTGGCAGGGAGTTGTTGCTGCTCTCTGTAACAACAGGGCACAGTTTGCACATGCACAGCGTTGATGCTGCTATCAAGCACAAGATTATTGAGTCCTCTGACTGGAAAAAAATACCCCAAGTCTATAGCAAAGTAGGTTACAGTGGTCAAACAGACTGTACACAATCTTCGGACAGGTACCTTCAAAGCTAAAGGCATAGATCAGCAGAAAAGGTTTGAAAAGGTATTTATAACAGTCCTCAACCCCTCAAAAAAGCAGTTTATCAGGGCAGATGGGGTGGGTTGGACACATTACACTCTTTCCTCCTCTCCCAACCCACACGTGGGGCCTCTGTGCTACAACAAGCCTTAAAAATCAAACCCACAACTCAGTCACAAAAGAGAACCCTCTGCAAACTGCTGAGGAATAAATATTTACACTGCACACTTGGAATACTATACAGGTATTAAATTACTTTTGTTTTTTAAAAAGAGAAGAATAAGAAAGCTTTTCTTTACCTAGAAAGTGGAAAAAAATACAGAGCAAAGGCAGACCACAGCGAGTGTGCGTGTGCTTGAACATCCACAACAAACTGAGTATCCAAACCAGGACAAATATGCAAAGGTCTTGTGGAAGTGCCATCAAATAGAGTAGGTACAAAATGTGAGCACTTTTACTGCAGCCCAGCTCTCTGGTACCAAAAAAAAGGGCATTTTCTGGTTTGCAAGCCAGCACCAATTCTATTTTTGAAACAAATGAACACAATTTACTTCTTTTTTTTAGTATGTGAGCAAAGAAAAGGTGACATTTAAAGAAGGATTCAGTCTGGCTCAGAGGAGATGGTGCAAATGGGAGGAAAATTTTACTCAGGAAAAATAAGATTACTTGGAGCCAACAAGGCTCCAAGACCTGTGCCTTCGCTGCACTTGAGTTCTCCTAAACCTCCCTTTTTGGTGCTATCAATAGTGTGGAGTGATGCAGAATGCAGCAGCTTGCCCACACACTTTCTAATTTAAATAGCCACTGATTAATCCCAAAAGATGGATGAAGTCAGGAGCAGGAAGAAGCAGGAGGATAACTGAGGATCATTCTACGAATAAAAGGACTTCTCCTTTTATTTTCAAGTACTGGGCTCTGCAGGAATATTTCACTTTGGGGCTGTTTATTCATGCTGCAGGTTCTTTTTCTTTACAGTAAAGGCAGGTAAAGTGCTGCCCCTTGCCTTGGAGAGATGCTCAGACTCACCAGAGCGAGCCCAGAACCCTCAGCAGGGGTTCAGAACATTTGGCTGCATAAGGGACCTTCCTTCCTTCCTCCTCTTCCTCTCAGTGACCCTCAGAATTCACAGCTCCCACCCTGAACACACCCCAAACATCCTTCCCAAGCACTGCCCCAGAGGGTGCAGCTGATCCTGATGATGTCAAGGCCACTACTCAGCCCCGTCTGTGCAGCAGACCAAGATTCTCCATTTATTTTTCCAGAGGAGCCCAACTCCCCCATGGAAACGTCTGCTCCTACAAGCTTGAGCACATGAGCAGGATTTGCTGGGGAATCTAAGAAAGGGCAGGGTCCACATGGCAAGAAGGAGACGAGAATGTTCTGCTTGGTTGGCTAAAAAGGGAAAAGTCCCATCCCAAGTCTAAAGAGAAGAGGAGGAGGAGGGTTCTCCTAGAGCCAGTGACATCCTGCAAGAGAAGAACAATGACAATGACAAGGCCCACGTGCCATCCCAAATCCATGCTGCCTCCCATGGCCTCTGCCAGATCAGAGCTCACCACGCACCTCGAGCAGCCAGGGATGAAGTGGCTGGAGAGGTGGGACATGGTAGGAACACCCCGAGTTCTCCAGAGCCCAGATCATGGAAGTGCTGAGGTGAACGCAGATGCAGTGCCTGGCTGCACATCCACACACCTGAGAGCACTGCTGACGAGGGAAAGGCTCTGGATCCAACAGGTTGAGCATCTCTCCTACCCTGCTCCCATCTCCAGGACCTCCATGCACACCCAGGCACACAGAGCATCCCAGCAGAACAGCTGCTCTGCCCCCTGCAAGGTGCTGCCATCCTGCCTGGGGACAAGCAGGGCTCCTCTGGGCAGGACCAGCTGCCAAGTCCTGCTGTGAGGTGCCAAGCTGGACACTTGGCCATGGCAAGGCCACACAAGCTGGACAAGAGCCTGACTCCCACTGTGGTTCAGTGACACAATGTCCTGCTGAGGGACTCGTGGCTGGAAAAAAAGAGATTCTGCTCCCAGGAGGATGAAGGTAACCCCAGCAGCTGCTCTGGTCCAGCCTGGCAGGACTGGGGGTGGCTTCACCAGCCCCGTGGGGCTCTGAGAGTTGTGCCTGTACCAACCATCAGACCCAAAACCAGCAGGGAAGCACTGGGAGCTGCTGGCCTCAACCTTGGCTGAGTGCCTGAAGGACAAGAGGAAGCTCTGCTCCGGGTGAAGGCCAGGGTATCTTCCACATCCCAGCCTGAAGAGGTCACTCAGTGCCCAACCAGGCTGGGAAGCCAACGTGCCAGAGTCTCCTTCAGCCCTGGTGACCTTCCAGGTGACATCTTGAGATTCATCCAGGGATGAAGCTCCTCACCTGCAAAGCAGCACAGGCTTCTTCTAGGAAGCCTCTGCTCAGCTGGCTGTGACCATGCAGTGCTACCAGCTCCTCATCCCTTGGTTTGTATGCATTTATCTGCCTCACGGTGCTAAATTGTATGTTTTAAATACAGAAGCTATTAGGACTGAGAAGGTCTGAAGCACATACTGGTTTTGAGATCTTTATTTCAGGAAAAGATTAAAGAATTAAAATAGGAGCTGCCCTGCTGACAAGAAGAGTTGAATTCAAGAAGCTGGTAAAAAAGGAGCATTATATGCATTGAGCACTGTGCATTTTCAGTCAATATTGGCTCTACTTTCTACTCTACTTTCCTTTGACTAGGAAAAGGGAGTTTCACATGCGCACAGACCCTGGGATACACGGGATTCAATGAGAGGAAGGGAGTAACAGCAAAAAAAAAAAAAAAAAAAAAAAAAAAAAAAAAAAAGAGTGCTGGGCTTGATCTAACAGAGGCAAGAAAGTGATCTTACAGCTCGGCCCCTGGAGCACCAACTCCGACCACCAGCGAGACGGGAGCGAGGACGCGCCGACGGGGCCGACTCGATGGTGCACTTCAGTAGCTGCAGCTCCCCATCCATAACCACCTGGGCAGCCACCAAAGCTTGCCAGGCTTCGGTGGCACCTACATTCAGGATACGGCACAGTCACGGGGCAGGAGAATCACTTCTTGCATCCTTCTCCAGCGAGATGTCAGTGTTGTACCTCCAGGCTGCGGACGCGACAGCTTCCCCCGGCTTTCCCCCCTTGTAGGTGCAAGTAATGCAGTCGAGATCAATGGTTAGATCAGGCTCCTGGTGTGCTCTGAGCACGGGGTCTCTAGACAGCAGTAAGAGCTCGGTCTGGCTGACACCACCCAGGCCCTGCTCGCTCTTCCCGACAGAGCTATAGCTTATTAACAGGCTACTGAGCCTTAATACTGACACTTAGTGTAATGGTTTACAGTAAAGAAAGGATTCTCCTACAAAGCGCCGAAGAGAGGGGGGGGGAAAACCCCACTCCAATCCCTTCCTCTCCCTCTCAGAGTCTCTGGAGCATCTCACAAGCAGGGAAAGGAGCCAGGGAGGCGAGGGGGGCACCGCCACCGCGGCGCCGGGTCCCGTCGGGGCGTCAGGACGAACGACAGCGAGGACATCGTAAGGAACGAGAGACAAACGGTGCTGGTGCTGTGCTGCCTCAAGCTGGGAGGTGCGCGTGGTCAAGCGGAGCGGGGAGAACTAGTCTTTCTTCAAGTCCCTGGATTCAAAAAGCTTCAGGCGTTCTTGCACAGTCAGGCCTTCCTTCAGACTCTGGGAGAGACAAAAGACAGAGAGCGTTGGGGCACGGGCGGCGCAGGGGAGGGAGCGATGCCCAGGCAGAGACGTGGCAGCGAGGAATGGGCTCCTGGGCGGAGGATTAGTGGCACATGCTGAGAGAGAACACACGGTTATGGAGGGCTGTTACTGGCGGGCAGGGCCTTGAGACAGGGTGAGATTGCAAATGAACCAGGCGACGAACCAGAAGCAGATGAGAGGCACATCATGCTGCAAGCGGGATTAGCTGACTTGGGAATGACCCCCGGAGCTCACAGGGTGCTGCTGGATGGGGCAATTCCAAAGAGGGGAGCCCCAGGCAGGTCAGCTGGGATCTGTTATGCTGGAGCCCCAGGATGCTGAGCAGGACCTGCAGGCTGGTCCTTCCCTGTCTCCCTACACCACTACAGCACCCATGGGGACAGCCCTGGCTCCACTCCATGCAGGATTTGCTCAAGAAACCCTGGAAACTGCTGTGTGCTGCCAGCAACCATCCCAGCCCTTCTCTCACTCCACCCTGGCACTCTCCCAAGCCAAAGATGCCTCGACAGCCCATGGTTAGACAGAGGACTCCTAAATGCTGCTCAGGTCTGGCAGGCTCTGCTGGCTGATCCAATTCAGATGCAGCATCCAGATTTCAAGGCACAACTCTCAGCTGGCCAGCAGCCCCCTGGCATTTGGAATTGTAAAATCCATCAGTTACACATGGGGACTCAGTAGCACAGCACTGAAAGGGGCAGAAACCCAGAAACAAATTGCCTGACTCTTGCAGGACAGCTTTAAATTGAAACCAGCCTGAGGGGATGCACCAGGCTAATGCCAGCACCCTCCTTCCTGCAGCCCCAAACCTGTGGCACGAGAGATTGAGGAGAGCAGCAAAGCATTAGGTGGTGAGTTGTCCCTGTAGATGAGGAGGCACAGCCACCTCCCATCCCTAAAAATAGCCCCCATAGCCAGGGCTCTGCCCCTCTGTGCCCCACTGCCTGTCCCAACCCCACAGCTCTGCCTGCCAGCCCAGTCCTTGGAACTGGCAAGGAATTCATGCTGCAGCTGGAACATTATTTACTTTACAGAGCAAGTCTTGGCACCTTCAAAGGCACAGAGTGGAGGGATGGAAATCAGCTCCTAGGAGGAAAGTCTGAGGGAACTGGGATTGTTCAGCCTGCAGAAGAGAAGGCTCAAGGTGACCTTAGGACCCCTTCCAGAGCCTAAAGGGGCTCCAGGAGAGCTGGAGAGGGGCTCTGGAGAGAGCCTGAGTGACAGGACAAGAGGGGATGGCTTCCCATTGCCAGAGAGCAGGGTTAGGTGGGATACAGGGAAGAAATTCTTCCCTGTGAGGGTGGGGAGTCCGTGGCACAGGATGCCCAGAGAAGCTGTGGCTTCTCTGGATCCCTGGAAGTGTCCAAGGCTGGGTTGGATGGGGCTTGGAGCCACCTGGGATAGTGGAAGGTGTCCCTGCCCATGGCAGAGGGTTGGAACAGGATGATTTTTCATCCCTTCCAACCCAAACCATTCTGTGATTCCATGATCCTACTATCAGGCAGCCACCTCCCCTTCTCCTTTCCCTTCCTTGGCTGTGGGACTGCTCTGCCACAGCAGCAGGTTGGACTTTTGGGCTGTGTTTTCCTTCCTATGTATTTATCAAGGCAGGACTCCATGATAAACTTGCCCCAAGGCTGTGCAGATTCCCATGGTTACTGTATTTCTGGAAATGTTTTCCCTCCCACCGGCCCACAAACGCAGAAGGGCTTTGCCAGGCAGCATGGAAATGAAAGCACTAAATTGGACTGAATTTCCAAAAGCTGTGTGCTCTCTTTCCAACGGGCAGCAGAGTCCTCTGGGATGAGTCTCTGAGCACACACTTCCTAAAGGAAGTTTACTTTGGGCCTCTTTAAATGGCAGCAGCTCATGCATTCCAGCTCTCGCATCTGATTTCTCAGTGGATGGAAAGAGACACCAGGAATCATCAGCCTGTTCTGCCTGATGGCACAAATTCCAGCAAATTCAGCCCCCGGGCAGTCCCACAACCATTTCAGTTGCTGATGAGGAGAGCCTGATGAAGTGAGACTAATGTAGGATGATATCTGTGATAAAGGGATCTTCCAACAGACTTCCTGGGGCTCTCCATCCACCGTGCTGGGAGCTCCCTTCTCCTAACCTCCCTCCATAAGACGTGTTCCCACCTCAGTCTTTGCCATAGGCCAGGAAATTCACTATTTCTCCAGATAATGGAGATATCTGGCTCATTAGAGTCAGCCTCATTTCTTATCAGCTCCCTCCTTTTGCTTGGAAGCCTTGGAAGCCCAGGGATGGAGAGCAGGAGAAGGTTACTGGGCAAGGAAGACTCTTGCTCAGGCATGGATCAACCTGAAAAAGCAGCAGCTGTGGGTAAAGGAAATTAGGGCAGTCCAGGACATTCCCTCTGCAGCTGAGGTGGCCGAGACCATTTTACATGCTCCAGGCTGTTATGGGAAGTACACTTAAAGGCATCTCAGACTATTCCTGCACCTGGCTAACAGCAAAACAGGTGTTTTCCTACGAGACCTGGACAGTGCTGGAGTTTAGTCTGAGGCATGCAGAATCATTCAGGCATGCACACTCCGTGTCCCACGCTCCCAACACAGTAAACAGGAAAACATGCCCCACCATGTCCAAATCCTCTCCGTGATGATGAGCTGTGTTGGTGAGGGTGGGAAGAGCAGGAAGACAAAAAGCCATAACCCCCAGGGAAGAGGCAGAGAGACTGTGTTTCACACGGATCTTGCCTACACTGGCTTCTCCCCTCCCCTTCCCCTTCGCCCAGGAGAAGAATTAGCAGTGAATAAACCCGTCAGTCAGTCATTAAGAGAAGGAGGGCTCTAGTTTGGCAGGGAGGTGTGAGCAGTGCATGCAGAGGTTGGGCTGCCCGTGGTGGCTGCGGCGCCAGGCGGTGCCGGTGTGTTTACCTACGTGGCAGGGAACCTGGACTCGGGTTCATTTCAGTTATCCCATGAGACCTGCTCAATAACGGACTGTTGAAGGAAAAAGCAAAATAAAACAAAAAAAGAACAAAAACAAAAGAAGAAGCTCATAAATCCCAGATGAATTTGCGCTGGTGCAGCCCCAGCCCCCCGTCCCGCAGCGATGCCCTGGCACAGCCCCTGCTTCTTCTTCTCTCTTTCCCCACCAAGCAACACACGTAGGGACCACACAGAAAGTGATCTGAGTTGAAGTGGTGAAGGGAAACCCAACATCAGAGTGGCCCTGCAGGTCTGGGCTGCCCCAAAATGTGCAGAAGTCTCTCTCTGCTCACTGGGTGCAGTGCAGATGCTCCGAGCTGAGGAGCTGCTGCTCGCAGAGCTCCAAGTGTTTCCCCACATGGTCACCAAGTTAAAGTATTTTGCCTGCCCTGAAAGGGCCCAACCACTTCAAACATCAGCAAGAGACACCAGGTGAGAGGCAAAGCAGGTTTGCTCATGCTGAGCTTCCTCCCAGCTGCCCTATGTTTAATGCTGACTCCTGATCAGCATTATTTGCCCTTCCTTATCCCTGTGGTCCCACATGATGGAACTGGCTGCCAAGGAGAGCTTGGCACAGCATCACTGGGCTTTGGGATCAACAGCAAGCACAGAAGGACCACAGAAGCACAGGGCCATCTGCACCACGTTAACACACAAAGTGTGTGTTAAATATGCCCAGGACCCAGACATTGCTGATACACATAAAGACAAAAAATCTTGCCGTGATGAACACTAAAACTAGAATGATGTGCACATTTCCACCTATATTTCAACTGAAAAGAAGGAGCAGATACTGGGATAGTCCTCCTGTGAAAGACCAAAGAACAAGGAGAACGTCAGCCTTTTTTCCAACAGGGGAGCAGCTTCATGCCTCCATCTGAGCAGGGTCTGGAGTGGGGGAGTGGGCCCTGCCTGGCTGCACAGTCAGTCCTTTTGCAGTAAAAAACCATCCAGGCTAGCACTAGTGACTGGGAAATTCTTAATTTTGTTCCCCTGCCCATTTCTTCCCATTTGGGATCCCCATCAAAGAGAAATGCTGGGCATTCCTCATTGCCATCCCACTGGGCAGGACATCTGAGCTCACCTTTGACCTGATATTCCTTAGTTGCCGGCTAACACTGGATCTGTCTTTCTTCAAGAAATCAGGGTTGCTTTTTGATTTCATAATATCTGGGAAGAAGCAAAAGAAGTGGGATTAGCCTGGTGCCCACCGCCTTCCTGCAAGGACAGGGCTGGGGCTCTGCCCTCCCAGCCCAGCAAAGTGCCCTGATGAGCCCAACTCCTAGCGCTGCCCCAAGGGCAGAGGGGGCTTTTGGGCATCCCTGCATCACGAGGTTTTCCTGATGCAAAATGCCAGAAGGCTTTCAAAGCCCATCAGCTTTGGGCTAGAAGGCCAAGTCCTACATTCAGACCCATTCCTGCACAAGGGTTTGTACTCCAGGATTCCCGTGTTATCTCGGGACACCCAGGACTGCTTAGAGCTGCTGGAGGAGGACTGACCATATCCCGATACAGTGGTGTTCACAGGGGATTTCTCTCCCTGAGCTTCTGTGGCTGCTTTCAGCTGCTCTTTCAACCTGCTGATATCACAGTCTGCCTTGGCCTTCACGATGCTCAGCTCCGTGTAGATGTCTTTGTACTTGTCGCTGGCGTATTTCTTATCCTGGCAAGGGAACAAGAACAACCCGCTGGAGCCAGACAGACAGCTGGAGCCGAGGGGTTTGTGGATGCACTCAAGAGGAGCTTGGCAAATGCCGACGGAAGAAGAGCCGGCAGCGGGAGAGAGGCTTGGCCAGGGCAACACACCCCCTCAGAGCTGCTTCCAACAGCGACCCGGGACTGCGGGAATGGAGACAGGCAGAGAGCTGAGAGCCAAGGGCCAGCAAACAGCGCTGCCCGTGCGTGCAGCCCCTCAGCTACAGGGCTGTTAGTGGCTTTTCATTTTAGCCAAGACACAGAATTCAAGCAGAATTCCCAGAAATGGCCTTGGCTTGTCCAGAGCAAACCAGTTCCACCGCTGCGAGGCTGGGCAGATCTCTAACACTGATTGTTTGTGCCATTTAAATCTGATCTGATGTGACATTAAATGGGGAAGTCATGCTGAAAGGGATGTTTTCCCACACTGTCTCCTTTGTGGGTAAGTCTGAAGTTGATACATGGAGTGCTTTACAGATGACACCAAAATGGGTATTGAATTACATTCAGGGGAAAAATTAAATATGGTTTAAAATCTAGGTGTAAATGGGCTGAAATCTAAGCACAGACACTCAGGAGCAGAGCACAGGAAGAGGATTTGCAGAACCACCCCTGGCATTACCCTCAGTGCTGTCTGCAGCTCGTCTTTGAGGGAGCTGATCTCCTGCTTCAGGTACTGGATTTCAGATTCTTTCACCCGCAGCAGGACCTGTGGGAACAAAAAACAGCATCTTTGCACCCGAGTAGACACAGTGTGACACCTGCTGTAGCCAGTAGCAGTCAAGCCCAGGGCTGGAGACTCAGCCTCATGTCAGCACCACAAAGCCTCTGGTCCACCTGTCCTCTGCTTCTCACAAGAAAACTCCTCCTGGTTCTCTTGGGAACTCGCCCAAGCTTGCAGTGCTGATGTGCTCCCTGCACACCCCAGTTTCTGTCCCCACTGCTCTGCATGGATTGGATCCCAGGGACAAGCAGGGGCTGCAGAAGGAAGAGCGAGTGTCTGGCTCAACGTGGTGAGGAGATCAGGACCCCAGAATCTCCTGGCCTGAGGCAGCTCACGATAACAGTGCTGACCAGCCATGAGAGATGACTAGGGGACAGACGGCTGTGACACCTCTCAGGCTGTGACACCTCTGAGGCTGTGACACCCTCCCAGGCTGTGACACGCTCCCGGGGTACACAGCACTTGTGCCCACCCACGTGCCTCTCTGCAGAGCTCACCTCCAGCTCGTAGGCGTCCTTGCCCTGCGTGAGAGGCGACCCAGCAGCCTCTCCCCCGCCCTCCCCGGTCAGCAGGGTCCGCAGTCGCGTGATCTCCGCAGCCAGGCGGTTATTCAGCTCCTAGGAAGAGGAGGAGAGCTGTTGTGGGAAGGGGGAGCAGGGACACAGCTCAGCTCAGAGCCCACGGTCACCAGGGCAGGGAGCCTCACCTGGTTGTGGGCGTTGAGCTCCTGGTTCTCCCGCTGGCACTGGCGGAGGGCCTGCCTCTCAGCCTCCAGCGCCTGCGCCAGGTGGGCGTTCTCCAAACACTTCTGGGAATACTGCTCCGAAAGCACCTCCAGCTCCCGCTGCACCGACTGCAGCTCCTCCCTGCGGAACACACGTGGGGGTAGAGCCCTCTCCACACACACACATCCCCTAGCCCGTTCCTCCTTCAGAATCCCAGGACAATCCAACAGGGAGCTAAGCTCCGAGGATGAGGATTGCATATTGCCTTTGGGGAAAAAACTCAAGCCCAGAGCAAGTCAACTCTTCCCTCTCCTGGCAGAGCCATGCTTGGGCACCAAAAGGGACAGGAGTTTGTTCTCTCAGAGGTTAAGTGGCAGAACTTTCTCAGGTTTCTAAAAACTGAGCTGAGATCTATCAAAATCTACCAATGCCAAGTTATTCCTTGTGAGGGTGGTGAGGCCCTGGGAAAGGTTGCCCAGAGAAGCTGTGGCTGCCCCATCCCTGGAAGTGTCCAAGGCCAGGCTGGACAGGGCTTGGGGCAACCTGGGATAGTGGAAGGTGTCCCTGCCCATGGCAAGGGGCTGGAATGAGATGAACTTTAAAGTCCCTTCCAACCCAAACCATTCCAGGATTCTAAGTTTGCTCTGGGCACCTGGGTCCAGGTCTGTTTGCACACCTCCCCAACTTACATAGATGTATCAAGGTTGATAAAGCTGACAGGCAACCCTGCACAGCTCCCATGGGAGGACAGCCCTGCCATGGAAAGCTCAAAGCTTCCTCCTCACCTTTTGAACGACCCTGCTGCTGCAGCTGTGTGAAAAGCAGCACTGGCTGCTCATCTACTACTTCTGGGGACCATAAAGCAGCTGTTTTGGGTAATGTGGGGATGTTGACCTGGAGCCTGAAAGGTTACGGACAACCAGGAGGCTCTGATGGATGCAGCTGGGTTGGCACCAAGGGAAGAGGCCCCTGAAATAACCCCAAACTCATCACCAGAATCAAATGGGAGAGAAGGGTCTCCCACACATGATCTCCCTGCCAGATGGCAACAGAAGACAGTGATGGTCTTACAGGTACTGCCTTCGGAGGGCCTCGATGTCGGCGTTGACGCTGCTGATCTGGGAGCGCTGGGACTTCTCCAGCTCCCGCTCCAGCTCCTCCCGGTGCGCGTTCTTCATGGCTTCGATGGCTGCGAGGGGCACACAGTGTTAGCACCCAGCACCCTCCACCCACAGGTGGGTTTTTGAGTTTTTGTTCGTTTCTTAGAGGAACAAAACCAAAGTCATCCCAGCTAATCTCCCACTGCTTCACAGCCCCCTTCAGTCTGTGCCCCAGCTGCAAAGGGGCTTCTGCAAATCCTGCTTTTTAACAGAGTCCAAATGACTGTCCTATTCACACATTGTTTCCTGGAGTGTGGGACTCCTAATGCAGAGCTCCTGAACTCCAGTGTTTTAAGATTCCCTGGTGCACTGAAGAATGAATTCAGTGTGGAATTGGCAATAATTTAACCACAGGAATGACTAATGCCTTTCGGATTCGGAATGCAAAACAGATCAGACTGTGTAACAGCCAAAGACAGGGGTACCAAGCCTGGAGAAGGACCAGGAGATGGGCACCAAACCTGGATGACCAGGAGATGGACCTCCATCTAAAACATCTTTCCCACAAGCCCCTTCCCATCTCCCTGTGCAGCCCACCCAGCCCTCATCCCATCCCTGCTCTGTTCATCAGTGCAGCCAACACCACCCATGTCTCCATCACCACCATGCTGCCCCACCATGGGGTCCCTCTGGTACCTGAGATGGTGGCAGCCGTTTCCTCTGCCAGCAGGCGATCCTTCTCCTCCCGCAGCTTCTCCAGCTCCCGCTGGTGCTGCCGCTGCAGGTCCTCGATCTTCTTCTGGTGCGTCTCCTCCATGGCTGCAAAGCCCCTCTCACATGTTGCCTGCAAAGGGAGGAGGGGAAAGGGTTGGCCCAGGAGCACAGGGCCGGTGCCATGGTGGTGGGGAGCCCACCAGGAGCCACACGCCAGCAGGCAGCTCAGCTCCCCAGCTCCAGCAGGGATCTTCTGCTTCCCCAGCCATGAAGCACGATGGACCTTGCAATGGTCAGGGCTTGTCCTGCAGTTGCTTGACCCCTGACATCTCCAGGGAAAAGGATGCAAAGGGGCAGACCCAGTTGGGGAATGCAAAAAAAAATAACCAAAAAAAACCTTCTGTGCCCCTTCTGCTCTTTTCAGTGCTTGTTTTTTTCAACCTCTGGGTGGAAGGAAGATGACGTGACAGCAACAGGATCTTAATTCCCAACTGGAGTATTGCTACAAATGCTGCAGGGAAAATTACTTGCTAATTGAATTACTAGGAAAGAACTCGGGCCAGGACAGAGGAGGAGCAATTTGGGGAGGTGGGATTCACCAGGGGTGAGGTCCTGAGTTCCTGCCTGGTCCTTCTGTTCCCAGCTCAGCTGCCAGCCTAAGCATATCAGGATCCTGGATGGACACATGGCTGCAGGACACGGACAGGACCAGCAAAGCCAGAGGCAGGCCCAAGCCACAAGGGAAGAAGGGGCACACACTGGGGACAAGGTGCTGAGCCCCATCAGGCAGCTTGGGACAAACCTGATGCCAAGCACTGTACAGGGCTTTTCCCCTTAATGACACAGGCTGGCTTTATTCTCAGATTTCAACTGAGCTCCCCTTGATTAACACCAGTTTTTTTCCATGGAAAGTGAGAACTGTCACCTCTGGGACCCCATGGGAAATTTTAGGAGGGGGCAAATTCACTCCCCCAGTGGCAAAAGTGCTCAGGACAGTCCAACAGCACTGACCCTCACTAACACACACACCTCAGCATCACCTTCTTGGCTAATGCTCTGTTACCTACATCTAATCCTCATTCCCAATTTTTAGCTTTGGTGGTTTTTTCCCCTCCCATTTAATTTTTAATCCCAAGGCATTATTCACTTTCCCAGCCTTGTTTGTTTGTTTGTTTAGACTCCTAACTCAGTGCCAGAACCTGCCTGGACTTGGCTGTGGCACAGAGCAGCCCTGCAGGATTCTTCATTACACCCAGAATCATAGAATATGCTGAGTTGGAAGGGATCCACAAGGATCATCAAGTCCAACTCCTGAAACATCTCTAATTTTGGAAGAAAAAGGTGCATATTCAGCCAGAGATCTGGCTGTAGATTCACTATTTAATGTATTGTAAATGCATTGCCATAAATCCACATGTACAAATCAGTATCTCATAGAACCACAGAATTATTTGGGTTGGAAAGGACCTTAAAGTCCATCCAGTTCGACCTCCTGCCAAGAGCAGGGACTCCTTCCACTAACCCAGGTTGCTCCAAGCCTTGGAACCTGGCCTTGGACACTTCCAGGGGTGTGGCAGCCACAGCTTCTTGGGGCCACCTATGCAAGGGCCTCACCACCCTCACAGGGAAGGAATTCCTAATATTAAATCTAAATCTACCCTCCTCCATCTAAAGGCCATTTCCCCTTGTCCTGTCACTTCATGCATTTGTCAGAAGTCCCTTCCAGCTCTCTTGGAGCCCCTCTAGGCACTGGAAAGGGCTCCAAGGTCTTCCCGGAGCCTTCTCTTCTCCAGGTTGAGGAGTTACTCTTGTGCTACTGATGTTACATTCTCCATCAGGTTCTTAGGAGAAGAATGAAGCACATTCAAGCCTCTAGTTTGGGCAGGTTTCCAATCTCCTGGTTGGCTTCCTGACCACCGTAGCTTAATTCCAATGGGATTCAGCAGAACTACTGCTCTCCCCAGGCCAAAACCAGCTTTCGGCTGGAGCTGAGCCACACTTCACCCCCAACTCAAATGTGTGCTGGATCTTGTGGCTGGAAGCAAGCTCTCCCACATTTTTGCTGATTCTTAAGAGCAATTGGTCTGTGAAAGCCTCACTGGCACAGCCTCTGCATCGCTGCCCTTCCTGTTCAACCTGGCAGCCTCCCCTTGTGCTGCCAGAGTCCTCTACAACCCTAAACTCACTTCCGAACTGGGAATGCTCTCCTAGGAAAAGCAGACCACCAAACCCCATTTTTTTTAGGTGCTGGATGATCTCAAACCAGTTTTACAGCCAGTCTGACTGGTGGGGCAATTTGAACGGTGGCATTTCATCACCAGTGGGTTTCTCTGCACCTCACCTGGGTGTTCCAGAACTGTGCACTCTTTGTTTTGTACAGAATTACCATGTCCAACACCGGCATGGTCCTCGCAGCCTCCTGCAGAGGAGCTCTGCTTTGCTACTGAATTTGGTATCTCTTTGCAGCTACTTTCCCTAGGAACATACATTTTGAGAGCATCAAGTTTCCATTTCATCCTGCATTTTTGAAGGCAGCAGAGACAGACTGGAGATTTGATCAGACTGGGAAAGACAGAGCTGAGGAATGCTTTTAAAGGGAAGTCACAAACAAAATGTCCGTGTTGGGTACAAGGAGAAACACTTAGGTCTTCATGTTGAAGGAGGTGAGATGTTATCGAGCTACTTTGAAACTGCCTCTCTCCCTCTCCAAGCAAAGACCACCTCCAGAAATCCACCTTCCCAAGCCCTCAGCAATGCATTTAGAATACCCCAGCATGGAGAAAAAGGAAACACGCTTTACAGAGGCCTGGCTAATACCCTGGGGCTTGTTTCAGCATTCTGGCTCTTTCAGGGGATATCCCTTGGATCAGCAAGTGAACCCTGGGACTGCACGTGCCCTCCCACACACTCAGCAGCAGAAGGCAGAAAATGTTAAACATATCAAGACCTTTAGGTTTTCAAAGTCTTTCTGGTATTTTTCCCTCAAAGTGGAAGCGTTCCCCTCCAGATGTTTGTTCTCCAGCTCATCCCTCATGACATTCATCTGGGCCTCCAGCTCCTGGATGCGTTCCCTCAGGCCGTGCATGGAGTCCGGGTCATTGCCGGGGTCCTGCCCAGTGCCACCCGCCTCACCGGCTGCCCAGGTGTCCCCAGCGCCCGGGGCCACCGCGGGGGACGCCTCTGGGTGCTGCCTCTGGTACTCATCAAGGGTCTCTTGCAGGCGCTGCAGGTTCTGGCTGTAGTGGTCCTGCAGTGCCTGCAGCTCCTCGCTGTGGATGACCTGCAGCTCCTTGATCTTGGCCTGGAACTTCTCCTCCAGCGTTTGCATCTGCTCCAGGTGATACTGCTCCATGTTCTGCTTGTCGCGGACAACGGCGTCCAGCTGGTTGAGCCCCTCCACCCTCTCGGCCTTGAGGGCATCCTCCGTCCTGTTGAGCTGCTCGATCACGTTTCGGATCTCCTCCTCGTACCGCCCCTGCAGCTCGCTCAAGCTCTTGCTGTGCTCGTGCCCTTCCTCCTCCAAGAGCCTCCGCTGGTTGTCCAGCTGGGACACCTTTGCCTTGAGGTCAGCGTTCTCCCTCTCCAGCACGGCGATCACCTCGCTGTACTCGCCCTGCTGCTTCCTGAGCAGCTCCTCGTACTCATCCCGCAGGAGAGACACTGTCTTCACACGCTCCTGGCACAGTGCATCCATGCTCTGCAGGGACTCCTTGTAGGACTTCATCTCCCTCTCGTGCTCCAGACGGACTTTGCAAGCGGCGTAACAAACCTGAGCCTGAACAATGGCATCGTGGACTAACAAAGACGAATAACGCTCCAGGTCTCCCATGCACGAATGGTAGGAAAGACTCTGGGACATCTTCAGGAGCTTCTGACAGTCTCTCATGGCCTCCTCGGGAGGCAGAGAGAGTAAGGCAACAGATATCTCCTTCAGAATATTGGATTTGTCCTTTAGCTGCTGGGCAAGATCTTCCTGAATGGAAACAAGAACTTCACTACTACGGTCTGGGGCACTGCCAGTCTCCTCCACCTTGGCTAATTCCTGGCACGGCACCATTTGGAGACGGCTCCCATCCCAAGAGATCTGGGTTCTTTCCGAAGCATCTTTTTGTATTTCAAGTGCTTCAGAAATCTGGTGCATAACTCTGTCAAACTCAGGAGTCCTGTACGCTTTGATGATCTCCTCCAACATGCACTTGTGCTGCTGGAGAGCTGTTTTGGTATTATGGAGCTCTTCTTCAATTGCTTTTAACCTCTGATGAAAAGATTCTCTCATTTTCTCTGCAACAAACCCAAGTTCTGCCTTGATCAATGTAGCATCTGCTACAGCACTGAGAAAACACGGGGAAATGCCCAAAGTTGTTTCTGATTTGCCCTCAGCTTCTCCTTCTCTAGTGCTCAAGTGTGCTCTCAGCTCCTCCACCTTGCTCCAAAACTCCCCTTCCAGCAGCAGCTTTTTAGACAGGATGCTGGCCAAATCATTGGCTGTATGAGAAACACTTGCTGGCTCCAACAAAACCACCTCAGCTGTTCCCTGGATCTCTCTCAGAAGCTGGGCTATCTCAGAGCTTGCATTTTTCAAAGACTCTGCTATTTGGTTGATGAGAGAGGCCTCAAATGCCACCCTCTCAGAAAGCCACCTCAGCTGGCCAGTGTCAAACACATCTGCTTGCTGCTCCTTGGAGATGTCCTCCTCTTCTAAATCCCCTCCTTCTGGAGCGGGGCTAACCGTGGTGAGGCTTTCACTCTGCTGATACTCTGATGGGACAGGCGCTCCGCTCAAGGCTTGGATTGCGTTAGATAAAGTTGTTTCCATGCTGGACAGAGTAACAAGGAACAAATCCCCCTCTTTATCCTTGTCTGATTTGGGCAAGGATCTTAGCTGCTCCCTGCACTTCTCTAAGCAAGTCAGCGCTTGATCGTTTTTCATCTGGAAACCTCCCAGCTCACTGACGTGACTTTCTATGAGCTTGAACTTTTCCTGCCTCTCGCTCTCCAGCTGTGAGATCAAAGCATTGACTTGGGACAAGCTGGTCTGAAGCTGTTCCCGCAGCTGGGACTCCGTGCTGGCCCACTGATGGTGGAGGGCAATGAGTGTCTCCTGGTTATGGCCGTGCTGGCTTTCCAGCTTCATCGTCACGTCTTTAAGCTTTTCCTCTGTGATATACAGTTTGGTTTCCAGGGAATGGATGATGGAGAGATAAGTCTCAGAATCGCTCGTCCCTGATGAGGGGTAACCCAGAGCTGGCTCTGAGGACATGCTTTCTTCAGACAGAGATCTGTCCTGGCTAGTGTCTGAAGAGGTACTGCTTGTCCAGTTTTTCTCTGATCCATCTGGATGGATGTATTTTTGACACTGGATGCTTGAAAAACGGATCCTTTGCCTCTTGGCCCCCATGATTCCTACATCAGGCTTTGCTAAAGCTTTCTGAACCAACTCTTGGTCCTGGAGCTCTACAACTTTCGATGGGGAGCCAAATTCCTCTACTTGCCTCTGACTGGTATCAAGAACCTCATCCTCCTCCTCCTTCAGTGCATAAGTCAGAGCTGGGAGGACATCCTGAGTTTGCAGAGCCTGCCCCAGTTGGGATGGATGACTTTCATCCACCTCAAGACTGGGGCCAAGGTCTTCTGCCTCCTCAGCACATGGACCTGTGCCCACACTAGCTAATTTCTTTAAAGCCTCCTCCTTGGCCTTTAGCTTTACTTTAGTCTCCTCTAAACTGCTATCTAAAGCAACCACTTTAACCAAAGCCTCACTGAGATCTTGATCTTTCTTCTCCACAATTCTCAAATGCATTTCCTTAACGTGTCTCAGCTCTTCTTCTTTCTCTTTCAGCACCTCCTGCACCCCCCGGAACTGATCCGACACCTCCTCGAACGACTGCTCCAGATTGTGGTAGTTGGTCTCTTCCATTTTCAACTTTGCTTGTAGCTTTGCAACTTCGTTATCCGACTCGGCCACCTGATTCATGAGCTCGTGGAACCGGCACTTGATCTGATCCCTCTCTCTTTCAAGTTCCTCGATGTGCTCGGCAAGTTTTTGGATGCTGGCCTCCTTCATGGCCAGCTGCTCCTCCAGCTGGTGAACGAGCTCGCTGCCTTCGAACTTGGCGCTCAACTTTTCCTTCTGCAGAATCTCCATTTGCTGCTCGCTGTTCTGCAGCTGATTCTCGTACTCGTTGGCCTTGTCCTCCACCTCCTTCAGGCTCCGTATCAAAACCTGCTTCTCCCTCTCGCAGCTCTCCAGCAAAGCCTCATAGTTCTTCTGCAGCTTCTCCTCCATGAGGACCCGCGCCTGCTCGCTGGCATTCAGCTGCCCGCTGAGGTCTGCGATCCTGTCCTGGAGCCGCTGCACTTCCTTCTGGTGGTCCCGCTGCAGAGCCTGCTGCATCTCCAGGTCCCGCAGCTCCTGGGTCTTCTCCAGCAGCAGAGCCTCCGCGCTCTTCAGCTTCTGCTCGCTGGCCTTCAGCTGGGAGCTGAGCGCGGCCTCGCCGTGCTGCCACTCCTCCAGCTGCTCTTTGGCTTTCTCCTTCTCGCTCCTCAGGTCGCTCTTGAGCTTGGCCAGGGTCTGCTCCTTGATGGCGAGCTCAGCCGCCGCGTTACTGAGCCTCGCCTGCAGGCTCTGAATCTCGGCCTCGTGGTGCCGGATCACGTCCTTGGCCTCGGCGTAGCTGCGCTTCAGCGACTGAATCTGCTGATTGATCACCTCTTGACGCTGGCATTGGGCTTCCAGCTCGCTTTGGAGGTCTTGGTTGACTTTGTGGAGCCTCTGCCAGGCACCTGATGGCGAGGTGGCCACCTCGGTCTTAAAAAAATTGATTAAATACTAGATTAGTAACACTCTTGGCTCTCCCTTCTGAGTGTCACACCTCTGGCCAGGCAGGCCATGGAAAAGCTCCTCACAGCGACTTGGCTGCTACCCACTGCTCCAATTGGGATGATTTGTTCTTGGCACAATTTGGTTTGTTTAACCGACTTTTTTTTTTTTTTTTTAATGAGCGACAACTGCTTTCCAGTAACAGAAAACACTGACCACAACATCAAAACAGCTGTACAGTAACAGGCTAAATGGAAAAAAAAAATAAACCCAAACTCAAACAGAAACAAAAAAATTATGAAAAAGAAACACCAGCAGTAAAACGGAGACAGACAGACAAAAGAAAAATGCCAAGGATGATGATGAGGAGGAGATGGAACGAGGTGGAGGAGAAAGGAACTGCTTTTTTTTTTTTAGCAAGTTTGTTTGTTTGTTCGTGAAACAAAAAGTGCACAGTTCAGGTAATACAGTCCACCGACCAAAAGCAACAACAGAAAGTGAGGTGACAGCAAATGACATCACATCCCACCCAAGCACGGGGCGACGGGCCAGCCATTGTGGTGGCGATGTCATTTCTATGCCTGCCAAACAGGACTGAGTGGCTGCTCATCGTTTTAGAGAGATGCTGTTATGCTAAAGCTTAGGGCTAAGGAGGATCTAATTTCTCTACCTGCAAAATAAAATAAACCAACAAAGGACAAAATAAAAAGCCCAACAAATGGAGGGAAGGAAAAGGTGTGATGAGAATGTAAAAATGAAAGAAACCAACCTTTGTGAGATTCAAACCAAAGCAATGGAGCATGCAAAGAGAAAACTCACAGAAAGCGTCATGCAAAAGGCGACAGAAATTATGTATCTTAAAAAAAAAAAAAATACACAGACAGGAAGAGGTGAGAGAAGCACAGCGTTAAGCCTAGGAATTTGGCCTGCCTTGCTGTACTCTGGTTGCTGATTAAGGAAAGCCCACAGATGTGACACTCAGTTATGTTAAGTTAAATTTCATGCTTTTACACCAAAAACATGCAAGAATATCCGTCTGGGACAGGTTAGTACGTGCCCCCTCCCACCCACAGTGACCAGAGCAGGGAATGTCTCCGGCCCATTTTCCAAGAGCAGGAGCTCCTGGTGTTTCTCCCAGTAGGGATCAAGGTTAGGGTGCCCCATCCCGAGGAAGCTCAGAGCAAGAGAGGGGTTACACGAGGCCAGAGAGGCTTTGGTGCATGGCACATGCATTGGAGGGGTGGCTCAGCACTGCCTCATGGAACAGGCAGTGCATGGGGGTCCCTGTGGGGCTGGTCAGGCTGCCAAGGAAGGGTTGGTGCCTCCCAGGCAGCTCAGGAGGGATGGGTTTGGCAGCAGTCAGGCTTCTCCATCAGCCCTCCTCATAGACAATAAGGAACCTCCCCAAAATCAGGCATGATGGGGGGGATGGGCACGTGAAATTCAGAGGGGTTGTCCAAAAAAATGCTGTGATGTTTGTCTGCAGTCTGAGGCTGCAGAATTCCCCCAGCAGCTCCACTCTCTCCACCCCAGCAGGGTTTGGTAGGGTTACTCCTTCCTACAATAGGACTTTAATCCCTCTGGTTCCCAGGAAACACAAGGGAAATCCCCAGAACAATTAGATTGGAGCAGACAAAAACCTCCAACCTTTCCAAAAACCCTCTCCAACTTCCAGGTCCAAGTTTGGGTCACTTGTCTCTGCAGCTCAGCCTCTCTGCAGGCTTTCCCTCTTGCCACCCCTCCTCGTATCGAGGCACTGTGGCCAACTTCAGTGGGATGGTGGATTCAGCATCCAGCTTTTATCCCCATTCCCTGATTTTTCCAGGCTCCAGGCAAAGTGAGGTCAGACGCCTCTGCCCCAGGGAAGTGGGACTTAGTTACTCTTCCAGCTCTGCCAAGTGAAAATGGAACTCCTCCAAGCAGGCACTGTCAGCTCGGAGACTCCAGAAATGAATTAATTACTCCTGCTGGGAGATCATGGGCAAGGAAGGCAAGCTGTCCCCCTCCCTGGGCTGGCTCCACTGCCTGTGCAACTTCTTCAGGGAAAATTTTCCTGTGAGAAATAAGGATGCAAGATTTGGCATGGACACTGGGTTTTGCTGCCACAGGAGCGCAGCGTGCAGCAACGCGCGGCCACTTTGATCCACAGCCAGTTTGGTCAAGTAGATTTAAGCAGGTCAAAATGCTGCCCCTGCACAGAACAAGATTGTGGACACCTGAGAGCAGCCAGAAGCTGCCCTGCAGGTGCCACAACTTCCCCCAGGCATGGATGTTCCCAGAGGAAGGGCTGGAAAAAACCTGCTTTGTTTGTACAAGGGGAGGAAAGGTTTTCCCAAAGACCATCCTGTTTCTTTTGTCAAATCCTCCAAAACTCATTTCAAGGCTTTGCTGAGGAATCTTGTCACCGCAGAAACCACCAAAGTGACCCAAGATAACAGGTCATCCCAGTGCAAATCCCACTCTGGCTGGAGGGAATGTGAGCAGGAGATACATCTGAGTGTCCTGTGTTTGCCCATGTAACGGGCAGAAAAAGTCCTCAGCCAGGAAATGGTGGGCTATAGGATGCTTGGAAAGCTTTGTGTGCACCCCGCTGCCTGAGGGGAGAATCTGAGGCACAGAAAGGGGGAAACAGCTGTTGCAAAGGCAAACACAGCATGGGATGGATCAGAGGTGGACTTCACTGAAGTCTCATCTGTCTGGCTCTGTTTTGTTTTCCCTTGGGAAGGCTAACAGGTAACGCTACCTTCTATTCCATCCCAGATCAGAGGTTTCCATAAGCAGATGACTCTGGTAATGCTACAGAATTAGCCACGTTTGCAAGAAGGTCAAATCTCTCGGAGCTCAGTGGTGGTCACCCAGGATGTCCCCACGAACACCGCAGACGGAAGCCCACCAGGGATCCCTCGGGCTCAGGGAAGATGGATCTCCATCTCCTCCCTGCTCTCCTACCTGCAACACGTAGCCCTCCCGGGCGCTCTGCTCCCGGCCCAGAGCCACTTTCAGCTGATCCTGCAGGTGCCGGTTCTGCTCCAGGAGCTCTAGGGCCTCCTTCTGCTTCTGCTCCAGCTGGAGGGACATGAACAGAGACAGCGTCCAGGGAGTGGGCAGGGGATCAGCCATAAGGAACAAGTGGCTCGGAGGGGACACGGAGCAGAATTAACGGAGCTTTTGATGGCACCACTGCTCTGCTCTGCTCTGGGACCTGGATTTCATTTTGCCAGGAAAATCCCTCCCCTCTGAAAGAATTTATTTATGCAATAGTGTAATTCGTAAAGCTCACTGCGGCAATGGATGAACGGCACCAGCTCGACCCTGGCACGGCCCTGGCAAATCCCAGCCCAGTTCAGCTCAGTGATATTCCTGGTTACTCCGTAAGAAAAGGTTACCCCTTTCATTCCCACTAATACACTTTAATCCCAACTAACAACAACCTTTGTTATCCCAGGCACAGAACTCTTCCAAGTGAGCTGAGTCTCCCCCATTCTTTTCCAAAAATCTTAAGACTATTTGATGTAGGCTCCACGAAAAGGGAACCTTTGTGGTGTGTGTTACAGCTCATGGCAGTTTATAAATGCAGACACAAGTCTCTATAGCTGCAGAGGCACAGAGGATTGGGAGCTTGAATTTGTAGTCTGGTTGATACACTTTGATTGTACCCATTTTGTCAGAGACAGGCTGGCTACAACCACCACAAATCAGGCTGTGTTGGTCGGGAGGGGTAAGGAAGGACCAGGCCATAAGAACAGCCCTTCCTGCAGCTGTGGGAAACTTGAAAGCTGTTGGCAGGGCTGAACAGGAATGGATACATATCTGTGCCCTGCCAGCTCCCCAAGGAACCTATTGCATCCCTACTAGTTGCTATTATGAAGGAGGAACACTTACAGCTATTTTTAAGCCTATGTCACGCTCCCTACAGTCACCCCAGTGGCCTGAAGGCCATTCTGGCAGGCAGCCTGCACCCTACACACCCTTTACCTCCTTCTCCAGCAGCGTGGTCAGGTGCTGCTTCGTCAGCCCCTCTTCCCGGTCGTCGGCGTGGGCGAGGTGCAGCGGCGTGATGGGGATCTGCTTCTCCTCCCGCAGTGGGGTGGTCTCCACCTGGTGCCAGCGCTGCTCGATCTCCACGTGGACGTTCTGCGGTTTGATGTCTGCTGGGACAGGCAGGATTCTGTCCACCTCCATCCTCAGCGCCTCTTCTGACCCTGCCCCGTCCACGGCATCGATCATCTCGAAGCGCTTGCGCCGCTCCTCCCGCCGCCGGGCCCGCTCCCGCTCCAGCTCCCCGGGGTCGGCGTCGGCAGCTCCGGTGTCCCTGGGGAAGGCGGCCGAGCCGCTACTGGAGGAGTCTGCAGCGTTCGCACGCTCCTGCACCAGGGCCTGCTGGATGGGGCGAAATTCAGCCCAGTCAAAGGTCTTGGACCGTCCTTCTCGTCGGCGTTCCCGGGCGCGGCTCCGCTTCTGCTCCGTGTCCAGCTCGGCTTGTTCCGCATCCGGCTTCTCGCTCGGCTTTGGACCAGTCTCGAAGGAAGAGCCTGTTTTGCTTTTCTCTTCCGGCAGCGAGCTGTGAGGACAGAGAGAGGGTGAAGGAAAGTGTCAGTGGGTGCTGGAGACAGCCAGGTGCTCCCATGCATGCCTCCAAGAGCCGGGTGGAAAAGGGCTGCTGGAAGCCCAAGCCAATGCCACGTGGGTGCCCCTTGCCCCTCCATCTCCCCTCACCCCTTGGGCGCAGGAGCTGTTGCTGCCCTTCCCCAGGATGTGCTGGTGTGCAAAGCCTTGGTGCAAGCCACCCCAGCTGCTCCTGGGACACCCTGGCACCCAGAGAGTGGCTGATCCCAACCTTGTTCCTCCTCAGCAGCCACACTGGGGCCAGTGACCATGAGCAAGCAGCAACCCATGGCTGAGGCAGCGACCCCAACTGTGCTGTCAGAGGTTCCAACAGCTCCTCCAGCCCCCCGGCTGTGGGGCTCCATGCATGCCCCCCGGCTGGCATGGCCATAGTCACGTGCTTGTGGGAAAGATGCCACCAATCCCACCAAAGCCAGGCTGGCCTTGGAGCTGTGGGGTGGAGAAGCACAGAGCAGCTCTGAGAGTCTTGGGAAACAAGCGTAATGCTCCCCTTCAGCTTGGAAAAGTACTAATGGGTCCATAACTTCTCCATGCCACTCTCTGCACTGAAGGCACAGACCTCCCCAGGGCACCCAGCCCTGCAGGCAGCATGGGCAGCCCCCTGGCACTGGGCAGGGGCGAGTGCAGCAAGGAGAGCACGCTACTCAACACATCACGGAAATCACTGAAAATGCCAATTTCTCAAGCAAGGAATGATTTTTAGCGCTGAGTTAGAGGGTGGTGGGTTGAAGGGGGAGACATACTCATCAAGCAGGGGAAGTTAATAGGGGAAGGCAATACCATTTCTAACCTACAGATAATCCATAATGCTGGCTTATTAAATACAGACATGCCAGCCCTGTAACATGCAGATCAAAATTAAACCAGAAAACAGCAGTATCCTAAGTCTGTGGAGGAAACCTCTCCCAAGGGAGTAGTGGGCACTTGCTGAACTCTCTTTGCTACCCAAAGCTCCAAAAGCTGCCTCCCAAGGCACAGTCCTGCTGCTCTGGCTGACTCCTGGCTCTCCCTGCTTCCAATACAATCACAGCATCCCCAGTCTCCAGCAGGGACTCAACAAGCTTTGTGCAAGAGCTGGAAAGCAGCTCCCTTCACTACAGGCTCTGACCCATGGGACCACATGCATGGGGACTGCCGTGATCGGGAACAGCAGCAGCATCACAGCTTCTCCCACGTCAGGAACACACCCCAGCCCCCAGCCAAGAACCTCATGGATGTGCATGTGCCCAAAACAAAGGATGGAGCAGAAGACATGGCTCTGTGTGGGCTAGTATCTTCCGATGCACTGTCATCCAGCAGCAAACCACAGGCTCAGCAGAGCTGGGTTTCAAGAGACTCTGGCAGTTACAGGCTAAAACCAGCTCAGAGATGATTCCTTCTTCAGTGCTGTCACTTGCAGCTAATAAAATAAACCCAGAAGGCACAACGATGAAATGTCACTGCTCCTCACCCATGATACTGCACGACTCCAAGGCCAGGCTCTCAATCTGGAGTCAGTTAGTGATTACAGCTGCATTTTAAAAAGTAAAGCAGGGATGAGACTGATTCTTAAAATGGAGAAGAGCTTTAGGAAAGAAATGGGGGTCCTGGGGCCCGCCATATGGTGTTGGGACACAGATATTTTGCTGCTCTAAATCCCACGTGGAAGAATCTTGGCATTTCTAGAGGTGACATCTCTCACAAGCTCATTTCTCCTCTGCTGCTTTCCAAAGGGCACGGGATGTGGGTCAGGGAGCAGAGGGATGGCCGCTGGGAACGAAGTGAAGACACTCAGAAGGTTGACCCAAAGTTTCTCATTTCATCTCCTGCAAGTGCCCCGTGGCTATTAATACTACTCAACTATTTCACATCTCCTTCACCACAGAGAAATTAATTCATATCACACAGGAAGGGGGTGATCTTTGCCTCCCAATGGTATTATAGGTTAAAATAAAAAGGCTTTTTTTTTAATAGAGGTGGGTATGGGAGTGGTGCAAGCTGCAAGCTGAGCACGCTGTGGCAAGAAGCGCACAAAGGTTGCAGGGAACTGGGGTGCACTGGGGAAACCAGCCTCACAAGGGCTCTGAGCTCAACATGGATCCAGTTCTGAAGCAGCCACTTTCGTTCATGGGGGTATTTTCTATCTGCCCCATCATCATTAGCAGACTGTAATTAGTACCTCTGCAGATTGCAGGGCACTGCTGAGGGCAGGGAGCAGTGCAGCATCTGCTGCCCGTGCCAGGTGCTGACACATGCAGCGATGTAAACAATCATTAGGGCTCAAGGAGTCAAGACAAGGAGTGTTTGGCTGGGTGCAGCCACGGCAGCAGGTTAATGAGACACAGCTAAGGGCTGCAAGAGTTTGTGGGACCATCCTCAGGGGTGGGTGAGCACTGCTGCCCTCCCGGCACACTGAGCACAACACCCCGCCACTGTGCCAACACCTGGCACCCCTCCATGCTGAGCCTTGGGCAGTTTGTCCTTCCAGCAGCCCCCTTCACCCGCTGCTTCCCTGGTGCGGATTGCAATGGCATCCCAAAGCCAGGTGGGATGGGCTGGGATACCCCGGGCTGCCAGGCAGGCACCAGTGAACACAGCCCTGCTGCACACACAGAGCAGGACTCCAGCAACGTGACTAACCCACGGCACCAGCTAGGTGGGAAACCACAGAAGCACACACATCATCCCCTTTCCCCAGCTCAGGATTGGTTCACGGTCTGTTTGTGCAGTGTAACAAGTTACTGCCCAACCGGGACCTGCGCCTGGACCCTCTCAGAGGGAAAGCCAAGTGAAACCACTTTGTGTGGGCTCGGAGCAGGTGCAGACAGTGAGCACAGGGCTATCGTGCTGCAGTAACCTGTGAGCAACCATAAATACATCTGGCTCTTTAAAGGCAGAGAGGTCCCCTCAAATTTCCTTGGTCTTCATCTTCGTATCTAGTCACATCGGAAGATACCAGTGTGGGGAAATCAAGGGTCAAGACCAGGTTGCTTCTTCCCTTCTCTCTGGCTTTTATTTAAAGGAAAAAAAAAAAAAAAAAGGAAACGGGGGAAGAAAAGAAAGAAAAATAAATGGAAACTGCAGGACTTCCCATCTGAGGTGCAGAAAAGGAGGAGCATGCAGTGAATCACAAGATATACAAACCACAGAACGTTAATACAGGAGAGAACACAGTTTTCCAACCTGGGCTTCAGCACGGATAGTTTCAAAGAGAAGTTTTTCCTGGGATTGCATGGAAATCAAACATACACACGAGTGAGGAGAGAGGCGGCTTCCCTGAGAAATCCACCAGAGCTCGAGCAGGGCTGGAAAAACATTGGCTGAGGGCTAAGCAGGATGGAGAAGGAGAGGCTGGAGCATCTCCAGGTCAACAGCACTGGGTGAGAAGAGCCATTCCATCAACACAGGAACAAACCTGGCAAAAACCTGCTGGCTGCAGCTACAGTAAGGACAGGAGATGGAGTTAGTGGTGCAGCCGTGTCCACACAGCCTGTAAGAGGTGGCTGGTGTGAGTGTGGCCAGCACAGACAGCTGTGAGGAGGCCAAACACCCTGTACACACAGCCAGAAGCGCCCACAGAAGGCACTCTGTGACGCAGGAGGTCCCCTTCCTCTGGCACCGACGCAGGAGGAGACACCAGCGTTACTACAGCTTAAGGGGGACGAGCTGCAGCAGCTTTCTGGAAGATCAGAAGAGGAGGGAAGATGATTTCCTGGCTGGAGTTTAAAATAGATCAGAGCCAAACAGTTTCTAAACTGAACCCTGGGCTCCTGCTGCTGTGACCCATAGAGGGACTAGGCAGCTCGTGCTGAACAGTAGCCAGAGGAAAGGATGAACCCAGCACAACTGAATCCAAGTGGTTTCACAATACCTGGTGGGAATCCAGAGGAGCCTTGATATAGGAACAGTATTTCATATTCCTATGCACAAATTAAAACCACATTTTCAACCCTCTTTGAAATCTGCACGTGTAAGAATAACTCTGCATATCAGCGTCCCCACAACATGTATCCAAATTAAGCTCAAAGAGATGTGAGAAAAAGCTGCAGCTTCCAGGAACAGACAGGCTCAGAAAGAGGAAAGAAAAAGGATGAAGGACACTCATGATGTTACTCCTGCACAGCAAACCACACAGCTGCAGGGGCTGCTACAGCCTCCCCATACCTTGTTACATCAGGAGCAGTTGTGGGGCGAACGTGTTTCATGATGGTCTGGATCCAGTTGCGGCGGATGCCCGACGTCATGGCAGAGAGGGTGAACTCCCCTTCCTTTGTCTACAGAGAGAGAAGGAACAGCTCAGAGCAGGTGATTGCACCAACCAGCAGCTTCCCAACTCCCCAAGATCACCCCGCACCCATCCCCAAGCCCCCAGTGCTAGGGCACTGCTTGCTGGCCACACAGAGGTCAAACCCCTCTGTGCTCCAGCCCACTCCCAGTGGGAATTAGCATTTCTCAGCCATCAGGCTGATCCTGCCATAGCTGAGACCCTAAGGCTGTGACAAAACCTTCCCTTTCCCCCTTCCTTTTCTGACAGTCAAAAAACTGGCTCTCAAACCCAAGGCCACAGCTCTCTGGAGCACTGTGGGGGGATGCTGAGTGGCCTCTCTTGGGTGTTTGGGGAGATGTTCCCCTTGTCATGGACAAGCATCCCCGTCAACTGTCCTGCAGGTGGACTCTTCCTCCTCCCCACATTTTCCTTACATGGATCTGGAAGCCGTAGTTCCGCTGAACTGGGTACTCAGTGACATCGTAGCATGTGGATAAATCGATTTCTCCATCCAGGTCAGCTGCCTGCAGAGGGAAGAGGTAAAATAAACCACAAAGCTTTGCAGCCCCAAAGCATGGTGGGCTCACAGGGAGGCACAGTAGGCCCCTGAGAGGCACAAAGCCCTGAAGGGGCACCAGGACTTCAGCATCTGGGAACGGGGGCACTGAGGGAGGCACTGATGTGCCCAGGATCCGTTTGGGAGCACCAGGAGCTGCCCTGTAATGGGGTGAACACTGACAGAAGACACTTACCTCCTCTGCCACTGAATCCCGGTAGTATCTCAGGCTCTGGTCAGTCAGCACAAACCAGTGCTTCTTCCACTAGGAAACAACAAAGATGGAGCAGTTACAATCCTGCTCCTTCCCCACCACCATAAGCACGCCTGCTTGTCACAGGTCGACAGGCAGAGCCACCCTGCAGGAGGCAGCTCAATGCCTGTCCCTCCCAGCTCCACACATGGCTTCATCAAGGCCCCTCCATGGGAAAGGGGAGACCCAAACAGGCAGCAGTGCAAGGGACAGTGATGGTTTGCTGCCACCCTGCAGAGTACCAGATGCTGCATGTGACAGCGACACCGTGAGAGCCACGGGACAGTGGCAGCCTCCCCATTAGCTCCACTGCAAGATGAGGCTTTTAGGGACTGCACTTAAAACCTTTTTAGCATAAAAACCATAGTAAACATTCATGTTTTATCTACAGTACCTAGAAATTGAGTTGGGAGTCTATTCCTGGCCCTTGCTCTATACCATTCCACCTCCTGAATGCTTCCAGCACAAGCTCATCCAAGGCAGCATTCAGTCAATAAAGTACTCACTCCAGCTGCCAATTCCCCTTTGGCTGTCTATGGATGTGTCCTTGGACCCAGGGGTACCCACAGCAGAGCCTGGGCCACCCACAGCCACAGGCAAATTGCCCTCATTTCCCCTGACAGCTGAGTAGGAGAGAAGGAAATGCAGGGAAGGGGTGGTCTGCAAACAGCCAGGGCCATCCACGCTGCCTCGGCATCAGTGCCCACTCCTAAGGCTCCAATAGAGCAGAACATCCTGCATCCCTTTGGGAATTGGCAGCAGGAAAGTGGCACCAGCTGCTTCCCTCAGAGCCATTTATTTATTGATTTATTGCCATTTCCCTGGCAGTCAGGAGACTTTACCTGAGCCTCATTTCTGACACCAAAGAGGTCGCCGGGTCGCAAGGGAGACGAGACTAATAAATAGGGAACAGGAACATGAAACCAGTGCTGCCATCCAAGCTGCCCTGGCTCCCTAGAAACCCACGATATGATATCCACCTTTGAAACCTCCCCAGGACAGAGCAAGAGCAATTCCCACTTCAAGAGAAGCCCAATACTGATCTACTGGGGCTCCATCAACACCAAGAGCTGCTCCATGCGCAGCCAGCATGGGATGTTAAGAGTGAGCTGCCAGAAACCAGGACTGACCACAGCACCAAACACTGACATGGAGGCAGAGCTTTCTCCTGACTCACCTGCCCATCCTCGTACTGCTTTGTCAACCAGCCCTTCTTGAAGTTCAGCAGGTCGGGCTGGAAGAAAGGAGAGAGGGATCAGGAGAGGGAAGAAGTGACTGCGCCCAGAAGGCAACAGCAGCAAGTTGATAAAACCCAGCAGAGCAATGAAAGAGACCAAAACCAGTTAAATTCATAGAATAATAGAATAGTTTGGGTTGGAAGGGCCCTTTAAAGGTCGTCTACCCCAAACTGAATCATTACACTGTGTGGTGGCTAAATGTTTGCTCCCAGGAGGAACGGCGACCTCTGCACATTTTATTCAGGCTGTTCTCTTCCTACCATTTCTCCTGCAATTTCCTACTGCTACACCAGCATTGCAGAGAAAGGATAAACAAGGAATTAGCAAGACTTCAGGCAGTTTTACCCTCTATTATATAGTATGAAAGAAAAACTATGTGCTATTGATGCAAGGCTGCAGGGCTCAAAACAGGCTGAGTTCCCAAGGCTGGAAATACAGGGAATCCGAGCCCTGCACCACGCAAATGACACCTGCTTTTTCCTCCAGTGTGGGTGCATGGGGATGTTGAATTCCTGAAGAAAGCAAGCAGGACAGCGTGGGATAACTGCTGCCAGCCCCTCCTCCCAGCCCTGCCCGTGTGCAGGGAAGGATGTGGTGGAAATGCTTTCACTCCCCCGAGGCTGAGCTCCTCCAGCTGCTCCACGTGCTGCAGAGTGGAGGAGGAAAACAGCAGTGTGTGAAATCCAGCTGCAGCATCTGAAATGGGTTACAGCAAGGGCAGCAATGGAAATTGGGTCTGGGAGCCTATTCAATCAAACTTGTGGGGCAGCACATCCCATATTTGAGTGATCCTGTGGTGGTGGGAACCCAGTCCTGCTCCACAAAAACACAGGGGAAAGTAAAGTATTGAACTATAGAATGTTTTGGGTTGGAAGGAACAGTAAAATCATCCTGTTCCAATCCCCTGCCATGGGCAGGGACACCTTCCACTGCTCCAAACCCCATCCAACCTGGCCTTGAACACTTCCAGAGATGGGGCAGCCACAGCTTCTCTGGGCAACCTGTGCCAGTGCTTTGCCACCCTCACAGGGAAGAATTTCTTCCTAATATCTAATCTAAACCTGCATGACTTTCTTGACTTTCTTCCCTTCACTAGATATTGTGCATTGCCACTTCATATGCACTTCTTGCACTTTTTATTCCCACCAAGAATTTAAAAATCACTCTTGTGGCTGTACAAGTCTACAGGAAAAGCTCAGAAACACCAAGCTACTGCATTTTTCTGATAAGTCCTTGAATAGAAGCTGTCCATCCACAAAAAATGCAACTTGTATTTACAGTAGCTCTGTAATCTATTTGAGAGATTAGCAAGTGTATTTATTTTGTCCCTACAGAAGGGTGGTTAGGGAGAGGAGAGTACTTTGTGTTTATTCTGTACTGTTTGCCTCCAGGACTGGTGAGTATTTGAAATATGCAAAGGGAGGAAAGCTCAGGAGGGAAGGTTCAGCCCTTCCTTGCAGCCTTCATCCCACTCACACCCACTTCCAACTGCATAAACATCAAGGAAATGGCATTAGAAAACTGGGACATGTGTTTGCTCAGCCTGGTCTGTGTCCCTGCCCCTGGCAGGGGAGTTGGAACAAGATGATCTTTAAGGTCCCTTCCATCCCAAAACATTCTGGGATTCTGTGATCCTATGAAAGTATCACAGTCATGACAGAGCAGCTGGTCCAAGTCCAAAAACTGGACTGACCCTCTGCTGAGCTGGAAATGCCCTGCTGCAGCCTCTGCTGGGGCCCACCATGGGGCAAAGAGGGGCTCTGGCTAGGTGAGGTGACCTCAGAACTTCTAGGGTGACCCACAGCATGAGTATCTGACACATCACACAAAGCATCAAGGAAATGGGGTATTCCAGGGGAAAATAACCAGAATAGGGTCTGCTTCCCAAGCTGCTGCTGTACTTTAAGGAAAAGTGCTCCTCACAAGACTCTGAGTTTTAATTTCTGCAACAGGCAAAAAGTGTGGCCCTTCTCCAGCTGAGCCCCTGAGACTTTCAGTGTTGGTCACACCTGATTCAGGTCCCTGAACCTGCTCAAAGTCTGAGCGTATCCCATATCCCATGTGCTGGCTAGAGGAAAGCAGCAAGAGTCCAGTTTTTGTGGGACCTTCTGGGAAGGGTCTCTCATGTCCTCCCCCAAGGCAGGGGACACCCCCCTGGTGGCTCACCGTCATAGAGGACTCCGTGGACCTTCTGTCCAGAGACTTTGCCCGGCGGTGTGGGGACAGAGGTGACGCAGACACGTCCAGGATGGAGCCCACGGCTGCTCCTTCACAAGTGAAGTCCTGTGTGAACAGCATTAGCCCAGATCAGTGCAGGAACTAGGACAGAGTCCTGCTCTCTTGGCTCATGGCATAAAAATCTGCTTTATTTAAGGGGCATCTCAGGCTCAGAACAAGTGTCATTTCCTTGGCAATACATTTTTTTTTGTCCTTTCAGGCATTAATTTGTTCCCATTATACCCAAGCATATCTGGGACTCTCAAACATGTTTCTTTTGTTACTTCACCCTATCCTGATGTGTCCTGCCAAGCCAGATCTGAAGTCTCCCTTTGTATTATGAAGAAAGAAGAGACAGCCTGATTTTCCTCTCCAATCTACACCTGGCCCAAGGGAGCAGAGCAGGAAAATTCACACAGACTGAGCACACACAGAGGTTCAGCTCCTGCAGGAGCTGCCTGCAACTCCAAATCCACATCCAGGGACAAACCCTGTAGCTAAACCCTCTATCCAGTCATGCAGGATTCCAGGTTTCATCTTTCCAGGATTCCTTGGCTGAGCATCTCACCCGTTTCCGTGGGAAAACTCTCTTCTCGCTCCTGCCCTGCCGCGTCTCGCTGGACAGGGCAGCGCCGCCCGGCGCGTTCGTCTCCATGTGCTCCGCGTTCTCAATATCCAGTGCCTCGAATTTCTCAATCACCTGGGATCTCCTGGAAAACAGGGACAAAAGGGAAACCAGAGATGCTTTAAACACAAGAGCAGCAACTGCGTGGAGCTGCACAACCCGACAAGTTTAAGGTCGCAGAATTGCTCGACCCAGAGTTCATGCACAGCTGGCTTTTGGTCCCTGTTTCTATGTGAGCTCCAGCATGGCCAAATCCAGGGTAAAAATCCTGATCTGACATCATTTTACCCATAAAGTGGGGGAAAACCTGACATTATTCAGCTCTGCACCTAGCATCTCCTTCAGTAACTAGAAACCCTTCAAATAACCAGCAATAACTTTTTATTTGCGACTTTTACAGCCCCTTGGGAAGTAGAGATTATGGACCAGCTTTGGCTTAAGTGTTGCCTCTACCCACTAGCACTGGGGCTTCTCAATTGCTCCCCAGACCCCAGAGCACTGACACGTCAGACCAAGCTGGGGTGCAGAGGTAATGGGTGGCTCTGGGTCCCCCAGTGTGTTCACTGCAACAGGAGCCCTCTGTAAACTCAGCCCCACAGGGGAACAACCACAGGATTGCATTGAGCAAGGGGTGTCCATAGGTGCCCCCAGACCACAGTTCTGGCTCACAGGATGCACCAGCTGAAAGGGCATGAGGAGATGAGGAGCACTCTGTACCATGACAGGTACAAGGTGCTCCCTGAAGAACCTGGAGCCTTTCCCTCCTCTTAAGTGGGCTGAATATCCAGCCTGGACATCAGGAGGCACGACCTGGGCTCTCAGACACTGCCTTACAACACCGTGGCACTTGTGTCTCTGAGGATGGAGAACTATGAAGGAATGTGGACGGAGAAGGAGCCAACCCTGGATCAAACCCAAATGGGATTCTCTTAAGGATGAGCAAACAGGTGGAATCAGAAGTTCTGTTTCAGCATGAGAAGCTGCTCGCTGGCCCACAGGAGAGGAATTTCCAAAGAACCTGCTCATGTCTAAGTCTGCATTTCCAGGGGTTCAGGAAAGTATCAGCCTCAGGTCTTCAATCACAAACTGGGAATATAAAGCAACCCACCACCAGCACATGTCAGCTGTGCTCTGAGCTGTGAGGCTAAAGTTCCATTTCAAACCTCCCCAAAAAGCTCTTTCCAGGTGGTTTCTTGACACAAAATTTGGACCCACATGTGCCACATCTAAACTTGGGGCTGCTTGTGTGAGCCTCTGATGTGCATGAAAATCACAATGGCAACCACATGAGGGATAACAGGTTATCCAAAATAAAAACATTTTTAACACTTCCCACAAAGAGGAACAGCAGGTTAAGGGTTCAAACATCATGAGATCAGTTTTCAATCAATATTTGCACCAAATTCTATAAATGAGACAACCAGTCTGAGCACATCCCATCCCCTGGGGGGCTGGGGCCCCCCACTGCTGCTCAGAGCCAGGCTGCCAGGACACAACCAAAGAGGAAGGGACAAAATTGGTGGGGAAGACGTTGCTTTGTAAATTTCAAGATCTTTGATGCTTTTAGGGGACATCTGTTCAGCCCCTGCTGCCTCCCAGTTTGCAAACTGGGAGTGGGCAGATCCCGGGCTCGTGCAGAGCTCTCAATTTCCCTGAGATGTTCTGCTCATGAGATGCCTGACATAGGCCAGGCTGTGGAGCATAAATCCATGTTCTGTGTTCACTGACAGACAGGGGATTGTTTTGGAGTCACATTCTTTTAACCCTTTTTATACTGGCCCAGCCTTCTCTGAGTCTCAGTTCAGGAGGGAGGAAAAGGTCCATGAATTAACATTGTCTCTGCCCTATTAGGTGAAGGTCTGAAGAAAAACAAATCAAGAGGAAAAAAAAAAAAAAGAACAAAAACCCAACCAAAAAAAAACCATAAAAACAAAATCAAAAGCAGGTTGATTTCTCATGAAAGGGGCTGCACCACCAGGTTGTTCTACGGCTTGAGATTGAGATGAGATGGTAGCGAAGCAGGCGAAGTAAAGGTGGACACGTCACACAGCAACACAGCAGGAGAAGGTGGAGAGCAACAAGACCTGGAAGAAAACAAGGCTGGAAAATGAATGAACAGAAGAGGAAATTATATATCTGCATCTACATACAAAACAAAATCAAAATCATTCCAGTCATTCGTCATTGAAAAAAGGGAGGAGAAAAATAAATCACTGCAACCAAATCACAGCCCCAAGGGTTAATATCATCCAGATTACAGGAAAGAATTTTTTTTTTTTTCCCATTAGATCAACATTTCAGAGAGGTTACTGCCAGAGATCCTGGAGGGATGGGGAAGGAAGGGCTCTTCTCCCCTCCCCACGTGTTGGATAGAGCTGCTCCCTCTGCACAGCAGCTCTGGGTGGACAAAACAAAGCTGGGACAGGTATGAAGAAGCTTTTTAAAAGCTGCAGTGCCATTTAGTGCTTTTCAACTACAAAAGCTCATCCCAAGGAATTCCTTGGCCATGCAGGCTGTTAATCTTTTCCAGGCCACTAAACCCAGGCTGCAGATCTCAGCTGTTAGTGGAGGGGGTGTGCAGTGGGAAGGAAAGCTCAAAAGACCAGGACGAGCTGTCATTAAAGTGATTTTCTCTGATTGGAAGAAAGGCCTTTATTTTTATTGGATTCATTCATTATTTAGCATCAAGAAAGATAGTGAGTGTCAGGAAAAGGAAGAGGCATTTCCCAAGAGGTCCATGAGAATGATGAGGATAGCTTTACAAGGAAAAAAAATCTGTATTTGGGAGAGCAGGAGCTCCTCTGTATGGGGAAAAGCAGAATTCAGAGCAGAGCTTTACACCTCAAGAAACTCCAGAGAAGGAATTTGAGCGAGAAAAGTCTTTTAAGCAATTTCAGGCAATTCTGTTATTAACTGATGCTAGAAATACACCTCAGCCCCTGACCACACTCCTACAGCAGATGTGGCTGACACACAACTCTTGCCAGTGCGAGAAGAACATCAGGTCAACTGGGAAAGCTGTGGTTTTACAGGCTGCACCCCTGGAATTGTGCACAAAAAACCAAGCTTGTCAAACAGAAATCCTGAGATGTGCAGGGATTTATCCCTGCAGCTGCAGAGTCCATCTGGAATATGGGGACTGCCTGTCTAAGGACATTCCTGCGACTCTTTTCAGCTGTGATTTTTGTCTGCAACACCTCAAGATTCATCCATGGGGTTTCCAAAGTGCTGCCCCTGCCCTTCTGTCCTAGGGAGGGGTCTGAGAGGGGACACTGGAGATGGCTCAACCTCTCTGGCCTCAATCCCTGTCCCCCAGCCCAGTGTGACATCCTGGTGGGTGCTGCAGCCCCGTCCTGCCACGTGCCAGCAGAGGGAACTCGCACTCTGCTGCTCTGCCAAAATCGTGGAGATTATCTCCTGTTCCTGATTCCTGGTTCTGAGTGGCTGCAAGCTCAGACGTCTGCAGGGGCATGGAGGCAGAGTCAGGTATAAATGATCAACATAGAAAATTCCTGGACTTAAATCATGTAATATTTCTTGTGATAAGGAAACAGGATGAGAAGCCTCGACAAATGGCTTTATCTGGAGCAAAGCCTGCAGGTGTGGCACTCAGGATGCAACACTGGGTACCTGAAATAATTCTTTTCCATCCACAGCTCTGACACTTGCACTGATTTACACACAAAAAAAAAAATGGGAGGAAGAACTGAAAATTCCAAGAGAATCTGGGTGAGTTCATTTGGTTGCACTGAAGGGCAGATCTGCACGATGCCTGGCTGGTGCCTGTGGGGTTGGCATGGGACAAGTGTTCCCAGACATGTTAGTGGGTTACTGAGAAGGATTATTATAAATGGTGTTAAACCAGGGGGAAAAGCCAACCCCACAGCATTGAGTTACTGTATCTGCCCAACCTCAAACAGCACAGTCTGAGCTCGGAGGAGAAAAATGAGAGGGACATGGGGACTAAGTAAACTCAAGTTAAACAGCAGCCAAGCCAAGCTGAGCAGGGTGCTGGGGAATGTTAATTCTTTGTTGCAACTCTGGACAGTGTCTCTGTGCCCTGCTGAGTCCACTGAGCTCCAACATGGCCATCCCAGCTCCATGACACAGGGCCTCTCCACCCACACCACCTGCATGGCCAATTCCCAGGTTACCAGAGGAGAAAACAAATGTGCCTATCCCTGAACACCCACTGAGCCATCCCTGCTCATGGCACATTCCTTCAGCACCATGGGCTGTGATCCACGGCCAAACCCTCTGGCATGTGGGGAACCCTTCCCCTCCTCTCTGCCATCGCCTCCCTCCCAAAAGCTGGACCAGGTTCAGCCCCATGAGCAGCAAGACCCCAGTGCCTAGTGCAGCTCCTGCTCCTCTCCCTGCACCCGTTCTGCTCTGATAAAAGCCCTGGGATGATACTGGGGAATTGCTGCCAATACTGATAAAGCAAAAATACTGTTAACAGCCTGAGCCAGGCTGGGAAAAACAGACTTTCCCTGGGAAAAGGCATCCACCAGCAGGCAATGAGTGGGGCTGACATTAAAAAGGACAGACTCTGGCAGCAATTTCCTCTCCCAGGCCCTGTTGTCTGTTATAATTCTGCTCCCCAACTCCGTGCAGGATGATCCCAGTGCTGCAGGATACCCCAGGGCAAGGGCCTGCTGGCACTGGAGGAATGCACTGCTCTGTCATGCTGGGGACAGGCATTGGCCAGGGCATCCTGTGCAAGCAAACGCAGCAGGGACACAATGTCACAGGCAACACCAGCTCAGCCTGAAAACCAGAGCCACCAGCCTTTTCTCAGCCCTGTCCCCAGCCAGGATGGCCAAGGTGGTATCCTCCTCCTCCATCCTGGGGAAAAGCCAATTCCCAAGGCAGACAAAGCCAAACCCAAGCTTTCCTCATTTATTCCCAGTCCAGCATTCCCTGCACACGCTCTAGGCCAGGTTTGGGATCCTCCTGCTGAATGATGGCACCAGCACAAGGCTGTGCTGCACATCCCAGACCTGCTCCCAGCTCTCGGAAGCCAGTCTGGAAAACAGTCCTTTAGGGGCTGGGAAGGAACAGAGGGGAAGCTCCTACTGAAACTGTGCGAGAGAGAACATGCCCGGAGGAGAACCAGGGCAGGAAAATCAGACTGGCAGGCAGCCCTCTCGCCCAGGGCCTGTCTCCCAGTTTGCTCCACTGCCCTCACTGCACAAATGTGTCTCTCCCAGGGCGAGTGGAGCCCATCCTTGGCCTCGCCCAGGGGGCACCCGGTGCGCGCTGCGGACGCCCTCCCCGTCCTCCTCCACACTAAGCTGTTTTGCAGCCTGCTGAGCCCTGCCTTGGCACTGCACCCACCTCTCCCTCCTCTCCCAGATTAATGCCGTGACATTTTGAAACCTCTCTCAGCTCATTAGGCAGTTGCGTAAGGCACCTGGCACTAACGCCACTAGGAGAGCTAACCTAATTAATGGTGCCGGCTGCCAGCGTGTGCCGCGCCGGGAGGGGCCGGCAGGGTGGGCATCCAGCACCACCCAACACCAGGGCAGGTTTAGATTAAATACTAGGAGGAAATTCTTCCCTGTGATGGTGGTGAGGCACTGGCACAGGCTGCCCAGAGAAGCTCTGGCTGCCTCATCCCTGGAAGTCTCCAAGGCCAGGCTGAAGGGGGCTTGGAGCAACCTGGGACAGTGGAAGGTGTCCCTGCCCATGGCAGAGGATGGAACTGGATGAACTTTAATGTCCCTTCCAACACACATCATTCTATATCCCCAGAGCAGCCAGGCAGGGTGACACCTGCCCACTACCACTATTCAAGACATCCCACCACCTGGTCAGCATGGATGGGCACCCTTAAACCCAGGAGCACTGAAAAACAAAGACGCTCCACCCACCAAATTCCATCTGCTCCATCCAGGCTGCGCTGGGGACGCAACCTCACTGCTGCTGGAAGCATGCAAGGAGATGAGCCACTCATCCCTTACCTTCTCTCATTCCCAAAGAGCCGGGCCACTTCTTCTCTCCCAGGGCTACGAGCCCGGGTTCTCCGCTCTAGCCGCTTCCTCTCCACCTGGAAGGCCTCACGATTACTGATCCTAATGGCCTTGGGAACGTCGGCCAGGGTGGTGTACTGCCGGCTGGCTTTAAAAGAAAGGGGACGCCCCGATTTCTCAGCTCCCCTTCCTACATCTCTGTTGTTGGAGTCCTTGTGCATGGGGCAACTGCTCTTCGAGTCCAAGGAGTTCAGAGAGAAGCTGTGAATCATTCGGTCGCCTGATCGGATACCTGGGGAAGGAAAGGGCTGGGCATGCTCCTGTGAGGGCGATTTGGGATAACTGTACCTGTTGTTCGGGGTGCTGGGGCTGGGTGGGCTTGGTGGGGGTGGCAGTTGCTGCTCTTCCAGCTTCGAGTCCTGTTTGGTCTTCTCCAAGGAGAAGTACCCGCTCTCGACACGCGTCTTCCGCCCGCAGTCTATCCGGTCTCCGTTCATGGAGCTCTCCTCTAAGGGACACAGAAGTCACCGTGCTTGGTTTCAAGTCCAAGTTCTGCTTTTAAGAAATATCCTGATTCCACCCAGGACAGGGGCAGGTGTGAGAGCAAGTTGGTCTGGGCACCAGCCCCATGCAGTGCTACCTCCTACACCCTTGGCTTTTCCACCCTGACCAGCCCTCATGCCCATGGAGATGGTAGGATAGTCTGCAGGGAACTGGGGATTCTGATCCAACGCTTGGGCCAGGTTTCTATAGGTGAAAAATCTGGATTTTCAAACCAAGAAATGGGCAGCTGCAGTTACAGCTCTGCATCCATTTCCATCCCTGCCCTTCCCAGCCTGGCAGCAACCACAGCTCCATGGGTGCAAGGCAAGGGATACTTCACTGCAGAAAGCATTCCCCAGCTGAGTGGGAAGATAAGGGAAATGTCTCCAGCACTGCAACCGGTCCCCAGCCCCCATTGTTCTAGGGAGAACAATGGCATGGCCACCTGTGCTGCTGGCATCCCCATCTCTCACCTTCCTTGCTGTCCAGCACGGGGTCCTTCATGGAGCTGGCAGCCCCAGCCTGGCCTTGCATGGGGCTCTGGGCTGGGCCAATGCTACTGCCCCCATCTGCTTGGTCTTTGCCTCTCATTTCTTCCTGCCAGAGCGTGGACTTGGTGGCAGGGACCTTCTCAGCACTGGGAATGTTGCTGCTGGTCACAGCCATCTTAGCAGGACCAGGCTCCTAAAAGAATCAGTTGACACAGGAAATTAGGGAGTTTGCCCCAACTCCACAGTCAGGGTCCCCAAGGGCTTGGCCCCAAGGTGTGAGTTCCACATAGCTTGGGTGCTGCCCATGACACATCAACAGGGATGGGACAGTGACATGTGTCAGTGCTTTATGCCCTTTTAAAACATTCCCCATTGTCTTCAGTGCTTCTCTGCTAACAAGGAGCTCTGGAGCCCATCAGATGACGGATGATGCCCCTTTGGTGGCCACAGTCCAGCCAACCCAGGTTCAGAATGTGACCCAGAAGAAGCAGCAGCTTTCCCAACTCCTTCCTTGGCTTTGTTCATTAGCAGATGTTTTGCTGTTGTCATATTAAACTTCTGCATTCACAGATTATTTTTCTTAAAGCCACCCATAAATCAATGACAATTAACTCCCCTTTGGATTATGGGAAGTTTTCCAGCTGCTAGTTCCCTTTCCATGGAGCAGGGGGGAATACAGGAGTGCACAAACTGGCAACTGAAAGCTGGGAACAAGAGCTGCAAAGAGCATCTTCTCTATCCCCTCCTCCCACATCAGGTGGGTTTTAGCCCTGCACCTCCAGTGGCATTTGCAGGGCTGTGCTGGAGCCACCAGGGATCTCTCAGGGAGTGTGTCTTGCCTCCACACACAGCCATGACAAGCAGCAAATGACCTCAATTTAAAAAAATATCCCCTTGGGAAATTTCACACTGAAGGAATGCAATGTTGGAGGTAAACGATCCAGAGTTCACGGGCATCCTGCTCAAGGGGACTCTGCTCCAGCAGAGGACTGGGCCAATCTCCAAGGTCCCTTATACTCTCCTTCATTGATCCAAGCCCAAAGCTAATCACCAGCTCAGGATACATATCTTTATATATCTCTTACACACACCCCCATATAATTATTTGTAGATATGTATTTAATTAGGCAGAGATGTGGGCCAAAAAGAAGTCTGTGAGGGAGAAGAGACATTAACTCTCTGCTGCTCAGGGGTATGAACAACTCCAAGAGGCAGAATGAACCAAAATCAGCAAAACTGGCCTCCGGTTGCATGAGGTGTCTGGGCATGCTCTGCTTACCTGTCCCTGCCACACCCCTGTGAAACCCAGGGCAGAGCCTCAAATCCCACATTTCAGCCCCAAACCCTGCCTCAAGTTCCCATGGGCAGCAGGCAGGCACAGGCATTCCAGTCTCTCCTGCTGCCGGAACACGGCAAAAGCTGCAAGAGAAACCTGCCCTTTTCCCCCTAAAATTGCAACCTGTTTGTAAAGTGAAGTGAAAACACCTAACACTCCCTGTCCAAAAATCTGCAGCAGGAGTGGTATTCCCTACATTGCTCCCATCCCCTGGTTTTGCAAAGGGATGATGCAAAATGATGGGGGGAGTTGCAAATGACCTTGAGGCTCCAAGAGCATCCAGCTGTAACCAAGGTCTGCTCTACCACAGACAAGCAAAAGCTATGTGAGAGTGAGAAAAAGCAAGAATATAAAATTATTTTTTTGTATCACAAGGTGTCCACCCCTCCCTAAGCAGCTCAAAGATATGATCTACTGCCTGATTAGTGTGTGGCCATCTTTAGGAAGAGTGCAAGCTTTCTCCACCAGCACATGGAGAGCAAGCTCAACTGCAGCCAGCTTCAGGAGAGGCCATTTCAGAGGAGGATTCGGTGCTGATTTTCTCCTCAGCATGCTCTTTCCTTCCCTGGACCAGCCACCTGCATCAGCAGGATCTGGGGGACAGAGGAAAGATGCTGCTTCTGCCTTTGCAGGTTGCTCCTAAGTGCCTGACACAGCACAGCATCCATCCAGCAGCAGCTCCCACGTGGAGGTTGGTTTTGCAAAGTGCATTTAAGCCTTTTTCCAGCACCATGGGGATGGAAGCCATGGGATGGAGAGAGTGGAAGGAGGGTAGCAAGCAAGACAGGGTGGTCTGTCCCAAGACAAGAGGGCAGTGTGCCACAAGGGTCCCTGGTCCCCATCCCCAAGCACCTGGGGAGCCCATCTGCCCAGGGGGAGCCAGCATCCTTCCCACAGCCGCTTCCCTTATTTGGGAAGCTCTGAGCTCAGGAGCTCAGATCCTGTACGGTTTCCAAGAAGTTGCCATGGCGATGAAATGTAACCCAGAATGATGTTTTTCTGGCTCTGTGCCTCTTGTCATCTCCACCCCGTCCCCCTCCTGAACCCAGCCTGGGTTTAGTGGTGCACCCTGGCCAGGGTGAGCATCCCTGCCCTGCTGCATCCACCCCCTGGGGTGCCCCAAATGCAACAGTCCTCATCTCAGGAATTGAGGATTGACAACTCATAACATGAAGGGAGGAGGCATCTTCCCTGGAGCATCACCAGAGCCAGCACTTGAGGGCTTGTTCAGACTGTGTGGACCCCAGACCTTGGCAAGGGATGGCTCAGACTTACAGCTTGGTGTACAAAAAAGGATCATCCCCCCATTCACTTTTTTCCCCCATTGCCCAGAACATCTTTATCCAGGGGAGTGATGAAAACTTATTCAAACAAACAGTGTACAAAACCCATCCATGGCCCAGTTTACACTAGGGCCATGCTTGGAACTTCAACAAAGAGGACTTGAAAACCAAGGCTCAGGAGAGCCCTGATGCTGGTTTTGGTCCCCGGCACAGCTGGGGAGCCCTCCCAGGCAGTCCCCTGCAGTGGTGGGACACACACCCAGAGGTCAGGCGGCCTGAGGGACGTGGCTGTTCTCAGCCCCAGCGAGGGACGAGGGTGGCCCTGGGGTCACGTTCCCCATCTGTGGGATTGTCCCCCATTCCAGCCACGTGGGAGCCAGGCAGGAACGAGTGAGTCACAGCCAGCCCCACTTTTTACCATTTATAGTCAAAGTGAGCACGAAGCCACTGCCGGGTCCCTGGAGAGCCCAGCTCCGGCCCCCGGAGCTCCCAGCCTGGCCCTGGCCTTCAGTATTTTCCTTTCATTCCCATTATCTCTGGGGTCATCTCTAAGGGAGTAACTGGAGCTCGATGGAATTTCATCCTGTTTCTGACAAAAAGGCCCGTGAACAGCACCTCTTCCTGGTCTCCCATGGGGACTATGTGGCTTTGCGGCCACTCCCAGGATTGTGTGCAGGGATGGCACCACAAAACAGCACACAGGGGGCAAAACGTGGCCCCAAAGCAGCCAGGAAAGCAGGAGTGTGTGACCCTGGAAGTGATGACCAGGAATTAATTCGCACCGATCTGCTGTCCTGGTTTGCCCCAGCTCTCACCCTCCACACAGGCAGCATCAGAGGGCTGGTGATCCTGATGGCTTGAGGGGATCTACCCCAGGATCAGAGCAAGGCCATGGCCCTGAGAGGGAGGCAAGGGACTGGGTGACATGGTGTGTGCGTGTCCCTGGGTTACCTGGGGAGTTGGGGGCTCTACCTTCCTCTTCTTCTTCTGATTCTGCTTGTTTGTCCTGGGATAGACAATCAGCATCTCCAGCCACCTGCAGACAGAGAAGCAGAAGGTGAGGTCTTTGCCACAGGGACAGGAGTGATGCTGACCTGGTCAGGGTCAGCTTGCTGAACAATACCCAGAAACCATCCCAACCAGCTCCTGGGGGAAAAATAAGGTAGGAGAAGAGGGATGACCCTAGGGTGCTTTGGCTCAAACCCTGCTCTCTGCAGAAGTGAGGCCACAGCCAAGGCTGACATGAGGCAGGGATTCAAGGATCCTGAAAGACAGTGGAGAGGGACAGAGCCTCCAGCAGGACTGTCCCCTTGAGCGATGCCAACGCCCGCACACTGCAGACAAAGCGCTTTTGTCCAAGGAAGAGCAGCATGAACTCGGCATTGAGAAGTCCTGTGTCCTCCCACCGTGGCCTGACAACCTGCCCCCGCATCTCTGAGAGCTCCACAGGGATCCCTGGACCACTGGGAAACGTTCCCACTTCAAATGTCCCTGCTCCCCTTTCCTCCTCCCCCTGCTTTGTACGCTGCTGCTGTAAAGTGTTCGGAGATGACAACATGAAATGGGGTTTGGTTAAGCAATGAACGCCAGAAACACAGAATGAACGTAAAACGAATTCTCCCCCAGCCAGGGAAATCTTCCTGTCGTGCTGCAACTGCAAACAAAACCAGCCTGGCTCAGCCCCAGAGTGGGACTGCTCGGGGATGATTAATGCCTGCAGTCAGGAGCAAAAGCACTGCTTCAAAACCCATCGCTGGGCTGATGAGCAATAAATCAGCCCCACCTCACTCCGCAATGCCTCTCCCTCCCACGGCAGGCAGGACCAGCAACAAAGGCTGTGCTGGGAACCAGAGCGTGGGGAGAGGGTGGAGAGAGCAGGCCATGGGGGCTGGCCATGGTTTGGGGCATAGTCACTGCTCCTGCCAGGGAGGAGAGGAGCTCACTCCCCTGTGCTGTGATTCCCACATGGCTCTGCATCCCAGCTCCACAGCCACTGCAACATGTGGCTGTGAATGGGGCTGGGGGGACAGGTTTGCCAACCCAAGGTTCACCTGTGCTCTCTTGTCTCAGTAGGGCAGGGCAATTTCAATGCATGAAAACACTCATCTGATCAAAATCACAAATTCTTGGTAGAAAAATGTCAATTTCAACAAGTCTTTACAGAACGAGGGGAGTCTCAACTGAAGATAAGGCTTGGAAATAGAAATCTCAGCAGAAAGTGCTGACTCTGCTGCTGCCAGGGCTGGGGGAGGCAGGAGATGCTGTGCCTCAGGAACAGTGGGAAAGAGCAAGTGTTCATCCCTTCAACATCCTGCTGGAGTTTCAAATGTCAAATTTTGGGAGGGAGGCACTGAGCTCTGGGCAGTGCCCATGTGGGAAAGGTGAGCAGCAGTACAGACACATTCCATCACTGGCAATTCAGCTCTCCGGGGCTTTGCACCCTGAACAGCACCAGCTTCAACCCCAGCTGGCATTTGAGTGATGGAAGAGGATGTTTCTAGGTCACCACCTAACACCTGGAGTTGGGAAATTTACCATGATTTGCTCGTTTTAGTGGTCCAATCTTTGGTGTCACTGAGCCACTGCATTCCTGTGATATTTTAACCATCCTTGGAGGTGAGATGCTCCCCTGGGACCAGGGAGGTGGGGAGCATCCACCCCAGGATTCCACATCTGCCCAGGGATGGATGAGGACCAGAGGGTGTATGGCACTCAGGGTCAGACATGCCAGCCCCAGAATTATGGGACCTGTGCCAGTGGGCTGGGTGCCTAAAATGGGATGGGATCCCTAAAAGCACTGTGGGGTCACCACAGCAGCCATCATGAACCCCACCCCACCCAGGATCAGCCTGGGTATGCATAGCCATAGTACCCAGCCTTGATCAAGGCTACCCACCTTCCTTTTCCTCCTGGCTAAAGGAAAAGCCTGGGAGTGGCTCAGCCCCAGCTCTGCACTCACCCACTGATGATCTCCTTGTTCTCTGCCCGGATGAAATGCTCCTTCTCTGGTGTCAGGATGCACAAGGAGAACTTCTGCCCTGTCCGGCTCTCCCCATCCACCACATCCGTGCACTGGTTCATGTTGATGGTGCCCTGCGGGAGGGTGGTCGGCTGCGAGGGAAAGGAGAAAGGAGCAACATTAAGGACAGAAGAGCAGAGGAGTGCAGAGCTGAGCCCTAAAACCTCTCCTGGAGGACACCAGGATCCTACACACCAAGATGCTTTGCCCATAGATAACCAAATCCATCTGTGTGCCGTGCCCAATGCACAGCAAAGCTGCGTGCCATAAATCTGGGGACACAGACCAACCAGTACAACTCCTGCCAGACCAGTCTGGCCCACTGCTGCCACTGAGGTGCTTCTCCTATGCCAAATATCCAGGGAAGCGTGGCTGCCCTGTTGTGGCACCCAGACACCGAGGAAGGGCACCAAGTGGCCAGCTTTGAGTCTGCAGCTGCAAGCCATCTGGGCTGGTGGGGTGGCACCTGGGGACAGGGATGGCAAAGCAGCAAGGTCTCACTGTCTTCAGCACAGGATGGCTCAGGGATAAACAGACAGACACAAGCACCCGTTTTTTCCCATTAAAATTTAAAAAAACCACGGAGTTTGCCAGGGAGGGACAGCAGCATGGAAGGGACCTTGCTTGATGGGTCTTCTGAACAGTGTCACCTCTCAGCCTCATAGCTCCAAGGAGACCTGGTGAAGTGGGACAGGTGGTGGCCCCTGTGGCCCAAGGGGACGCTGAGGGACATCCAGAGGGGTGTCAGCACTGACAAGAGCTGACAGGTCCATCTGGAGCAGCGCTGGCTCATCCGATTACAGCGTATCCACCCGTCCCCAGTGCCTGCAGCCCTCCCCCCTGAGCAATTCCATGGCTCCCATGTCCCCAGCCTGCCTGCCCCCACCAGGCTCGGTGACACTGGGGTCCTTCCAGCATCCCAGGGCAAACCTGCACCTGGGACATAAATGACTGAGGGAGAGATCCCTCTGAGCTGCCAACAGCACCAAAGGAGGACCTAAAGCAGCCTGTGGACACCTCCTTACCCTGCTAAAGCCTCCTTGTGCCCTCCAGATGGCCGGGCCAACAAGGAGACGGATTTCTGGCAGATGCTGTTAAGGTTTTTACCATGGAAACCAGCTCCCCTGCCAGCAAAACCCCTCCAAAAGCAGCCTGTGCCATGCAAAGAAAGGGTGACAGGAGAGAGCTCAATGGCCCCAGCCTACAAACCTAGAAAATTCAGATCAGTCTCCCAGAGCTCCCAGTTTAGCCATCTGCGGGTGGTGGGAAATAATCCTTTTCCCCAGGAGAAAAGGTTTTCCCTGCAGCTGTGTCCCTGGATGGGAGCATCCTATGACAGCCCAGGGGTGGCAAGGAGCCATCACAAGGTGCTGCAGCACTGGGTACATGAACAGGACCAGTTGTATATCAGAGACACCAAAGCCTCCTCTTCTCCTTGTGGAAATCAGCATCCAGAGACCCCCCCAGGATGGAGGGAGGGAAAGCCAAGTCCAGCCCAGACCCCAAGCACGGCGCATGCCCAGCCTCCCGCTCTGCACCGCCATGGGTAGTCAGCTCCTTAAGAGGATTTTTTGTCTTAGACAACAAAAATAAAACCCCGCTTTCCGGGAGCTATAAAAACCCAACGGAAAAACTTTCTCCTGTTCCAAGTGGAGTCTTAGAAAAGTTTTTATCTTGCTGGCCTCTGGCACAGCCAAGGCCTCCAGGACTGTAAGGTCTGGGTCCAACCTCCTTCCCCTCCCAGAGCTGTTTTGCACCAGGGAATTCAACAAAGACAGGGGTGAGGAGGAGGGAGGGAGCCCCACAGGGGGATCTTGGGCCACTCAGTCCTTGACTCCCTGTAAGGCCCCGCAGGGATTTGGCAGGCAGCTGGCCCAGGAGGAGAGGAAGAACCAACACCCTCCAAACCCATGGCAGTTCAGAGTGGCTGCTCCACACCCAGCCCTGACCGAAGCGTGCCGGGAGCAGAGGAGCCGGTTTGGGGGCTGGCCCTGCAAAGTGGTTTTGCCACTCAGCCCTCCTTGTGAAGGGTCAATGCTGGCATCTTGCACAGCCTGACACATGAGTCTCCATCCACCAGTGCACCTCCGAGCCAGGACAGCAGGAAAGAGCTGGGAACAAAGCTGGGAATGACCCTCTTCTCCCTGTGGCCCCAGGGATGAACCCTCCATCCCACAGCTGCTCCCTTGCACCCCACACCCCTCGGCAGCAGATGAAACCTGACAGACCAGCAGCCTCACTCGCTTGGGATGTAAATTCCTTTACACCATTTGTTTCCTTCCTTGGAGGCAGCAAGCTTCACTTTGAAGTGAAGCAAAATGCAAATGGTGCCTGGTGGAAAGGCGTGTGCACGCACACAAACTCTACCAAGGAAAAGGGGAAGGCTTGGACCCCTTCTTCACCTCTGAGCACCTGTTTCTGGCCTGAAGGGTTTCTCAAGGCTGGGGAACCTTAGAGAAGGATGAGCAAAGCTGGTCCCTGGCCAGGGGAGAAGTGTGTGGCTCCAGCAGTTGGAAGGAAATAAATAAATAAATGAAGAAGCAGAGAAGAGTTGCATGGCAGAGACACCAAAACAACAGGGCTGGAATTTCAACCAGCCCTTGGGAGAGCAGATGCTTTGATACAAGGCTGAACCCAGCATCAGACCCCAGGGTGGCTTCGTGTCTGGGTGAGGCAGGAATGGACGCTCAGCCTCAGCTCCTGATTGCCACCAGTCCCCAGCTGAGGGACAGCCCTGTCCCCAGGCGCTGGCCCTGCCTTTGCCCTCTCCCATGTTGCTGCCAATGGGATGGAGCCCACAGCTACGCCAGAACTGGATCTGGTGGCTGGGTGTGTCATTTAACTAGGGGTAGGAGTGGAAGCACAGCAGGGTGTATCTGTGGAAGCAGAGGACACCATTAAGGCCACCACCAGCAGCAGCAGCTCTCCTTGAGGCCACCAGGTGCCTCCAGCCCAGTCACTTGACCGGTCCCTGTCCCTCACCAGTACAGGAAAAGGAGCACTTGCATCACACGAGCAGCTACAGCTCTCCAGGCTGCCAGTACCAGCGGAGGAACCAGAGACAAGAAACAATTGTGTTGCTGTTTCCCTCTGGAGTGACAGATCCCTATTGACACACACACGTGCTCACAGTGTCCTTCTCCATAACACACAAAGCCTATAGAGAGCTCTACTCCTCCTCTTCCTCCTCCTCCTCTCCCTCCCCGGGTGCCCAGGCCGTGAGTCATGCCAGGCTCTCCACATCAACATCAGCAGCCTCTGCATGAGATGCAGGGATCTTTGGATGGATGCAGAGCTCAGCAACTGCAGCAGCCCCCTCCTTGGGCAGTGGAAAGGAAGGAAAGAAAGAATGGGGACCTCTTAGAAGCCTGAAGGAAGAAATCCCAAGCAGGGCATTACTGCATCCTCCTGCACAGTGCTGGATGCTTCACAGGTGATGAACTAAAAGGTACAGGAGCTGATGCTGTAAATCAAAAGGGTTTATCTGCAAAGTCCCTCATTTCCATAAGGCATAGCAAGGCTGAGGTAGAAAACCAGGATTATTTGAGGTAGAAAAACCAGGATTATTTGAGGTAGAAAAACAGGATTATTTAATTTTAAAATTTCTGTATTTTTTTCCAAGGACTTTCCCTGTCATTTCTAACACATGGGGATCATAGCAGCTTGATACAAAATACAAGAGAGCTTTGCTCAGGAGCTGTACACAAGATGTTTTAGAGCAGGTAACCCCACGGTCAAGCTCCCGAGGAGGGGCTCTGCCATGGCCTCCATGGGACATGGCCAATGCCAACCCGTTATCCGGGGCTATTACACAACGTGGGTTGATGAAATCTGGAACACAACCTTTAAAGAAAGGCGATGGGGCAGGGGGAGGAGGAAACCAAACAAAAGGGACATTTTACTTTCTGCCAAGAACCAGGAGGGGAAGAGAAAAAAAAAAAAAAAAACACAACCATTTGTCTATCTCGGATGGCGGGCTGGTTGCCTTGGCACCAGGGCCTGGCTGTCCCAGGGGAGATGACAGCTCTGCTGTCCCACTCTGGGCTCAGGATCTGGCAGGCTCTGCCCTGGCTCCCAGCACTGCCCTGGAGCAGCAGCGAGCCTGCAGCGCCTGGGGAAGAGACATCCACGCTGCCTCCATAAATGTGTCTTGACAAATGTTAATTCTCCCAGCTAAAATATTCATGAAGGTGGCTGCCGAGTGCTGCTCACTCACAGCACTCCCGAGTGCTCTGCAAAGGCAGCTCCTGTGTTTGCTAAAAGCTTCACCCATCCCAGTGCCTGGGCTCAGCTGATCACAGTGCTCCAGGCAGGATGCAAACAGAAGGGAGCAAGACCTCGCTGTCGCATTGTCACGGGCACATCAGGGCAACATGGAGACAAGCACAGCTTGGGCAAGGGCACAGACAGAGCTTGGACATGCAGCTCCCAGCACCAGCATGGCACTGGGAGCCTAACCCAGAGCCACATCCACCATTCCCACCTGGAGGCCAGAGAAAGCAAGAACTCCTTGAAAAGTTACAGAATTGTAGAAACACCTCCAACCATTAACCCACAGCACTGCCAGGTCCTCCACTAAACCACGACCCTGTGCACCACATCTACATGTTTTTGAACATTGCCAGGGATGGTGACTCCTCCACTTCCCTGGGCACCCTGTTCCTATGCTCGACCACTCTTTCAATAAAGAAATTTTTACTAATATCCAACCTAAAACTCCTCTGGAGCAACTTGAGGCTGTTTTCTCTTGTCCTATCACTTGTTATCTGTGAGAAGAGACTGACCCACACTTGGCTACCACCCTTCAAGTAGTTGCAGAGGATCCCTTTTCAGCCATGCAAGGCGAGGAAAGACCTCCAAAATCCCAGCTGGGTCTGCAGCTCCCAAATCCCATCTGGGGATGCTCTGTGCACACACACAGGGCTGGCTCAGCCTGCCCTGAGCTGCCCAGGCGCCAGGCAAGCACGGCTGGCACAGCAGCAGGGCTTTAATGAGCCTTTTGGGCTTCCTGCCACCAGGCACGAGGCTATCGATAGGGCCACAACGGGGCCAGAGCGCTGCGGTGGGCAGATTTTATTACACTTATAGATTGGCTGGCAGGCTGAGCATCCTGGATTTATTAAATTAGACAAAGGCTCTTGAAAACAACCTCTGTGGGCTCTGCAAAAGGATGGACTGGAGGAGTCACCCATTGAAGGGCAGCAGAAGGTTGTGCTCCCACACCTCCATGGCAGCTCTGCTTTCCCTGTGCCATCCAAGCAAGAGACAGGTATCTTTTCTCAGCCACCTGAGCACACCTTTCTCACCTGCAAACTTCCTGTATCAGCATGTATTGCTCGGTGAAAGCCACTGAGAAACCTCCAACCATGCACCAGCCAAAGGAAAAAACAGGTTTTTACCACTGGCAGGGGAATCATAGAATCATAAAGGTTGGAAAAAACCTTTAAGATCATCCAGTCCAACCATCAACCCAGCACCACCACCGTGTTCACCATTAAACCACGTCTTCAGGTGCCACATCCACAGGGAGGTATCAAGCAACACATGTCCCCTGCACTTCAGTACTCACACCTTGTGCCCCTGTGCAAGAAACAGGGGAAGATGCTCTCAGATGTCACCACTGCCTGGATTCACCAGCCTACCAGAAGCCATTAGAGGACCAGACAGAGGCACCAAACTGTGCACTGCAGATGTGGCCTTGGCACCGGCCAACGTGACTCTGTACTGGCAACAAACCTGTGCCAGCATAAGAAGGGGATAGGACACTTACTCTGGTGTGCAGCCAGCAATGCAGAATATCCCCCAGATGGATAAATGCCACAAATGCCACTTGCCCCAGCCCCACAGATTTCCCCACTGTTGACCCTGGTTTGTACATCACAGGTGCCAACAGCCAGCTCCTGAGATTTGTTTTGCTGAAGGAATTCCCCATAGCCCCAGGTCATCCACCCCAAGGAGGTGGGATGGGTTGGCAAGTGCCACACACACCTGTGTCTGCATGCCAGCCCCTGAAGAGCCCTCCTGAGCCTCCACCAGGACATAAAACAACATCAGCTCCCCTTTTGCCAGTGGGATGGAATTTTCTTCCTTGGGGAGTAGTTTGAGAAGGGGGTGAAGTGCAGGGGCTGGGCAGGAAGAGTTCAGCCAGGGGCCACTTTCAAGCAGAGTTGGTGTTTATGTCCACAGACAGCGAGTCTAAACACTGAGCGAGGCCGAGAGCTGCCTGTGAACTGGCTGGGTGCACCCTTGGGTTCCTCTCCCACCCAGTGCCACCTCAGCCAGGCATGGCCAGCACCCATCCCAGGGGTGCCCAGGCTGCAGGTCTGGGGCCACACATCCCATTTGTAGCCCCATCCCCACAGGCACCCATCCGGTGAGCGGGTGCTGGAGTGGAGCGAGCCCAGCCGGGGCTGTGCGGAGGCTGGAGCCGGCTTGTCTTGGCCTTATAAGGCTATTTTCGCACTGCTCTTGCAGCTCCCAGCTGCTCCCCACTCCAAAGCAGGGTCGGAGTTGGCAGCCAGAGCCTAGCCTGCCTCCTTCCTGTTAACCTCTTTCCTGCTGAACAGCCTCTGAGGGGTCTGTGCATGGTGGGAACAGCCGTATCCAGCCTTGGCACAACCACGTGTGCTGGGCAGGGAGGGTCAGCAAACCCTGTGGTGGTCACCAAGTGGGTTCAACCTCCCTCAGCACTGGTGTCTGACCCTCTAGGTCCTCAGCAGCAAGGACAAATCCAGGAGCCTTTCAGGGAAGCTTGCAACCACGGATACGCACATTCCACTTCCAATGCCGCTGGAGAGGAAGAGGGAGAGAGATGCAGAAAACATTGGCACCATGATGGGAAGGACAGCAAGGTCCCACCAGGGTGGGGTATCCAGAGGCTGCTCTGAGCTGCCATCCTGGCTGTTTGCGGACCAAAGTAAAAGCCAAACGTTGCACAAAGAGCTTGGAGCATCTGCTCAAGCCCTATCCCAACTCTCTGGGGACCAAATCAGAAACCCAAAAATGCACAGGCATTTGCCAGTTCTGCAGCACCAAAGGCACCACCTTGCAGCCCTGCAAACCCAAAAGTTACTCTTTCCTCTTGCTCTATGGCATTTAGATGCATTTAAAATGCAAAATGTCCTCCTCCCCTCCAAGGAGGGGGGTGGGAGGAATACATGATAACAGATCCGACCCCATCTGCTCACAGCTGCCAGCGTGGCATCTTCCCTGCTCCCAGATGCACAGGCACAACAGCCAAGGGGGAAGCAAATATCTGCAGCCTTCCAGCAAGTTGTCATGGTAATCAGCCCAATGGCAAAATCCTGGCAAGACCATGGACAGACCAGAGCTTGGTGCAGAGATCATGACAGGAGTTTCCTGGAGAGGGAACTGCAGTCGGTTGGAGGTGGGAAGGAAAAACAGGCTTCATTTGCATCTTGATTCTTGAATCTTAAATTGCACTGTTCCAAATTGGCCTTGTCAACTTTATCCTCCACCCCCTCGGTGTAGGAGACGAGTCCCAGGTGGTTCTTGCACCGCGTGCCAGGCACACATGTGCAGGAGCTCACCACCACCTCTGTGCTCACAGCCTCCACAGCAGCAAGGGGCTTCACCAAACACCAGCAACCACAGCTCCCTAAGGTCACCCACACACAAAGATGGCCATACACACAGTGATGCCAGTTTTGGATGCAGCTCAGGAGGAGGAAAGCTTGGATTGAGGCAGGATGACCTCTATCCATGTTGGCCAGCCCTGTTCCACCACAGCTGGAACTGGATTTCTGCTTCATGAGGGTGAGGGAACATGATCAAGGTAATTGTCATGCAAGGAAAGCAGAAAATTAGATCAATCAAATCCCTGTATGTCCCACTAAGTAAACCCATCTCCCTTCCAGCTTAGAGGGAAAGGAGGGCCAGGTCTCCTCCTCCCCAGCCATCCCACAACCTTTCCTGCAAATGCAACCAAGTAGAGGATTCAGTGCAAAGACACAGGGACAGACCAAGCCATCAGCAGCATCACAGCCATGAAGAGCCACCTCCAACAGCCACTGTCTGGAGCTCTGGATAATTTCAGGCCCTGCAACCACCGCGGTGGGGTATCCCACCTTCACTCCCCAGGACTGTCAATACAGGGTTTTGTACTGGCACTCAACAACTGCAGAGGAGGAGACGACAGCCCTGGGGATCAGCAGCACCAGATCCACCGGAGGCTCGGGCAACTCCCACGGGCGCAGATGCTTCAGTGGAAGTTCTTGAATCCGGCCAAATTAGTCTGGAAATCTCATTATTCCCCAGCGCCGCTCTTATGAGCTTTGCAGAGCTTCCTGCTGGGCTGGGAATACCAGGAGGCCAGGCTCCCAGGGCACTTGGGGTCTGCAGCTGGAGGGAGGTGTGAGGGCCAACCCAAGCCAAAGAGATTGGCTTGGCTTGGCCAACCAAGCAGCAGCCACATCCTGCACCCCACACCCCTACAGAAAACCCCACTCTGCATTGCTTCCAGCAACTTCCAGACCAGCTTGGACCCTGCAGACCTTCCCAAAAGCTGAGGTGATGGCTGGAGAGAGTTTTCCTAACTTTGACCATTGGCCATCCCACCAAGTGGCCCAAAATGTGAGCCTTCTGGGCAGTTCCAAGGAGAAGAGTTCCCAACAGGCACACACACAACTGTTGTGGGGCAGAGAGACCACCCAGCAGCAGTTTGAGCTGGGCTTTGCTGCCACAGGCACGATGTGGTGGAAGCACTGAAATGATAGCAAAGAGCTGTCCTGGCCAGGCAGGCACCACCAGGTTTAAAGGCAAGTGGCACCTAGGGTAAAAAGTGCTTTAAATGCTCAGGATAAATTCATGACTAACATATAAGGTTGCTGGAACTGTCCCAGGGTAGCAGCATTTTCTCCCTAAACCTGCTGCTCACATCTGGCGCCTGTAGAGCAGTACAGGGAGAGGAAGGAGTTCACAGCCATGTGCTGCTCCCAAACCCTCCTTTGGGAGCAGCTGTGCAATCCCAGCAGAGGGGAGCAATCTGGGGCTAGTGCATGTGAGGGGGATGAGCACAAGAGGTTTCTCCATGGCCCATGCCTGGGATGACAGACTTCACACCCCCCAGCACTGGCCTGTACGTGGCATTAACCACCCATGAAAGCCAAGCATCCCCTCCCTCCACACATCTGCTCCATCCATAATCCCTGCTGTCCCTCCCCTAATGGGAAAGCAGCCAGGAAAGTGAACCAAAACCCTAATTATATCCCAGTAGCTCCCCAGTGCCCTGGTGATCCCTGTGACTTTATCGATGCGATCTCAACAGGGCTGATGAAATGTGGAGGAAAGGGCCAAGGCTGGGTGTGCTCCAAAACCCCACCTTTCTCTCCAGTCGCACCATCACGACAGGTGGAAATCCCGTATGAGCTCAGGATGCTGCAGGGACACTTCTAAAACCACGCTGTGGGCCTGTTCCCTCTGTCTCCTCTGCCCAAGGACCAGTCACCCACAGCAAAGGGAACTGGGAGGAGAGTGGGGACAGCCATGGGTCACAGTGGGACAGCCTCACTGCAGTTTCCCAGGGCTCTGTTTGGCCATAAAATCATGGAGAGCCACAGCTACGGCACCTGGAGCCAACAGCACCCAAGACCCGGGGGCTGCAAGAGCCAAGACCCCCAGGATCATGCCACAGAATCCCAGAATGGTTTGGATTGGAAGGTTTATCCAGTTCCAACCCCCTGCCATGGGCAGGACACCTTCCACTAGATCAGGTTGCTCCAAGCCCCATCCAACCCAGCCTTGGACACTTCCAGGGATGGAGCAGCCTCAGCTTCTCTGGGCAACCTGTGCCAGGGTCTCCCCACCCTCACAGGGAAGGATTTCCTCCCTGCAGCCCCATGGCATGGGGTGCCATGGCAGCAGACATGTGGCATGGCCGTGGGGTGCATGCCAGGAAAAAACAGGGGGCAGAAAACCTCCATGGAAGGTGGGACCTTCCCTGCTTTCCCCAGCTCCTGGAGCACCCCAGGCTCCACATGCAGCACCTCTCTCCTGCAGCAGCACAAGAGGAGCTGTGCTGCCTTCGGGAGCAGAGCACAAGGCTGTTAACACACTCCCACAAACCAGCTCCTGGATTGGATCCTGCAGGAAGGAGGTGAAGGGTAAGCAAAGTTGCCACACATGTGATTTACCTATGGTAATTTCAACTTTCAGCAAAGCTGTCTGGCTGTTTCATCTCGTTACCTGCTTGCAGTCAGATTTCAGTGACTGCTGGAAAGAACCTTCTCTGTAGCTTTGAAGAAACAGGGCAAAATAAAAAGATCTTACAAAATGCGTATTACCAAAATACATATTACACATTCACATGCTGTTACCTGGTTCTCCATAAAGGAAAAACAGTATTTTGATGGCATTTTTTTTTCTACGTTTGTATCTTGCAGCCCATGGTAAGTAAATGAGCAAGACCAATAATCACATCTGCATGGAAATTCTCATTTTTCACCAGAAATGCCTTAAAGCAGCACAGACAAAAGGGGGAAGACTCCTGCAAAAACCCTGCACTTGGTAACCCTGAGAAAAGCTGTTTACAAAACCCCACTGAAGACCTCAGCTTGTCTCCACGCAAGTTTTAACCTGACGTCCCTTTTACAGCCTCCAAACCCGGATGAATAATTCATGCCTGGGATAAAGCAGAAATATCATATTCACCAATGCTTACCTAACAGAGAAACAAAGATTGCAAATAAGTAATTTATTAACCCTGAACCGTGTTGCCGCTTGAACAGAGGGCACAACTCAGCTTTTGGTGGAAAAATCACCCCTGAGCCGAGGCAACAGCAAGCTGAGACCCCTCGTTCTCACCATGCTCCAGCACAAACACGCCTTGTCCTGCACTCAGTGAGATGCCAGTGGGGGGAAGAGCAAGGCTGGGAGCTGCCACCCTCCCTCCTCCTCCTCCTCCTCGGGGGTCGCAGCCGCCCCTTGTCCGGCGGCGGTGGGAAGCCCACAACCCGGCACTCGCCCACGGCTCCAGCCGCTTTCTCAGGCATTCCAAAATTTGGCCGGAGTCTCTTTTTGCAGCACACCCCCCTCCATGGCTGGACGCCTGCCTAATTGCGTATTTATTTATTTCTGCATTTTCCCAGCTCCCCGCACACACTGGCGCGGGGGGGAGGGAGGGGAAGCCGAGGCCGGCTCCCAACGTGGACCCAAAAAAAAAAAAAAAAAAAAAAACCCAAAAAAAGAGGGAGCGCAGCTCCCCACATTCCCCGGAGGGTGGGAGGAAGCTGGGAAGCGCAGGGCTGGCTGGGAAAGGGGTGGGAGCGGGGGGCAGGAAGGGGGGACGCCAGCGGCATCGCCCACCCCCTTTGCTTTGTGCGCGCTTGGGGAAATTAAAAATAGCTGCGTCCAAAGAGTGGCTGCAAGCGCCACAAAGAGCGTGTTGAGCGGAGGCAGCTGCAAGCTATTTGCTGCCCCTGGTAATCAGCATCTCGGCTTGCAGAACCCCTCCGGCCCCCCCAGCCCCTTCCTCCCCTGCCAGAAGCTGCCGCTGCCTTTCTCCAACCCACATATGTCATGTCAACAATCAATGAATGCAGGATCTCTGCCGGGGAAAGAAAGGGGGAATGCGCTTTGATTTTTGGAGCAGCTTTGTTGCCTTGTTCCATTCATGTCCTTGTCCTCCTCTCTGAGCTGTCACTGAGGGGTCTGCAGCACTGAATCCCACCAGTCAATGCCAGGATACCTCATGATCCTCAGCAGGAAGAGGCATGTGCCAGCTGCTGGGATGCTGCTTCTTCTAGGAGCAGGGAAAGGGATGCTATTACCCAGCTTCACCCAACCTGTAGCCCACAGGCCACTGGTGGTCCTCATCGACCTGATCTGGTGGAAAGAATAAAACCCAACCCCATCCCCACCACATGGCTGCAGCCGGTGGGCTCAGGGTTGTTCTGCAGGCACTTCATTCCACATCCCCTCCCCAGTACCAAGCAACAGTAGGGTGAAAAAATGGTGTTTCTGTTGGTTCCTTGGGTGGTTTGGTCATTCACGTGTGGACTGGCACGGCCACCCAGGAACTAGGGGATGTTTGAGAGCACTGCCCTGGCTTGGAAAAAGCTGGGATCAGGCACCACTGCTGCCCCTTCCTCTGCTGCCTGGGGGACCACGGGGCCCAAGTGAGGGTAACTGCTCAGCCTTAGCTGTGTCATTTCACTGCCAGCCCTGACATCTTCCCTCCTAAATGCCATCAGAGCTTGATTTCCACATTAACCTTTTCCAGCAGATACAATTTTTCCTTCACCAAGAGCCCACAGCCGGGCTGGAAGCCACAGGTCCAGAAGTCACAAAGGAACTCCAGCTGCTGCAAGTGCCTGTTTCACTCTGCCCCCCCATGAACAAGATAAATGAAATCTAAACTCCAGCTCACTTCCCTCGCTGCTCTGGCACACGTCTTCTACAGAAACGTCTTTGCTAGGTCTTGAGGGACGAGGAGTGGGGAAAAGCAGAAGGATGGAGCCACTTGAACCTGTCCTTGCTGCTCAGCCTAAGAGCAATTCCAGCTTTGTGGCTTGCCCTGCAGAAGACAATAGGGGTTGTGTTGTTTCCAGGAAGGAAGCACCTGGGCCAGGTCATCAAAGCAGCTTGTGTCAGGAGGTCACTGGCTGCATGGAGCTTTCAACTCCACTTTCATCCTCTTTCTGCCTGTTAACTCCCAAACCTCCCACCACAGATTGTTTCACACCGGGGCTTCTCCTGAGAGGGTCCTGCAGCCACAAAATGTCCTTCTTGGGGGGCTTGGATGTGGACAACAGTGTCCTCCAAAGCTCACAATAAACCCAGGCACTTCTGGGGCCCCGATGATGGTCCTAAGCCATTGTCAGTTGCCAGGACTTGTGATGGAGCCATCCCTGGAGGAGAGCTTCCTGTTCCCTCAGCCCCCTCCCAAATTCTTCTTCTGCAGCTCAGCAGTTTTACCTTCCCAAACACACTAAGCCAGACTAAAAGACATAAACCAGAAGAGGGTTTAGAAAATGTAGGGAACCATTCCTAGAGGAGCCCACGGGTGTCCTGACAGCAGGACCCACCTCCCGCAGCAAGTGGGGCTAGACATTTGGAGCAGAAAGAAATGGGAAGACACAAACACCCCAAAGGCACCATTATGGGATCCCCACACCCGAGCCCAGTAATGACACTTGCATCAGCATCAAGACAGAGATTAATATAAAACCACAAATGAAGATTTGTGTATCCTCCTCTCACCTCCTTCAAGGCTGCTTGGTCCTGACTTCAGCAATGTCCTGGGGAATGAGTCCCCAGGGCTCCCTGTAAGTTCACAGACTTTTTTCACCCAAATCAGTATTGAAAATTAAACACAGCAAATTCATCAAAGATCTCTGAGCTCTGTTCAGAGTCACCAGCACTTGTGCTGTCTCTGCATCGCCTCTAGAGCAGACACAAGGACGTAGTTTGTCCTCTCTCCCTTGCACCCTGATTTCAGGTGTCCCTTTCCTGCCCAGCTTTCCTGAAGGAGAAAGGATCTCTGCTTCCCAATTTTCCCAACATTTCCTTATTTCTACTGCATCATCTATGAGATACACACCAAACATCCCACATATAACCTCACAGATCATTGTCCACCCTGACTTGACTACATCCAGTCTTGGAGAAAAAGCTGGGATGGGGGGGGTCCCTCTCACTGTCTGAACCTCACACAGTCACTCCTACCCAGCCTTTCTGTCTCTGCTTACTTTAAATTTCAAACATGCTTTGATTCAAGCCAAAACCTTTTTATACTAAACAGAAACTGAAAGTCTTGATCTGGCAAACAGAGGCACTGGGAAAATTGTGTCCATGGGGGGGAACCACTGGGAATGAGGGGAATGGGGTTTGTAAAGCCTGGTGCTCCCATGGAGGAGGGGGCAGGGAGAGCTTGGAAACACTTAAATGGCAAAATGTGTGGAAAAAGTAAGGACAGAGAGGCCAGGATGTTTAAGGTTTGTTTTTAATCCCTGCCAATGAATTTCAATTCTGTGCCAAAACTGAAGTAAACTGCTTTGATCTAAAAAGGAGGGGAAAAACACACACACGGGCTCTCAGCTTCTTAAAACAATACAGATGACAAAGGAGGCAACTACAATGAAAATCAACGCAGCACAGCTCTGCTGACAGTGACATTTTAAAATGCCCCTTTCCTCCAAATAAAGAGGTGTTTGGAGGGGGGTGAATTAGGAAACAATAATCACACAGGTCTGTGGATCACAGCATCAGCAAGCACACATCCCTTCCTCTGATCCCCCTCCAGCTGCCACCAATGCTTGCACCATTCTCCTTTTTTACCCATTTATCAGTTCCTTTGGTTTCTGTGGCCAGGAATGGGGTCTGGGGCCGAGCAGGTCTCCAGATGTGACCCCACAGCCCTGCTGTGTAGTGCCAGACCTCCCACCTCTGAGCTGGCCTCTCTTCTCCTATTTATACACGCAGCCCAGGGGTCCCACTGCTCCCTAACCATTCCCAGATGCCAGGTTGGCCTCGCTCTTCATCTCACCCCAGTCCCATCAGCTCCCTCTTGACCTCCCTCCCTGCCATCACAGGCTGGAGCAGAGATTTCTGCTCCATTGTACTGAGGTTAATGACATTAGGATCCATCTGAGTTCCTGATTTAGGAGCAGGACCACCCTGCTGTGAGCTCGGGAAGGGTCTGCAACACCACCACAGAGGACACAACCATCCAACCCCAGCAAACTCTGGTATTGAGGTGGCTGACTACTGGTTCAAGTATCCTCCTAGATCCCTTCCCAGTTTCACAAAGCAATTTGACTCCAGCAAGTAACAGGAAGGGTAGAGACAGGGCTCACACATGTCATCAAGTTGGGAAGTGCCAGACACAGACTGAGGTCAGTTTGTTGCCAAATGGGTATGTCATGCCCAGGGATGCTCCTCCTGAATCCCTGCAGGAAAACTAAAAGAGCCCATGCAGAAGATGCTCTCACCTTGCCTCTCATACACAGCACCAGCAAGTTTGAGATGCTCCCAGACAAGCCTGAATTTTGTCCTGTTTTCAAACCAGCATACACACAAAGCAAAAAGCCTCTAAATTAATAGTCTCAGCTACCAAAAGGAAGCCTGATGTGACACGAGAATACCCCCAGGGAAATGCAAAATGCTAACCTAGTATAAATCCTAGCTCAAGAGAAATGGCACAGGGGTAAACTGAGGCACAGAGACAAGGCCTGCCTTGGACATGCAGTGATTCATTAAGAAACTGGCCTGGAGATCCAGACCCACTCCTCTGACCTGCCCCAGCCACAGGGCTGGATCCATCCCCAGGCAGTGCTTGAGGCCACGGGCCCACCTGCAGGCCCAGGGAGGGACATGGCAAAGCCCCTCCTGCCTCTCCATTCCCACGCAGGCAGGCTCTATTTATAGAGACCTCGGCCGCTAATTATAGATCACAGCAATCAAAACAAAAGCAGGCAAAAGCTCTGCACTTGCCACTCGCTGGCTCTGGCCCCTGAGCCCGGCACTATTCTTGTGGCAGCTCCCATATCCCAACCAAACCTCCCAGACCGCCCCAGCACCGCAGTGCCGGGCTGCTCTCCCACGGCAGTGGTTTCACTGGAGACCACAGGGTGTTTTACCAGGAGAACTGAAACTTGTCCTTGGACACTCACAACACAGCAGCTCAATCCCAAGCCTGTTCTTTCCTGCTTGCCCTCAATAGGAGTGGCTTTGTTATCCTCCAGCTGCTGCAGAGAAGCATGAGCCCCTGTCATCATCGGTCCCAGCATGAAGGTTTATCAAACAGCAGGAGCAAGCCACCATCAGGGTGCAATCGTGGATGTTCAGGATGGGAAGGCACCCCCAGGTGATCACACAACCTCCACATCCACCCAGAGTTGGGAGGCAGGAATTTCTGCACGTCTGAGCAGGCTCAGCTTAGCCAGGTCTCGGCAGAGCTGGGAACAGCTGCTGGCATGGTCCCTGCAGAGGGGAAGGGGGTGGGATCTCCTGGGCATTCCCAGTGACCAGGCTGGATCTGGGTGCCACCAACTGCACCCAGCTTTAAAGAGGGAGACCCCAGGGAGAGTCTGGCAGCTCAGCCTGGTCCGAAGGGATGAAGGTCCAGAGCCTGTGCAAATTCTCCCCATCACAGCCATCATGCAGAACTCATTTTGTTTTCAGACTGGAACTATGGCAGAGCAAGGACAGAGAGAACGATTGACACACAGAAAGAAGGTGGCCAAGCAGGAGCACAGACTCAGGATCAGCTCTGGGATATCCCTGGGCAGGTCTCAGGAGAGAACAGGACAAGTGGGACAGCTGCTGCCTGCTTGCCCCACCTTCCATGCCCAAAACGCTCTAATCCAACACCAAACTTTGCCCATCCCATGGCAAAAGGCTCCCTGGGCCCAGTGCTGCCCCATTACATGGTGTCTGAGTACCACAGCACCAACATCTCTGGGGACTCCCCGAGGTCTCCTCAACCTGGGCTTGTGCTTTGAGCTGCCCCTCCACACCCCACTGCTCTCCAACCTGCTGGGAGCCAGGAGCAGAACCTCCCTGGCCAGGCACAGGAATGTCTCCACCAGCATCACCAGTCCAGGACTCCCCACCCAGGCTCACTCCTCCCTCCAATTCCACTTTTAATAGGAGCAGAAATTGCCAAACCCACAAAATTAATGTCTGAAAGGTCCAAGCAGAGCCATTCAATCCCAGCCTGCCACTGCCTGGGAGGTCTCCTGTTGCGTCAGACCCTCTTGGGATCCATCACACCACAAGTGGCCATGGGGCAGTGAGTCCAGGAGCCAGCACAGTGCTGTCACACTGCCCAGGACACCATCCCATGCTGCACATGTGTGCCTTCCCTTTTTGTTTGTATTTTTCCACTTTTTCCCCTTCTCAAGGGGAAAAACCCCAACAGGTGCCTGGAGAACTGTGGGATGCTCCTGTTGTCCTCTAGTTGCTCTCAGGCCCCTGTGGCACAGGGCTGGGGCACTGCTTGTCTGCTGCTGTCCAGATGTGGTAGAACCTGGGGCAGGTCAACCTCCTCAGGATGCAAAACAGCAAAAAAATATTCCAGATTGTGTTTCCCGGCATTCCTGCACCTCTACCCTCAAACTGGGGCATCTCCCTACTCCACCCAGACACAAAGCACCCTCCTGTCAGTGTAGGACAGGAAACACCAGCCCAGTGCAGAGCCAGATTGCTGACACTGAAAATGTATTAAAGCCTCCACTGCTCCTACCCAAGACATTTAAATTATTTAGGGCACTTGGACCAACCCCAAGTAAAAATACAAACAAACACAGCATGAAATCTGAGCCACACTCGCCGTGCCTCCTTATTCCACGGTACCCTCACAGGAGGTACTGGAGGAGGACCAAGGCACACTGACCTTGCAGGGAGCCTCCCTGCCACAGACACAGGTCCCCATGTGTCCCTGTCCCACAGGTGTGCTCACTCCAGCTGGCTTCCTGAGCCTCCTGCCCAGGCAGATCCCAGCACGTGAGTGTCCGCTGTGCCGGCCTGCTCAGCCTTGGGCACCCTCCTGTGGGCTTCCTGTAGCCAGCAGGATAGATCAGCAGTCCTGGGTGCTCCTGGGACTGACCTACTGGGCTCTTCAGCCCCACTCTGCAGCTCACAGTGAATGGGTTTCCCTTCCTTTGATCCCCTTTTGCTGATGGGAACGGTGCTGGTGACAAGCTGCAGCTCCAGGGCGGGCAGGCGGTGGGAAGGCGTTCCAGCTGACCTACTTTCCACAGGCATTGCTAGGCAGGGCCTCCTTCTCGGACACTGCCAAGGTGATTCACCACAACCAAAACCCAGCTGGCACCGGGACACTGGGCAAAAAGGAGGGGCAATGACCTTGGGGACCCCCTCCAGCACTTCCTGCCAGTGTGGGATCTGTCAGCAACTGATGAATCCCATGCCAGGCGGGACTCACATGCCTCTGAAACACCCACCCATCCTCTGCAGAGCGTCCACTGAGCTCCCACACAAACCCAGCCTGGCACAGAGTCAGATCCAGCAAGCACGACTCTCCTCCAGCTTGGCAGAGCACTCCAAGGGCAGCAGATAACCCAGCTGATCCCCAGAGCCTGGACACAGCTGGGCAGCACTCACCATCTCGTCGAGGGCATAGCGCAGCAGCCCGTGCTCGTAGAGGATGAAGAACCGACGCTGCCATTTCTGCAAGAAAAGACATCAAGGTGGGTCATGGCAGTGCCCACCAGCCCCTGGGCCTTGCTGGGAGCACTGGAGCTGCACATCAGCTGGCAGGGCTCTGACAAAGGTCTCTGTGCACCAGCCCACATTGCCCAATGCTGACTGCCTTGAGCTCTGGCAGCCTTGGCACCTTTCCCATTCCCTGGGAAGCCTGTTCAGTGCCTGACCACCCTCTGGGGAAAGAACCTTTTCCTAATATCCAAACTAAACCTCTCATAACTCAGGTTCATGCCATGAATGCTGGGGACACCAGAAGGATCCCCAAACTAAATGCTCTGAGCCCTCAGCTTCATCCTGCACCATCTATTCCAGCATCAGTGCTGGAGGGTGACAGGGTGTCATGTCAGATGTCCCCCAGCAGCACACGAGCTCAGTTTGGATGGTGGATGCACTTCTGGTATGGCTCTGCCCAGGCAATCCTGGCACCATGCCGGCACTGCTGCCTCTGCAGCTGCACAGCAAATCAGATTGGAGAACTGATCTGGCTGGAAAATTGCTTTTTTTTTTTTTCATGTGTGCCAGGTTGTTTTCAGCCCAAGAGCAAAAACTGGTTGAGCAGGCTGAAATAAAAAAGTCCTGGATTCATAGCCCCAGTGCAGCAATTCTTATCTCACTTTTCTCAGCCCTTCGGGCAAAGTCCAGGGTGCTCAGGGACAAGCAGAACTACGGAGGACCTTGTGGACCTCCACAAGCCCCAGCTTAGCAGGCAGCCTGGGTTCTGGGGAGAGCCGGGTCCCATGTCCCCTTTATGTCAGGCCAGCAAGCCTATGACAAGCTGTGACTCCAAATAATGACTCATATACCCCAGGCTGAACTCAGAACCCAATTCTTGTTCATTCAGGAGCGATTTTTTTATTACAAACAGCTCCCAGAACATTTTGGCTGCATGACAGAGGGTTCACGGACCATTGCCATCCCTCCCACACAAAAGACAGCCCCATCCTGGCAGCCTCAGCAGCAAGCTCCCTGCAAGACAAGCTTGGGGACAGGCTGGAAGTCCTCGTCATAAGCCAGCAGTGAAAGGACATCAGCCTGGCCACATCCTTCTGAGCCTCAAACGCCCCAGGACAGGAAAGTGGGGGATGCTCCGACCCCACAGGATGCTGCTGTTTCTGCCAGGCATGAGAAAATACCTTTGGGAAGGAGCTGAGTGTGTCCTGCTCTGTCTGCAGGTCCCTGCTGCCAGCACTTGGCTTCACAGCTCTGCAGGGTTATAGCAAATGGGAACCACCAGTCAGCCCCTTTCTTGCTGCAGGACCTGCCTGACATTGGCATATCCACACTAGGGAATGGGATGCAGCCAACCTCTAGAGCTCTGGGCATGCTCACGATGAGCTGCAGAAAATTAAGAAGTTGTTTCCAAGCCCCAAAGGAAAACTAGGAGCTTTTCTGATGGTCACAGCACAGCTCAGAGTCACACAGCCCACACCCCACTGGCCTGAGCATCTTCCTGGCAGCATGGCACATGTCAGGCAAACCAGAGCAGCATCAAAACATCAAAAAGCAAAATCAACAAGCAATAAAATTGCACAGACTGAGCCTGACCCGCACCTGCAGTGCCCCAGGCTGCTGCCCATTATGGGAGACCTTGCCTCCCAGAAAAGGCATTCCAGCCTTACTGCCAGAAATATCTCCCAGCTTCCTGGTTTGCACAAGAGAATGGGTGCACGGAGGTGCCTTCAGCACTCCCAGGGTCACAGCCACCCCCATGGGCAGGGACAGCCCTTGCTGCTCCTCCTGCCACCCCCACCAACACCATGGGGAGGGGATGTCTCAGCTTCACTTACCCGGGAGCGATGGACGGGGTTGTCAAAGTCCGTTCCTTCCGGGGCCAGCAGCAGCCAGCCACCATAAATGGGTTTGGCCTGCAAAGAAACAGCAGAGAAACACTCACACACAGCGGAAAATGGCTCAAAATGGATCAGCACCACAGGGAATCGATGGTCAGGGACCACGGGAAACTGCAGCAGCCTCAGCACGAAGGCAGCTGTGTGAGCTCAGCCTCCTGCACACTGGCAAACTCAGCCTTCCCAGTGCAGGGAACGTGGTGTCTGATGGCAACCCGTGGTGTGACACACACTGTGTGCCAAAGAGACTGAGACGAGGACTCGGGAGGAGGCAAAACCCCAGCCACAAACTCCAAACACAGCTGCTCCTGCATGGCACCGTGCCCGGAGCACCAACCTCCCGGGTGCTGCCGAGCGGCAGAGCCCATCCCCACCGCGGCTCTTCCCGTCGCCATCGGCAGCGTGCCTCTTCTCCAAAGCAAAAACACACTCCAAAGGAGAGCTCGATGTTTTCCGTTCGTTAATTAAGAGAGGAAAAACTACCCAGCTCTGGCAGTTCTCCAGCTCCCAGCCGCTTCCCGTGCTGTGCACATCCAACTCCTGCTTCCCTGCAGGGGCAGCCCCTGCCAGCCCACTCCCCCTGCCAGCAGCGTCCAGCGGCCCACGGCGAGCACACAGGAAGGTCAGAGCCAGGAGGAGGGAAAACAGCTCATTCAGCCAGCCGGGAAGAGAAAGGGAAAGAATACTTGGAAAGAACCTTGCAGCACTGCCGTATGTCAGTGGGGAAAAAAAAAAAAAATCCAGGCTCTTTGCACCGGTGGCTTGGATGCAGAAGTGGACAGGGTGAAGCTGACCCATGCCACGGCAAGCGGTGGGATGGGGACGGGCACCGGGCATGTCCTCCCACGCAAACTCCTGTGGGCACCGCTCCCGCTGCCTTGTCAAGCTGTAAACGATGAGCCAACACCTGGCAAGGGCTGGGGCCAAATCCTGCTGCAAGAGTGGCAAGACATTGCCACACCAGTAAGGCGGCTCCACAGATACCCAGTCAGACCAGGAGGGAGGAAACCCAGAGCAGATCCAGCTTCAGGAGACCCTGGGTCTGGGAACACTGCTTTCCACCATGGAACATCCATGCACGTCCATCCTGGCCCAGCCAAAAAGTCACAAGGACACACACTCCCAGCTCTTCTCTAACTGATTCCGTTAATCTTGTTGCTTTCTTTCTTTTCTGTTCCTTAAAGTTTAAAACTGTTTCCAATTTGGTACCTCCCCTAGATTCCTCCTGCCAGTTTCTGTGGTTTTGTAATTTAAAAAAAAAGTTTCCCCTCTGGAAAAATCCCTGCAAACAATAGAAGAAACTGCCTATGCACCAGAAACTGTCAAATGCATGAAGCACTGAGTAAGCAAACTGGAAACACGCCGGAGGAGACCTTTTACTGTTTATAAAGTGAAAAGAAATAACAAAATCTCTTATCCCCTCCACAATATGACATACCAGCTCGAGGTGTTGCTCTCCCAGCAGCTGGGAAAACATGATTTGAGAAGATCTTCCTTCCTTTCCCCTTTAAATGAGATTTAAACCAATGAAAACAAAGCGCTGGGATTGGGATCCAATTTTGGGGGAGTTATGGGGGCCCAGGGCACCCCTACACCTGTTCCCACGACCACAGTGGGGGCACAGAAAGGCACCTGTGAGCACCACAACCCTCCCTAGGTTTGGCAAAGAGCCCGGAGCCCCCCGTCACCCCTGCCCAGCTCACCTGGATGCTGCTGCCCTGCTCGCCCGTGGCCCCCATGCCACCTCCAGCTGCTCGGCACCGCTCCGTGCCCAGCTCCGTGCCCGACTCCGTGCCGCCCACGCTGCCAGCGCCCCGCAGGTGAGCCAGGCTCTGCCACTCCCCCGGCACACCCCGCCCCGCGCCCCCACCCAAAGCCGCCCGTGACGCATCCGTGCCCACGCGGTGGGAGGACTCCGGAGCGGGGGATCCCAACGCTCCCCACCATGCTGAGATGTGGCCACGGCCACCAGTGTGGCCTGGGAAGAGCCAAACATCCCAAATGTCTCTCGTGTTTTACAGGGGAAAAGCAGAATTGCAAATCACTAATGATGACCCATCCGAGACCCTTCAATGGGTCACTGTGACAGGAAATGGGGTCCCCAAATTCCCATGAGAAAACTTGGGGTGAGTGCTGAGCAGCTGGGGCTTAGGAAGATCTTAGGAGTGGCCTCCACCATGCAGAAACAAGAGGATGACAGTGACAAAAGCACATGACATCCCCAGCACTTGGCACCACCACACCAGGGCAGCACCCTGGTGATGCTCCGGACAGCCGAGCTGCAGGCAGGGCTCTCAGCTCTCCTCCATCCTCGTTTTTCCATCCCCCAGTTTCCCCCTCCATGCCCCAGCACAGCTCGTGACCAAGACCAAGTGCTCAACCCAGCAAAGTCCCATGAGCAAAAACTCTCCCTGACACAAGCCACAGCACTGCAGCCACTCCGAGCACCCCACAGCATCCAGCCTGTGTGACAAGCAGCAGGCAGGTCCCAGTGACATACCAGGGACAAAGTAACTGTGAAACCAACAGGGGACATTATCACCAGGGCTAGCAGCAAGCAGCCTTAACCCAGTATTACAGGCATGAAGTCCTGCCCTACCTTAGCCTGGCTCACACCCCCCAGCAGACATCATTTTGCCTTCAGCCATTCCAATTTTAGCTCCAACTGTCTGTAAATAAACACCGAGCACCTGAAATACACACCCTTAACACAGAGCACGGTCATTTCTGTACCAGCATCATAAAAAACCACCAGTGGGCTACACTTACTTTGGCAGAAGCATCCAATTCCAGATATTGAAACCAAAATAGCTGAAAGGTATGAATTAGAGCCAGGCAGCGTGGGCAGCCTGGTTCCACCCATCAACAAATGAACACACAGCAGCGCTTTTTAAAGCCAAACCAAAACAAGCTCCTTCTAAAACCAAGCAAATGCCCAGAGAGATACAAGCCTAAATGAAAGGGATATGAATTAGCACACAAGGTGTCTGAAATAAGCTCATCACACCTGCATTGGAATGGCCCTGCTGAAGCAAGGTTTAAAATAAACCCGATGTGGGAGGCAGGTCACGGGGGGTGCTGGAGCACCAGGATGGAGCTGGAATCACACGTCCTTTCCACTGGCTTGGCTTCCTCTGGAAAGCTCCTCAAGAAGAAGAAAATGCAACAACCAGCACTGAGCAAGACCTCAGAGCAAAAATTCCCTCTTCCAAGGAGATTTGTCCAGCTTCACATTTAGGGATGGTGTTAGAACAACCTCAGGGTTCCCAGGATGCCTTTGACCACGCAGGGCCCCGCTTGCCTCCTGGCAGTTCTGGTGATATCCAAAGGGCAGCTCCACGTAGTTTCTCCACAGGTAGCAGCCACACAGGGTGCTCAGGCACTGGGTGGGTGGCTTTGCTTTTATCCAGAAGGTACCTGGCCGGAGGGTGAGCCACAAAATGCTGTGGGAAAGCAGAGTGGAGAGCGGCTGCTGATGGAGCTGGGGTGGGGTGATGCTCACCCCACCATCACGTGAGAGGTGCGGCCGGTTTGCAGCCCCACAGTGCCTGGTTCCATCCCTGGGACTGCTGGAGGCTGACTCAGGCAGAAACAACCCCCACGTCACCGCTCCGCTTCCTGTCACACCTCTGGGAGTGTCCAGGTATCGCATCCCACCTTTGATCCGACACTGGAGCTGGGCTGTGGGGCACACCAGCGCCTCTCCTGCTCTCAGGTTGCTGTTCCAGCCACTGCTTCCATCCCCTCAGCCCACGGGCCTACAGTGCATCCAGGGGGAGGATGCTGCCGCCAGCCCAGCGCCGGCAGCACGGCGGGTGGGAGGAAGCAGAGAAGGAAGCAGCCCCAGCTGGGTTTACACAAAGCTGTCAGGCTGCTGTGCTGATGCTGCCCAGGCATGGACAAACCACCCCAACCAGCTCCACCAGCACTGGGAACACAATTCCCAGCAGACGGGGAACTGGGCTTGAAGGACGTGCAGAGCCACTCATCACTTCCCAGAGCCCAGGCTGATACAGGAACCCCTGCACACCGCCAGGGCCACAGGGCACCCACTTCCAGAGGGCAGGATGGGTCACAGGAGCGTGGCAGCCCATGGAGTGCCAAGTCATAGGGCTGGAGGTGGGCTGTGACACCAACTAGGTGGATAGGCTTTCACACCTCCTGTGGTTTTGGTGGTGCCCTTTAGCTCTTCCCTCCGCATGCAAACCAGCCAGACACGCAAGATTCAGCAGAGCCACACTGTGCCGGCCTCACAGTGCTGCAGGAGCTCATTGCACAAGGTGGAACAGGACAGCTGTACCAACACCCACATCCCCCCTTAGGGTCCAGACTCAACCCCACGGCAGAGTAGCCACATCCCTGCTGGGGTGCTGGACACCCAGGTGGGCTGGGATGCCCCCACAGCCAGTGCCCACCCACCCCCACATGTTCAGAGGGAAGTCCGAATCCATCGCTGGGAGAGACTCCTGGCTCCGAGCGCGTGGCGGGAGGGATAATCTGTTTAGGCTGCCGGCAGACGTAATCAGCCTGTCTCGGGTGGAGGCAGGGCTTGTTTTGTTCAGGCTTGGCAACTGAGCGGGAAGGGGAAGAAAAATGGACTGTTGCATCTGAGCTTTAGGCTCTGCCTCCAGCACTGGGAGCAGGGAGCCCTGTGCACCAGGGAAGCGATGCCAGGGCTTCCAGCAGCCCCACAAAAGAATGATGTACCCAACCTGATCAAGGCTGTGGGTGGATCCAAGGTAGAACTTGTTCCATCACCTTAATGGGTCAGCCCTAATATTCACCAAGGAAGCCTCTGACAGCAGCATCTGCTGCTTCCCACACTCAGGGGAGCACAGCAGGGTGACAGTTCTCATCCAGACCCAGAGAGGGGGGACAGTAAGGTCATTGTTGCCTGTGTGCTGTCTCCTGATCCACTCAGAGCTCCCCAGATGAAGGGACCCGTTTCTGGCACAGTTCAAGGAGAAAGTCACCACAAATACTGTGGTTGCAACCTCAAAATAGGAAATCTGGGCCGTTCCAGCTCTGCTCTCAGTTTTGCACACCTTGGAGCCAAGAGAACATCGCTGATGGATGAGTCGGAGCAGCCGTCACTCGGCAGGAATGGGGAAGGTGACACGGTGTTCAGGGAGGGAATGGGATGCAATACCCAAGCAGGTGTTCCTGCCCACAGCATGGCTTCTAGGAACTGAGACAAGCATCGCTTGACATTCTGTGTGCTCCCAGTGGGATGGCAGATGGAGACCCACCAGAGACCCAGGACCACGGCTGTCGGGAGGCTCCACAAACACTGCTGTGCAAATCCACACTCCAGCAGCAATCCCAAGGGCCGGGATGAAGCCCAGGCTCAGTAGTTAAGCTGCTTACATCCCTGTTTCCCTGCCTGTACAATATTTCCCCTCTGCTATCTGTCACCTGGTGACGACAAACCCCAGTGCGGAGGCTGCAGTGCTGCCTCTGAGCATCCACAACCATTCCTGAAGCAAAAACATTCACCCATCCCCCAGATCCTCATCCAAGTGGCTGCTCACTGCCCCTGGGTTCAGCCCAAACAGTGCTTTTTCCAGGACGAGACCTGGGCAGCTCCAGGATGATGGGGAGACTCCCCTCTCCATCCATATCCTGCTCTTCTGCCAAAACACATTTGCGCAAGGCGGACGTGAGTCGGCCACTGCCAGAGCTGCAAATCCCAGGACAGGATTTCACCACCAACACATCTCCACATGCAGCACAAGGCCAAACCAGACTGGGTAGACTGGACTTGGGGCACAAGGAGCACCAAGTGCCACTGCCACGGGCCAGCTGGTGGGCACTGTGCATGGCACAGCCTCTCCTGGCACAACGCTAGCACCGACCCAGGTATCAGCAAAACCCAAAGGACAGAGCTGCCCGAACAGTTTGCTGTGTGGGCAGTGGGAGTGACCGACCGACCAGAGGAACAGGAAGAATTCACCCTTCGTGCAAACAGCCGGCCCCCTTCTGCAAACACCCCTGGTCCCAGGGCTGTGCTGGGGTCCGAGCGAGCGCTGCCATCGCCTGGGGCAGTCGGAGCAAGGGCTGGCCGAGGCCGACTACGGCATGCAGAGGGAATTGGTCAAACAGCAACAAAACAAAGCAGGACAGAAAGGACTTTGCAATTCCAGCTCCTTCTCGAGCAGCCCCGAAGCCGGTGTGCCTGGCAGCGAGCAGGCATATCTAACCACTTCCCACCACTGGCCTGCCTCAGCGCCTGGGAGAAGCCGCAACATCTCTCCACAGTGCTGGAGAGGGGATTTATCACTTTGTCGGGTGCCGGCGCAGATAAGGTGCGGCGCCATGCAAAAACCCAGCAGCAAGTGAGTGCGCAAAGGGGATGGTTCTCCAGCACCCAAAGGCGCCACCACGTCCCTTCCCTTGGGCCAGGTGGAGGTTCAAGTGCACCCCAAATCAACGTCAGCATCCAACACAGCTTCCGAGTGCCCACTGCCCTCCCTGCCTGCACGTCGCTGTCCAAGGATGGGACGCTGCCCATAGGGCAGAGCCACCATAACCCTGCCCCCCAAGCCCCCTTGGCTGTGCCCTCCAAGTCCCTGCCCTCCACAGCCACCGACAGAGGCAAATTTGACATTTGCAGAGAAATCTCCCCCTGTTCAGTGCTAATAATCAGTCAAGTAGAGGCGGATTTTTGCAGCATGATACAAGCAGCGGGGAGCAGGGAATGCAAGCGCGGGGGCTGCTTTCCAGGAAAATGGGGGCTTTTCCTCCCAAAAAGGAGCAGAGCTGGAGGGAGAAGTGTGGCTGGGACATGATCCCTCACCCTGTCACCCTTTGGACAATGTAAGGGGTCAGGACAAGACCTCTGCAGCACAGGGCATCCCAGCCCCATGGATGCAATGTCCCATAGCAAAGCCAAGCCTGTGACCCAACGCTGACACGCTGCAGCCTCAAGGCTGCTGGCCACCAGCTGCTCAGCATCCAGAACAGTAGGAAAGTGATAATGTCCAATGGAGAAGAGATGGAAATAACCACTCCCTGTCACTGGGCAGGGGTGTCACAGGAAGAGGCAGTGGGAAAAGTCTGCAAGCTTTATTTTCTAACTGGGTGGTCCTCTGGGCATCTATGCCATGATGTCTAATAAGAAGAAAAAAAGGGGGAAAAAAAAGACACTGGTAGCTGGAAAGACGTCCTAAAATTCCTCTATCTGTGCCAGTCCCCGCACCCCGAGAGAGCAAATGCATGAAGAAAATTAAAAGCAACTGTTTTACACTCTGCTCTTCTTCCAATTCAGGCCAGGCGAAATTTTTAGGTTAATTCCCAGCCTGTCCCATGTTGTTGGGAGCTTCATCTCACGGACCAAGGGCATGTGTGTGCAGACGTGGATTGGCCTGGAACAGCCAGCATGGAGAGCAGGGACCCCACGGGGACACCCCCACGAGAGTCTTGGGTGGCTGCTTGGGAAAAGGGTCCCACTGGACAGGCTGGCTTTCTCTTGGAGACAGGAGGGGGACCCCGGGAACCATCCATCCTCCCCGGGCAGGTTCTGGAAAGTTGAGCTCCATATGAGGTTTGCAGGTGGTTACAGAGGGACCGTGCAGCGCCAGCATGGGCATGTCTCGCCAGGAAAGTGGAAATTCCCACAAAAAGGGAATTTCTCCCTGGATGGGAAAGGAGCAGCATAAGACAAGCTGGCAACAGGTGGGTGGCACAGCCACCAACAGCACCACGTCTGCCAACAGCCAGATCCTGCCACCACACAGGATCAAGGGATCTGACAGCCCACTACCCACAGCAACAGATTTTCCCAAAGGGAGAACAGCTGCGCTGACTGACCCAGTTTTTCCCATGCCGTGTGGGCACCCCAGGAGGTCAAACACAGACTGTGGGGGGCAAGGGCACATCACCTCCCACCTGCAGCCCTGGGAGGGGACAGTCACATCTCCGACAGGTGGTGGGACCACATGTAGCTGCCCCAAATCACACCGAGCCCCGTCCGGCAGCAGAGCCACGCACAAAAACAACTCGTGAACGCAGCGCTCCCAGGATTAGGGACTTAGCGTCCGCACAGCCCTTTGAAGTTGGAAGTGCTAAGTCTGATTATTATTAGAGAGCTCCAGCTCATTAATCCTGATGTTTGGGGCTGGATTTCCCCCCTCCCAGCCCCATTCCTAAGCCGGTTCCCGAGTACGACGGAAATCCACTACTACCACTAAATATTTGTGACTCTTTGCAAACACTCTTGGTCTCTGCCCCGAGCGGCTCCAGCGCCCTGCAGCATCCCAGGAAGCAGCGGGGGCAGCTCCTGACACGCACACAGGTATTTTTATCTAGTAAAAATCCAAAAGGGACACGAGTGCGTAAGTGTGAAGTACCTTCACCTTTCCTCCAAGCCAAGTACAAAGGTCAGATGACTCCAAAAGACTCTTCTAGCCTGATTCTAGGTAATCACCAACACTGTCCCTGTCCACGAGGCGAGCAGGACCTGCTGGGCACTGACGCCCCACGTTGCAGAGCGGGACCCCCCACAACCCAACCCTAAAATGTTTGAGTGAAAAAGGCAGAAACATTCAGAGCTGTTAAATGAACCGTTATTCCTGGGTGTGCTTCGGAGCGAGCACACCCCCACATCCAACGGGGCAGAAACTGGGAGGGGAGGCGGGCAGGGCGGCGGGGAAGCGCCGGGGTGGCCGCGGTCGGGGGGCTGCTGGTCACGGGGAGCTGCGGGCAGGGCGGGAGGTGCGTGCGTGCATCACACGCTACCACAGCCACCATCTTATCTGGGAAGCGGGATTACTTCACCCCAGCTGCAAGGGAGAAGCCGAGCAGGATCGCGCCGTTTTCCCAACCGGAGCCCCCCGCGCAGGGCCTGGATCCGGCCACGGCGCTGACCCCGACCCCATGGGAACCGGACGCGAGGGCAGCCCCCCCAGGGCCACCCATCACCCCGACGGGAACAAAGCCAACGAGGGGGCTGCCCGAAACGCGTCCCTGGGTCCCCAGAGAGGTGGGTGGCCCCCGTGGCAGGGCAGGCAGGCACTACGGCGGGCTGCGTGCGGTGCTTTGAGCCCCCCAACAAAAGTAAATAAGCTTTGCACCAGGAGGCAGCGCAATCCCCGGGCAGCGGGAAGGGGCCGGCCGGGAGCGGGGGGCTCTTGCCGAGCCCCCTCCGGGATGGCTCCTTTGTCTGGGCACGGCCGCGACGCTCCGCGCCGCCCGCCCCTTTCCCGCACACACCACGGCATTTTTTTCCAGTTACATTTTTTCCATATTAGCCCTCAGATTTCACGATGCAACCCCCCCCCCCCCCCCCCCCCCTCCGCCGCCCCCCCCTCCACAGCGAGCGCAGCAATATGTCTGATCTCATTGCCATAATAGGATCGGGAGCGGGGATGGCAGCCCTGGCCCAGAAAGGTGTGGGAGGAGGAAGGGCGGCCCTGTTCCCCTCACCCCAACACCACGGACGGGGCCCCGCATCCCAAAAAGGTCCCCCATGTCCCAAACACCCCCTGCCATGGGAGCGCCGGCCTCGGGCCTGCGTGAGGCCTGGGAGGAAGAGGAGGAAGAGGAGGAAGAGGAGGAAGAGGAGGAAGAGGAGGAAGAGGAGGAAGAGGAGGAAGAGGAGGAAGGCCCAGCCCTGGCAGCCCCCCAGCGCTGAACCCTCTCCGGAAAAGGGCTGGGGTCCCCTTCGCACGTCCCCAGGAGAGCAGGGGGTTGTAGGGCAGGGGGATCATGTCCGGCACGTCCAGGAGGGGACGTTCTGTTTTCAACCGAGTTTTTCCCAGGACTTTCTGGATCGCTTGATGGAGATAACAGGACATCCCCCCACCTGCTGCCGTGCACCCCAGGAGGGGACGGGATCACCCCAAGTGCTGGTGCGGGACCCTAAATGGCCTCAGGGGCTGAGGCCCCCGGGGAGGTGGCACTGGGGTGAGCCATGGCCTCAGGGACCAGTGGGCACTGTGGGGGCTCCGTGGGACACCTGGAATCTGTGGGGTCAGCAGGCATCCCATAGGATCCCTGGACACCCTGTGGGACCAAAGAGCACCCAAAGCGCTCCTGGACATCCCGTGGACTTTGCAAATACCTGTGAGTCCCTGTGCTGTCTGTGGGGTCAGCAGGCACCCCAAGGGACCACACGCTACACACGGGACCAGCAGGCACCTGCTGGAATACCTGGATACCCTATGGCACCAGAGAGCAACCACGGGGCTCCTGGACACCCCATGGGATCCACAAATACATGTGGGTCCCTGTGCTATCAATGGGGTCAGCAGGCACTCCATAGGACCACGCACCACCCACGGGGTCAGCAGGCACCCCATGGGACTCCTGGACACTTTATGGGACCAGAGTGCACCAGTGGGGCTCCAGAACACCCCACAGAATTCACGGATACCTGTGGGTCCCTGGGCTATCTGTAGGATCAGTGAACACCCCATGGGTGTTTTTAGATACCCTATGGGACCAGGGAGCACCCTTGGAGTTCCACAACACCCCATGGAATACAACGATACCTGCAGGTCCCTGTGCTATCCATGGGACCCCACAGCATCCCTGACCTGATCCCACGGTACCTGCGGGAGCCACAGGCACCCACAGGACCCTACAATATCAGTGTCCAGCAGGCACCCTGTGGGACCTCTGGGGATCCCATGGGATCCTGTGCTAACCACGGGGACAGCAGGCACGCGTGGCACCCCGTTCTATCCGTGGGACTCTATACTATCCATCGGGACACCCATGGGACCCTAACCTACCCAGGGGGCTGCCAAGGTACCTGTGGGACCCCAGGCTACCCACGGTGCCAGCGGACACCGCACGGAGACCCAGGGCACCCTAGGGGCGGGACGCCGGGGTAGATTTTGGGGGGGAAACAGTGGGTTTTGGGGTAAGGTCCCACCTGGTTGAGGTCCTCGTCGTTGAGCAGGTGGGACTCGCGGGGCTTGAAGCAGTTCTGGCACTTGCTCTTGTTGAAGATGTTGGCCTGGAACTTCCTGCAGGGATTGTCCTTGGCGGCCATGGCGCGGCCCGCGCCCGCTGCGCGCCCGCTCAGCGCCCCGCGGAGCGCCCGCCCGCCGCCGCGCCCATCGCCGCCGCCCCGCGCCCGCGGGGGGCGTCACGCGAACGCAAAAACCAACACAGAACCCCAACGAAGACAGCAGGAAAAATCAAAAGCGGGAGCGGAGCGCAGGGCGGCCGCCTCTGCTGCGGCTCAGCGGGCGCGCATGGCCGGGCGGCGGAGCGCGGAGGGGCGGCGCTGCCCGCGCCGTGCGGGGCCGGGCGGGACGGTGAGGGGCGGCGCGGGGGTCGGCGCGGTGCGGGGCCGGGCGTGCGGGCGCTGCGGGAGCCGCTCCCGACTGCGCCGCCCGCAAAGTTTCCAGCGCCGCGGAGCCAGGCGGAAAAGGGGGCGGGGCCGCGGCGCGGACGGACGTGCCCGCCCGCCAATGGGAACGCGCCTCCGCCCCTAACGGGTGGCCGCGCTGGCCAATGGGGAGCAGGGAAAGGGGCGGGCGCGGCGGGGCCGCTTCGGCCGCGGGGGAGGGGCGGTGCGCTGACAGCTGGGGCGGGATCGGCCCCCATCGGCTCGGCTCGGCTGCGTTCGGCTCCGCTCGGCTCCGCTCGGCCCGGCTCGGCTCGGCCCAGCTTGGTTCGGGTCGGGTGGGCCCAGTTCGGTTTGGCTCAGCCTTGAACAGACTGGTCAGCTCAGCCCAGCACAACTTGCCCTGTCTTGGCTCAGCCCAGCCCAGCTTCCCTCAGCCCGAGTCAGTTCAACCTGACTTGGCTCAGCCTGGCACAGATAAGCTCGGCTCGGCTTAGCCTGGCACAGCTTGTTTGGCTCTGCTCGTGCCAGCTCAGCTCTCAGCACGGCTCGGCTCAGCTCAGCCTGGTGTGGCTCAGCTCAGCTCAGCTGGGCTTTGCTCAGCTTGGTTTGTCCCAGACCAGCTCAACTCAGCTCAGCTCAGCTGGGCTTTGCTCAGCTCGGTTTGTCCCAGACCAGCTCAGCTCAGCTCAGCTCAGCTGGGCTTTGCTCAGCTCGGTTTGTCCCAGACCAGCTCAACTCAGCTCAGCTCAGCTGGGCTTTGCTCAGCTCGGTTTGTCCCAGACCAGCTCAACTCAGCTCAGCTCAGCTGGGCTTTGCTCAGCTCGGTTTGTCCCAGACCAGCTCAGCTCAGCTCAGCTCAGCTGGGCTTTGCTCAGCTCGGTTTGTCCCAGACCAGCTCAACTCAGCTCAGCTCAGCTGGGCTTTGCTCAGCTCGGTTTGTCCCAGACCAGCTCAGCTCAGCTCAGCTCAGCTGGGCTTTGCTCAGCTCAGCTTGTCGCAGCTCAGCTCAGCTCAGCTCAGCCCTTGTAGGAGCAGTTGTCGGTGCCCCCCATAGAGCACAGTGAGCTCCCCACACTGCCCACCCCCAGCCGTGGGACACACGGTGACACAGGGTGACAGTCCATGACCCTGACCCTGTCCCCAGCCCTGGCACACGAGGGCACACGGGGGTCACCAGCCCTCGGACGCTCAGTTTAGGTGGGGACAACGTCCCTCACGCTCCTGTGGCACCTCGGTGCCTGCGGCCCTGGGGACAGAGCAGGGATGAAGCAGGGACATGGGTGCATGTCCCACCTCAGCCACGTCCCTGCTGTGCCACCGCCCTGGGGCCAGCTGGGAGCTCCTGTTTGTCCAGTGAATTTTTATCCGGTGGAAACCGGCAGGTAAATATTCCTGACCAGCTGATAAGGACCCGGTGTGAGGCCGCAGGTTTGGCCTCCCAGCTCTGCCCCTGGGTTCTGCACAGAAGCACCAGGAAGGGACCTCAGTGCCTGTGGAGCATCACCGGCTCAGGAGAGAGGTGGGAACGCTGACCCCGGGCAGGGGGACAGGGCAAAGGTGCCAAGTGGCACCTCCAAAATGCACCCAAGACTGGCACATCCTACCACAGCCAAACCTCGCCCTGGCACAGAGCATCTCCTGCTCATCCCAGTGTTCCCCACTGGTGTGGGATGGGCCCCTGCTATGAGGAACAGCCGCATGGATCTTCCTGGATTTTTGGGGCCAGGAAAAACCCGTCGGAGAAGAGGTGATGGCGTGGTCCCCTCGCGCCTGGCGCTGTCCTGGCGTTTGATGTGGGGCCCGGCCTGGGCGGCCTCGCCACGCCGGCTCCACGCTGTCATCCCCAGTAAATAAAGCCCAGCACAATTGCCTGCTCGTTTATTAATTTTTGCTTCATCAAAGGCGGCTTTAATCACCTGTTTCCCTCCTGCCAGGGCCACTCGCAGCACACACCGTGTGCCATGGATTGGGATGGCAGCAGTGACCCCAGTGCATCCTCACCCGGGCCCACATGGTGATCCCAGGCTGGGGGTGGCCACCAGACCCCCACACGTCACCATTTGAGCAGATTTTCCCACCTTTTCCTTGAACCTAATGATATAAAAGCAGCATGACGCTACCCCAGGAAGAGAGGATTTTCCCCTCTGGATTGTATGGACCCTGCCGCCCTCGCTGTGGGTCCAGGGTTCACCTGGCACATGACTGCGGAAATCCTGCTCCTTGGAGAAGGGTGGATGATTTTCTCAACCAGCCCTGCTCCTCGCCTGATTGCCCTTTCTTCCATCCCAAGTGTTGGATTATTCCAACATTGCTTGCTGAGGACCTGGCATCCCACAGTTCCTACAGCATTTCTTTTTCCACCAAAAAGCCCCTCTGCAGCTCCATGGACACCTCCATGTGTTCTCTTGGCCCCCGGCCCTTCTCCACCTCCCCAGGGCACGGACCCCACAGACTGGAGGAAGCCTCCAGGAGGGAAGGGGCTATTCCCTATTTCCATGGGGCACCGTTCCCCCCGAGAAGGGCACAGTGCTGGCACAGAGCAGTCCCCGCAGGCTGTGCCTGCCCCGTGGGCCCGGGGCCGTGACCTGGCGCCGCGCACGGCTCTGCCGGAGCCGGCAGCACCTCGCGGGAAGCGGCTGCTGCCAGGGCTGGCTCCAGCCTCTCCAAAAATCCAGCTGAACGGGACAGGCTTCTCCACAAACCTGTCAGGCCACATTCAGCCGCGCGGAGCCGGCCGCCCGTGTGCCACGTTCGGTGCTGCTGGAAGCTCACCGCCCGTGACATCCCCTGCGTGCCCCAGATCCCGGCACAGCCCTGGCACTGAGGTCCCCAGCGTGTGCCATGGGGTGGGTGTCCCACCCCATCATCCCATCCCATCCCATCCCATCCCATCCCATCCCATCCCATCCCATCCCATCGTCACCGCTGTGGGAATGCCCGCTTGGGGCTGCCGTGTCTCCTCAACCCACAGCCATTTTTTTCCGGAGGATTTTCTTAAATGAGGGTAATTAAAACAATGGGAAAATGGAAAGATTTTGTCAGGGAGCTGCAGTGGCAGAGGGGGAAGGTGCTGTGGTGAGTCAGCCCTGCAAAAAGAAGCCCCAGCGCCAGGTAAACAAGCTGCAGACCAGGAGGTGTTAGTCACCAGCCCGGGCTATGCGGCCCCAGCCTTGGAGGCACCGGCAAAACCCTCCAGGAAAGGGCTGAGCAGCACCAAACCCCACTGGAGAGAGGAGAGCAGCACCTACTCCTGTCATGGCACCATCCATTGCCTCTGCCCGCCAGGATGTCACCGCTCCGTGTGGCTGGGCTGCGTTTCCCGGCACCTTTCACGTTTTTCCGCAGGGCCGGGCAGGAGCAGCACAGCCGGGTGCTCCTCCCGGGTGCCCATCGCTCCCCACGGGACCTTGGGCAAGTCACTGAATGCCTCTGTGCCGCCAGCTCGCCGTCATTACCGCGGAGCCAGACAGACAGACAGACGGATGGATGCCCGGGGGAGAGGGCAGGAGTCATGGCTCGGGGCTGGCGAGCCCTGGGATCCGCACTGGGTCCAGGCTTGGACTGAGCAGCGCCTCAGAGGGCTCCCCCCTCCTGCCCTGCTCCACGTGGAGTCCCAGTATGGGATGCTGGACTCAGCCCCTGGCTGTGCAGGGATCCAGAGCCTTCCACAGCCCTGCCTGGGAACACCTGGCACGGAAAATGCTGACCAAAGGAGGCTTGGATGCCCCTCGTGCCACCGTGTGTCTTAAAGGGGTGAGACACACCGGGGGGAAATCCATATGGAGTGAAAAACACCTTCCTGGATGGAGAGAAAGGCCCCTGGCTGCTCTGTGCCCACTTGTCACAGAATCAGAGAGTGGTTTAAGTTGCAAGAGACCTTAAAGACCATCTTGTTCCACCCCCTGCCATGGGCAGAGACACCTTCCACTAGACCAGGTTGCTCCAAGCCCCATTCAATCCCATTTTTCCCACTGGGAAAAATAAAAGGACCCAAATTATCCACTGGAAGAAATCCACAGCACTCAGCTGCAGCTGATGCAGTCCAGAGGGGAGGATGCAGCTGGAAAAGCCCATGAGGATGGTCCAGAGCAAGCTGCACATTCATGCAGAGGCTTGAGCTTGTCCCAGAAGCCACAATAAATCCTGTCCCACTGAGCAGAACTTTCCTCTTGTCCAGAGACGCCAAATGTCTGCGAGTTCATATCTTACTCCTAAAATGGATTAATTACACTCACAGTTGGGTTACCAGTGGCTGCTGCTGCCATCAGACCTTGCTGTGCTTCAGCAGAAAAACCCATATCTTTTGCTCCCACCTGTTTTTCCCCACCTTTTGGCTGCTGGGCAGGGCAGAGGGGATCCCCCTGTGAGGCTGCCTGCCCCGCCAACCCCCTCTCACCTCAGCATCCCTGCTAAAAAATCCACCCTGTGCAAAATCCAGTGCTCTCAGCCTCCTCTGTCACTCGCCCCCTTGGCCACCGCCCCGGAGCTGCCAGCGCAGCCGTCGGATGTCTGCTCTGCTGACTCCATATAATGCAAGTTCTACAAATGAAAATGTCACATGGCCCTAAATTAAATACTTTGGAGAAAGCCATTATAATGCAGCAGCACAATTAGCTTTATCAGCCAGCCCAGAGTCATGCCAAAAACCAAAGCCGACTCACTTGACAGGAGCTGCCATCCATGAAACCAAGCTAACGACCTTAATTATATTTTTAGCTTCTAATTTTTGGCTGACAGTATCCTCAATTACCCAGCCCTTAATTTGTGCAGGGACGGTGATCAGCCTCACCTGGCCTGTAATTCCCAGGATCAGCCCTTTCATCCCTTTTAAATATTAAATTGACTCCCACTGGCCACCCTCCAGTCCTCTGGAATTTCCCCAGGGTTTTAGTGTTAAAAATTAACAGCAGAGTTCCTGGGCAGGCTGCAAACCCCTTCCCATGAGGGTTCTGCCAGGAAAACACCTCTCCAGAGAGAATTCAGCAGTGAGGACAAGGAGTTGTTCCCACCAGGTCAAAACTCCACGTAATCAGATCAGCTCTTCTGGGCAAAGATTGTTCTTTGACTCATCTCCCTTATCCACCACCCACGCTTTACACCTCAGCTCACAACCCTGGCGCTGAACCCTCCTTTTCCTGCTCCTTCCCTACGCATTTTTGGGGCTTTTTCCTCATTTCTGTGCCAGACCTCAGCCAACCCAGGTCTTTTCCCATCTGGCCATCCTTGGTCTCCAGCTGGCTGCTGAGTTTGGGGAGCCAGCCCTGAGCACAGCCTGGGGTTTTGGTAAAATGCTTCCCTTTTCCTGATCTGTGCTGGGTTTTGGCAAGGAGGCTGTTGCAGCACCACCCTGCTGATGCACAGGGGCAGCTCTGGAGCCTGGCTCACCCAGGGCTCCCCCACAGCCCCGGCACAACCTCTGCGAGGGTCAGACCCCGGCACCGGGGCTGCCACCGTGCCCAGACCCCGGTGGGGCTGAGCATCCTTGGGATGATGCCCCGCTGCAGCCCCAGGGGTGGTGCCAGGACGAGGGGCAAAGGGAGGAATGGAGCAGTGTGGGCTGTGAGGGGGGCCCTGAACCCCCTGGCTCTGGGGGTGCTGCAAACGGAGGTGCCAGGGAGGGGCAGGAGCCAGCCTGGGGGGCTGCATCCCACATGGAAGTGTCCAAGGCCAGGATGGTGAAAGGTGTCCCTGTCCCCTGTCAGGGGAACTGGATGAACTTTAAGGTCCTTTCAACCCAAACCATTCCACAGACTGTGATTCCCCCTGGTGCAGCCAGGGCTGGAGCGGCCGCGTTGGAGGATTCCGGGCTGCGGGGACAGCCGGGCTGGGCTGGCCAAGGGTGCCATCTCCTGGGGACAGACCCACAGAGCAAATCCTGGGGACAGACACACGGAGCAAATCCTGGGGACAGACCCACAGAGCAAATCCTGGGGACAGATCCACGGAGCAAATCCTGGGGACAGACACACGGAGCAAATCCTGGGGACAGACACACAGAGCAGACCCTGGGGACAGACCCATGGAACAGATCCTGGGGACAGCCGGACCCAGGAGCTCTGGACAGGAGCGGGGACAAGGAGCCTCACCCCGGGGGACAGCCCGGGCACACAGGGACACAAGGACAGCCCTTCACGAGTGGGACTGCCACGGCATGGCCACGGCCCTGCAGAGCCCCGGGTGTCCCCGCACGGTCCGGGTGGCAGCGGTGGCTGTCGGGCACCCCCGTGGGTTTGGCCGTGCGGTGACTCTGGGCTGTGCCATGAGGGGACGGTGGCAGGACAAGGACGGGGGGGATGTCCCGGGGACAGGCACGTCCTGGCCCCAGCGCCCCCGCAGGGAATTGGGGTGACAGAAATGAGCCCTCGGAGCCGGCTGCGCTCAGCCCGGCCCCGCCGTGGCAGTTTCGACCGAAAAAGGCTCCTCTTCCCCTTCTTCCCCCGCAGACCCTTTTTGTCAGGTCCTAAAGGGAGCACGTGTGTGAGCAAACTCGGGGCTCCTAAAAGCAGATGGGCTGAGGGGAGGAAATCATCCCAGCGAAGCTGCTCAAAGGGAAGGTAAAGCACCCCCTAAAAGCTTCAGATCCAAACATTATCCACCCTGTCTGCCTGCTACCTGCAGCTCTCCTTGCAGCATTGCCACTGGGGCAAGTGCCCAGCAGAAAAATATATTTTGTTGTCAGGGAAAAACTGGGCTCTGTCACCCGAAAGAGAGTGTGGCACCTCCAGAGCCAGGTGCAGATGGGCACTGCAGGATGCAAAAGCATGGGAAGGGGGATGCAAAGCCGTGCAGAGGGATGCAGAGGGATGCGTGGCACTGGGAGGATGCACGGGGAGCTGCTGGTTGATGCTCTGGGGAACCAGTGAACTCAGCAAAGGAAAGGTTTAATCCAGAAATCCGGAACAGGGGGGCTGGTGGTGGCTGCCCAAACCACAGGAACAACTCCAGGCGGGGCAGGGCGGCAGCCACTGCCTTGGTTGTGAGCCAGGAGCTCATGGGGCACCATGTCTGGGGGTGTTGGAGAGCCACAGAGCGCCCTCCGAGGCTGTAGGAAGGGGTGATGGTGTCTGGGGCACGGGGGGTGAGGCCACACAGCCGAGGAAATGGGGCTCCATCCAGTCCAGACAGCCCCAGAATTCTACAGCTGAAACCACACTGATCCCTGCTCAGCGAGGAGGGACAAACCACCCCCAAGTGCTTCTCACTTCCCTCTTGAGGGCTCACCAGGGTGGAAACTGCGAGTCTCTGGTGCTATTTACAGAGGTGAGTTTCCCCTGCAAAACCCCGAGAGCAGCGGGCTGGGGCCACCTCTCTCCAGGGCCATCTCCCTGCTCTGCCACACTCAGCCAGCCCAGGCAACGCCAAAATCGTGATTTCCCTCCCAGTGGGAGGCTCAGCACAGCAATGATCTCATCCTTTGTACCAGACTTGTGGCATGTGGCAGTGCTGCAGTGTCCCTGTGGCGTGGTGCCTCCTCTCCTGGTCCTTGCTCCGAGCCCTGTGCTGGGCTGGATGGTGCCGGCGCTGCTTCCCACCCTCCTTCAGGATCCGGGATGTGAAGGGCCACACCCAAACACAAGGTGCTGGGCTCCTCTGCTTTGGGCTCTGCTCCCCATGAGCAGGATCAGCCTCCAATGTCCCTGCAATGGACACAGTAGCAAAACATCCTCTGGCCTGTCCAGCTCCACGTGGCAAGCACAGACCGGGAGTTTCTGAACCAAACAGAAGAACCCTTGACGCTGCTCCACGAATGTTTTGAGTCACAGGTATTGCTGCTTCCTTCCTCCTTCGGCTGCTTCTGCAGAAAGGTCCCCCTGGCCTGAGCTGAGTCACAGTTCTGCCACGCTCCCAGCACCTCGTGCCCCTTCCTGGCACCGCTGCCAAAGCCATGCCCGGCATCCCTGCAGGAGCAGGGACAAACCTCTGGAGGCTGCCAGCAGTGCAGAGGTGGCCCTTTGCCTCTGTGAAAACAAGCTGTGCTGTTAATGTGCTATTAATGAGTTATTAACGTGCTATTAATGAGCTATTAACGTGCTATTAATGAGCTACTAATGCTTTGTGCCCCCAGCCCAGGACTCAGCGGCCCATGCAGGGCATAGCACAGACCTCCTGCCTCCCAGACATGGAGGCACCTGAGAAAATCCGTGTTTGAGGCTGTGGATATTCTCCGTTCAGTCAGAGAGAAAAAGAGAAAGATTTCTGCCAGGCTAAGCCTGGGGAAAAGTCTGAGAGGAATGTAAACAATCTATTATCTTGTTTTCCGTTCATATTGTTTATAGATATGTTCTACCACACTGACCTAAGTCCAGTGTACCAATCAGGTGAAATGTTTTTACTTTAAGACCAATGGAATGAATGTTCACGGTGCTCTCTATAAAAGAGAGATGTGCTTTTGAATAAACATTCATTTACCTTCTTTCTCCTGTCCCTGGCTCAACAGCGTCACGAGGCACCTCACTGGGCTCCAGAGGTGTTCTGTGAGGTGTGAGCAGGAGACAGGACAGTGCCTTGTGCTGACCACCCCGAGCACACGGACAGGATGGATGCTCCCAGCAGTGCTGGGTCCTGGCAGCGCCTCTTGTACAGAGTGAAACACCTTCCCCCGCAGGAAACATCCCACTGGCACGGGCTGCAGTGGTGGAACCACCACCCCTGGAGGGATTTAAGAGGTGTTTAAGTGTGGCACTTGGGGACATGGCTCCTCAGTGAACGTGGCAGTGCTGGGGGCATGGTTGCACTCGATGACCTTAGAGGGCTTTTCCAGCCTTTCTGATTCTGGCATTCTGCTGCAAGAGCAGGTGCTGCAGAGCTCCCACTCCACCAAGGCCCTCTGAAATGCAGCCACCTGGCCCAGGACACCTGTCCCTGGTCCTGGTGACACATCACCCCGCAGTGTCCCCCCACCCTGTCCCCAGCAGCCCAGGGACCCCACGGGCCAATGCAAGGCGCTGAGCGTGCAGCCGATTTGCATGGAAGGGACGAGGGGAAGCCCCAGGAAATGCACAGCCAGGCATTAACCAAATCTCTCTAATAATAACCCCTGAGCCATGCAGGGGCTCGGGGCTGCAGCTCGTGGGGCCATGGCTGGAGCTGAGGGGGAGTAGCCACTGCTGGAGAGCCAGACGTGAGTGACCCCTCGGAGGGGCTCTGGGGGGATGGGGTGAGGGGTTTGGGGGCCAGGGCTGGGGGCTGGGCATGCTCCCACTGCCAGCAGGGAGTGGAGGGTCTGCTCAGAGCTCCCACCCTGCTGAAGGAGGTCAGTGCTGTGGGGCTGGGGAGGGAATCACAGAATGGTTTGAGCTGGTAGGGAGCTGAATTCTCATCCAGTTCCAAGCCCCTGCCCCAGGCAGGGACACCTTCCCCTGTCCCAGGCAGGGACACCTTCCCCTGTCCCAGGTGGCTCCAAGCCCTGTCCAACCTGGCCTTGGACACTTCCAGGGATCCAGGGACAGCCAGAAAATCTCTGGGCAACCTGTGCCAGGGCCTCCCCACCCTCACAAGAAAGAATTTTTCCCTAACAACTAATCTAAATCTACCCTCCTTCAGCTTAAAGCCATTCCCCCTCGTCCTGTGGTTGCTTAAAGCTTGGCATGAGGGGTCTGTGGGGGAATTCAAAGGGGTCTGGTGGTTGAGAGGAAGAGGGAAAGACTCACCTGGATCTGCTGGAAAATCATGGCTGAGAAGTCCATGCTGGGAGCTCCTTGGGACTCCCCAAGGAGGGGAAGATCTGTCCTAGATGAGGCCAAACATCTCCTTGGACGTGTCCTTGCAGCACTGGGAGGGAGGTTCCCAGCCTGCAGCCCCTCAGCTTTGACACAGCCCCAGATCTGCTTCCCATCAATTATCCCATGGGAAACCCCACCTAGGTCAGGATGGCTCAGCTCCCTGCCATCCCCAGGGCTTGCAGTACCCCCCAAAGGGCTTCCTGCCACCCTGGGGGGCTCCTCTGGGTGCAAAGCCCAGTTTCTTCCAAGAGCACCCGAGGAGAGCAATGGCCTGAGCCTTGCTCTGCCCTGGGGATGTCTCCAGTCAGCGCGACAGAAAGTCATTCTTTAATTTTATAGCAGTGTTAATTGAACAGCTGGGAGTGTCAGGCCAGCATCCCAGTGCAGAGAGGATTTTTCCCTGGGAGTGGGAGGGTTTCCCGTGTGCTGGCCCAGGCAGGACCCTGCCCATCCTGCAGGGAAGGTGCTGGCTGGGCAGGGGCAGGACAGACGTGCAAAGTGCCCAATCTCTGAGTCCTGGAGAGAGAGAGGAGAAATCCTGGCAGAGCACAGGGGATTTTCTGTGTAAAAATCAAAGGTTTGGCTCTGCCAAAGCAGCGGCTCAGCCTTTGGGCACACAGAGGCTGACTCTAAAGCTTGGGGAGGTTTTGAACCTTTGGGCCCCGTCGGCACCAGCATCCCCCACCCTGCAGGAAGCAGCTGCGGCTCCAGGCTCGGCTCCGGGGTGGGATGAGGCTCCCGGGAGCCCTCTCAGGCAGCAAAGGGGACATTGCCACCACGGCCACCCTCCTGCTGGGTTAGAGCTTCCTGCAGCTGCTCCTCTGCAGCCCCTGCGAGTGGCACAACACAGGAGCTGTTACCAGCCAGCTCATTCTTCAAAATGGGAGGTTTTGATGATTTTTATGCTGCTGAGAACTGCTCCTGTGCCTCTGGCATCACACCCAGTGCACAAGGGCACTGGGAGCACTGGGGCAGCAGAGGATGGGACAAGCAGCCCGTGATAGGGACAGGAGCACGTCCACCTCCAGCTGGCACTGGTTAAACTGGTGCCTAAAGTCTCCTGGGGAGACTTCCCTCCTTCTTCTGCTCTGACACATCTTACACATCAGCCTGGGTTTCACTATGACACCAGAACACCCAAGAGAAAGGGCAGGAATGACACACAAGGTCGTGGTTCTGGTACTTTCAGAGAAGTCTGTGAGGACAGGAACAGTCCCCAGAGCTTTGCTCCCACTGGCAGGTGCAGGGACCCCCAGACCCTCGGGGCACAGCCTGGGGCCACCTCTAGGCCAGGGTGGGCTCTCTGTGTGTCCCCTGGGACTGGCACAGGACACACACACACAGCTTGGAAAGCAGATTTGGCTGCTCAAGCCTGGGACCAGAGAGGGCTGAGGGACAGCCAGGATCTCCCTGCCAGGGGTCCCAGCCCTAGAAAGGGACAAGGTGGCTGCAGAGCAGCCCCTGTACCTACCTGTGTCTCTGCCCTGCAGCCATGGATGGGCCACGAGTGGGGCAGGATGCCATGAAGAACTGCACAGACCAGGAGTACTGGGACACCCTCGTTTCCCAGTGCATCCCCTGCAGCCTCGCCTGCGGGCAGTCCCTGGCCAGGAAGTGTGATGCTGTGTGTGGTGAGTGCTGGGGTGCCCTGCAGGGAAGAGTCAGGGATGGGGCCCAGCTGGGAGGGAGGATCAGAGCCTGGGATGGTTTGAGCTGGTAGGGAGCTGAATTCTCATCCAGTTCCAGCCCCCTGCCATGGGCAGGGACACCTTCCCCTGTCCCAGGTGGCTCCAAGTCCAACCTGGCCTTGGACACTTCCAGGGATGGGGCAGGAACCCCAGGGCAGGCTCGGAGCCAGTTCAGCTTTGCAGAGCTTCAAGCCAAAACCACAGGGGGATGTGACAGCTCCCCATGGATGGGCTGGAGCTGGCAACAGCTCAGGACCAGGACCAGGTGCCTGCACCTCTGCACTGCTCCCTTCTGGGGTCACAAGGCTGCACCCACACTCCTGCTCCCTACTGGGACCACCCCACCCTCCAAAGGCAGGCATGTGGATAATGATAAACCCCCGGCCTGGGACAGGCCCTGGGGTGTCCTGGAAACAACTGGGGAGGAGGACAAGGGACAAATGAACTTTGCAGCCCAGCCCTGTGCCAGTGCCCTTCCATGAGTCACAGGCTGAGGTGGCTTCACCCATCCCAGGGCTCATTCAGCAGCCACAGGTGAACATCTCCTCCTTGAGGACAGGAGATGCCGTTCCTGGCATCCTGAGGCAGGTTGTGGTGTGTCCCAAAAAGCTGTGCAAGCCCCAGGGCAGCAGCAGCAGCCAGGAGCTCCAGGTGAGCCCAGCTGCCTCTGGCTGGCTGAGACCATCCCCTCCCCGGGCAGCTGCCTGCAGATGCCTTTCCCCAGCTCTCCAGCCAAACACCACCCAAATCCCAGGTGTGTCACCCCGGCAGCCCTGCAGAGGCTGTCAGTGCAGGTCCCACCGTGTGCCTGCCAGAGCAGTGAGCTGGGCTCCTCCTCCCGTGAACTGGGGTGGTGGGGGGATGTGCTGAGGACACCGTGGTCATCTCCCTCCCCTCCCTCCCCCAGAGTCCATGGACTGCAACAAGAGACCTGGATTTTACTACGATGATCTCGTGAAGAACTGCATCAAGTGCAGCTCGGTGTGCGGGCAGCACCCCCGGGAATGTGCCCTGTCCTGCGAGCGTGAGTCGGGGAGGGGGCGGCAGAAACCCCCCCTTTGTCCCAGGGAACTGCACTCTTGGGGGCTGCCAGCACCGGGGCTGGGGAAAAGCAGCCAGGGCATCTCTTTCCCATTTTCTCCACGCCACAGTGGCTTTTCCCTGCCGTGTGCTGCTGGTGTTTTACAGGTTGGGCAGCTCCCCCAGGCAGGGTGGGGTTGGCAGCTGTGGATCCCACCCGGCTGAGCTGCCCCAGCCCTCGGGGACAGGTAGAGCCCCAAGATCTCCCAGTCCTACACTGGGGTCGAGACGATCCCTGAAGACGGGGGAGGGTGTGGATGGGGCGTGGGAAGGGATCTCCTCTACCTCACCACCGAGAAGTGCCAGCGAGCAGAGGGGACACAGAGCTGCTCCCAAACTCTTTCCCGGTGGAGGGCACCGGCGCTGCCAGCTCTCTCCATCCCAAAAAGGCACCCCGGAGGTGTCTGAGCTGCCCCATCTCTCCTGCCCCACAGCCACGCCCGCGGGGCCGGCGGCCGTGCTGGAGCAGAAGGCGTGCGCGGAGCAGGACCCGTGGCTGGTGCTGTACCTGCTGCTGGGGCTCTGCCTCTGCACCCTCATCTGCTCCCTGCTCCTGGGCTGGACCCACCTGCGCAGGAAGGGAGAGGCTGTCTCCTGCCAGGCCAGCGCTGGGACCTGCCACTGCAGGGAGGACCCTGCCAAAGGTGGGTGCTGGCAGCACTGGGGGCACTGGGAGAGGGTGGGGGAGCTTGTGGGGGCAGGCTTGGGCTGCCAGAAAAAAAAGCAGAGCCATTTCCCAAAAAGGGAGGGAGAAAAAGCAAAGACAACGAGTGTGAGCCTGGAAGAGGAGCAGGACTGGAGCCCTGTGCCCGATTCTCCACCCTAACCCCTCAGTCACTCCCTCCCCAGGCATGGCTTCCCTCTTGGAGCTGCTCCATGGGCAGCACCTCTCCAGTCTCCATCCAGAGGCTGAGGGGACAAAAGCCAACCCTCTTCCAAAACAAACACCTGTTCCACAAAAACCCAGTTCTAGTTCTGCAGCTAGAGGGGCTTCACAAGTCCTTGTGGTAGGGAGAAAAGGAGAAAGGATAATGTGGAACAATTCAACATGGAAAAGGTGGTTTTATTCTTCCTCCTTTTTTTCTCTCCTGCCTTTCCAAAGAAAAATTGCCTACTTACCTATTTCTGCACACATATCACACACATCCATGTCTACACACATCCACCTCAAAGCCATCAATGTCAAAAATCACAGAGGAATGCCCCATGAGCCAATGTGACACCTGGAGTCACTGCAAGGACTGTCCCTCAAGCCATTCTTGTCTGCTGAAGGACACAGGGATCAAAGGGTCATTTTTAAGATAAGCCACCAGGTTTGGAGAGATTTTCTGGGTGTTCTAGGTGATGCAGTGAATCCATGCTGGGAGCTGGGTGTCCTCTCCAGTTCCAGGACCAGCTTTTCACAGGTTCTAGTGCAGGACTTCAGAGCATTCCCAGGTGAAAGCTGCTCCTGGGCCCCCTGAGCTGACACCGGCTTTGTTTGCAGATGGGCTGGTGGAAGCTGGCAGCGTTGGTGATGGATTCACCAGCATCAGAATCCCAGAGCCAGTGGAAACCTGTGGCTTCTGCTTCCCTGGACATGGCTCTGCTGTACAAGAGACCAAATCCTGCCACAGCAGCTCCTGCCACCCTGGGGAAAGGGCTGCTCCCTCCTTCTCCGGGATCTGCAGCACGGGAAGCGCCGGGGCCGTTCCCAGCCCCGACGACGGCCACTTCAAAATCATCTGTTCTCCTGCCCAGGAGAAGACACCCATGGTGTGACCACAGAGGTGTTCCAGCACGGGATCACAGCGGAGGGATGCTCTCTCTGCCCCCAAACCAAAGCTGCTTCACCCTCTGTTGCCAGTGACTGGAACAGCCTCTGCCCAGCCTGGCTGTGCCAAGGGCTGCAGGACACAGACAGGGCTGCAGGTTGCACAGAGCTGTTTGCTTCCACTCAGGAAACCAAATTCCCATTATTCTCGTGCACTCCCAGTGGAAGAAGTCACTTCCCATGTAGCAGCATCTGACTTCATCCTCCAGCTTGACCTGGGGGCATCCTGCCCATTGGGGGCATCTCATGGGGGCTTTTCATCCTGGTTCCACCACCAGCATCCCTGCAAAGGGTCAGCTGGTGCCCACTGGTCCCCATGGAGAGCTCACCTCTCCCTGCCTGGAGATTCCTTCATGAATCAGAACAATTTTCAGCACAGCTGTAAATGTCTCAAACGTGGAATTGGATCCAAGGATTTACTGGTGAAATTGATAAGGAGCCAGTGTGGGAAGCTCCAGTGCCAGTTTCCAGCACTGCCACGGGTGATGGTGAAGCTTTGCCTCATGACCAGGACACGATGCTGCACATGAGGAGCTGGGACAGGCACCAAAGCCCTCAGTGGAACTGGGTTTAAATATGAAAATTCATCCAAGGCTGAGATATTTCTACAAAACTGGATTTATGTATATCTGACCTGGGTTATTCTGAAGAGCTGGTAAAAGTGAGGAATCAGCTGGAGATAAAGCTGCTTTGAGAGAATATTTTTATCTAACCTGGCTTTGAAAGCTATCCTGGAAAAATAAGAGTTTTAATGTGTAATTTGAAGTTCTCATTTCCACTAAAGGAGACTGTAGGATTTTTTTTCTTTTTGCAAGGAATCACTCCTGATAGGAGCCCATCCCCTCCACTGTTTTAAACTAGAGCTTTAAACTTGAAAGAATAAATGTAATTCAATATATGCACAAATCAGTGCTGGGAAAGCAGACAGCTGGAGAAAACATGAACAGATTTATAACAGATTCTATCCCTTCTATATTACACATTCCTTTAAATGTAAATACTTTCTTATCATTAAAAAAGGCATCACCTGGAGGTTGAGCCTCTCACTCTGGTCACCTCCCACTCTCCCAGCACCCACAGTCCATGGGCCTCCCAACCTCCAGACCTTCACTGTGTCCCAGCACACCTGGAGACCCCCTTGGCCTCCCCTCTCACATCAGCACCTTCCCCTGCACCTCCACAGCAGCACCTTCCACAGCCTCAGCTCCTGTGGAATCTGCTCCAGGGCAGATTCTGCTCTCCTGCTCCCAGCTCCTGTGCTTTCCTGCCCCACAGCCTCAGATCCCGCAGTCTCCAACACCACGGCCCCAAATCCCGTGCCAGCAATGCAACCCAGTTCCTCTAGAACTCCAAAAGTCTTTCAGCCCCAGAAATCACCTTGGCCTCCACCCTTGCTCAGCCCCCCAGCCCTGCTCAGCCTCAGCTCTCCCTCGTTCTGCAGCCTGGTGTGGATTCAGCTCTCCCTCAGCTTCCCCAGGCTCTCAGCTCCTGCCCAGTCCCTTTCCTGCCCTCCCACCATCTCTGGCTCTGTTGTTCATCTCCTGCATCCTTCAGCCTCCCTTTGCATTCGTGCTCTGCTCCTGCTCTCTTCTCCTCAGGTTCCTCTTGGCTTCTCCTCTCCCCTCGCTCCTTCCTGCAGCACCACGTCCCCCACCCTCACTGGGGCCCTGATCCCCCCTCAGGTGGGGCCCCCAGCACTGACAGCCCCACATCATCTCCTCCTCTGGGTTTCCCTTCCCAGACTCTGCAGGGAGAATCCCAGGATGGTTTGGTTTGGAAGGAATCCTAAAGATTATCACATTCCAGCCCCTGCCATGGCAGGGACACCTTCCACCATCCCAGGCTGCTCCAAGACACTGCCAGGGATTCAGGGGCAGCCACAGCTGCTCTGGGCACCCTGTGCCAGGGCCTGCCCACCCTCACAGAGAACAATTCCTTCCCCATATCCCATCTAACCCTGCCCTCTGGCAGTGGGAAGCCATTCCCTGTGTCCTGTCCCTCCACCCCTTGTCCCCAGTCCCTCTCCAGCTCTCCTGGAGCCCCTTTAGGCCCTGGAAGGGGCTCTGAGCTCTCCCTGGATCCTTCTCCTCTCCATTTGGATACCCCAAGCTGTGCCAGCCCGGCTCCATGGCTGCTCCAGCCCTCGGAGCAGCTCTCTGGCCTCACTCCACAGTTCCACATCCTGTCTGTCAGGGGCTCCAGAGCTGGAATCACTGCTCCAGGTGGCCTTGGGGCAGCACCAGGGCTGGGAATGCCTCCAGCTCTGTGCCCTCTCTGCCCAAGCACTTCCCAGCAAGGATAGGGAATTCAGGAGAAGGAAAACCCTCAGCAGCAGCCAGTGCCTCACCGGGCTGCCCCTTGCCAGCAGGGAGCTCCTGGGGACACGTGGATCCAGTCCAGCTCTGGTGACCTACAGACCTTCAAGTGTCACCTCCAGGAACCCCTGGCCGTGGTATTTATAGAAAGAGATTCAGAAGCTTATTTAAAAACAGGACAGAATTAAGTGAATGCGTGCCACCAGTGCTGCAATTAGGGCATCCCTGGAGGATCAAGAGGCATCAATTATTCAAATGAGAAGGATTTTAGGGCCATGCCTGTGCTAGTGAGAGCAGGAGCTCACCCTGTGTGGCACCAGCAGCTCCTGGCTCAGGAGGTCACTCACCTCACACCCAGGCAAAGCCAGGGCTGGGACAGGGCTGCTCCTCCTGGCACCATGTGGTGTCCAAAAATTGGGGAAAACACTCATCAGAGGCCAAGTCCTGCCCAGACACAAGAGGGGAGCATCCCTCACTCTCCCCTCATTGTGGGAATGCAACTACAATTATCAGCAGAGAAAAGGTAACAGAGAGCAACTTGAACAAATTAGCAGGAAAATAACAAACCCCCTTAGCTGGAGAACCGAATCAATGGATTTTGGTGTTTTACAGCCACTGGCCAGCAGCTCTGCAGGATCATACCTGGAGACATCAGTTCCAATGCTGGAGGGACACTACGTACAGCAATTCCAGATGGGACAAGTCAAACCACATTCAGGGAATTAAGGGCACTGATTCTGAGCAGGATCCCCTGCCCAGGGTTTAACCAATTCTCACATTTCTGATTTTTCCATCAGGCACCAGCATCAGGCAAAGCTTTATCTCGACTCGAGTGGCTGAGGGACGTGAAAATGTAGCTAAAAGCACTTTCTGGCTATTTTTGTGTCCCCTGTAGAGCTGTGTTCACTGCTGGCAGGTAACAGAGCACACCCCACCGTGAGCCTGCATCGCTGCACCACTCTTTGTTTCCAGTCATTTCTGCAAATGCCTCCTCCCAACAGATCCAGCTGTGCCGACAGAAAATGTACCTCAAAATAAACAAGTCAAGCCCAAAGTGCTCCCCTGAACGAGGAGCTGTCGCTGCTGGCTGTCAGCACATCGGGGAGGCTTCGCTGCACCCTCCCTTCGGCTGTTCCGTGGCCGGCGTTTTCCTCCAGGCGATGTTGAGGGAATTCCACGGAGAAACCTCCCGGCTCTGCCGGGAATAATTCGGTGCATGAGCTGAATTCAGGGCATGAGCTGCGTGGCTGCTGCTGGAGGGATGGAGGGGGAGAGAAGGCTGTGTTTGAGAGAAAGCAGCATGAGGGGCAGCGCTGCTCGTACGCCAGCAGCTGCTCTTCCATTTTTGTAGGAAAAGGGAAAATGCTGTCCCCTCCTCTCGGAACCGGCATGGATTTACTGCTGCTGGAAATAGAACCTGGTGTGATTCGGGCAGGGACACGGGGGGTGGGTTGGTAGGCGGGAGAGGGGGGAAGAAAAGAATAATAGACCTTTTAATACCCTAAGAATTCTGCTTTTGAAACCAGAAAGAGAGCCTTGAAAGCTCCCCCCGAGAACCATCTGCGCCGCTGCAGCCGCACAGAGCAGAACCCTCTCCACCAGATGGGCGGGGAGGAAAAATTAAGGGTGATTTATACGGCTGCCTCGTCGCTAAACAATTTGTTCCTGAAGGCTTAACAAAGCCGGCTGCAGCAGCTCCGCCGGCTGAGCGTGTGCTGTGGAAAACAGAATTCATCAAAAGGGCAGCCAAAGGCTCGGACCTCGGCGTCGCAAAGCGAAGGCACAGCCGGAGTCATCCTCACCCTCGGCGGGCGGCTGCCGCGGGGTGGCAGCCCTCGTCCAGGCGGGAATGGCAGTGCAGCAGCGCTGGGGATGACGAGAAGGCTGCTGCCTTCCTCCGCAAGCCTGCTGCATTATTAAAGAGCAGCAGAGAGCGCGGCACGGCATCTGCACGGGGAAGGAGGGGCCCCTCTGCCGCGGGAGCGCCCGGCTCATCTCCCATCTCCCATCATCTCCCATCATTTCCCATCTCCCATCTCCCTCCTGCAGCTCCCCAGCGCAGGAATGCTCCGCTTCAACCGGGCGGCACCCAGCACAAATGGAAGTTAAATCGTTACACAGGCAGGGAACGCGATGGCCTCGGCAGCACCGGGGCGCCCCCACACATGGAATTAAGGACAGTGATTCGAGCAGGGTGCCCCGCCCAGGGTTCAACCAATTCTCACATTTCTGATTTTTCTATCAGGCACCAGCATCAGGCAAAGCTCTATCTCGACTCGAGTGGCTGAGGGACGTGAAAATGTAGCTAAAAGCACTTTCTGGCTTTGCTTCCCACACCACACCCAACCTCCTGGGTCTGGCTCGAGATGCTTCCACTTGTCCTTTCCTCCTCCGTGCCCTGTCACAGATGTACAGAAACTCCTCGTACTGTTCCAGGCTGTGTGCAAATCAAAAGATTTGCACCTGTTCAGCTGCTCTTGTAAGATGGTGATTTAAAACCCAAACACGCTCAATTCCCTTATTTTCCTGTTTTTCTGTTTATCAGACTGTGTTAGACACCTGTACCTCATTCCTGGAGCACAGAACTTAAAGGCTTAGGTCCCTCCCTGCCTTTCCACACTGGCAAAGCTGAGGAATGGCTGCCTGGGGATTTATGCAGAGGTTAAAGATCAGAGCAGCTGTGGCTTCTCTGGATCCCTGAAGTGTCCAGGGCCAGGTTGGATGGGGCTTGGAGCACCCTGGGGTAGTGGAAGGTGTCCCTGCCCATGGCAGGGGCTGGAACAAGATGATCCTGAAAGTCCAACCCAAACCATTCTGTGACTTTCGGTGTGACACCAATTTATTTACACAGTGCCCAACTGACACTTCACCCTCTCCACACGGGAGAACAAAGCTGTTTCTGCTCTTCCAGCTCTGTTCTGAAGGCTTCCTCTCCCAGGCTGCAATTCCACCCCCAAGCCCAAGCTCCAAGAGCAAGATCCAGCACGAGCAGCTCCTGCTGGTAGCGACGGAGGGGGAGGAAAGGCCCCTGAGAACATCGACACACAGGCTGTGCCACTGCAAGAGGAGAAGAGCACGTGAAGAGTTAATCCATGTGGGAGGATACAAGGAACCAATACCAGCCTAGCACATACCAGGAAAATGTGTTGTTTACTTAGAGCACTGCAGAAGGGCTCAATAGCAGCAGATCCATCGCTCAAAGCTGCCCCGGCAGCGACCATTCCCAACAGATGGTACATTTTTCACTACTGAGGTTCTCTCAAGTGTCAGATATATATAAATCCACCTTTGGAAAGCAGCAGGGAAGGAAAAAAAAAACAAACCAAAACCAGTAACAACAAAATAAGCGCTTTTGAGAAATTCAAACTTATTCACAAGATTAAAAAAAAAACAACAAAACAAAACGAAAAAGAACCAAGACCACTCTTACAGTATAAACACACCAATTCATTCATTTTTACTGATGGTTGCATTTATGAATTTCATTCTCGTGAAAAAAGGGAATAAAAGGAAAAAAAAATTAAGAAAATAGCTATTTATAGAAAACAAAACAAAAAAGGGCTCAAACAACAGAATCTGTGCTGATGCTTTTGGATGAGCAGTCCGATGGCATTGAACATTACCTGTGCAAGCAGGCATGCTTGAAAACCTGTCTGAGTACTGCAGCTTCAGTTCCACAATCCAGGATTTCTTTTATGGTTGTTGGAAAAAAAAGAGCCTAATAGTTTCATACTGTATTTATTTAATAACTAAAATTCACAAATAAAAAGATACTTGCAAAGTCCTTTAGTTGTCTCATCCCCTCCTCCTCCACTCTACTGCTTTCAGACCCATATGCATAAAAAAATGGGTTTGGATTTTTAATTTTAACTGTTATATGATTGGTCGTTGGAGCTGAAGCACCAAATGGAGAAGATGCTTTATGGAGATGAGGGTAGAATCCTTTGCCTTCCCACACACATTTTTGGAGGAACACAGGAGATGTACCAGTGCCCGGACTCCTCTGCTCCCATTTCCCCCACCCAGAGCATTCCTTTCATTTTATATTTCCTCTGTTAAGTGACTGACTGCAGCCTCTTTTCCCCCTTTCTGTGCTCGTGGGACTGCACACACGTCGGACATTGTTCATTTCTCACTCTCCAGGCTGTGAGTCAGTGTCAAGTAGGTCCTGTTACAGCTCAGTGCGAGTTGGTTTGTAATGGGTCTTTTCTTTTCAGGTAGGTTTGTGTGTCGATTCAGAAGGCTTGCGTTGTTTCTTCCTTGTTTACATCTGACAAGCTGCTGGATAAGGCTATTCATACTCCAGGAACTGTTTGTGATAGAACAGCAAATATCTGGAAGAGAGCAGAGGGACAGTGTCAGTTCTGTGCCAAAGCAGATGAGTTTCCATTGATGCAACCATAAGACACGAGGGCTGTTAATTTTGGTTTTCTTTTCAATTTGAGGCGATTCCAGGACACTAACCAGGGATGAGAAGGAGGGAAGCCAGCTGACATGATTTTACCAGCAACTCAGGGAACTGAACAGCTGTACATCAAAGAGAAACCCCATGGGTGCCCCATCCCTGGAAGTGTTCAAGGCCAGGGACAGGGCTTGGAGCAATCTGGGATAGTGAAAGGTGTCCCTGCCCATGGCAGGGGCTTGGAGTGAGATGAGATTTAAGGTCTTTTCTTAGCCAGGCCATTCCATGACTCTATGAAAGAGTCAAACCTTATAAAATCTACTCAGGACCTGGAAACTCTGGAATATTGGGTTCTGTTGGTGCTCAGACAGGCAGCAACCATTTAACACTAATGTGATGCAAAATAAAGGTGCTTTAAGAGACAGCTCTTGCTTTAGAGTCACACTACCAGAGATCAGACCAGGATTACTGCAAACTGCCTCCCATTTGCTGGAACAGAAGCAAAATGAAGCAGCAGCCGTGTGGGTGAACACTCATGTCCCAGTCAAATATCTGATGTGCCAATCTGCACTCAACTCTGGTGTTTTAAAGGATGAAGTTCTTCCTGACCCCAGTTGCTGTGTGTGTACTGGCACAGAAGGGAGCCCAGCCCCTCAGCAGTCACACAGAACAAGGGGACTGATCTCCACACAACCCTTACCCACTCTGACACAGCCACTGGGGAGTCCTCAGAGCACTTCTGAGATGTTCCAATCGTTCTAATTCCATCCAAGCCCTATGGATTCCCTCACACGACACAGAGCTACTGTGTCAGCCTTCATGTAACCAGGGAAATGGATCAAAGCTCAAACCAGCCTTTATGGGCAATAGTTGTGCTGTACATCCTCTCCTCCTTGCCTCTGGCAGGTTCTTCCATGGGCATAACCCCACCTGAGCACCAGGCATGTGTTACTGAATTACAACAAACTCATTTCTCTGCTCACCTCAAAGCAGAAGTTCCCTGTCAAGTCATTTAACACTAAAATTCAGGTATTATAGATCTCTGTTTTTACTTCCCGATTGAAGTTTAAAAAAAGGAAAAACGGAAAAATCTATTTAAAAAATTACAACCTGAACATTGTGCCTGCAGCAATCCTTAAAAATGTCATGAATAATTAAAACAAGAATGGTAAAGACTTATCTCTGCAGTACCAGGTCCATAGTTGAAAATGCAAAATGAAGACATCAGATTTTAAGTTGCTTTTTTCTTGGAACATAAACCAGTCCCCAGTGTTTCCCTCAAATGAGGAACACTACAGTGCTTCCCTTGAAAAATATTGCTCTGTCCTCCCAAAGCTTGTATAATATAAATATCAGAAGCCATAATGTCAATCTGAGATTAATTTAAAGCCATGAGCTAAGAAACAGCTCATGTTCTCTACCTGCCTCCCATAGAGCCTTGCTGTTCTGGGTCACAGCACCTCCTTAATGGCTTTTCTTCAAATCTTTTACATTTATCATAATCCAAAGGTTCTGCAGGCACAGACTGGATTGTGTCACAGAGGTAAGCACTGCTCCTGCACTGGGTGATCACATCACTTTGGTTTTCAGAATCCCTTCCATTAGCAGGAGTTTGGACATGAGCACCAGTTCCAGACATTGCAGTCACCTATGTCCCTTGTTCTTCCCTTTCCTTTCTTTCAGCAAATCCAGGGTTATAAAGCAATTATGGATAAATGTAACTGTGCAGTCTCCATGCTGAAGCACTGAGCATTACAGGGGATATTCAAGAGAGAAATTATCCTTCTCTATGATTAAAAGGGGTTTTTTAAAGTAAGGGAAACCCAACAAAGGTCAAAGTTTGCCTTCCTTTCCCCTTCCCAGGGGACCACTTACCCTTCACTGTCTAGCACATCCTTAATGCTTGCCTTGGTGATAATGGCATCATCACACTTGAACCACTGGTCCTTGTGCTGCCGGATGAAGCTGGTATAGTGCCCACTCTCCAAGGTTCCCTGGTGATTAACTACTGCAAACAAGGAATACCTGGGGCAGAAAACACACCATGAGTATGTGCATCAAAAGGGAGGAAACAATGGGCATTTCAGACAGGCAGAAACTTCTGTTCATAAGCACACGTAGCAATGGTAAAGGATCTGATCCATCAGTAAAACATCAGCTTTAACACTAGCTGGGAAGAGGGTGGCCCTGCCCAGGGAAAAAAAAAAAAAAAAGAAAAAAATTTTCTTTTCCTGTCTTTCTATTTCTGCAGCTCTCCAGTCTGGTGATCACTGTCAGCTTTAGCAATACTGGCTACCGAATTTGCTTCTAAAGTAGATCAATATTGGTGCATTCCTGAAGAGGACCACTGATTATCCAGTCTGACTTTCTACTTCCCTGATTTATTCTAGTGAACCAGAAAAAAATGCATTTGAGGTATGGGGAAGGAGATAATCTTAGGTATTTCCAATGATAAACTGCTGAATTGATTAACTGTCCTTAATCTGCAAAGCCTGTACTTATTTTGAAATACTGAATATATTCAGACTCAACTTCCAGCTCTCAAATGCTGCTGTGCATTTGCCTGAAAACTTGCAGGCCCACCTCTGTTCTAAAAAAGATACTGATAAGCAAGTTGCTCTCGTTTTCTTTTTCTTTTTTTTTTTTTTTCAAAAGTGCAAGACTGAAGTCTTTGGCTCTTTTGTTTTAAGGTAAGATTTTATTTCCAGTCTTAAATACACTAGTGGCTCTTTTTCAAGCATTTTCCACTCTCTTTAACTCTTTCATAAAATGTTTCCCTCACACTTTGTGTGTGTCACAAGCACAGCTACACAATGGTAAAATAATCTCTCTAATCTCACTTGATATTGTCCTACTCAAGTTGAAAATTCACAGAACTCTTTTGACACAGTGGTGCCACAACAAGGCACCTATTCACTGACTGCCTACAGAGCCACTGATTTAGAGCCACCCTCTCTAGGGGAGTCCATGATCCAACTAGGATGGACAGCACACTCCAGTCCCAGCTGGAGCCTTCTGACATTGCCCAGCTGGAGCCTGGCACCCAGATCCCTGAGGAATGCAGACACCTTTGCTCTCATTACCTAAATCTGCTTAATTTTTAACAGTTTCTCCAAGTTAAGGCATCTGCAAATCTCAAAAGTGATCAACTGTGTTACCTTCAGACCTTTTCTAGCACTACTGAACACCCCACAGCTAATGATTCAAGCTGTAGGCCCACACAACACCTGCCTGCTACCTGCCTGGTGGCACCTGCACTAAGACCTGTGAGTTTGGTTTTACATCTCTGTGTGATTCCAGTTTCTTACTGAAACTTTTAGTGGCAAACCAAGTGCCTTGAATTTAAATACACAACAGCAGCAATGAAACTTGTAACCTTATTTAACTGAAGAGGTAAGGTTTGTGTGACCATTCCTATTCCCATAAAGCAATGGATACTGGTTTCAATTACACCCCCTTTACATTCTTGAGCAAGTCCCACACCAGTCCATCATTCATTCTGACTGGAATCAATCAATACCTGCCCAATAGAGCCCAGAATTACTGGGATTATTACTCCTGACTTTGAGTGTCAGCATTCTGTTAACTTTCTTTGGTCCTCTGGAACTCCCTTTGCCATTGCAACAGGAAGAGGAATATTTCAAGGAAACACCCATCCCTTGTAATAAACATTGTGACCACAGCATTTCTTTTTGCCCACCGACCATTTGAGGGCATCACCCTCAGCTCTGGAACAGCTGCCACAGCCCCATGGAAGGGCAGGAACAGCAGTGAGTGAAGCTTTACTTTGCAACATTCCAGAGTTACTGTGCTGTCAGATATGGTAATGCACTGGCACTGCAGGATATAAAGCAACACTATCTCCTTCTAGAAGGCAACTACCTTTCACAATAGGAGTCATGGAATGTACCACTTACTTATTATCATTGTTTAGACTATCCGTCGGCTGCTGGTACTGCCCGTTCATTCTGCTCTCTTTACTGCAACACACACACACACAAAAATCCAGTCACTTAAAGCAGTGGCTTCCCAAACCCAGGAAATTGCTGTGACACGACACACAGCCTGTTTTCTGAATCCAGGTGCTTATTCCAGCTGAGCAGCAAAGGGCTGATTAGGATGCTAAAGATGCTTTATTTGCTCTCACAGCAGTGCTACATCACAAATATCATTTCTCCTCCTGGTCAAGGCTTCAGTGCTGCAAATACACATCTGTTTACGTCAAATGTTTTATCCAAAAAGATTAAAAACAGGTTAAGAAAATATTTGTATTTAGAACCTGGGAAATTATCTAATTACATCAATCCTTTATCTTGTAATGGGTCAATCATCTTGGCTCTGACTTCTAAATTCATTTTGTGTTTTGACAGCAGCAATAGGATTATGCTGTTGATTTCCTAGCTGGTGAAATTCAGACTACTGAGTTATGCCTGCTGATTATCCCATCTCTATTCCATTATGCTGGGTACCTTTCATCAGCAGAGCCTGTTCTATCCAGGGAGAATTCACCAGAGAGGAACAAGGAAGTCTCAAGAATATATTGGAATAAACCATATACCCTTAATATAACAGTATTTAACAGAGCTTCAGGGCTCTCCTTTCTCTCTTGGTAGAAGCATCTACTTTTTTTTCCTGGGAAATAAGGAGTGCAGGCAACGCTTGAAATGATAAGTAAAATTTCAGCATCAAATAGAGTCTCTCTGTTAAGAGATACCATGGTTTGGGGCTTTCTGCACTGCTTCAGATATAAATTAAATCTGAATATCCTCTTGCATATTTGCATGAATGTCTGACAAATACTTTTTAATTAAGCTGATTAAATTCCTTTAATAAAGGTGCATTTATACAAATGCCACGTCTTCCACAAACCTGGGAGGTAGGAGAAGTCTTGTTGTTACTATTTTAATCAGGGCTATGCTTTTGCTTCTTGCAGCATTCTCTAAACAGAAGTTGAAGGTACTAAACAAAAACCCCCAGATTTGCCTATGTGCAGGAATAAAAAGGAAGGATTTTTATAACTTCAGGAATACTGGTTAGGGATTAGGTTGGCCAGCTGCACAGGATGGCAGGTGGGTGAGCACTGAGGGAACAGGACCAAAGCAGGGATCTGAAGGCAGGATGGATCTGGGTCTATAAATTTAACAGGCAACCAGAAACATAACACACATTAATTAAAAAACCCCACCACACTGTTTAAATATAAATCCTCTTCAGGCACGTGAATCTGAACAGTTTATCTAAAAATGGGTTTAGACAAGCCACAGCTTCCACAGAGAAGCTCATGGCAGAAGTACCAGCACAGACACTGTTCTGTACCCTCAAGTGTGCTCCTAGTTTTGTGTATGACGTGGGAACCAGTTCTGCCCAGCTCTGTGGGGGGTTTTGGACTTGGAACCCACCTGGAAGCCATGAAAGGTGTCATGTCCAGCTCCAGTGGAAACGAGACATACGTAGTGATCTTCCGCCTCAGTTTGGCTGAGTGTTCAAACCGCTGCAGGCAAAGGCAAGAGGTTTCTTCTTTAGAGAAAGGTTACATTTAGTGTTTTTTATAAATGTCCTAAGCTTAGAAACAATAACATGAAAGCACATTAGCAGTCACTATGCAGGGACAGCCCCAGATTATTCCTACCAGCTCTATGGGAATGTCCATGTAAATAACAACACATTTCTAGCAGAAAATAAGCCACAATTTGTGGGCTCAATGTTAACACAGTATTAATTAGCTTATTTACCTTGATATCTATGCATACAAATCTATTCCCACCTGACATCAAAGAAAAAATACATGAAACAAGGAGAGTTTATATTTTAAGAACCTTTACCCAAAGCAGTGTTCATTTGCACCAGGGCTATTCAAACCCATGGCTGCTGCCTACCCTGGCTCACAGAACTGGTGATGACAGAGTTTGCCTTTGGAGTCACACTTTGAATCCACCCATCCAATCATCTCAAGTGACAGGAGTCAAACCTACACAGGAATACCCATTCAAATTAAGGCAAAAAAATGGAATATGCTAACAAAAAAAGCCTTGTTCCTCAGCCAAAAGGGGCCTGCAGTACCCACCACCCTCTCCTCATCTCCTTCATTGAACATTAAATTGGAACAGGAACAAATACCAGAAAGAGATGAATGAGTTTCTATTTAAAGGCAGCTTCCCTCTCCATTTCTCAGAAATTCTTCTCTATTTACACTTCAAGGTAATTATTTTCCAATTGTGATGCTGTTACAACTCCCTAGCAACAGATCCAGATGTGAAAAGCTGAGATTTCTGTAATTCTTATCTTTTGTGTTTCTCTCTTGCGTTAACACACAAAATGAAATTTGCATTTTACATAGACAGGACAACACAATCACTTAGGGAAAGTAATTTATTTTCCAAAAGATCTTCAGTCATTTTGAATAATACAAATACTGAACTGAGTATAGGAAAGGAGCGGAGCACATTCACCTTGACTTCCCTCAGAACTTCTCCATGCTTTTCCTTCAATACAGTGGCAAACTTTCAGTGAAAGTATAAAATTGTACCATGTAGGATGAGGGGGTGTAACTGGAGATTGGTTTCTGTGCTGGTTCAGGTTTTGGGCCAGCCTTCCATTCTGTCTCTAGATTCAAGCTGGTTAAGTTCCCCCAGACACACTGCAAAGCTACATCAGAGATAATGTAACACTATCTTAATAGAAAATCTAGCTGGGCGAAGCAAAAGTTCTTTATATTAATTTATATCATAAAAGTTTAGTCAGTGAAAGCCAGAAGACATGTCCAAGAATTCAGCTCATCCTCTCAGAGAGGAAATCACATCCTCTGCTCTGTTGGCCCCCTGTGAACTTACTTTGAGATGAAAACAGGCCACAATGGGTAACTTCTTCATAGTGAGTTGTTTGGTAGATTCTTGGTAGCTATGGCAACCACTACATTTGATTTTGGCACTGCTTCCTAGATGTTCTGGCCTTGTAAACCTAAAAAAATATTGAAAAGCAAAGGAATGCACAAAACAATCAGATGGTTTTTGACATGTGCTGGAAATGCTTTTACTTGTGGGTCACTGGCACCACAAGAGACAAGAGTCAGTGGGTTTTAAGTCATTTTGGAAAAACCTACAATCAAACCATAATAATGCGAAGTGCTATGGCTCAGATATCCAAATGTGACATGGATCATGGCTCTAACTTGCACTGAAGTGAATCAGTGGCTGAGAAAGGAGCTCAGTGTCAGTTCATCTCCTACAGCAGAGCAGCTCATTTTCATACAGAAAGCAAAGAAAGATCTTTTGTTTTCAAACCCAGAAACATTGATATGGAAGACACTCTTCTGCAACACACTATTCTACCTTGTAGCCCTCCAGGGCTGGGATCAAAGCTCTGAGATGGAAAGGCCTGTAAACACAAAGTTCTTTTCAAAATACAGATACCCTTCTAAAAAACCTTTGTTGACAAAAATCTCTTTCAAAATTTTCAGACAGAACTGCTCAAAGGAGCCATGGGAAGAAACCATTAGGGAACAGGGAAGTGCTCACAGAAAATGGACTACCTCGATGTTCACACTACAAACTAAAGCAAAATCCCTCTTTTCCAGAAACTCAGCACAGAAAGGCCAGGACCATGGGCTTTCCTTTCTCAGTCCTTTCCTCCAAGTTTAGATTTTCAAAAGGCAAATCAACCATTTCCCCAGAGGCTGCCTTGTAACTAAGATTTTTGAGATGAAATGTTTCAAAAATATAGTTAAAAACGTTATGTTTCTTCATTAAATGAAGAATGTGAGGGCAACGTGGTGTCAGTTTGTCCCTCACCCTCACTAACTATGGCCAAAGCAGCCTCCAGCACTAAATGACATCACAGCTTCCTGATTAATTAACAAGATTTTCTTTACCTGGCCTATGTGCCATCATTCTTTGGTTTTTCTTTCTTTCGCTTTGTATTTGTTTATCCATAAGTCTCTAAAAAGGCTTATAAACTTGCTCTGATAGTTGTTTGGAATGCCCTTATCTTTCCATTTTTGTGTTACATTCCTGTCCAATCCTTCCTTCTTCGGGTTAACTTCAGCTGCATGGCCACACTGACATGAAGTTACACACCTTTTTTCTTGCTAACTTCTGGATAAAAACATAGACCCATCCTCTTTATTCATTAGAGTTCAACTTCTTTCCAAAATCCATACTTGCTGGAAGTATCTTTGAACTTGCATATTTTTCCTTCCTTATCATCAGCTTTGATTCTACTAATCTCTATGTTGAAGAAAATAACCAAAATTCAATTGGTTTTGCCTCTTGATGTATTCCTGCATCAGCAATTTTTCATGTGTACTAATTCCCTCATTTCCTTAAAATTACTGATCTTAACGGTGTCAAGCAGATTAGAAATCAGATGTTAAAGACTATGAATTTTTATTTCAGGAAGATTAGCTTTGCCCCAGGCTCCAGGTAACCTCTTCCTCAGGCAAATTTCTGCATTTGCCACAGGAGAATGACTTTCAGATCTGCTGAAAGATCCAAGTGAACTGTACACAAAGCCATAACCTTCTCCCCAGGTATCAGTTTCCAAGATGCCTAAGTGTCAGCTTCAGAATTACCTTTTCTTTTTGAAAGCTCCATTCCTTTAATCCTTAATGGCATCCCTGCAACTAAGCTGGCAGTAGCTGACTCTCAGTTGTGCTCAGAGCAAAATCTGATTCCTGCTTGGTGTTAGAATTTAGATAAATATCAAATGCAATGTAAACTCTTTTCATGTGCCTCCTCAGCCACCAGAACCAAGAATAAGGAGACAGACTTTAGTGATTTTGATCATGTAAAACGACATTTTCTGGCAGTAGCCAATGTAAAATTTGTTTTCTTACAGCATGTGGCAAAAGGCTTTGAGTGCTTATTGTTGCTCTGAGCCTTCTTACTTTCTCACAGACAAACAAAGATACATGTAAAAATGCTGTTTGGGGACAGAGCTGTGACAAAGCACCACTTAGTCCCAGTGCTCAGAGCCACCTGGAGAAGAAGAAGAAGCCGAATTCCCTCTCTCCAAGGCCAAGCTGTGCTTGTGGCAGGCCATACCTTCTCAAGCAGTCTGTGAGGGTGGTGGTGCCCGACACGTGGCTTTCCCCATTGACCACGCTGCCATCGCTGCCCGGACTCAGCGGCCAGAAGGGGGTGGAGGAGCCTGGCAGATCCAAACTGATGTCCCAGAACGGGTCTATCGTCGTGGAAACACCACTGTGGGAAACAGAAGGGTTCCACACACCTTTAAAGGAAGCCAAATGAACAGTTTCTCTCTCGCTTTGGGGTGCACTCCAGGTGCTTAATTTGAAGGACTTTGGGATCTCCATCACCCCTAGAGGGCACTCAGAGATGACAGAAAACAGAGCTGCTCCAGAGTGTTTGCCCACAATCGATCGTTTCCCTGCACATTTAAAAGCTGTATGTTTGGGGAAATGTACATGATGTATTAAATACAAAATAAAAAGTATTTAAGACATTCTCCCACTCGCTGGAGCCCTGAGACTCAAAGCAGAGCTGCTTTGAGACAGAGGCACTACTGACCAGTATAAACCAGTTAACATCTGTGATAACGGCTATGTGCCATCCAACTAGTTTACAAGCTGGTCTTGCCTGCTCAAGACATGGAAGATGGTGCTTGAGGCTACCTCAAAAAAGAGAAGGCTTTAAAAATAGTCTTGCTGTCTAGCAGTGCACTAAATTCAGCTTTGCAGTTCCTCTCAGCATCTCCTTTGGGATGCCTTAGGATCTGAGGGGCCAAAGCCTTTGGGATTTGAGGGGCCAAAGAATAACTGCACCAAGCAGTAGCTTGTGTTCTCCATCAGAGTTCTCCAAAGACAGCTGAAGAAAGGCCAACAGCCAGACTGTGGAAAAAGCTGCTCACAATTGTAACTGCTATTGACTCAAATCTTTTCTTCCAGCATCACATTTTTAAGAGAACTTCAGGGGTCTAAGCTCCCTGTTACATTTATTTTTTGAGTTCTCTCTTCCCCTAAAACCAGTGGTTTTCACTCTGCAATCTCATTAAGCCTTCAATATGCCTTTTCCCTCTGCTTCATTTGTGCAAAAGTTGTCAATTTCAAAAGAAAACTTCTTTTGTCAAAGTTTCATCAATGTTAATATTGTGTTGTAAGAAGTCAAGCTTTGCATTATCATGTAAGGATTCTGTGTCTCTACCAGGCAAAGAACAAAATTTCCTATGTTTTCCTTACAGTAAATCTTTTGCAAATCCCTCCAGGAAACTGAGAATAAAAGCAGATTCAAACAAGCCCAGCCCATGAGCAGGACAGCAAGAATGCAAGGCAGAACAAAAAACAAGAACTCTGACTTCTGCACTATGGCAACACCAAACATCTCCAACGAGAAGTCAACTTGTTCCAGTACAGAGTAGGACAATAAATACGTTTTTCCATACTCTAGTAAAGGCTTTTCTGGTACCTGAGATTACATTAGGCATCAGCCTCTTTGAAACCTCTCCTGATGATACATGAGGCTCCTGACTGAAGGAAAATGTGGTTCTGCATCAGAATTTTCCTCAAATGTAGTTGCAATTATGTAATTTGAAATTCAAAGAGATCTTGGAAGTATTTTCTTTATGGTCTTGGAAAACAACCACCTTTTCCAGACTAGTAAAGGTTTGTGTGCATAAGCCTGTAGTACTTCCCAGGCAGCTTTTCAGGTATGTGTTAATACATGACTGTTAACTGGTAATTGATTGCATTTAGCTGACAGAATTACAGAATTAGAAAATCCCAGGATGGTTTGGTTGGAAGAGACCTTAAACATCATCTCATTCCAGCCCTTGCCATGGGCAGGGACACCTTCCACTAGACCAGGCTGCTCAGAGCTCCATCCAGCCTGGCACTGAACACTGCCAGGGATGGGGCAGCCACAGCTTCTCTGGGAAATCTGTGCTGGTGCCTCAAGGTGCTGCACTAACACAGTTCTTGTCTTTCTGGAGTTTTGCCAGTATTTATTGGTACTCAAGAGAGGAAAGGTTCAGTGCACTGCACTGGAGGGGGTGCAGGTTGGAATCAGAGCCCAGGATCAGGAAAAGTGACTTACTGGCAGACTTGACAGGTAACGTCCGACTGCAGTCCGCCTGTGAAGATTTGGTCTATGATGCAGTTACAGTGGTTGGGGTTGTTGGCCTTCTTCCCATTATCATCACCTGCAGGAATGCAAACACAGGCTCAGAAATCAAAAATCCTCTGAGGGAACAGTGGTTTGTCTTGGACTGTGTCTCCAGTAACTCCTTCTAACTCAAACTTATACTGCAAGTTCACAAGGATAATACAGAACCCTGCAGAAGTTGTGCATTGAAGAAAACAATGAAACACGATTGGAATTCCTTGAAAAATATGAAGATAACGAAAAGGTGACTAAATGTAGAGGTGAAGCTTTAAGCCATAGTAGTTCTTAGCTAAATCCTTGCTCAGTGTATCTCCCTTTACAGAGGTTTGTTTTGCACTGCCTGGCAACTCCTAAGACAAAGGAGTTACTAAGGTGGTTCATGAAAATCAGTATTTAAACTTCACAGCAGCAAATGCTACGTTTTACTTCTATCCCAGTTAACTTCTGCGAGCAGAATGAGGGGAGAGAGTTTGTTAAGAGCCATTCATCCCCAGCCCCCTGCTTCCATCAATGTGCACCTTCCATGCAGGTTTTCATCAGTGGGAAAATGAAAGATGTCCTTATCTGAAGTGAGGAGGTAATGCTGTGTCCTCCTCCAGCTTCCCCAGAGGCACAGTGAACACATTCCCATCTTTCAGGCATCACACACTGTCACTGCAGGTCCCAGGAGTAAAGTGTCATTTTTAGGACTTGAGTGCTGAGACTAGACCAACTCAACTTTCTCACAATAACCAGAGTATTAAATAATGAAACACTTCTGCACACAGTTCTCAGCTTCAAATCCTTCTCCCTCCATTCCCCAAGGTGAAGTAGGAATGACACCCTTTTCCTTGGATTTCCAGACTGCCCACTGCTTATTTTCCTTGGCTAGGACAGATGCAGCTGGGCTTGCTTTGCAATCAGAGATGCACACACCAACTACTACACAGCACCAGCTAATTGTTTCTTAAAATACATCTCAAGATGTTTTTCCATCTCCTTCAACAGAACTAAGTTTGGACAGGTTTCCCAGTGTATTTAACTTACTGGGAAGTATTTGATTTCTGAAACTGAAATGCTAAGATTGAAATACTGAAATACTCCTCAAATCTCTGCTGCTACTCAAAACCAATTATTTTCTACTCAAGAATGTCCAAAAAAAACCACGTGAAGAAGTGAAAAGTTTCTAAAAGCAGGGCAACAGACCATTTTCATGTGTCTAAGGTGCTCTAGCTGGAGTTTTCTTGTAGTAGGAACAGATAATTTTTTTTTTCCAATGAAGCTTTAGAATTATGCTGAAAAGTATTATATAATAAGCTGGCAAAGGTTCCACTGGATAGTAAGTGTGGAAAAGCAGTCATAGGTGATACCTACTAAGCTGCAGTGGGCCACTTGAGTTAATTAGATTCTAAATGCCTCAGGAAAGTTCTCCCTCAGCTGCCAGATTTAGGCTTTAGAAACTTTTGTTTCAATTGCCAAGAAAAGCACATTGTTTCCTTAAGAAGACTCTTGAAGAAAATGCTCTAAAATTAGATTTCAAGTGTATGAGGTTCAAGTTGGGGGTTATCACACTGGGTCTGAGGCGTTTCTTGATGGGAATTTCAGCTAAATCTTACTGAACTTAAGAGCTTTTAAAGGGCTCAATGATGCTAAGCTAATGAAGAGAGCATACAGGATAGAGACTGTGCAAGGCATCCTTCACCTAGAGAAAAAGCTTCACTTATATTCACAAGCACTAAAGAAAAAAAAATTCAAAATAGAATTAACTGGGTTGTAGTTTAAACTCCACTTTTCCTTTTTAAAGAAGTACCACATCCTTGTAATCTCCCCATTTCAAGCATTGTCTCTGCTTTGTTTTGAGGGGGCAGAAGGAGAAAAGCAGTGCTGAGAGCTTTTCCCTGGATCACAGGTACCATCCCAGCTGGACACCTTGTGCAGTCAGTCATTTCCTCCTGCAGAAAGAATTGAGCTCTCCCTTTTCAATTACACAAGTCAATTAGCATCAGTGATGAGAGGGTCTCAAATGAATATCCTGCAAGCTTGTTCCCAGCAAAACAGAAGGGTATTATCCACTCAACATTATTTCCCATGACATTTGGTTGGAGAGGAGGGAAAAAAAGAGTAAGATTACCACCTACACACACTTGTCAATATGGAACAGATGCTGAGGGGAGGTATATTATGCAGCTGAGAACTAGAAGCTGCTAGATTGTTGTGCTCAAGTTAAGGTTCCCTTCAACATTTCTGTCTCCCAAATGAGGTTTTAATTTCAGATTTTTTTTTGGGGGGGTTAAATCCGTCCAGGGAAATCAGCAGCTTCTAAGAATGGTCAGCACAAGACTAAAAGCAAACTTAAAAATACATCAATGTACACATTAATGTGGTTATGAGAATGGCTGAAAATTGAGTTTAGGAGTTTAGACTCAAATTAAATGCAACTCTCAAAAAACCCCACACAGGTTCACTGTGCCTGTGAAATAACTAAGCATGTTTATCAGTGTTCAAATTAGGCATTTAATATACCACTAAAGGTAAATAATACACAGCAACAGTAAAAACTTTTAACGATTGCTTTTGGTTTTGATGTAAAAATACAAGTTTTGCCTCAGTCTTCCATTCTGTATTTTAAATGAGAAAAGCGAACCCAAGAACTGTCAGCTTTTAAAAGGGTTTTTTATCAAAACAAGATATTAATGTTAATATTTCTGCTTTGCTCTGGTCCCTGGTGTTCTGAACAAGTGCTTGTTATTTCTGACAAAGCAGTGTACACACAAATCTATATGGATCAGAGCAGATGACATGTTTCACAAGCATATGCTCTATCAATTCCTCAGAATATCATACAGAATTCACAGAGCAGGGCAGTGTTTTCCTCCCAAATCTCAGTACACCATTCTTTTTCTGGCTTCAGATTTGTTTTGCAGCACTCCTTGCTAAAGGTGAATGCCAAATGCTTCAAGAAATCCAAATAAATGAGGAATAATCAGCTTTAAAGTACTACTCTCCCTTTTTTAAAACTACTGAATAAAGTTTGGGATAAAAACACAGATTACTTCTATTTTTTTATCTTGCTTTTTGAACCTTTGTGTACCAGTGCCCATCTCTGCCACTTGAGTGCTGTTGTTCCTGCAGAAACCCCCACAGCCAGTGATGCCACTGGACAGAACAGTAATTTTTGACTTGCAGTCTTGATCCTTTTAAGAGAACAGTAATTCTGGTCTAAATTTCCCCAAGCTTGAAGATGTCTGACACAAAGGTGGGAAACTAAAAGGTGTCTGCATGATTGGAACCTCACTGGTGTGGAAGTTTGCAGAGTTAGAACCCCGAATTTATCCCAGAGCACTGGGGATAAAGATGCATCTGTCATGTTGACTAAAAGCTGGCTTAATGCTTTTCAGCCTGGGCAGAAATACAGATTATTTACACTATTTCTTCCACCAAAATACTACTTTTCAGTTAGATCACCTGCCTCCAGCTGTTGAAATGAAAAAGTGATGCAGAGGCAAGACACATTCAAGCCCTTTTTATTCAGAAATATTTTCTATTACTCCAGCAGCACAGAGGAGCCCTATTGAGGGTTTAGAATATGCCCTGCCCAGATGCCACAGCTCAACCCAACAGTGCCAGCACATCTGTCACCCCTCAGACAGGATCTACATGGAGATCAGACAGGTATCCTGGCCTTCCAAAACTCCATAGATGCCACTAAAGCAAAGTATAGATTCAACCAGCATTTAAAACACCAACCAAATCAAAACAAAATTGCCTGGGCCAGCCTGCTCACATAATCATCTCAGGGCAGTTGTAGGATTACAAAATTTATCTTTACATGGCCATCAAAATCATGTATTTTTCTTAATTTAGGCAGTGACAAATCAACAACAAATATTCACAGCTTTGTCTTCACTTGCATTAAGACACTTCCTTGCATTAAGACAGCTGAGTACACAGAATGGAAAAGGGATAAATGACTAATGTCAGCCAGACAAACATCACTGGATATTTATACATAAGGAACACTTTCATTTACTTTGGTGCTTGAAGCCTTGGTGATCATGAATAATGTCCAAAAACTGGAGCAAAATTTCCCCCAAGACTTTATTTTATTTCACTGTGTGTTAATTGTAAAACTTCATTACTATTGACTGGAAGCTTTAAAAGCTTTTTTTGTTCATTAAAATAAATATTTAGTATTGGCAGGGGAGGTATTATTTGCTTATTGTAGCTGTAGGACATATTCTCACTATTAGTAATAATATTTTTACATCTGCACACTTCACATGCAAGTGTGTCTGTGTGCATACACAAGTGGGAAAACTTTCTCATTACACTGAAAACTAGTTCATTCCAAATGTGGTTTTGCATGACTATACTTGAAATTCTGGTTTAGATTAACTTGTTTGGTTCCCACACAACTGCTCAACCACTTCTTTTAAATTACCTTGATGTGGTATAGATTATTTACTATGATTTAATAAAAGCCTCTCTATTTCTTCAAAAACAGAAGTTTGAAAACCTGGCTGCAGAGATGTCAAGGAAGATATGTCAGAGAGATTCTTCATTTAAAGTCAAACCACATTTTTTTTTCTAAAGTCCTTTCAGATTCTTTATCAGTTTGAGAAGAGCTCAGGGACCTTTACTGTTGCAAGTTTTTCTCTTTACAATTCTGAGACACAAATACTACTTCATTAATTAATGAGGATGTCTAGAAGAAATGTGAGCATTATCTTATATCAGAGATGATGAAAAAACCTTCAAGATTTGTTAGATCAACGGTTCAGAAATTTAACATGAACAAAGAAGTGCTTCTGTTTGCAGCTGAATTTATTCAGTGTTAAGAAGTCAATATTTGGGTAGATTTTGTTCCTTACTGGACTTCCACGCCAGTTTAATTTGGATTATTGAAATCCAGTTAGTGGTTGTCATATGACAGACATTAATAACTACAAAGGAACTGCTCTGTGTACTCCTGTCCTTGGCAATACTTTTTTTGGAGAGAATTCATTTGGAGGCACCAATTATGGATGTGAACAAGCCCATCTGCTGTCATGCAGGGCTACCTTAGAGATAAAAGCAAGATTCACAATGGTTCAGAGAAGTAGCAGCAGCCTTTCCTTTGACAGTCCTCTGATAAGCCAAAAAACTAAACCCTAAGTGCTTTTCCTAAGAGCATTTGAGCAAAGTTGAACTTAAATCTTCTTTTTGATAACCAAGGACTTTTTGTTTGTTCTGTTAGTATCAACCCTACTACTTCTTCCTTGGAGGAATAGTAAAAATTTTGCTGCTGCTGCAGTAAGTGAATCAAGCTAGAGCAAACATTGGCAGATTGGGAAATTTTCAGCTCAGCTTGAGTTCAGCTAACAAACAGAAAATACATCATTTCATATCATATTACGAAATCAAGACTTAGATACTTCATATCAAAAAGCATGACACTGAATATTTTTATTGTGTTGTACAATTATGTATTGTTCTATACAGACTAATAAAACAAGATACCATAGCCACCCATTGCTCTTTCTTATTCACATTTCTGTAAGCAATTTGGTATCAGAAATACAGTAGAATCATATTTAAGCAGAATAATAATATTAAGTATTAAGAACATAACCTCTCCCCCATGTTATTTTCAAGAGTCCCATGACACACTGAGTAACAGATCTAACTGCTTAAAGTATAAATAGAATTAAAATGGCAATTTAAAAGAAAAGACAGTGACTCACAACCAATAAGAGAATATCATGATGGTGATTCAAACCAATGTACAGGCTTGTCTGCTTCTAACTCTTGGTACTTTTTGACAGTGAAAATGGTTTATTTATTTCTAAATATTTTAAGTCTACCGAACATTTTTAAAGGCACTTGCTAAGAGTGCTGCACTAGACTTGGTTTAAGAAGAGATGGTTCTACCTCCTTTTGATGCAATAATCCTTGTTGACTGGAGCCCCAGGAGAAGCCTTACCTTTGCAGTGTCTGTGTAGCACATCTAATGCAGCAATGAGGAACTCGTGTGCATCTTGTTGCTCGTACCCTGCTAAATGCCGTGCGTGAGTCCATACCAGGTGCAATAACCTATATGGAATGTGAGGAGATCGGTGCCCAGAGTAAAACTGCTCAAAGCAAAGAGAAGGACATGATTGTTAACAGCTGACACAGCCTCGGTGCATTGCATTATTAAAAAGTCAAATGAGTGCAATTAGTCAAATCAATTTAAACCGTTTAATTCTGATGGCCTTAATAATAAAGGAGAGAGACAGCTTTTGTCACACACTACTGGAGGAGTGATCTCAGAACTGAGCAGCTCAGTTTTCTTCCCTGAAATTCCATCAATTTGTGATGGATTAGCCTGAAAAACGTGGGGGTGCAGGGAGTGGGGGAGACAGACACAAACATCACTCACAGTTTGCTTACTGATACCACTGGCTTTTATTAAAATAGCCTGGGGAGGAAAGAGAGGAAAAAAATTCCTGCACTTGAAAAGGATCAGCAATTTCATTCACAAATTATGTGAATGAAATGCACCCCCATACCAGAACAAACACTGAAGATGAGAATATAAGATGCTGACTGTCAGCCAATCCCTGACCCACGACAACTCTGCATCCAAATGCTGTGCACACTTCAGTTTTATGGAAAAATTTCTAAGCAGGGCAGCAGCCTCATGCCAGTACTGGCCTTTCAACGTAAAAGGCTTTAAAACCAACTTTATTGAGCCAGCTGTTAGCAGAGCTGAAGGTCCCCATTCAGGCAGTGATCCCCAGAGCCAGCTGCCATCCCTGCTCCAGCAGGGTGTCCCCTGCCTGGGAATCTGGTGCTGGACCATCTCCTGCAGATGCTCCTTCATCTGCTTCAGTCAAAATCTGATGAGCTGACTCCAGAGTGACTAAAACTGCCCCAGGTGATTTTGCCAGAAGCACATTAGAGAGTGCATAGATGAATTATTCAGTCAGCACAGCCTGATGTGAAACACTGCTGCTGCTGGAGGGTGACACAGCTGGGGAGGGAAATCAGCACAGGGCAGGAGGACACAGCCAACAGAAACTTTTTAAAATTAAAAACCAGCCAGGTCCCACTTGAAAAAACCCAAACAAACAAAAAACTCCCCAACCAACCCACCCCCCCCAAAAAAAAACCATGCCAAAAAACCACCCATGCTAAGGGTCTGTTGTTTTGCTGGGTTGAGGTTCAGCCCTTCCTTTATCCCTGCACAGTGGTACCAGTTCCAAAAGTAAAGCAGGGATGCTCATGGTGTCCCTGCAGGAGTCAGGAAAGGCCCAGAAGAGTTTATTCCCTTGACAGGGAACATTTGTGAGTCATTTTGCCTTCCCTCACCTTCAGCAAAGGTATCTGCCAGTAAATGCTGCCTGCAACACCACAATTATGTTTTCCCAAGATCCTATCAAATCCATGGTGGTTTCTTTTCAGTTACTCTTCCCAAACAGAAGACAGTAAGTGGCAAATACATAGAACAAAAAACAAGATTTCAAGCCCCAGCAGTATATCATTCTCATCCTTATTGGAAAAGTGAGCTTCCTTCCCCAGCCCTGAGTTTCTCCCTGAACAGTCTCTGAGCATTTTATGCAAGTCCAAGCACAGGCACTGTGCTACAAACCTGCTGAGAGAAAACACTGTATTTTAAGGGACAGGTTGGCAAAAGGCAGCACAATCTTCATCTAGTCCTCATATTAGTAGGGTTTTCTACATGATTTCAGTGTATTTCCTCCCTCAGAAATTTCTTCCTCACAAGCTCCACTTTTCCCAAACAAGAAGCTGCACCTCTGCAGCCAAACACCACAAAATGCTCCTATAAATACAAAGATCAATAGTTAACTCTGATGCCAACAAGGATGACACTGAGGGACTGGAGCAGGAGTGTGGTAATTGAAATCTGCTGATGCAGCTGCTGCTCAACATAATTCAGGGAACTGCAGCAATAAAACTTCCCTGTTCTGTCACTCCTTACAATTAGTCCCAGAGCTCTCTGGTCATTTTAACCACCAGCACTCCATGTAATTACTCCACTGCAGACACAAGACCTGCCAGCAGATTTTACATTCTCTGCTGCCTCAGTAGGATGAGAAGGATCTGACATGAAGCTTTATCAAATTATTAACTATTATCACACAAAAATCTAGAAATCTGCCTGGTAAGAATGTGGGATGGGGGGAAAAGCTTCACTGCTCAGATAAATATTAAATAAAATAAAGAATCTGAACACATTCAATAACAATATTTTAACTGGAATGTATAAAACATCCATCCCATCTCTGTCATTTCCTTGCTTCTGGGAAAAGCAGCCTATCAGAGCTGTTCCAGTCCACAAAAAGGAAAAGAGTCCATGCAAAGTTTTATTCCAACCTTTTCACTGAAGTGTGCAAATATAAACAATGATGTATTTGCAAGTCACCTTTAAAATACAACTGTTAAACAACTGTTCCAAACATAACTTAAGCTTTTTTTTGTTTAAATTTGTTTTCAATTCAGCAGTATCAGTTGTTTATATTGGAGAGAACTAGTCTGAGCAATTTCAAAGTGCTGGGTAATACACTGCTTAATTGCTATTCCAGGAAAAAAAAAAGGGAGAGGGGGAGAAAGAACAAACCAACCAGGATTCAAAGCCTCCATTCTTACACACAGCCCAAGTAAAAGTAATTTTGTTTTTCCACTTAAAACACTTGCTGCTGCATTCTAGAAAGAATCTATGGAGGATTTAGAAAACTATAGGCTTTGTAATTTGCATTATTGTTACCAAAAATATACAGACAACAGTGAAGTTTTAAAACAAAGCAAGACCCCATTGTACACATCTGTACTTCTTTCTCCTCCTGCCAAAAACATGCACAGAAGTTTCTCAATTATGTGAATAAACAGATAAATTTGATTTATCCTGCACATGTATCCGCTAAACTGTCTCTGAGCTTTGTAATTACGAGTTTATAGGCAGAAATCCTGTACCAGGTTCAAGTCCAATTTGAGGATTCAAAAACTCCTCTTGGAAATTGGTTCTCAGTACAGACTTCAAATTTTCTGGCAATTTACAATGGATGAAAGGACTGAGCAACACATGGAACACGTGCAAGAGAACACCTTCTGGAGGCTTCCCAAAGAACAATGGTTCAAAGAATCATAAAATACATTTTGCTTGCATGAACTCTGTATGTTCTTCACTTCTTTCAGGGAAAAGTACTGAATTTTACTAAATCACCACAAACTCTATTTTCCATGACAAATTGCAAGGCTTCTGTCTATGTAAAGAGCCTTAACTACATTTTTCTCCCCTCCAGTACCTTTGCTGTAATTTATTTTATACGTAAGTCACTTCAACAGTAGCATCTTCAGATATCAAAGCCATAAATCATCTCCTTTTCCCTCTTGGTCCTCACTTCTCAACTCTTCCCGTGCTTGTGCTGTGCACTGTGCTAGGCTCACAGGGATAAGCAATGATGGGGAAAAGGAAGGGTTTGTTCCTTCCACCTCTGAGTGGATGCACTGCATTCTGCTCTACTCCCATTCCTACTATTCCAGTCACAGAGCACATGAGACACAGAACTTCTAATCCTACCCTCCTGAGTGGTCATTCTGGAAAGGATTTAGATAAACCTCAGGGTGTGGACCATCCTGAAATTAATTTTCACTGGTGAAACAAAACTACAACACAAATGCCAGTAGGTAAAAAGGAGTGCACCAAGCTTTTCAGCCAAAAGGATCAATGAATGGATTCTGTGTGTTCTATCTTCCCCCTGTCCAGCTTCACCACTATCTGTTACTCCCAAATCCTTTCCATTCCTTTTCTTATGCAGTGTAAGTCATGCCATGATTCTATTGAGAAATGGGTTTCATGTAGCACAAAGGAGAATGTTAATTGATGCAGTCAGATATTTTTAAAACAAACAGATCTCAATGCTTGGTGTGTCTGCCAGAAAAGCTACCAGGAAAAAACCACCTCAGTCCTGAGAACCATCTGATAGTCATTACTCACCACCAACCTACTTCAAGGTGGAAGAACTGTGTAGCTTCCTATTTATCACACAGAAACCACCTCAACCTATATATAACTACACGATTTTAAACAAAAAAGAAATAAAGTGGGATGGGTAAGTTCTGTTTAAGAGGCAAAAGAGCAAAACTTGGTTATTTATATATAGTAAGTTTTATTCAATGTTCAAAACAGTCTCTCTTTTTCTCCTGGAGAGCTCCCACTCAGGCACTCACCAGATCCCCTGGCATTCCATTTGCCTAAGATCACACCTTCAGATGAGAAGGGTGGAGGGGAGATGAAATTAACCCTTGCCCTGATTGTTTGTCCCTGGGTAAGATGCTTTGGGATAACCACACCAGTTAATCCCAGTGGGAAAGCTATGTAGAAACAAGACAGAACCTGAATCAAAGTTTCCCTGGTAATTCAATTACAAAGGAATTCTTAACCATAGCACTGAGATCTCCTGGTTTGCCTTCCTTTGCTCAGACCTCAGCTCTGCAAAGGCAGCGACAGAATCTTCATTACAACCACTGCAGAGAGCTGGGATGTGAAACATAACCACTGGTCTGCTCCAAAAATTGTAAGATTTTTGTTTTAATTCTGAATGCAAAGAATTTATAACTCACTGGGAACAGAACTGTACAATGGGTGCTGACAGAGCCATAAGCATGACAAGGTATTTACTGCTTGTGAGTTAAAATATACCAAGTTGGTTACAGACCCAACAGCTTTCCTTAGGAGGATTAAGCTCCAGTTTTACTTCAAGGAGGTTGAGTCATTTTCTGTGTCCTCCCACAGCACATGGCTGAAGTATTTAATGTGAAATAAGGACAGGGACTATTGCTGTCTGCACAGTCTGGTATCACAGATATGGCTGTTCCCTCATCCATACACCCTCATGTTGCAGAACATTTAATTAATAGAAGTAATGCAAGTGCAGGCATGAATTTTGATTTGAAAATGAAGGCTGAGCTTCCCAAAGTTGTGTATGAAATTAAACTTGATTACAACTGAAACTAACACAATAACACAAATGCTGCATTTAAACCCCATTTTGGATAACAGCCTGTTCTTTGTTCCATGCTCATAGTAGAGCAAAAAGCATCCTGAGCCATCAACAGGGCTCCACACACAAAAATGGAAACAAAAATCATTACCTAGAGAGTCTTGATCTTTCCTGCAGCCTCTCAATCTGTAATGTAACACTCATTTCCCCCTTCCCAAGGGATTTTTTTAAAAATGCATGTGTAAATAGAGTGTGGTGATGTTCATCAGTGTTGAGACTTCTTTATCTCTATTTAATGAAAGGATATCAGGAATATAATAGTTCCTTAGTTTTAAATAAGCAAAGAGGTTTCTGTATTAATAGTCTACAGAAACTGGTATTTCTATACCATGACTGATTTTTTCATCTAGGCATTGTGGTATTTCCCCACTTAACTGCACATCTGGTTTCAATAATCCTACAGCTGCTACCTATTGGTCTGCCTGCCTTTTGTTTTTACTTCCTTTCCTGACAGACTCAGGAACAATTGAAAAATAGAACAAAAAATAAAAAATGTAACATACAGCTGATGATTGATAAGCAGCATGAAATGTTGCAAATTCCTCAGAAGTCTTGAGTATGAGCAGAAAACAACTTTGTACTGGAACAACTAAGGGGGCTTTACCTTCTTCTATATATGTTTAACTCCCCTGCAGTGAGCAAAAAGAATCATCTCTGGTGAAAAAGGCACAGGAGTAAAATCAAATTGAAAATCACAAGATAAAGGTAAAGCTATTTTAAGTTGGTCCCTGTCAGAATGAACTTCCATGACAGCACATCCACAGAAAACCTGCTCTGTGTACAGACATCTCCAGCAATTTTAAATGCTCCATGTCAGCACGTACACTACAGCTCTTTCTGTTTTTTTGGTTGGTTTTATTTTACTTACCAAGAAAGCAGATCTACCACTGAGGGAAAGGCACAGAATTGGGTTTGTTTTGAAAGACATCATAAAACTAGGAGCCCATGTCCACCCACAGTCCTTACAATACTGATGTGGAATTAAGACAGATAATAAAGCTCCTGGACTATTTATTAAGGAAAAGGCTGTGCTTGTCTCCCACAGCATGAACCAGACCTACAGAAAAGACACACTGCAAAGCCAAGTTCCTGAGTGGGAAAGGGAAAGAAGTGCAGCTTGTACAGGGAAGACACAAACTGTAGCAAAACATTCACTTCTCTTTATCCTCCTTCCTGGCCCTTACTGCGTTTGCACATAAGAGATGACAGAAAAGATGTTTCTGCTGGTGAACAAGCACTAAATTGAGATCTTTAAAATATTCATACAGACCTACATAATGCAGTACCTTAAACCACAAGGATGTATACTGCTGCTTTATTCTCACTCCCATTATCACCTGAAGAGCTCGTGACATATTTTCCAGTTACAACTTGCACCTTTAATTAAAGCACACATTCAGCTTTAAGACTAAGGATTCCCAGCTCAGTCTCAGAAGAACAGGCAGCACTGTAATTATTTCCAATACCAGCTTTGCCTAAACAAGGGTGACTTCACAATAGCACTTAAAAGCCATTAGATTCCCTTTCAGCAGCTGGGTATTTTTGACAGTGAGGTCTCAATCTTTACTGCTTTGTTTTACTACATTTTGAGAGGAAACACGACTTGCATTCCCTTTATATTTGAAATAGAACACAATTCCTTTTGGGGTAAGAAACAGCATCTGTGGCAAGGTGATGCTTTGTGGCAAAGAGCACTCACCTCCTGAAAGAGCGTAGACATTTCACAGACCAGACATGAGCTGGGGCTTTGCATTTCACATTTGTGCCTGTCGGAGAGGAAGAAATCTCGCAGCAGTGGAGTGTGGGTAAGTGCCTGGACAATACAGTTCATAAAACATGTGTTCCCAAGATTGATTAGCCCTCGTAGACCTATAAAGACAGAAAGGAGGAGGGGATGCATAAGCATTATCAAGTTAAAAAAAGGTAGATTTGCATTTTTATATAGTTTTCACAATATTGCCATGGATTTACTGTATTACATGCACAGCTCCAAACACAGTTTTATACTGGTTTAGGGAGGCTATTGGTATTTTTGTACTCAAGTCACAAGAAGCTGCAGAAGCTTTCTGAACTACACTAGGATTTCTTAAATTCTAAGAAACAAGGAAACCTAAAAGTTCAGCAACACCAACACCATTATTTTGCAATGGCTGCTGTGCCACATGTCACCAAAACATGTCCCTCCCCAAGACTGGTACCAAAGTGCAATGACAACAACTGCTAAGTCAGTACAGTAAGAAACCAAAAAATACATTTAAAGAAATCAGTGAGTAAGTTTTCAGATTGTTTAAAAAGCTTTCCCCCTATGCGGGTCATGAAGCCAGAACAAGGTTTTTGTACTGTTATAATCATCATCTAAGACAAACCAAGTCAGGCTATGACATCCAATGCAGACTTCAGAGATTTTAAACCCAAGATCTGAACAGAACAACTTTAAAAAAGAACTCTGAACAACACTAATTCCACACTCATTTTAGGTAAATTAAACATTAATCTACAGCATACATAAAAAAATTCAACTTGGCATAAGAGGATTCATCACACCTTAAGTCAAACGTTCAGTAATGCCCAGAGATGATTCCTTGTGCTTGGAAACCAAGATGCTTAAAGGAAAGCTCTTTTGTTGCACAACAGAAGAGAGGTTAGGAGTGGGGAAAGCTTTTCAGTCATTTGCAAGGTCTAAGTGAGAAGAAAAACATGCTCAAATCCTTGAGTATTCTTCCAAAATATTAACATAATACCACCATACAGGAGCACTAAACAAGAAGAGCATCAGGTGGCCAAGAATGCTTATTTTTAATCAACAACTTACTTTGAAATGAGATAAAATGCACCGATAGATACAACTCTGGTATTGATTTAAAATCAACATAGTCCTCTTCTGCAATAAAAACAGGATTACTACAGAAACATTGAAAGAAAACACAACAGGATCACTAGACACAGAACGAGGAATTTCCTTGTCATTCCGTGGGATGAAAAAGCCTCTCAGCTGGCAGTGCTGTGGTAATTAGAAGCGGTGCAGTTCCCGTGCAGTACAGCAGATAGTGCTCCAAGGGCTCTTTAGCATCCTGCAGCAGGAGGGGGTGTGGTCCAGTTGCTGCGTTACCGCGGAGAACAGCCACCACAGCAGCTGGAAACTGCACCCGGAGCTGAAGGCACCGACACAGAGCCCTCCTGAATCGTTCTTCCTGTATCTAAAGCAGCATCGACCTGCTTCCAACAGCTTCCTGCTCCTTCTGTTTACTCACAGGACAAAGTTTCTCATTACATTACAGTGACTTCTACTGGGCAGAAGCTTGTTGCAATTATTTGCTTGATTTTCATGCTGGGAGGCAATAAGTGTGTGCACAACATTAGCAGAGTGTTAAATAGTTAATTTGTTGGAGCAGCTTGAAATATTGTGTGATGCTTCAGCTTGGTCCACAATCCTATTTCAATTCCCAGTCTGTGTCTCTGCAAACAGTGTCACAACAGGAGGAGGTTTGTGCTGTGCAAGTGGAGAAACATTTTGGTACCTCTTGCTTACCTCTCCCCTTGTTTTCTGGATTTAAAATTTATTGGATTTTTTTAAATCACAGGCTGTGCTCACAGGAGGCTGGAAGGCTCCCTGACATGCATTTTGAGAAGCAGAAGATTCTCTCCCTATTTCTCCCTCTGGTTAGCACCAGATTTCAAAGCCAGCCTGTTCAGCACAGAAAACTAGAGGAAAACCAGTAGTAAATCTAGAGATTCCCCCTAGCACTTTTTGGTGTCTAACAGAGCAGTCACAAAACAAACACATAAAGGCAGCTTTTTGGAATCATTTATTAAGCATCATTTATTACATGCCTGTGGCTGGACTGTCTTTCCATGTGACCACAAGAATCAAATCTTCCTTAAAGTTGCCACCAGGAGACAATTACAGGCATCAAACTCAGAATGCTCTTGGTTTACTTTGCTTGCTTGGTCTTTGCTGTCAGTTTTTCATGGATCTAAATGGAGCAATTCATGTGCTGGGACTTCACTTGAATGAACCAAGACAAAGCAACCTGCAAAACAGACAAGGCTGAAATGTGAATACTCCAAACCCCAATAAAAATCAGAAAAATGGTGATTTGTAGGCAAAACATGAGAACGTACTCAGTTGAAAAGGGAAAAAGGAAAGCAGCACGTATCAGTCTTATCCTTGTGGGAGCAATGACTGCAGCTGCTGTACAGTCTCTCAAACTGCTGTTTGAAATGAAACAGGTATGAGTAACTACAGCTCAGGTACTGCATAAGTAATTGCAGCACACTGGAAAACATCAGAATTTGATGTAGGTAAACTAAAGAGCTGACAGAACTCAGAACAACACATCCTCTTGTGCTTAACTTTTATGGGGAATAATGAGTTTTGTTGGAAAGAAAAACAGCTAAAAATTAAAGTCTGTACAGCACTCTGGTCAATAACATATTGAGAATGTAAAAGCTTTGTGCCTGCCACACCTATTCCCTCCCCTTTAATAAAGCCTGGCAAGGTTTTGCTGGAACAGTCAAGCATTGCAACATGTGGGTCATAAATTAACAGAAAAATAATGTGCCAAAACCTCACATGCAGCAGTCCATTTGTGCTAGAGCACCAACAGTGGTCTCCACCAGGCTCTAATCAGAACACAGTGTCACAGTCTAAGGATTGTCAGCAGGCTCCAACCCCAACTAATAATAAAGCTCTGGTACTTTGCAAAATTCTGCTGTGCTTCATAGCATTGTCTTTATTTTTGCTTCTTATGAATTGTTCTGAAATGAGCAAGGGCAACCTGTGAGATGCTTAATATTTTCTACACATGCATGCGTGGTGTTGTGGTAAATGTACTTCACATGAAAGAAGTTTTAGCTCTGAACCATGCTGATACAATTGTAAATATTGGAATAAATTAATGCTGCTGAGAAGACAAAATTGTCATGTACGGTATAATCATAAAATAAGGAAATATCCTTTAATCATCATGCATGGAATACAAACACTACTCTCATTCTACCAAAAGCTGGGCAGGGAGGGCATAAGCAATGGCAAGAAATCTACTTTTGCAATGCCTTGAGCACAGGGAAACCCATCTGGGAAATTCTTTGTACATTTGGTCTTAAGACTGGGTTCTGGCTGGCTTACCTTTGTCAGCTTCAATTCTTCCGTCTTCTTCCAGGAATGGATTCTGTTTTTCCAATGCTCAAAGCAATAGATCTGCAACACTGGGCAACAATGGTTGTTGGGATGCAGGGAGATCCAGAACATTGGTTTTGCCAGTACACCCACACAGGGGAGATGAAAAATCCAAGACAAGATAAGGAAATTCCACTTCTCCATAAATGCAACTCTACAGCAATTAGAGGTAGGGAAGCAGGGAAATGAGAGGACCACACATGATTAGAAAATACAGAAAACCCAATCTTGCCCTCATGGAGGAGGTTCTGTTTGCCTCTAAACCCAAGCTTCAGGCTGGGACTGGAAAGACAGCAAACAAACCAGTCTGAACAAATGTTCTCATGCAGAATCCTGGAATTTAGTGCAATGAAGGCTCTGTAAGGAAGAGCAGCAGTCACTGGACAATGCACCTTGGTGAGACAACCAGGAGATGATTCAGCTGCACCGAAGCACAGCCAGCCTGAGATCCTCTCTACATGAAGCCCAGGTTGGCAACACCTTAGAGCAATCCTTGTCCCCTACCCCCAGCCCCCCATCTGGCGTTGTTGATGCTTCCCTGCAGCTCCATCAGATGGTGTCACAAGTCAGTGCAAGCTGAGGAAGAGCTCACTGAAATCTTTAAAGACAGTTCAACATCACACTTGCAAACAGTGTAGCACAGCAGTGAAGATTTCTAGAAGAATTTTGGGTCTTTGTCCTGTGTTCATCCAACAAGAATTAGCAACAACATTTAAGAGCATCTTTCTGAAGATATTTCAGAAGAGGTCTACCCTACTTCCCAGCACCTAAAATCACACCCAAATTCTCTCTCAGCTCTCACTGTTCAGGTGTAGAACATATCACACGTGACCTGAATGGAGCTGCCACAAACACTGGCCCAGTCAGACCCAGAGCTGCTGTTCCACCTGCATGCCAGGAGCAGCAGTTTTGCTAATGGGGTTAGTGACAGCAATTATTTTCCAAAGCTAATCCCTTCTGAAATGTTAATACAAAAATACTCATTTCAGAAAGCAGCAGTATACAGATATGTGAAATTACAAGTCTACACAGGAAAACTCATCACATTCTGTGACACCAATGATCATGTGAGTGACCAAAAAAGCCCCAACCATGCAGTTCTGGTTAATTTATTCCCCAACACTTCAGCTAAGCATCCTTTCACTGGGACTGAAACCCACAGTAACTACAGAAGAAGGAACACTGAGTCAAATTAATTAGAACTTTTTCTTCAGATGTTTTTACATAACATTTTTTACAAACTTACCAATACCCACATTTGGGTATTGAATTGTTTTGACAACTGTTTAAGAAAAAGCTACAGAAACTTTTGCCACGGCCAAATTAAATGAAGAAATTTCAACCACATGATCTTAAAAACTAACTGAACAACTGAACTACCTCCAGCAAACACAGGACATGCAATCTACCCAGAAAGAAAAAAAAACATCTTGGGAGGGAGAAGAGGAAGCAGAAAATATGTGATTCATTGATTCACATTGGTTCATCAGTAGATCTCTTTTTCCAATAGAGTAGTTTTGACAGCAACACAAAGCAAGAGACTACATGACAGATCAAAGAAGTGAAGATGAACACTCAGGGCAATCATCTTCCCTTGCTGGGTTACTGCTGAACCAGGTGAAAACATGCTCATGCTCCCTCTTTTTTTATTTTTTCCTCTTCTCCAGCTATTCAGGGCTGCCAGGTCAGTCACTGCTCAGTTTGAATCACTGTAAATCCCTGTGGAAACAAACCACCTTCCCCGAGCTGTTTCACCAGCACCACCCACCCACCCTCCACCCCCTGAGCTATTCCATCACCAATAGGCACAACCTGGAGAGCTTCCCTCACTCTTCTGCTCTACCCAACTTTTAAGCTAAGCCTTTTAGATCACAAGTCAGAATAGTTTTAGAGCAATACATCTTAATTTAGAAAATGAGATCTGCAATACATTTTTTCAAGTTTTTCTATATATGTTATATTCTGTACATGAGTATTTTACTGTATCACTCCATTATCTAAAAATATCTCTCGAATAGCATATATATGTGTGTGATATCAAGATTCATAGGCCATGTTGAATCCTGCAGGGAGGCTGAGAGGATGACAGAGGACACTGTATTTAGATAATATTGTTATAAAAATTTGGATTTCTTTTTTCTGTTTTAACTATAAGTAAGTATTTTCATTTGTCACTGATAGGAATGAAATAAAAAACAGCCCCTTCATCTAAAAGCCGTGATAATACAGAAGACACTGAGTCCAGAAGCAGTCAGCATAAGACAATGAAGAATAACTCCTGTAAACAGAGAGAAAATAAATTACAGGACTATTTTAGATACACTCTATTGTGCACTGCACCAAAACCTACAAGTTTAGCCACCCCTACACAGCAGAAAGGTCAATAAAACAGAAAATGTCTTCTTGAATGAAAAAAAGAGTCATCATAGGAAAAAGAAATACTTGAATTTTAAATGAAAGCCCATCTTTAACTTTCCCATTTCCAGCTAAAGGTTTCTGGATCACTGCATTTTTTCTATTGCTATTGAAGTAACAGATTGCTCAATAGCAAAAAATTTGCTTATGTGTACAAAAGGAAACTGTCCATGAGTTTGTATCCGGTTGAGAACGCTGGAGTCCAACTACAGAAGCTGCTACATTGGAGGGAAAAAGAATATGCCATGAGTGGCACATGTATTCCAAAATCATTAACTGTAGAGAGAAAACAATATAGTCATTATTCCTCCTTGGATGTATGAGCAGCACCAGAAGACAAGGACTGTTTATAAGGCTGAATCATCAAACCCCAAAGTTCTCAGTCCTGGTGTGTCACTGCTGTACAGAGTTGGAGGAATTCATCCTCATTACTGACCTTTTTCACTGTTAACACAGCTCTACCCCGAGGCAAAACCAGCTTAGTCAGTCCTTTTAAAGGAGTGATCCAGACACAATTCACTCCACCTGAGCAACTGCCAACCCAGACCCAAAAGGGGAACGTGTCCCACGCACTGAATGCAGGCTGGCACCTCAACCAGATGCTCTGGCATGCACTTACTTTTCCTAAGGTACTTGTTCCTGACCAAGGGTGGTTTTGTTTTTCTAAAAGAGGAATTAATTTCCCACCTTCCAGATTTTAAGTGGTTCAAAATAAACAAAACAACACAGCCGTTCCTATTTCCCAGTCTGTAAGAAAAATCTTACCTTATGTGTTTTGATTTAAATCCAACACTTAGAAGCATCTTCAAGTACTTTATTCAGGCTCACAGGGCAACGTCAAGTCTTTTTTTGGATAATTTCTGGCATATTTGTGTGCAACTGGGCAGTTCTGGAGTGACCTCAGCATTCCTAGGAAGCTTTCCAGATTTATTCTTTATGTTGTGTTAGAATTGCCATTCAAGAGTGAATGTTTTTATTCTTTTTCTCCATTAAAATATCCATAAACCCATGAAATGTTACCAAATGGCCACAACCCACCTACATTACATTGCCAGGAGAGATGCACAGTGAGATTTGCAGCAGTTCAGAAGCAGAGATTAACCTATTTTCTAGCACATCTATGAAGAGGACCTAGGTCATCCACACCACATGGAAACAACAGCACTTACTGAGACAACAAAAATGTTTTCCCAGCATTTTGTCTGTCCCCACCCCTCTTAGTTAACAGGGAATTTATTGCATTCACTATTCTTATTCAATAGCTCCAGTGACATCACATAATACACACTTAGAGAAGGGACAAACCACACCAGGACAGTGCAAATGTAATTGGAAGACAAAACAATAACTCAAGAGCAACTTGTTAAAGGGGAGAAACTATCTGAAATCAATTAAATTCAATAAAAGCAACTGTGAAGTAGGAAACAAGAAAAAATTAAGCAGACAAACACAAAACAATGAGTAATGGCTACAGTAACTCAGCCTCAACAACTTAATCTTGAGCTGTAGTTCTTCTACAAACAGCATTTTGGAACTTTACAGGAACATGAGAAGGCCTGAGAAGTCATTGTGCTCTGGTGTCAGGTAAACCGCAGCTGCCCAATGTCTGGAATTGAGCACCCATTTTAAAAAGAAATTATGCAAAGTCAAGAACATGAGTAAAAATTTGTATGGAATTAATATTTGAGACTGGAGAAACAACTGATGAATCCACTGGCTAAGTTAATTAATTAAAACCAGATAGTGTTGGTGGAGGAACAGCCAGGCTGACAATTTTCAAGTATGTTACAGGCCACTACAATGAGGACTGTAATTAACTCTTGTGACCTACCAAAGCTATAATAAAAAAAGACTGAGCTCACAAGAAGCAAAATTTAATTAGATATTAAAAATAATTGTCTCAGTTAGAAAACATTGCAATGAGGGAGTTTGGGACTCTGAATTGTTGGAGTGGTTCCAAAGGCAGCTCTGTCAGCCCAGTGTACCCAACTCAGGAGAGGTGTTTGATATCCTTCCCTGTTTCTCATCCTGAGACTGCTCAGCCATTGTTACTGGTGCTGCAGCCTGGTACAAAGCACACAGACCAGCTCTGGCAGGAAGGGGAAGGTGAGGGCACTTCCACACAACAGCTCAGCCCACCTGATGCCAACTGCAAAAGAGGTGCCACAGAAAGGATGAACTCACCCCCCGCACACAGCAATGAGTCTCTGACCAGCTTCACCCAGCTCACAGCAGGCCAGGACACACAGACAGTGCCAGAAAAAAGAGAGGGATGCAGGAACTGTCAGTGCCTCCCAAAACCAGCCACCCCTCAGCCCCTCTCCTGTAACAAACCCCCAGTGCAGGCAGGTGGCTAAAAGCCACAGGCTGAGCAGTGAACAGCCTTCATGCCTGGATCCCTACCCGACCTCATGGCTCTGGAAACCAAAATTACCTACCCTGCTGCCACTCAGGCAAGGCTGGAGAACAGGTAACAACTGCTGCTGGAATGAGTGCTGCTAACTCTCCTCAATGTTATTTTTAGACTGCATAGGTATTCTGTGCACGGGCTTTTGCATTTGTGGCTCAATGCATCACTCTCTCCATTTAGTAATGCAAAAGAAGAATCACACGATAATGCAAAGAGATCGCCTGGGCCTGGTATTTTGGTTCATTACCTTTGTATCACACATGCTACTCTGTGTCAAGGAAAATTTAAATTTGCAGCTATCAAGGTTTAAAATCAATTCTGGAGGAGCTCAATGGAGTCCCTGTATTGTGCTGCACCTTCAAATAAAATCAGCTCCATGACACTGACACACCACTGGACCCAGGCAAACTCTTTGCATTATCCTGTGACTCTTCTTTTATTATTTCTAGCAATAACACAGAAATAACCAGCAACAAATGGAAATGAGATTCAAGAAAGGTTGTCCTTTGTCAGACTTAGGAGGAAAATGACATCTCTAAGCAATGACTACCAAAGATGGCTTTACTACAGATCCTTCCCCAGAGCAACAGCTTGGCCTTTCCACACATCCCACTCGGACACATATTGTTGGAAGAACCTAAGGGCAAGTGACACCGTTGGAGCAAACACATCAAACAAGTTACCAAGAGTATGATCCAACATCAAGTGTATCATTTTATATTATTACTGCACAGAAGAAACCTCCGAGCCAGAAACGACTCCTGAGTGTGCACAGTGTGCCAGACACACAAAATACTCTCTACACTTCCAGCATGTGTATCTTTGAGCCAATTCCCAAACCGATGATGCCAAAACAGGAGCCTTTCCACTGCCCAGACGAGTTCCCATTCCCTGCCTTAGGGCACACTCCCTGAGCTTTCATTTCCTGGGGTTGCTGTGTGCATTCAGCAGCGTGCAAGCACCACCGTGCTCCTGATTCTCTGGAGGGGTATGGCTCAGTTAGGATTGCTGTAATTCCTATTTCTCCAGGCTAAAAGCACTTCACACAAGGCAAGTGATCTCCTTGGATGGTGTGGGCTGTGAGGCTACAGCCTGTCACTTTACAGTGGCTGCATGCCCAGATTAAGACCAAGCACACAGACAGGGTAGGAGCACTTGATGTCCTTTAAGTTCTCCTCCTTCTGATTTGGTGGCAATTGGCTCCTGTGTGCACACCCTCAGCTTGGTAAAATGAGTCAGCAATCCTAAAATATCTGGCAATACAAACAAACCCCTTAAGGTTAATTTTTCATATGGCCTGTGTAAATAGAGAAGCTAGACAAGGGACTGAAAGTATCTCTTCCCTCTGAATTTAAATTAAGAAACGTGTTTCCAAAACAAAATAAAGTGAGGAGTTTTGACCAAGCCACTAAAAAGTGCATTGAAACTTCCACTAAAATCACAGGAAACAGCTGCAGAAGTCCTTGAGATGTTACCTGATCTGTCCCTATACCTCAGTATAGGATTAACAGTACTTGTATTATTCCTGACAAATGTTTCTCTAAATTGTCCTTAAATCTCTTCAATTATAAGATTCTGTAATATTCTCTGATGCCTCTTGTATTCTGAAGTGCTCCGAGGTCTCATCTTTGTAAACAAACTAAGTCAGAGTTGCAGCAACATCAATATGGAAGATACACATACAGTAAAACCTACAGATAAGCTCCCCTAGTGCTAGAGCTTCTGAATTAGGATAAATGTAGTGCTGCAAACAGCAATAGCTTTACAAAAGCTCCAAAAATGAAGGAAGAGACAACTTGTCCAAGATACTGGGTTATCACTGGTTTTCTCTATGTGAATTTACTGTCTCCCACAGCAAGCTTAAGTTTAAAATAAACGTGGGGGAAAGGAAAAGGGGAGTTAAAGGAAATGATCTCTGCATTGTGTGAGAGTAGTTTGGAACCTTTTGCTAAGTCATCTCACAAGATGAGGACCCTGAATATAAAAGCCTTTTTTTTCCCCTTCAAGGTCATGGAAAATGCCAGTTTTTATATCTGTAATTTTGTATTTCAGCATTTTTATTGACCATCTGCATTGTGAAATTGTTTTTCTCTCTCAGGTGTCAGGAAGAAACCAATGCAGCATGTTCTCAAACCCAGAAACCTATACAGCATGTAATCATCCACAGCAACTGTTTCTCTGTTTGATTCTCTCAGCTGAAATGAAAAAAGCTGAAAAAAACATTAAGTTCTGCAGTAGAACTTGAACCAAAATTCTCTGAATTCCTGTCCTGGCACATCAAGACCCACTGAACAAATTTTGCTTGTTGTGCTTCAACCTGATCTCATCTGTCAGGATCTCTGAGCATTGAGATCTTTCATATATGTCACTGGAAATAACCACATAATCAATTACTAAATATCAAAGCATTACATGATCCCTGTAAAAGATGAAGATCAATGGCTGGAGGAGAAAGACAGAATCATAGAATCTTGGAATGGTTTGGGTTGGAAGAGAGCTTAGAGATCTCCAAATTCCAACCCCCTGCCATGGGCAGGGACGCCTTCCACTGGAGTTGTGGAAGCATGTCACAACAAGAGCTTCAGAAACAAAAAGGCACTTATTCCTGAAAAGCAGAAAGAACAACACAAATGTCACATTTAAGTATATGCACTGAACAAAATGCCTTCATTTACTACTGAAGCCAGAGTGGTGCCTGTTGTATATTCAGATATACAAAGCCGAACAAATTTAAAGTTGAATAAAGCTATGGAGAAGCTCTCAAAGCAGCCAGGAGGTGCCCTGTCTCACAGACCTTATAAAGTTCAAGACACTGAAGTCCTAAGAACCAGAGCATGAAAATAATGATTATTCTCATAATTGCTGGAAGGTCAGGAAGAACAGACAGACGACATCCAGCATCAAAAAAGTAACAGCAGCAGGCAAAGAACAGGAAATACGTTTGTGAAAATGCCTGAATGATGGATCCAGAGCTTTATGACACTGGCCTTTCACAGCCAGATAAGCTGTAGACCCTTCAAGGTGTTTTCCTCTGGCAAAAGAAGAGCCTTTATATAAAACAAAACACTTCAAAAGGTGGCACAGAATAAAATATTCTCTTTGCCCTCCCCCAAAGCAGCCAAAGTTAAAAGCTCAGCGAGCTCTTCTGTGCTCTGCACAGAGCACAAGCCTTGCAGAGAGAGCCTTGTGCAGATGGCACCCATAAAGAACAAGAGGTACTCCCACCAAACTGACAAAATAAAATTCACACCCGCAGCCGTCCTTTCCCCCCAATATCACACCATATGCTGCCTACAAGTTTTTACCCTTCCTCCAAACAGATTTCACAAATTAATAACTTAAGGAGCAGGCTAAGCGCCAATGAAATGAAATGCATCCAAATATATTAATATGCACAAATTATTGTTGATGAACTGGCACAGAGCTCGTCCAACAATCCACAACACACAAACCATGCCACATGCTGTTTATGCATATTCCTGCTTTCAGTATATACTGTATCTACCTTCTGGCCACAGAAAGCCAACAGGAAAGAGCAGAATGGAAGGTCAGAGTAAATATAATCCAAAAGCAATCCACAAAAGAACAAAACTGAGATGGGGATGACTGGCCTTGTTGAAAACACCATGCTTGCTGTGCTGACACTGAGTTAATCAGGTGAAAATACAGTGGCAAATTGAGGTTTATTTCAAATTGTTGGCTAGAGAGATCTATGGATGTCCCACCCCTGGAAGTGTCCAAGGCCAGGTTGGACAGGGTTTGGAGAAACCTGGGATAGTGGAAGGTGTCCCTGCCATGGCAGGGGCTGGAACTGGATGAGCTTTAAGGTCCCTTCCAACCCAACCCATTTTGTGATTCTATGAAATGAACCTTCTCATGCTAAGGACACATCTCTGCCCATGGCAAGACAACAGGCACTTGTCTATAACCACTGCAGCTCCATGGGCTAATTCTCAACTTTCACATCTGTAACAACAAATACCTCATCTAAATAAGGTATCTGGTTCAGAAGGCCATAATGAGATTCTGGCTGAGTGCTGCTGTTGGGTTTTCCTTGGTAAGAAAATTCAGATTTCCACAAAAACCCATTCAAACAGATGACAAAGTCACCGACACTGACTGCATTTTTTATTGAAAGGCTGCTGTTTTGACTGCATAATGCAGTTTACAAAATTACTTGGTGAAGGAAACACAGCACAGGAAAAAAAATTAACTACCAGTAGAGAAAGACTTAAGACAAATAATTGAGCCAGCAAACATTTTACACTGGAAATCAGCATCTATGAGGGAAAAAAAAAAAAAGAGGGCTCTTTTGGGTGCTTTTTTTCAACTGGATTTCAGTGATGAAGTTTCACCTGAGGAAGTGCAGAACAGTTTAGGAAAATCAAATTGAAACACTGTCTGTAAACTAAAAATAATGTGTCTGGATCAGTAACAACCATGGATCTACTTCTAAAAAGTCCAGAGCAGGAAAATCAGGTTTCAGTTAGAAGTTTGGAACATGATCCAAGCCCTGGATCAACAACCTTGTCTTCTAAGGAATTTCCCATTGTGCAAACACACACAGGGTATCTTCCTTTCCCTCCAATCCCCAAGAGCCACCTAGAGTTACAAAATTAAAGTATTTTCTATGCAAGTAATAGGAATGGCAATTTTCCAAGACAGGATAACAGAAAAATTCAACCCCAACTGTAATCTGCTGATTTCACACACAGTTTGTACAGTCTGCTGGGGTTTTAGCTGATGTGAAATGAAAACATCAACAGGACAGCTCATACACTGAGTGACAGCAGCTCCTGATCTTCCTGAAAGAGGGTCTAAAATTCAAACAAGTACTGAGGTAACAAGATCAGAACGCCCCTCATTCCTCATTGGAGCTGGCCTGGTGGCAACAAGGCATTCTGAGGAAGTGCTGCTCACCAGTCAGCTCTTCAGATGCTGATTGATTTTGGTCTAACAGAAGTTTCTACAACAAAAGTTTGCTCACTCAAAGCAGGAAAATGCTGCAGGGACTTCACTGATAACTGGGATGTTCCTAATCTTATCCAGGAACAATTAAATCACAGATAATCAACTGCTGTGCAGATAAACCACACACAGTGACATTACTGCAGTGATGCAAATTGCTTTCTGGCACCAGCTTTGGAAAACCAGGTGACAAGTTCCCAGACAGCCAATACACAAAAAGGCAACTGCAGCATCCAATCCAGAATTTTTCCTCACAAAGCCTTTTGCAGAGGAAAGCTTCTATTTTATATTGATAAAGAGCTAAATTTAGGAAGTTTAACAAGACTTTCTGAAAGTACAGCTCTACAAACCTCAGAGAGTAAATCACTACTTGTGTTTTAGAATTCTTAAAATATTCACATCACTCTAATTTTTCTTAGAATTCCCTGGGAGCTTTAGGAGGAGGGGGCTTTTTAAATTTATATTTTGGATCAGCTTTATCAATTTTAGACCTAAGAAATGTATTACACAACTGGGTCCAATGGTCAGACGTGCTAAGCTCGTGACAAAGTAAAACAGGAACAGAAGGCTCTCCCTGTTGATATGAAAGTATCTCTTTTTTTTTTTTTTACCAATCCAAAATTTTAAGAAACAATTTTTCATCAAGAAAACCATTTTAATAATGAAGTTAATACAAATAAAGCCAAAGAGGAAACATTCACCTGAGTAGTCTTAAAGGTGATTTTCTTTCCTCTAAAGAGGAAAATCTAAAAAGAATTTAAGAATCAGAGATTTCTATTCAGGATGCACTTTGTGCAGTCATAACTCCAAATATCAAAGTATTACTGCTTACAAATCAGTAATTTAAATTTAAAGCCATAGCTAAAAATGTGGTGCTGTACCAAACCATATTTTTCATTCCATTTTTCCACTTGAGCTACCTTAAGTACCATCCAAAGAGAAAAAGCCCACCTGAGTGCTGGTACATTCACAAAAACCATCCAAGTATTAATGCAACCTTCAACACTTCCAAGTTAAAGAAGCAAAAATGCTTCTGGTAGCTTGTCTAGAGAACCAGAAATATTTTCCAGGTCACCGTTCCTCTTCCCTCGCCACCTTCACATGGGAGTTCTGCAGTATTTATTCCACTGATGCTGCTCTTTGGCCCATCAGGCTGCTCAGCACTGCAGCTGCAAAGCCCACCTGCTAATCCCAGGCTGTTTTGGTTTTGCCACCTCTCCATCCCATCACTCCTGGTGAAGAGGATTTGCTCAGTCTCCTGGAAAGGTTTGTCTCCCCTCTGCCTTTTTGCAACACTGCAAATGGGAATCCCGGGTGGCTCCTGCTAATTACCCATGTGCACTGGGAGTCTAATTCTTCCTATTGTTAATACACCCATCTTTAGCCACAAAGTCACTTCATATGCTAATCAGAGAGCAGCTGATCCCAAGCTAATATTTCATATACTCAGGAGAATGGATCTGCTGGGGGTATTAATGACAACAGAGCAAGATGAGCTTGGAAAATAGTTCCCAAAAGATATTGTATCACTTCTAGTTCAATCCCCTAACAAATAATTTGCTTGTGAACGTGGAGCTCTGTCCCTTCCCTCCCTTGCAGAGGGAGGCCACTTTACAGACAAGAGGAGACTGAAAAAATTAGATTTTTTTCTTTTACAATGTTGGAATCTAATTTCATAGCTGTTAAGTCTTACCTAATTTTTCCATGTAAAAGTTTTTGTGTTTATGGGATGCTTGAAACATCAGTTTCAACCCAAAATCAAGATGAGCATTTCTATGAATATTGAATAGTCCAGGACACTAATCAGTCCTGCTGCTGAGAGCAACATAAAATAACTTGGGAAATTTCTACATTCCCCACAATATGCCATCCCTTCAGTCTGATCTGTGGAAAAAGCTGTGGCAACACAATGAAGAAAATCAGCATGCAAGTGTCTGAGGTAGAACAAGGTCTGAGAATGTCTTAAGCTGACACTGCTTCCACAGAGCACATTTATGGTCTGAGTGGACGTGACACTACTCCTCAGTCTCCTGAAATACAGAAGCTCCATCAAAATGTCAAGTCAGGACACCAGAACATGCAATGTCCCACATAAAATCCACACTGCAAGGATTTCTCATCATGGCTTTTTGCCTGTAAGACAACTCAACCTTTCCACTTGGTTAACAGTGTGTTCCAAGTCACTTTGACGGTGCTTATGTGCAACATTGGGAACAACCCTGTACATCCCAAAAGACAGGAATCAGCACAGTTTCCACAGCCTGCAGAAGTGCCCAGTGTGAGCTCTCATTTCAAGAGCAATTTGCTCAGTGGCAAAATAGAGATTCAAGTCAAGTTACCTGCACTATCTTCTTACTAGATGGAAAAAGTATCTATGAGATGGAAACACACAGCATTTTAAAGAGAACTATGGAAAAACTATGGATTTCTGGTTTTTTCCTCATTTTTCTGAGGATGTGAACAAGAAGTTTCTTCTTCAATGGGTTTCAAATTGTCACTCAAGTAGAAAAATCAAAAGCTGTGAATTTTGCACATTATTTCCTCTGGTGAACTACCGGTTCAAGTCTCCATTATAAGATATTCATCTCACGTCTGAGTATTCTTCAGTTTTAATTCATGGTGCTGATCAAAGACAAAAGATCCTGCAGCTGTACAAAAGTTCAAAAAGCTCAAAAAGCAGCAGACACATCCAGCTGTTTTGAGAAGCACCATGAGATTGCTACAAATCTGGGATAAAAAAATTCCCTTCATGTACCCAGAATGTTCAGCCATGGAGTAAACATCCACCTAAATGAGTGTCATGCACGTAATACAGATGTGACAGGCAAGTGCAACAAATATATTGTACCACCTAAGTGTGTTTTAGACAGGAATAACATCAAGTTTAATGTATTTTATTGTCAGGGCTCAAAATCACATGCAAATCCTTCAAATACAAGTTATGTAGATCCTTTCAAGGCCACACCTGCCCAGGTTTCAGTCTGTTGTCCCAACTATTTTAGTTATAACTCTGATAGACTTGTCTTACACAAATGCTGAAACAAGTGTTGGCACAACCATCATTCCAGCTCATGGCAGAGCAGCAAAATGTCCCACTCCCAAGTGAAATCTGTGGATCTCTGCGGGTATCTGTGGATCTATCTGGAGGGTAGAAAGCCACAAACCTCCCCCTGGCCCTCCTCTTAAAACAGCTTTGAAAAGAGCATTTTATGCATAAAAGGCAGCTGGTAATGTTTTAACAGACTCTTGTGTAAACAGAAGTGCTCAACAGATGTGCAGGGCCTATCAGAGATGGTTATCAGCATCATTTTCATTTCCAGAACCAATAAAACTGGACACCATGCCTATTCTCTGAGCCATTTACCTACCTCAGAAGACAAACTGGATTCACTAATATCTGCTATGGGATTGATAAAAACCTGATGTCAAAAGAATTGAGTATTAGAAAAAGAGAGAAACAAGAGTGTTCAGCTACTGCAGCATTTCAGTTTGCATATAGGCTCTTCACTGATCTGAAACTGCAAACAGACAAGTCAAAGTGAGGGGAGGAAAGTCAAAAAGACACTGAAGCAGATTTATATTTAGCAGCAGGTTAGGTGGAGAGAAAAGGCTCAAGGACAATGGCAGATCTTTTCTTCCTTGAGTTGAACCCCCAATGCATTTTTGTGAAAGAAAGCAAGTCTTTCTGCTTTTAACTGCAGGCCAAAACTGCATTATGGCTCCTGGGTGCTTTGATTTTTCTCTTTACTTTCTAAATCTCAGCACACAGGCAGCTCCAGGGCTCAGAAGAACTCTTAAAAGCAGGCCTGCAGAAGTGAAGAGATCAGTCATTCCCTTGTCCCCGTGCTCCTGGAGCTCCCCCGCCCAGGCAGCCGCAGATGAGATTTCACGCAACCAGACACGGCCTTTTTAAACAGCCTGAAAGATTTAAAATCCTCCAAGAGCAAGCAGAGCATTCCTTCTGATTGGGAAGAGAAACACTGAAATGTGCTTCAGTTCTTCACAAAGGTCACTGTAACCTTCAAAATTCTATCAAACTTCTTCTCCCCTCCCCAGCTCTATTATCTTTACGAATTTGTAATGTTCTTTACAAAATATACTGGAGTTTCACAGAACACAAATCTCAATGTGAACATGATGCAAGCAATCTTTGCTTAGTTAATTTTTCCTAGGCTGCTTAAAGTTTCCGAAGTCCAGATGTTTTTCCAACTGTCTTCCCTGTCCCATGACTACAAAAACATAGGTTCTTTAGAATTACCATTTTATATACATTTTCAACTTACTCTGTGCTTCTCAGTCCATTTTTTCCAAATAAATATACACATACTTTGGATTAAATGACTTACTGCATTAGAAAGCTTTAGAAAATATGCTCAGTGTATTTTGACAAATGCAAACGTGCTGAAAACGTGACATGTTCCATGAAACAGTACAGAGCTTTAAAATTGTGGAAAAAAAAAATCAGTTTCTTACTTGCAATGTCTATGGCTACACCTCCAACCTTGTACAATTAACAATCTTGTACCATTAACCATTATTTCCAAACTTCACCATTAAAATGTTACTGTGCATTTAACAGCATAGGAAAATGCCCAATAATCTTAATCAGAGCTTGTCAGGGAGCTAATTTTAACCCCCTGCTACCCAACCTAAAAACAGCAGGGAAAACACTGGAAGAACTGTTAATTTTTATCACCTTTACCCAAATACTGTCCAGCCAGAAGCAGATGCACCCACTTCAGAGAATTCTTTGCTCCAGACCACTGAACTCTTAAGCATTAAACCTTTGAGATGCATTTCAAGCCTGCTATTTGACACCACTGGAGAAATAAATTCACTTTTTAGAGCTCATATGAAATTGAAGAGATCCCATTTAGAGTGTAAAACATGAAGTAAGAATGTGGTCCTTCTGCTAAACCAGATTTACCAATAGACTGCTTTGGTTAAGGATGCATCAACTACAGGATTTCCCTTCACATCCCTGCACGGGATCTCTGCTGAAGGCTGAGTTGAGATAGTATCAGTGATTTCTCATTACAAGCATATTGTAAAAAAAAGGATTGTGTTTTGTAGCTGTTACACAGCTCAATCATCAGCAGTACTCGCAGTGACAGAGCAGATATCCTTCCACAGCAAGAAAAAGGTAGTGTAAAATAAACTGATTTTGTTATCCTAAAGCTTACAGAAATCCACTGCAACCACCAATGGAAAAACAACACAGAATTTTGAACATACACATCAGTGACAATTTGGCTCCAGAAAGGATTTCTGGAACTCACCTATGGTGCAGTTTGTGGTTATTTTTCTTCGCTTGGGGTTGTGTCGTAGCAATTCTAACTCTCTCTTGGTCGGCTCCCATGTTGAATACTTCTCTCCAATGCCTAAGCAGATGAAAACAAAGTTTCAGGAAGTTCTTTAGTAAAAGGATTAAAAATTCTGTTCAAGTCAAACTTTCAACGTGCTGTCCATTAGGTTAGATTCAATTTATGCACAAGTTAAGGACACTGATTGCTTTTTACCCCTTCTCAAAAAATATGGTTTGAAAAGGTATCACCAAATTTTTGAACAAAGAAGAACTAATATAAGAAAAGGTGCTTTTTTACTTATAAAGAACAGCTACGCCAATAAACTTTCCATTATTGGATTATAATCCTCCTTTCAGTTAAAAAAAGAAATTCCAGCACAAGAATAAACTTGCTATTACTCAAAAATACATTTCTTTGTGCTCAGAGGAGGTTAAATGACAGAACCAGCATTGATGAACTTGACAAGTTATTAAATAAATCTAAACTGATCCAACTTAATGGACAGATAATCTTTAGAGAACACAGAATTTAGTAATTCAATATACTAAACAGTTACTACATGTATATGCCATTACACAGAATGGCCTCTCCTTATACTATTGACAGAGGATTAGACAAGTTTTAATTTTTGACATTCACTTTGCTGACATATCTAATGTTATCTAAAAATGAAATTAGTAGTAGTTAAAAACACCACCCTCCCTCCACCAACCAGTCAAAACTCTCCAAATATTAAACCACCCTTTTTCATGAGCTAAAATCTGTCATTATTCTTTTTGAAGACCAATATTGAATTTCCAGTAGATTTCTTTTGCTCAAAGGAAAGTGCAGTAGAAATGAGTCAGGTCAGTAGTATGGAGACCAGATTTGAAATCAGCAGAGAGCTGTGTTCAGTGTAAACCTGATACAAGAAAAACATAACAGTGAAGACTCACGTGCTGACCGGCTCAATACTGCTGCAGCTTTCCATGTAGCACAGAAATTGCTGTGCAAGGTCAATTATTGTGAGTCACAAAGGCATCTCGGCATTAAAAATAAAGAATTTTAAGACGGCAAGCAGTCTATTCTAAAACTGAGAATTAAAGTCAATTAAGAGTTATTTTTCACAGAATGCATGGAGCAGAAGCAACACTTTGCTACAGAAAATAAATTATAAATCATACATATGAAAAGGATAGTAGAAAAATATAGCTGGAGGCTTACACATTCTGCATAAAATACATTAAATTTTAATAGCGCTTTGATCTTTGTTTTCAGAAATAGATATGCTTGTCAGAAACTACCCTCCCAAAAATGTTCAATTCATCGTTACTACTGACCCTCCAGGTTCTAGGAATAGAAGGTCTCATTTTCAGATTCTCAAGGACTAGAGAATTCCTATTTACACAAACACACCCATCTCTCACTTTATTTGATTCAACAACAGATTATGCAAGGAACTTAAGGAACAATACCAGAATCCCTTTCCTTTATCCAAGGTTCAACATCAAGCTACACACCCAGGAAAACAGAAAAGGCAGGGAATGACTGAGACTGATGAGATAACACAGCTGCAATGCTTTGGACACACTGCACATCTGCAGAGACCCTTTGGAGATGCACAGATGGACACTTCACACAGGATGGAACACTGGCTTCCAACAGGTTTGGCACTGGATGTCTCCAGCACCCTGGTCATGTTTGTAATGCTCCCTCAGGAATTTATATAAATTCATTGGTAACACCATGTTAGTAGCAGCAATTGCATTGTGCAGCTGTAAATTCCTGTGTTTGGGTTCACTACAGTTAAAACATGGCCAAACACAGCCAGTCAGTGTGATGAACCCTGATCATAATTTAAAAATACCACCTTGGGTATGTTTAAATCCTGGTTTAAGTAAAACACAATGAAATTCATACCTGGAAATACATGTGCACTTTAGGCATGCAATAGCTCCATGTATATCAGCAGCACTATTCATATATATTTATATATATCTATATATAATTATATAGTTTAAATACTGTAGAGAATGGGACTAAAGCATGTCACAAGAGCAACTCTAAGTAAGGTTAAACATGACAGACTGGGTTACTTTTAAGGATTCTGGGTGAATCAAATATTTGTTCAATTTAAAAGAAATGAAAGAAAACAAAAAAATATGTGCAATTAATGCCACAAACAGAGCAAACCAGACAGTAAACATTATTGCAGAAGCCTTTCTTTAGAAGGAGCACAAGTTAAGTCAGACATAGAAATTAAAACGTGTTCCATTCCAAGTATATAACTTAGCAGGAATGCTGAGGTTATATTACTCTTGAAAATTTGGCAGAGACATTTATTAGAAATGGTTTGATGTTTAAAAATTAAAAACAACAACAAAAAAATAACCAAAAGACAAAGAAGGAAAGAGGTTTAATAAAAAGGTTTAATAACACTTACAAGCATGCCAAAAACTCCAATATAAACTACCTTAAACAAAGATTTGCTAACCATGCACAGGACACCATTTACAATTAAAGGAAAGTAGTGTTAGAGAAGTGAAAATTAGTAATTTTTAAAATGCTGCTATAAAATAGCCAGAGATTCAAGTCAGCATGTGAAATCTCCATCTAAGAAATTATTTTATTGGATGAAATACTCAAATTGGCATTTCTAAAAGAATTCATCAGGGGCATAGGGATGAGTGAAGGAAAAGGCAATGAAGGCTCAGGCTTATAAAAGTCACATTTTTTTCAATCATTGTTTACTTTGCTAAACTTCAGCAAATTCCAATTGTTCCTCTCCCAAAAATTCAGACATTAATTAGAACAAAGGGCTCTGTGTATTCTCACCTCCCCTGTTATTAACATTCAATACCAAAGGAAAAAATACTGACCAAGTTGCAACATTCAGAGTTACATCAGATAACCCTGAACTACAGCTGGACTGGGGAACTCAGCACACTGGGAGTTAATACTACAGGAGTATGAAATGAATCTCATGATATTTGGGGGTTTTCTTAAAGTTTGTTTTTTTATTTTTTCCTCCAGGCATCATGTTGTTATGTGAGCATCTATTAAAGTATAAACACCCTTCAAGCACTGTGGAGAGAAATTTGAATACAGCATTTACCCTTCAGTTTTTCAGCCAATCAGTTTCTGCAGACTGGATTCACTTCTGAAGTTCTTTAAGTTGGCAAAAAGATCTGAGGTAAATTAACTATGTGGTAGCAATATAAACCCAAGACACTGAGTTTGGGGTTTGTGCTCCTCTTGACATTCAGTTTGGAGCAAGAAGGGATCCTTCAGATAACAAGAGGGAGGGAGCACAGAGATTGGAACAACAGAGAGAAGGAAAAAAGCAGACATAGCTCTCCATTATGTCTCTCATGTACATTTCTCACTCCTTAGATAAAATTTTGAGGAAACACGTGGTTTCATAATAAAAAGACACAAAAAAGAACCTATGCCATGACTTTAAAGAAAAAAAAAATTCTACATTGTAGACTCCAGTAATTTAAAGTGTTGTTGTCTATTCCTTGATTTTCTGCCTCCACTGGTCACTACAGATTAGTTCTCCAGGGAGAGAAGATGGAATGTGCAAATTCACACAAATATGCATTTGTGTGTATATATTTAATGTGCCATTCAATAGGCAGTTAATCAGTACAGAGGCTTCCTGCCTGGCAGTTCCTCTGGGTGATTCTTTGACCTTCTCTACACAACTCTGTTCCTCTGGTCATCTTGGAGCACAATCTTGTAGCTGTAATTCCCTGGAATATAAACTACAGCAGGCTGATGTCCATAGCAGGACAAAGTGGCTGCATCTCAGTCCACAAGGCACAAATGTATGAATTGATAAGGACAACATAACTAAGAAATTACTCTTTAAATCTGCATATTTAAAAGTAAGGTACTGGGGGAGGTTTCCTCTTCCATAGCATAATGAAGATCTGTTATGTTGTTGCAGCTGATTCATTTGGTGCCCCAAACACAGATTGAAGGAGTTTGTAGAATAGGTGCAGAGCTTGAATAAAAGGTTTTTAAACATATTCCCATTTTGCCTTGCTTTGAAAACCAGTGCTTTGTGCTAAAATATTTTCAGGTGTATTTCCTTGTTCCAGGACTCACTATCCTCCCTTCCTGTGACTCCCTTCCCTCAGACAGGGAACAAGCAGGAAGCAGACTGGGATCTGTAGTAGGAACCAAGTGAAGGCAGCTATCTTTTGAGCCAGCAGAAAAGCTCTCGTTAATACGATGCTAGCTGCTATTTTTAAAATTGGAAATGAGGTTAAGAATGGTTTGAAGTCATATCAGCCCTGACTAAGGCTGTCACATTGAAACAGGATGCCATGGATTCCAGAAGAGACATTACTAGACAGAAGTCATCTGTCTTCAAATACAGACTTTCCCACTTTAAGAAAACATACCCCCCAGAGGCCACTGGAAATGGAAGATGACAAGCTTTTAAAAGTGATGCTTACAAACTACTCAGTTTAGAATAAACGATATTTCCTTTCCAAACAAAAACACCAAAACCAAATCAAAAAAAATAGAAAAGGTTTGTTTTGGAGGAATTCTATCAAGGAAAGAGCATATGAAATCAAGTCTGCTGCAATTATTCAATCATTGGAACATATCCAAACAAGAGGAAAACGATTTGCACGATAAAACTGGCATTCTTAACTGTGATTCATGTCTAAAATGGCAGGATAATCAGCAAAGGGACGCTTGTTAGTGAGGTGCGTCGCCAGCCCACGCCTCTTACCTGTCATTGTACACTGGTAGTGAGAAACCACTGTTGGGGTGAAGGCTAAAAAAGAAAAAATTAGGGAAAGCAAACTGAATAAAACAAATGTGTGTACATATATTTGTGTGTAAATATTTCTACATAGATACTGTGCGTGTACCCTGAAAGCACAGGTGTGTAAGTAAGCTGGCATGATCTATTTAAAAAAAAGGTTAAAAAAAAAATCACACACAAGGGTGGCATTTCATGTGAGGGGAACAGATTTATTGCCTGTACCACGTAAATAAGCCTAAAGGAGCAGACTGTTACATTCTCTACCTAATACAGATCTAACTTTTGATATTATGCAAGTTTTTCAGGATTAATGTTAGATATTTCTGTAATTTTTTTGCAATTAAAACTAAAATCTTTTTGCTACAATTAGGTGTGGCGCACGTGTTAAACCCACAGTCTGACTCCTGCAAAGGAAGAACATCTCTCTCCCATGGCCTGCACTACTCTCTCTAAAGAGCTCTTTCTTCCCCTTAGTGTTTTTTTGCCACTGAACAAATGGGAGGGACAGGTATGATTAAAAACAGAAACAAGAAATTCAGGCAGGAAAACCAAACCTTGTAATTTCCAAGCTTTTCGTTGTTCTTCTTTGGCAATTTGTTCCATGTCTTTGTCGTATATGTAATCTTGACACATAAAGCAGTATATACCCCCATACAAAAGGTCTATGGCTGCAAAACAGAAGGGAAGTTGGGGAGGAGGAAAAAAGATGTGAGTTCATAAACCAGAAGGCATTTTAAAGCAGGCTTCCAAGTCAGGCACTCCTTCTTCCAAGCAGTCCACAGAAGAAGAAAAATCTGTACCTTAGAATCTGGAAGGGGAAAAAAAAAAGAGAAGAACCCAGACATTTTGCCTGTTTCAGTGTGAGTTATTCAGTTGCTTCTGGCACAGCAAGAAAACTCTGCAGGGCAACAAAGCATCAGCTGCCTTCAAGCTGTTTGTAACCTACAATTTACCTTTCAAACACCTGAGTTACCAACAGGCATCAGGACAGTGACTGACTACAATGCACACAGAACCAGCACTGTAAGAGTTGATGGATGAGTTTGAACTGTCTTTTACTAAGACTTCAGCCATTTCTCTTTAAGGCCATTAAAATAATTAGGAAGCACCTAGTTAAAACACAAATGAAGGCCCAAACAGAAGACAGCATTGCAAATTCAAAGCTGTTTCTCCAGGGGAAAGGTTTTCCAGGGTAGTTTATGCCACAGGTTACTTCTGTCTCAATTTTTCATTTCACACACCCTTTCAGAATAAACAAATGAACACTGACCAATGTTAAAAATATTTTTCTTGCACAACCTTAAACAAAAGAAAGCCAAGAAACAAAATAAATACCCAACTGAGAAATGTCATTATACTCCAACATATACCACAGAAAAAGTGCAAAGTAATCATAGTAAACTGCTAATTTTCAGTACATAGACATGAAAAAAATCTGCAATCACAGGGAAGTTAAAAATCTGTGGGCACTAACAAATCTTACTACAACACAATCTGCACCAGCAAACAGCTAAGTAATACATCACCCTTCTCCCTCCCTCCTTTCAGCTCCCTGAAAGTGTAGAGCTTTCATTTGTTCTGTTTTTAATTCCTTTTATTTCCAGATAATAGCATTATTAGAATAGCCTTACTGCAATGGAAACTTGTTTTAAACACAGGAAACCATTACCACATTAGGCAGCCTGCAAGAAACAGCATGGAATTACTCTGAAGTGCTCAATAAGCCAAACCACATGCCATGCAGCAGGAATTCTGCCATGGATCTCAGCAGGCAAACACAGGTGAAGTCTCTGTGCTGCCCTGTTAGTGGGGCAGTGCTTGTGGTGAGGACTTTTGGTGAAGTTCCTTTCTAACCCCATCTCCTCCATCCTTTACACCCCCTCACAACCTACTGTCCCTCTCCTTTAGTCTGTTGCAAGCTGGTTTTTTTTTTCCTTCTTCCTCTCTTTTAAAATCACCTTTTCAATGATTATGTCAATTGTTTGTTACTTCTCCTATTATTCAATAGACCAAATTACTTCAAACAGTTTTCATCTTGCTGATGTGTTCCATTCTTCTGTTTTGCCTGTTTGGATCACACTCAGTTTGTGGAAGAGGGTAAGGACTGTTACCTCATGTAAATCACAAACTCAGGATTTTCATTACTTTGTGTAAGGTAATGTGTTGTAATGTGTTGGTCCCAACACCAGAATATTTCACCCTGATGCCCAGAGGACTGAATAATAATATCCTTTAGCAGAATATCCCAAAAGGAGACAAGACTCTGAGCTGTGGTGGAGGATCAGTAATGAAACACTATGCAACTGCAGGGGTGGTATATCACAACTTACAGAGTATTAAAGTTCTACAATATTTACTCCATTTCTTACTGCATTACCAGTTCTGCACAGTTTTCTACAAAAAAGCTGTTGAAAATCCAAAATATGGGTCTTAAAACACAAACCCAAATATTGATCTCCACGTACTTTTAAAGCATCCCACCAAGAGGCCTCCAAATAATAAAACAGGGCTGGCAGGATATTGAATAAATAGGACTCTGTGAGCACTAATTGTTACAATTTACCATCAGAACATGTAGGCATAGCTGTGCTCAGAGGATTCCTTACTTTTCCTTTCTTCCTGGATTTACATGCTTGAGCAATAAAACAGAGATGTCAAGATCTAAACCAACGAGAGAGCAGAAGGAATTTCTGTTGTAAAGGATCAGAAAGTTTCACACAAACACTGGTGGAGTTGAAGCTGTGATTGTCCAGCACCTGATTAAGGAGTCTTGAGGAAATATCCTCTCTCCAACACACTTATGGGAACAATGCAGTTGTACATTTGCCAACACTTCCAATGTCTTTTTAATGACTGCAAAGGGTTTTGGACAAATTACCTCAAGCACCAGTGACAAGGCAGCCACACAGGCCTGGCCACAGCATGGAGGAAGGGCAGGAGTTTCTCATGGAACCTGAACACAGCTGCTCAGGAAAAGAGTCCAGTAGGAAACTTTGAGAGTTAATTGTTTCAGGATAATGTAATTTGACTTATTACCCTTGAAATACACCTGAAGTTTCTTAGGCTGGTTGGCTTGAGGTGAAGAAGAACACAGGAACCACTGAAGGCAGAAACCCTTCCCAAGCAAGCAATTCCTTAGCACTGACTGAAGGTACACCACACCCAAAGGACAAAGTCCACACAAAACTTTCTCCCTCAAAGGACTGGGGGGAATGAAACAAATTTCACTTCATTGTTAGGCTAAACATTTTTTGTTTTAAACTAAAGTGCCATGAAGCTCTATCCCAAACTGAAACACCTGGCCAGAAAATTCCATAAAAAACATGACAGCAAAGTATGAGAATGCACATGTAGCAAATTTCATCCCTGGTATTTGTGTTGATATTTTGGATCACAAAACTAACAAAAAGGCCTCAAATTCAGAAAAGGTTTGGGAACCACCAACCTAGGAATAATGCCCAGGTGTTTTGGGTTAACCCACTGCCAAGTCTGCCAGGATGCCCCACACTCCTCACGATGAACGTCTCTTTTAGGGAGCTCCTGTGGAATGGCTGCTACTCCCAACTTCCAGGATCTGCTTTTCCTAAAACTACTCCAACCCTTCTCACAGGAAGGTACAGGGGGATGGAATCAGTGAACTTCACATTTAGCTTAATACACATGCAGAATTTATTACCCTTGGAAAATACAATACACAACAAGTAGAAATCTACCTTTTCTTTCACACAAGGAAGAACCAAAAGCAATTTAAAAGAATCACAATGTAATTTTATTAAATTTGATCAATCTAGATTCCTGGTTTAGGAATTCAAAATACCTACTTGGTGATCACAGGCAGAGCAATTTAAGAATGAAAAGACCTCTTGGAATGTAACATTTTTCTCTGCTTTTATACCTTCTGTGCTGACAACAAGCTTCCCTTCCTTGAAAGTCTGATCTCCTTGGACTCCTTTACATGCAAAATTATAAGCAGCTGCAACCCAAGAGAGGAATGAAAATATATTTTATTTTTCATTTTAAAATAAAACTATCAGCCTGGAGAAACAAGGAGGCAGCACAGAAGATCATGCAGGAACAGCAACAACTTTATCTACTGGTGCAAGGAACACTAAGTTTTGAAAAACAACAACTCTGGGGTGAAACTTTAAATCTGGCAGCAAAAAGTCTTCAAACTGCATCTGGGAGCCAAGTAAAGTGTTTTAGTTAAGCCCAAGTGCTTTACTTTTACAACTATATCCACTGATGTCCTTGTGAAAATGTTAGACACCAGAGATGATGGGAATATAACAAAAGCAGGGAAGTGTGCCACATCCAGAGTGTGCCTATCTCTCATCCAGGTAAAAAACCTTGGATGTTCATTTTTTGAAAGAGCCAGGTGAAAAGAAGTGACTTTGCTCAGCTGGGAATGGGATACTTCACCATAATATTTGATACCATTCATCAGATAGGAGATATTTGTGAATCATGTTGTGGTATCAATCACCCTTGGATCACTGGGTGCACTCAAGCAGAAAAAAAAACATCCAGCAGCAACTCAGAATTCAGGTCAGTTTTCACCTGTACCAAAATTAATTCCATTGTGAATTTCTGTGACTCAGTCTTGGCATATTATCAACCTCAAATCAACACATTCTGTGTTCCATGCAAGAAACCTGCATTTCCTTCAACTTCTGTAACAAATGAGGCTCAATTGGCAATTCTTTCAGACCATTTTAAGCCAACATCCAAAGCTAATTCATGCTCCCTGATTTCTCACCTTGAGTGTTAATCATTAAACCCATTCCAGGTAATTGGCTCAGGTTCCCAAGAAGTGATTTGTTAAACTTCAGCCAGTTCTCCACTGGATCTTGTCTCTGATTTATCAGCACAAAGCAGGCATCTGATTGCCTTCCCCCTGATCTCCTGGCACCTGGAATCTGCACCACAGGTCAGAATTCCTGAACTGGTAAGAAGGGAGGAAAAGAGGTGGAAAAGGGACTACACTCCTGCTAAATTATGATCCAGCCATTGAGAACTGCAGGTATTTCTTGTCAGGGGAAAAAAAAAAACCAAACAAAAACAAACCCCAAACTTCCTTCTGTTGCCAAAATCTTTTAATCCACATTAAAAACTATAGTCAGAGACAAGAATAATCCTTCCCTCTCACATTCAGTATCTTCTCCTATTACTTGAGATAGAACTATTCCATGAAGTGCTGCTTTTTCTTCTTTTTTCAAATCAGGAGCCAACAGGTGAGAAGTGTTTTTGTGGCTCTGAAGTCTCCAAGATGCCTACTGGCCCCATATGGATCTAGAGTTTTAATGTTTAAATTCATTTTGCCTGCAATCCAAACATGGCAAGCACCCAATACTATCCTGCAAACCACTTAACACCAGGAGCCAAATGGGCAGCCCCTGTGCTGTACACTCTGTGATGGTTTAGAATATCATCTACAACTCCATATGAACCCAAGCCAGGAAAGATAAGATGAAGAAAAAATGTCCTGGTGTCCCTATGGAATCTAGATAAAAAATATGCTTTTAGCTGTTAATTTAGAGGAATACAGTGTGTCAAACCATTTTATGCTAAATTGTTATGAGTGGAATATTAATTTCAGTCCTTGACCTTATTCAGAATTGCATGGACTATAAGCCCTATAGCAGTGGGTTTTTCTGCAGCTGAGAGTGTGTGTGTATATTTAAAAAACAACAGTATGTAACAGAAAATATTCACTCTGAAATAATACTAAAACTTCATTTCTATCTGCCCAGGACTTTTCAGTCCCAATCAGAAAACTGATAAATTAATCACTGCTATGCTTTTGAGATGAACTTTATAGTACCAACCTCTCTTCTCTTTTAGAGCTACTGTTCACAGACATCTTCCTGCTTCTGCTACTCTGGGACTAAGTTACTGTGTATTTTCCTTCATTGAGCAGCTGTAGAAAAGATAAGGAAGAGACCATCAATTTTTACAAGGATAGAATCCACAAGCAGATTCCCCAGGTGCTGAACCTGATTTGGAAGGATTATTTAGGAAGATGACAGAGTATGTTGGTGGCACACATTCATTTAGGATAATCAAAACAGCTCCAGAAGGATTTCAAGTTACTTAGCAAACAGGCAATAGCACCAAGAGTCAACCTCCAACCACTGAAGAGGCAGTCAAGTAACACTAATCAGAAAAGAAGTTTTGGAGTCCCTGAGTTTACCTTCTAAGTAACAGTATCAGCTCTGTGTTGAACAGCAGGTTAAGAAGCACAAAATAGAAGTCATGGATGTATTAACTAAGAATACAAGCATTCATTTTGCACAACAAACTGTCTTAGTCCAAAGGGCTGGCACCAGAAATGGACACATTGGAACTGGAAAAGTGAAGGATGATGATGATATTGAGAATCTCACAGGAGTTTCAATAAGAAAAGTTTAAAATTGTTCAAGTTCCTACAGGTGGGGAAAAGAAAACATCTGACAGGATCAAAAACATGAAAAATCCCAGAGGAGCTCAGTAAGGACTTTGCTCTCACCATTGCACAACTCCTCACAAAAGACACACAAAGCCCAGTGGGAATATCAGACTTTCCTGGAGACTGACTGAGAGGGACTGAGCAATGCAGAGATGAAAGCAAGCAGCTCCTATAGCTGGATCTTACCTCACCTACCCATCACCCACATCCACAACTCAAGGAATACATTAAATTAAGTCCAGCATTATTAATATACATTGAACAGGGAGGCAGATTCAAGAGCCCAGGTATCACTGTAAAGTCAGATTGTGAGTGCCTAATTTAGATGGTTCAGGCAGGCAGACGTAGCAAGGGATGTATTTAAAACCACTCTGGAATTTGATGCTGGAGCCTCCTGAAAGACACAGCAAAGAGCTGCAAACACATCCCTGCCATGCTCAGACAGCTGTTACAGCTGAAATCCGTGGTATTTCTTACAACTGTGATTAAGTGTGCAGCTCCTGCTTGTCTCCATGGAGACTGATGTTGGCTCAGCAAAAAGTCACCAAGTGCTTTAAAATAATTCCTCTTCGTTTTGAAATCTCAAAGCACTTAACTTGTTTTTGCCTATCAGATGTTATTTTCCCAACTAAAACTGCAGCAGCAAAAGCAACCAAAGGCACTAGTAAAACTACAAAAATATTTTTAAATCTCATTTCACATGCAGCTGGAAATTAAACACCAAAATATACATTAAAAAAACAGAAAAAGGAATCTCCAAAACTAGAAATCAAGCAGTCGCTTGCACAATCTTCACATTATGTGTATTTGTGCACCAAGTAATTTATATTTAGCTGCAGAAGAATCCTTTTTGGGATGATTCAGTAAAGTATTTTGTGCTCTGGCTTAATTAACTCTTGGCCTTTTTATCTAAAGGCTATTCCTTTTGGGACATACCTTTTCTGACACACCCTTGATTGTCTAGTGCCAGGACAATAACCACAACAGTCCTCAAGCAAGAGCATCTTTAAGAATCTCCCTCCTCCACCATCCAGTTTTGGTTTTCCTTTTAGGAAACACAAGCTAATTCACTACAGCAGATGACAGCAAATTCTACCTTGCACAAAAAATAACTTGAATTTAAGCTTCGCAAATACATAAACAGCAGCTGAGAATGTGTGCAAATATAAAGCTTTTTAAAAAGGTTCTCCATAAATATGGTGAGTTTAGTGGTAAAAATATTACAGTGTTTACAAAATGTCCACAGATAAACAGGTAAATACTGTTGACAGTCTCAATTTAGCACAGTGTTTTTTAAACCTGAAATGTAGCCATAAACCTGTATTAGTACAAAAGGTTGTTTTTTTTATATATATATATATACACACACCCACCCACACACCCCTTTTACCAGAAATTCTTCAAGTTTACCTCAAATAATTTGCAATTCCACATTGGTAAAGATTCCAAAAAAATTTCAGCTAATGAATTGACTTTAAAAGCTCTTTGAGATCATACTCTGCAAAAAGCAATTAAAAGATGTCACACAGGATTGAGTTGGTATTTTCAGTTTTCAAAGAATGGCTGAGGTTGGTAGGGACCTCTGAGGTCACCTTGTCCAGCCCCTGCTCCAGCAGGGCCATCCAGGCTGCCCAGGCCCATGTCCAGAGAGATTCTGAATATATTTGGGGATAGACCCTCCACAGCCTCTCAGGGTTCCATGATCCAGGCCTTGGTCACCCTCACAGTCGTGTGATAATCAGAGAGAACTCCCTGTATTTCACTTTGTCCTCCCTGCCTCCTGGACACCACTGGAAAGAGCCCAGGGCACTTTCTGAACCCCTCTTTCAGGTATTTGTACCTGTTCATGAGGCTCCCCTGAGCCTCTCCTGTGAGCTGAGCAGTCCCAGAGCTCTCAGCCACACCATGATGGAATTTTCAGTACTATTTCCCAGAATTCTGTTTTTCAAGACATTTACAAACTTAAACTATACCACTACTGAGCCTCATCTTTTGCTTTCTTGACACATATGGAGGAAGAAACTGTAACGATCTGCTGGTTTAAATAATCTTTTCCATAAATAGTAAACTTACACACCCATTTCTTAAGCACAGGAGTACACAGCTCTGTTGGCCTTCTGGAGCTTCTCTGTCTTCATGGAAAATAAAGACAGTTTGTTCCATAAGCACTTTAGGATAAATTAAGTTAGGAATGGTGGCCATGCTGGTCAAGAGGAAATTTATGCCATGAAAGAATGTATTTTTTTCCCCTGTTTCTGACATCACTCCACCAAGACTGTATTTTAATTTGGAGAAAAATTACATCTATCCATTTTAAAACAGGATATTAGTATAGATCAGGATTTTGCATTATAACTCAAAAATGTTCTGAACTAAAAGCAATAGGTAATTTGAAACAAAACCAAAGGCTTTTGGTTTTGAACATGAAATAGCACCAAAGCTGACAGAACAGAAGAACTTGTTGGCCTTGAAACCAGCATTTTATGAGACTGTTGAGGGAAAGGTACTCCATATGAATTAAACTCTTTTCTTACTACTTAGGTTACTGACCCCAATAGAAAGAAGAAGCCAACATAGATAAATGAAGAAACTCCCCCCGCCTCCAAATTTCAGCAGTTTAAATAATTCTGACTGCTACTTGATTAGCCTCCTTTGTGACAGAAATGATGGGTGTATTCCTCAGCAAGAAAAGAAGTGAACATGACCTCCTGAAAAAAAAAGTTTACTGAAATAAATGTTCTAGTTCCAGGCATCAAACCCACCATTTTTAACACTTAGGAAAAAAACCCCAAAACTCTGCCTCCTCACATTTTTATATATGACATTAATTCATAAATACCAAGATACTAAGGAAATTTTAAGCTGTGAAGATAAACTTAAAAGTGATGCAACGGAAGTTTAAGCACCAAGTTTAGAATAATACCACTAAACTAACCCAAACCTCAAATAAAATTATCTCTCTGCTTAATGAGGTAACTACAAGAAAATATCACTTTACTGGCCTGGAATGGACAGGGATAACAGAGGATGATGAGCACCACTGGGATGAGAACTCACCTAAATTGTGTCGCTTTGTCTTCGCGTGCTCGTGAATATGTTTCTTTGTAAAACAGCCAAAGAAGACACAGTAGAGGCAAGAGTGGAGTCTGTTCAGGTGGGCACCACACATATGACAAATGCACGACTTTGCCTGAAACAGCAAAACAGAGAGAGATTGTGAGTGCCAGAAACATCCCCCAGCTCAGGTAACCGGGCACAGCTCTCACGGCCACCCTTCCCTTTCACTCTGGAATGCTGCACAACAGCAGAAACTGCTCTGTCCTCATGTGACAAAACCAGCAGCTGGTTTTGATAACAGATAATAACAGATAAAATAAAAGAAAAAACTCTTCCATTTGTCCAAGAGATTTTCAAGTCCTACCAGAGAGCAGGTCTCATGATTCAGATGAACACCAGAACCCAGGGAAAGGAGATGCCCAGCAGGGAGGTTAAGGTGTGAAGAGGCAGGAGGTGGGGTGGTGGGACTATGGCAAGAACTTTGCTTTTTCACAGCACTGACCTACTTGATGCTCTCAAAAGCTGTAATATAACTTGAACATTAAAATGTGTGTGGGTATATGATATTTCATATCTCTGCTGGGAGATTCTGCCAGATTCCCTCATCAGATTTTTCTACATTAGTCCAAAGAACAGTGGCATAGTATGGAATCCATACCAGCCAGAGTTACAGAAGTTGCCTTTGCCATTCTGAGACTGGCTTTGGACCAGGAGCTGAAAGGAACGGGCTGAACAATTCCCCAAAACTACCCAGAATGGGCAGATCTGAGGAAAGTTGCCCTGATTCATTGGAAATTAAAAAGCACACACCCCAAATATGACAGTCTATGACAGCAATACATTTTGGCAAGTGAGGCTTAAGGAGCAAAAAAAGTCACTGGAAGGTTAAAAAGACTTTTTAACTCTTAATCATATTTGAAGCACTCTAAGCCAACGGCATCTGAACTCATCTCTTAGCATTAAACTAAAGTACTTCAATAATTTTTTAATTACTCTGTTTAATAAGAGACTTAAGAGAGTTTTGAGAGTAAGTCTTTTGCTCAACCACTTTGAAAGTAATTTAGGTTCAATACCATCTGACTGGAAGTTACAGACAGGAGAAATTCCTTGCAGCAAATTCACTTTTCATCTCAGAACTGCATTCAGACCTATGTCTGAGGGCAACTGAACTTCTGTAACAGTTTAGAGCTACAAAGAACACTTAGGGGTATGTCTGATTTTACAGCCTAATCTGAAAATACTATTTCTTTGCTTGACAATATAGAAGGACCCTTTTCTCTTCATACTAAAAAAAAAATAAGAATTGGGATTACTAAAATCCTAAGATATCATCTAACTCAGGCAGTGCATTTCATCAAAAACAACCCACAAAATTCTTCAGTAGTATTTGCCCAGTCTGCCACGACTTAAAATTACTGCTGAATAAATGATGCACAATCTTGTTCTCTAGTCTGGCATTTTTCTCCCAGAATACTTTTGGCTTTTAAAAAAAAAAATCACCAAAGCAGCTTGCAATATGTTGCACCATGTAATTTATTTTCAAGCTCCTACAAATTAAGACTTAAATTCTGAATCTCACATGTTGTGTATTCAAAGTTATCATAAGTTGTTAGGGGAAAATGTTGAATCGAACTCCACACACCTACAGAGAGAAATATTTTAAAAGTTGGGCCAAAAAAAATTCACCACCACCAGCACAATTTCCATCTTTAGAAAAATGCTGCAGAACTGTCAAACTGTTGCCTAACGGCCGCTCGTTGGCTGCAAAAGCTAAATAGGATCAGCCTATCTGTTAAGATTGCTGCTATGACAACAACTCCAGCAACCAGCTATTCTACTGAGCCAGCTAAAAATAAATCTTTTAGCATTAAATGTATTGTAAACACATGACATAACAAGCATGTAAAAGCTGGTCATTTTAGGGTAAAAGGCAGAAAATTCGTATCTTAAGGAGTTTTTATTGCAATGGAAATTAAGAGAAATTGAAGAATGTATAAGAAATTTAGTGCTAAGTTGAAAGAGGCTTCAATCACCTCTTGAAAGGAAGCTATTTTATCCATATCCTCTATTTGTTCAGTATAGCTCAAGATGGCTTTTCAAAAAGTTGTAAGAAAACAAGGTTAAAAGACAGAGTGTGGAAAGAAATCAATATCAAGAACCATAGTGGCTATTCTTAACCAGATTAGCTGTCTCCTTGTCATCTGTCTGTGCTTTTAAACAATTTGCTAAGTTAAAACAAAGCTGCCACTCTCCTACCCCACCCCAAATAATCAAATTACTTTGTTTCATAATACTCCCACCCTGCTCACATCTCTTGAGGCTACAGTCTAAGATGAAACAGAATACTGCAAATGAGTAATGAGAAGCAGTCAGATCCATACAGTCACCAGCTTGTTTTAAAACAGCATTCAACTTTTTAAAAAAGCAAGTTAGGTCTTGCTTATGGTCTGGATACTTTAGGGAACTCAACCAGGATTTCAGCAACAGAATTAACCTGTAACTTCTCCTCCCCCAAGGTACAGGAAGATCCTTATCTAACTAAGAGTTTTCCCCTTCCTTCACACTCTCTCCCACTATTATTCTGCTCCCTTCCTGCTTCCCTCCTGTATTATCCTCACCCCCAAGTACCCCACTCTCCATCTTTCACCCCATCATACACAATCCCTCATCTTCATGTCCCCAGCCAGTTTTCCTTCAATCCACACTAAACCTCTGTATGCACACTCCAAGAGTTACTGATAGTTCTGACAGTGTCTCAATTCCCTCTGCAGTGTTTCACCCTCTGCTGATCTCCTGTGTTGCTACCAGGGCTGGGGTAACTCACAGGCCCAGACCCAGCAATGGTTTTGTTCCCTCTACAGAGGAGGTTCAGCCCAGCAAAAGAGGGTGCAAACAATAGTGCCTGACACACACAGGGGAACTGGCTGTGACCACCTGCAAGGCAAGGCAAGAGTCCACCTCTAAAACTGCTCTCAGTGCTGTGAACGGTCATGATACAAAATGAGTTAAAGAAAGCAGCAGGCATCACTAGGTCAAAACCTAGAGTGCTGACACTCCAGATTTTCCCAAATTGTCAGAACAGCTTATTACTGGTTTACCATCAAACCATCAGGATAGCAGTGGAGAAAATGAACACATCCACTGATGTTCTGCCCTTGCACTTCTTGGTCTGACAGCTCCTGCTCTGCTGTCCTGGGCCAGCTCAGGCTCCACCTAAAGCAAGGAGGTCACACATGGCAGGAGCATCAGTTGTTCTAAAAACCCACAAACCTGTTTCAACTTCATGTAATACTGGCTCCTCACACCAACCAATGGCAATGGAAATAAACTATCCCTATAAAGTCAAAAAAAAAAAAAAAAGGAGTCAAAAAAGGGAAAGCAAGAGGCATCCAGTGACCTGAGCTATTACAAACTCTCCTTCCACATTTCCAGCTATTTCAGAAATAGCTTTAGAAGTACAATTTTTATTTAACTGTATACATCTTTTTAGAAGTTTTCCACTGTGGTACTTAGGAGTCTTGCCTCTTAGGCTCACACTAAATATATCAAAGCACTTAGAGAACAGAGAGGTTTTTAGCTACAAGCTTGTAAGCCAAAGACCTCCTACCTTTCACAATCTGCAAAACATATCCACCACAAAGGTACAGGGGAAAAGATGGTCGAGGTAACACTAACAAGACAGTGGGAGGCTTGGGAGGTTAGAAGATCATAAGGAAGGTGTTGCCACCCTGTAGGTGTTCACAAGTAACTCAAAGAAGCAGATTCCTAAGGCAGTCTAAAAGCAAACATGAGTTATGGATCCCTGCAATGTTTGATCAGGTACAAATTCATAGCATCAGGAAAGTAAAAGCTTCCCAAACCAAATCTACTTTATTTCCCCATCTTTTAAAGTAAGTCTTTTGTGTAAAACAGATGTTTAGACACATCAGAAAAAAAAGAGAAACTGTAATATTCTAACATGTTATAATCATTACTGGAAGTTTTTGGTGGGAATGCTTCATTTTCCACCCCCTTCTTCGGAGACAACTTTATTCTCAGTCTGCACAGATTAAGGTGTTTGTCTACATATGCCTACCTAGAGAATACAGATTTATGTGGGAAATTCTGCCTCCATGCCCAAGTTTGCCACCATAACCTGCTTTGTTTCCCAGAAGCAGTGTTTGTGCTCCAGAAGTGTTACCTCAGCTCTGCCAAACTATTCCTTACAAGGTTTTGCTTCAGAGGACTTGAAAGAAGGTGAAAGCAACACTTGTGTAGAGCCTTAGGAATCTGTGACAGCTCCTGCAATAAAACTCTGCTTTCTTGAATCCTTAATCCCTTACAGACCCACGAACAAAAGTGAGGAGACTGATTTAAGGTTTGCAGTATTCATTACCTTAATAGCAGACCAGGGGAAAGAAGAAAAAACAAACCCAAACCAAGGAAGTCAGAGACCTTAGACTGAAATTTTTTTTATATGATGTGCAAACGCCTTCATTGGGCCACTGATCAAGACACTGAAGCAAAGTTTAAACATTTCCTCACATATTCAGTGTTCCATACCTTAACATTCACATTTTAGGAACAGTCAATCCTCTCTGGGAATTTTTACCTATTCTATTCCCTTCGCTATGTTTAGATCACAGCCTGGACACAGAGTTTTATTTTTATTCTTATTCATTCATCTTGCAACCAATTCTCTCCCAGATCTAAAGCAGCCACAGCAGCTCATGGTGAGTGATGAACAGTGTGCTTCCCTTGGCCTATTTTTTGAAAGGAAAAAAGGACAGATAATCACAAAAGGCCATGAAACCAAGCACTGCTGAAGATGGAGACCCTATGGCTATTCCAACAGTGGTGTTTCTTCTGCCCTGTGGGAGGACAGAGCCAGTATTAAAGCACAGCCAAGAGCATTTATTACTCCTGAGTACTCTGCACCTCAAGAGTAACAAAAATGGGTCAAATCTGCCTTACAATTCTGTCACTCCTTAGTCTGTATTTACTCCCAGATTCCCCATGCTGTGTTCCTGACACCAGTCTGTCACAAATCCATCAAACACCAGTACAGGGGCTGGGACATTTCAGAAATTTAAATAATTAAAACTTCAAAGCCATGTTCTTAGAGTTGAAGAGACAAAAAGAAGGAATTGATTCTACAGTTCTTCATGATATGGCATATAAATCACTCCTCCACAGGCTGATAGGATGATTCAGTTACTCTGAGTCAGTGCACTGCTCTGACACATCAGCTTTAAATAATTTAAAAATCAACTTAAGTATTGTTCACTCACTTCCTGCAACCAAGTCTTAATTAGAAAGATTAGAAATGTCAATTTGGTCTTTAAAAGAACATGCCATCAATATTGTAAATTTTATTTTCAGACCCACTGAGGTCAGAGGTATCCATAAAGGTTTTATTTGTACAAGCAAAACTGTGCACTAGTTACAGAATTTTTGAGTTTGGTAAGTGCTCAGAATATCACAAGTAATTTCATAAACTGGGTTATTCTAAATGTTTGTTTAGATAGCAGCAGAACCAAAAAAAAAGGCAGAGAGGAGATGTCTACACAGCTCTCCCAGACTGAACAGGACACTTGGCTCTGACCATCTGCTTGAAGTTTGAAGACAACAATATCACAATTTATAATTAAAGATGAAATGGCCTAAGCTGTTAAATAACATCACAGTTCTCAGATGGAGTGTAAATAAAAATATACCATTATGACCATGTGAGCAGCTTGCTGCTGATTCCAGCGAGTCCTACTTCTGTCTATAACTGAAAAAAATGTGGAAGAGAAAAAGGAAAGCACTGAACACGCTAGAAAGCAACTTGAGGAAACTTTTTCCCTTTTCATCTGATAGGGTTTTCATGCATGGAAAATACACAAAATAAATACAACACCTATTTCTGAATTCACTCTGAAATGAAGTCATGTTGCTAAATGAGAACCATGTTATAGCCAAAGTCTGTCCAAGTTACAAAAACATGACTGTGGTTCAAGGGCTCTCATCAAGAGAAAAATGCAAGTCAATCTACAAATACATAACCCAGATGAAATTAATAATTATGTCTGGGGGCAAAACAGAGAACTGAGTAGGTACCATTAATTCTACATACAGATTTTTCTCCAGCTCTCCTTATTCTGGATGATGTGTCTTGTTTCAAGAGATGGATACTGAATCCCTGCAATTTTTAAAACTTCTTCCATTCTTTGTTTTACACAAAATTCTGCAACAGGTGCAAGGCTGAAATGAAACTTGGGAGAAAAAGAAGAGTTGTACAATTTAAAAGACAGCATGAGCTAGAGGAAAAAATAGGAGGATGCTCTAAAAATGTAATTCTGCTTTTCCTGTAAATAGTCACAGTAGTAAAAAGTTGTATTTCAACAAGAACAAAGCAATTCTCTGGAATTCAAATGACTATGCTGAAATTGTTTCTTTGCTTCACCTTTGGTAGGTCCCCTTCACCAGCATTTACAAACCTAAATGATTTCTCAAGTACTCTATAAGAGATGCAGTTAAGAGCCTATTGTGTTTTTAAACCATTTAAATAATGGACCTTATTCAAATTAAAACACATGTCCTTCTATAGTACGATTCTGTTAACAGTGGGAAGTCTATTTGCCTTGTGAAAACACATAAGCTTCTTAAGGTTCAAATGCACGGCTCTTTCCCTGGATATATACATTGCATGGATACATTCCGTGTGTTGATTTTTATCTATTTCCTGCAATGCACCACTGCAGCAGCAAATTCCACATGAGAACAAGGGGCTTGCCAAGACCGCAGCAGTGTGTGCTCAGATCGAGTGCAAAATCTATTCCCTTCCCTCCCCATTCCCCCACGTCAGCAAATCGTGGAAATGTTTTTAAGTGTCCTATTAGGTAACATATTGATCTCTTCTGATCTCTGACTGGGGAAGCAATTCAAGGAATAAGCTGAACAGCCAAACCTGCCTGATGCTATGCAGAGTCTTATTAAACCCTGCCCAGGCTGCAGAGATTACTTTTTGCCCTGTGTAAAACTAAGAAATGGGATTCTTCCTATGGAAACAGGAATGCTCTTGGGAAGTTTGCCACAGTACTTCGATGGAAATACTCTAGACAGCATCCTTTCAGAAAGGAAAGAGAAAAAGAAACTTCGGGATCAAAGCCCTAACAACTCCTACAGGCTCATTTGGAAAAGCACACATATTCCAGCTATCTTTTCTTCAACTGCTCTATGATAGCCATAAAAATACAGACACTTAATTAGCTCAGATCAAAGTCAGAGCAATTCTGCTGGTAGGAAAGATGGATGGGATGATCCTACAACACAGATTCTCCATGGTGTGACTTCCTTGTGGGACAAATATGGCAAAAAAGACAAACAGTAGAAAATGAGCAGCAGTAGAATGATAGAGGGCATCTATTAGTGACTGGTGGATCTTTAAGGTCCCTTCCAAACCAAGTCACTCTGATTTTAAAAACCCCAAGGCCACACTGAATAGGGTACATCTATTGCTGATTTGTCAAAACTTGGTTCAGTTCTTATATATGACACATGTATGAAATGAGAAATTCTGCTTGTCTAGTTCCACTTATGATTTTATGAAGTCAGCATCTGAGTATTTATGTTCAGGAATACTCCAAGCCAACCTGCACGTTACTGCTGAGGAACAGCCAGAGAATGAAAGCAAATTCTCAATGTGCTTGCACAGAACATGTTTGATATCCAGTAAGATGAAGCTTACTGTTTCCTCACACCTCAATACAAAACAAATTAATAATTCATGTTACTAGAGATCAAGAAGAGGTCTTTCATTCACTATAAAACTTTTATGCAAATTTGCAAGCCTGAAGTTACAGAGGTAAGACAGAGGTAGTCAGAATTGCAAGTCACCCTTTAGAGGACAAGATTTAGACAGATGGATATTCTGAATTCTACAGGCAGGTCAGCACAGAAAAAACATTATTAAAGCAATATGAGCATAAAATATGTTCTGGAAGAGAAAAGGAGCTTAGATTTCTCACATTAAAACTGGTAAGATGAATGAAAGCATCTTCAGAAAGACAGCTGGGAAAGAAGCATTCTCATGACAGAGATTTACTCCTTAATCCATTTAAAGAGTTTGTAAATTGCTGCAGTACCACAATAATATAATAAACATTAATCACAAAGTATGTAGGAAGGTGGGCGATAGATTCTCAGCAAAGAGCTTCTGTCTTTTTCCATAGAGTGCACAGACAACTCTGTTCTAACACTTCGTGATGTATTTAGAACATTAACTTGTTTTGCAAAATATGTGCATTTTACCCTCCTCCCAAAGGAATGAACTGGGAGGAAGGTGCTGATAAACTGTGACTGCCTCTCGGGATCAGGGCACAGGGAATTCTACCTCCTATGGTTAAGGAGGGCTCAGGGAAGGGGTGCTTCCCACACAGAGAAGTTTGGAATCACATATATGGAACCGAGAAGCAACAAAAATGTCATCCAGTGTGCCCCACTGGTATCAGGACTATTAAAGACACCACTTGGATATTATGTATTTTAACAAGGTTTCAGTTATAGGAAGAGCTGTAGGATGTAGGATGACAACATCACAGAAGCAAGTTCTGGATTCTTTCCTCACTGCAGTTTGTTGACTACACCTGAAGAGATCTTCTCTGATTTTTTTCCCAGCAATATCCAAACACTCAACAACACTTTGTTTGTTTGTTTTCTTAATGTACCAATCATGAGTATTAAGTAAAAATCCATATATTTCCTTCTCACAGCTGCCTGGAGGCCATTAATAGATTAGTTATATATTAGTGTCATTGCTTAGTTCAGGCGACCTAAACTGACAAATTTCTGAATTGAGATTTTTTTTTTAATGGCGCACACAGAAATTCATCCTGATATTTTGTACAGTCTCTTCTGTAAATTATAAAAGGAGTGCCACAAAGAAAAAAAAGTTAAGTCACATGAAGAAGTCTACCATTTTTAATAGTGCAAATGCAAATGCAATTATCTGTGTCTTTCTGAGGCGTCATCCTCAGTAATTTTGACTCCAAAAATTGACTCCAGAACCATTCTGATCAGTCACAGTTTAATAAACATGAGGCAAACCTGTAAGTGAATGGGGCCGACATCCAGGCCCTAAATCTGTCCGCTGACATTTGTGTAAAGGAAAAAAAAAAAAAAAAAAAAAAAAAAAAAAAAAAGAGAGGTCTAGAGCTTCACTGCAACGCAATTCTTCAAAAAGCAGCAAAAAGAACCAGCAAAGAGATTCAAACCTTCACCCTGATCCAGCTGACAGAGCTGCCTACAAGGACCAGGAGAACATTTGTGTGCAGGTCAGATGACACTCACCCTCACAGCAATGGGAGAAGTTCCTGTTCATAGCAACTTTGAGCTATGTGAATTCACTGGAAGAAAAGAATCTGCCCTTATATCTGTGAGAATAAATATATAAACAAGGTTACAGAGATATTTTGTTGGTGGTGGTTTTATTATTGTTGTTATGGGTTTGTTTTGGTTTTTTTTTAATTTCCAAGCAGCTGCTCCATCATATTAAAAAAGCTCCACTGAAACTAACAGCCAAGCATGAATTGGCCAGAGCTTTGTATATTTGACTAGTACTATATGAAAAATGTTCATATTCAGCTAAAAGTCAGAACAAAACCATTATTTTCCACAAATTCATGGAGAACAAACTTCCACAACAATTCCAGTGTCACCGCTGTAGACTTACAAACAATGAATCAGACTTTCTATTTCCTGTTTTACCTTCTAACATTTCTCCTGTTCATTCATAATTTGGATCAAATTGGAAAGATCTGGCTGAATTTCAGAGCGTCTGAACACTTTTTATCAACTCAAGGTAGCTGCAAGACTACAGCAACCCTGAAAGTTAACCCATCAGGAGACTCCAGCAAAGTGCTACATGTTGATGACATTCATCATCACCTACAGCAAAAGATACCAAGATTTGACAAGAACATTTTGTGCTGACCAGCCAGGCCCCACTCTCTTCACTCATCTTCTGTATTTATGAGAGGAAGTGCTAAACCCTTAACTCAACATAGACATTCCCTCCAACAAAGGCTGATCCCTTCAGCTCAGCCCCATTCACATCCCACCAGTATTATTTCCATATCTTCCTTTTTAGTAGGCTGCTTAGTTATATAATGCTGCCCATTGAAAGGAAAAATTAGTAAGATTATAGTGTTTGGTTTCATTTATGGACATTGTGCTTGGTTTGCCATTTAATGTAAAAAGTGTTAGTTTCATTTAAAGCATGGCTATAAAAATTAGTTAAGACAAAACAAATGCAGACTGCAGCAGCCAGCTGGGCTCAGTGGCTAGGAAAGCTTATTAGGCAAAGCACATGCTTTTAGCTAGAGCACACCTCTGCATTCCAAACAGAAATCCCAGCAGGACAGCAAGCTTTCGCAACACCACGATAAGAAAAGCAAGCAGAAAAACTCCCAGGCTGTTAATTACAGTGAAAGTCTATTTCATAACATCAACAGCAGATCTTTCTCCCTATTTCCCTGTCTCTTTAAAAGACAGAACAAACCAAACCCAAGGCACCTCCACTCTTTGCCATTTGACTTGCCAGGTTTTACAGAGAAGCCTGTCTCACCTACCCTCTGCTGTTCCAGGAAGGGGCTGGAAGGGCTGCAGAAGAAAGGGTCAAAATACTATTAAAAAGTGCAGGAACTAAACCAAGCCTTCCTCCCTTGATGTAAAGCATGAAAACATAATGTAGGCATTATATAACCTGTCTGTGTAAACACCAGTTTGTTTCTGAATTGATTAGGTTCCATGAAATTCTAAAGCTTCTATTAAAATATGAAACATGGAAATGGAAGATGATATTTCAGTTGAAGTGCTACCCAGTCCTGGTGAGATAAAAATCCATCTGCCTTTGTACTACCAAATACATCAAATCCTGTGTCTTCAGGAGTATGTGAAAAGTAAAAAAAAAAAAAAAAAAAAACCACCAACAAAACAAACAAACAAACAAACAACAACAACAAAAAAAACCACCCCCCCAAACAAATCAGAAAGCAGGACAACTCCTTAATGCTGTACCCCATAAAAGACTCATCTTACAGAGCAACTGGGGAGTTCCAAGAACCATGTCTGGTAGCCAGTTCCAAGCAGTTATTAGTGATCTTTCAAAAGGGCACAGCTTTAAACCTAAAAAATTGAAAATCTGAACTCTAAAAAAATCCTAAAACTATTCCAGCTCCTGAAACTGTTCAGAGTTCTGCAGAACACGAACCATCAAGACAGAACACTTCAGACACAATGCCACCTCTTCATTCCACAGTGATCTTTCTGACAGTGCTTCAGAACTCATCATGTGCCATTGCCTCACATTCTCACAAAATGCTCTTTAAACCAGAATACAAAAACTCAAGCTACAAGACAGCAAAGCAAAATGTTTCAAGATGTCAAAGACTATCTTGAACCTACATCCAAACCAAAAATGCTTATAAAGCTCAGTGACAAAGACCTGATTTTAAAAAGAAACACGAATGGGTTCAAATTCAGCAGTTTAACTCCTGCCCTTACATGAGCCAGGTCAGGGAAGTATTCAAGCACAACCCTCTTACCTTCCAGGTGATCTACAAGCCCTTATGTCTGTGCCCTGTAAGCAAGAAAAAGTAACATGCTATGTAATACATAACATTTTCCACCTCTTTTTTTTTTTTTTTGTGAAGACATCAAGGTTTCTAGTAGAGATTTAATTTTCTCCACTGACAGAGAGCTAGAACTCTGATGTAAAAGACAATTTGCCTGTCAAAGTTAATAAATTAATCCAGTTGTTCTTTCATTAATCACACAGAAATTAAGGATGAAATTAAAAGATTCTCTAAGAGAGGGGAAATTTTTCAGAAACTTTACAGGCACGTTCAAGTGGTTTTCATCAGTCCTGCAAAACCATTCCCTGGCAGTTCTTCCTCAGTAATGCAGTAATTGAAATTAACATGCCAAAAGACTTAATCAGAGCAGGATTTCCTGACATCCCATTTCTGATAATCAAGTGATGGCAGTGGTAACTGATGAATGAAGCGAGGGGAAAGTGATACCTAGCCATGTTTAACCCAAAACCTGCATTAGGACTTTCCAGTCCACCATTCCCAGGTAAAACTCATGGAGGAACCACTTATCAGATCTATTAATACTCCACATGACCCTTTGAACAAGTGTTTGCACAGCAAGTTCATCACTGCAGTTCTGCTAGACACAACACTTCAGTTGACAACACTAAAAAGCACCAAGGAGAAAAAAATCCACATAGTGGTCATGTCAGAACTGCTATGAAGGAAGAGGGAAAATAGAACTCCATTCAATGTGACAACTTCCTAGACCAAAACTATTTCAGCCCACTCAGCTCCCTTTTCTTTCATTGGCTCTTGGGAAATTCTGCATTTTGGAAAGAACTAATCTTCGTTCTCAAATGAAAATACAATTTATGTACATATACACACACACACATACACATAATGTGTTAAGAATGTGTAACCATCGTGTAAGCATTCTACTTAGAAGAAAGAAAACAGAATTTGAATCTTAATTTCCTGCAAAGATGGTTTCAGAACACAATTTATATACTCTTAACATTCAGCAAATACCAAGTACCAGGAGCACATTGCAATTTAAATTAAAAATAATACCTTAACAGAAGAATTGTCTGTATAATGGGAAAATACATGGGGTTTTGGTAGAGGTTTTGATCTATTTACATCTACCTATATTAATGCCATGGATCTTCAGTAGCTCACATTGCATCCTTGGACAGAAGCAGATTCTGTAAGAGCTGAGACCTTTAAGAAGAGAAAAACGCAGAAGGGGAAACCATAAGCCATCACTGGAACACATGCACCTGACAAATTAGGAGCACGTGGCATTTCAGGAATAACAGTGCCTGCAAAAGATGCTTGAAAGAAGAGAAGTCTGCTTATGCATTCCAGGTGATTGCCAGCAACTCCTCATGCACGTGGCACTGATTCATTCAGACACGACAGTCAGAACTACAGTTCTGTCACATTTGTCAAGCAGAAAAAGACATAACTTAGATTCTACCTGGCAATAGCAAATACTGAGCCCACAGCACGTCCATTAACACTAGTAATTAAGATAAGTAGCGTTTCATTTAGCAAAAGGGCATCTGTACAGCAAAGCTGCAGACAGCTTCAGAAAAAGAATTACTCAGATATAATTCAGAGTTTATTTTATCAGGAGAGTGTGAGGGTACTTGGCACACGTGGACTTTTGTGCAAAGCAGAACACAGAAAACTTCAGCTGTATAAATATAATAATCATGTGATTTAAATAACTTCTTTGGAAAGCAAAAATCATCTATCTGAAGACTCCCAACTAGAAAAAAGACACTAATTAAAATTGGAACACACATTGGTGAAACAAATTGCTTTTTAACTCCCATCGCAAACTAAATTTGTCTTCTAATCGGAGAATAAGACAACAAACACCAACAGCCAAACACATCCACAGAAATTACAAAAAAGGATAAAGGGAAAAAACATCATCCATATGGTCTAGCTCTGCTGCTCTGACAAAACACAGCAGACCTTGAAGCCTCTTAAATTGATCGTTAAATTAGTGAACCTGAGGCTGAAAAAGGCAGAGAAAGAACAGATTCTGTACTATACTGGATACCACACACCTTGAAGCATCTCCTATTACCATTCTCCACTTTTCCTGCCCAAGGTTAAGCAAATTACCAGTGACTATATGTGTGTGGGTTTTTAACATATATACACACACACACCAAAAATCCCTAATTAAACTTAAAAAAAAAAAAAACCCACTACAGTGATTCCGTGCATTTGAAATGAAGGATTAAAACCTCAAAATTCAGACTGAGACTTTCAAAAGTTAACATCTGGAAATGCATTTATATAGGAGAAAAAAAAAACTCCAAACCCTGAGCTCCACCCAACGACAACATCACAAAAATGAAATAAGTAAGTGTTCTTACAGGATTCCAAATACCAACACACATTTTCTCATCATACATTCTCTCATGATGTGAGATGAAGTTTAATAGGAGTCTCTTCTGAGACACTGGGATTGAAAGGAAGAAATTTCATAACCACTTACAATAATTATTGGCATTTTTATTAAAACAATAGATGAAGTCACAGTATTATTAACTCGGATATAACAGAGCAGTGACTGTTCAGTGGACCAGAACTCAGACACTGAATGCAGACTGACTGGAACAACCTGAGGAACATTTTTTTTCTTTTATGATTAAGACAATACCATGGAGAATGGTAAACTTTACCACAATCAACTACTAAACCAGCCTTTGCATACATTTTTTGACTTTTTAAAATGAATTACTTATACAATGTGTACATATAAAACACCAAATCAACGTGAGATTGCCTGACAGATGAGACAATACAGTACAGAAATTTTAATGAGTCACAGACTTAAGAAAGAACCAGCCACACACTTCAAACACACAGACTGCTGGAAAAACTAATAAAATTAATGCTTTGTTTGTTGAATGTACATGAATTACAATTACAGTTTTATTGCTCTGTATTTGTTCAAATATACCCGTGTGTTCCTTTACACAAATCTATGCTTCAAAAAAATCAATGGAGTAATTAGAAACACTGTAGAGAATTAGTGCATTGAGTAACATTTCCATCATTTCTCCTAAGAAATGATTAACAGACATTAGATAGCATGAGCAGTGCTTTTGAGGGACTTAAGCATATACTAATTTGGTTTTCCAATTGAAGAAAAGAGTTCTCATTTCCAACTGGCTTCCCATCAGCCAATATGTTCCTTCAAGACTCTCCAAGACTAAGGAGTACTGGTATAATCAAGGAATCTTACATGCTACTGCAGCACCAAGTGAAAGGGTTTTGGGTTTCAGACTGATAGAAAAAGTTTCCTTTGTTATGTGGTTTTAAATTTGAATGTCAACATATGCATTAAGAAAAAAAAAAAAAAGGACAAAGAAGCAAAAGGTCCATCCACGGGAAAGAGCCATAACTTCCCTCTGAGCTGAGTCCACACTGTAATTTCTGCTGACTTCACGATGTCCTTCAGGGAAATCAAACTTGGCCAACAGTTTCTGTGCCAAGGCCTCACGTTAACAATTGTGTACAGAACACATTGCTGGGATGGGCAGAATCAGCTGTGCCACCAAACACCACCCTGACAGAATCAGCCTGAAATCCCATTTCTTCCCTGAGGTCTGGAGGGATCATTACCCCTGAACAGAACTCTGGGTTGTTCTACCACACTTGAGTAGGCAGTTGTTAGTGAATTCCCTGCCACATCCTCACTGCTCACTATTCAGGGGTTTCCTAAAAAAACCAACACATTAAAAATACTCTTCCCTCATCATCCCCCCACCCAAAACAAAGAGGCTTTGACTCTAACTCTTCCACATTCCCTCACTTTGTATGAGATGTTGTACAGGCTTCCATCTCCCATTATTTGCCATTTACTTACTTACCATACAGAAACGGAAAGCTTTGTTGTGTTAGAAGGTAATTATTTCTATCAAGCAGAAGACTGAATTCCAGAGAAGCCCATAAGCCCATGTTCAGAGAGCAGCAAGGGCTCTGTGGGTCCTGCCTTCCCTTCTCAATTTCAGTTCTCTCCCTAAAGGACCGTGGATGGTCTGCTGGAATCCGCAGCTTCCCCTTAAGCAGGGAATCCATCTGATGCAATCTTATGAATTACCACATTGCATTCCAAGAGGGAAACATCATCACAAGGTAAGACTCCACAAGCTCTGCCCCAAAGCTGTAAATGACTGGGGTCTGAAATCAATCAGTTCAAGCAAACAGATCAACTTAACCCTTCTTTGTCTCCCAGCTGAGCAACTGAATTTGGGAGAAGGGAACAGCTCAAACAGCAGTCTCACTGGGAAAGAGGGAAGTTATGTATTTATCATTTGCTTTCCTTCTTCCCCATATCACACAAACCTTAACAGTTTTCAGAAACTTTAAATTATTTATTGCCCTGAACATACTAACAAATCTTCTTTGGCAGATGAGACATTTTTACACATTCTTCCATGGATCTAGCCTGTCCCAGCTTCCAAAACTCAGACAGACTTACCAACACTTAAGGAAAACATTAGCTGATATACAGCAGCTCATCAAAGCTCCAAATCCCTCACCAAAGTTAACATAGCAGCAGACATTTGTGTGTGTTTGGCATTGCTAAAAAGAAAAAAAACAGGACATTGTATTTGCTATTAAAAATAACCACAGTGCAATCTGAATGTTGGTAAGAACAGAGAACTCATCTGTCAATTTGTTCTAAACAAATTCCTGTTCCTGCACTCAAGGAAACAGTACCAGGAATAAATTCAACATCTATAGTGCACAGATTGAGCCTCAATCCAACATTTGGATGTGGCAGTGGAGGCCAGAAACAGAACAAGGAACTCAACCTTTCTCCCCCCAGCTCCCAAGAGCTGTGCAGGCTACCCCAGCAACAGGAACTGTCTGGGCTCTTAAAGCCCCTGTACGTGGGAAAATGAAAGGCTGACACATACACAAACCACAACAGCAGGATAGGGCGGGATAAGGGGAAACATAGGAATGAGGGAGAAAGTGAATTATAAAGTCTTTCATCTGAACAAAAGCCAGAACTTCCTTGGCATATTGCACTTGAAAAACCAGTTAAGAGCTCGAAGCAAAACCAAGGGATTCTTCAGGAGAGTATTACAATTGCAAATCACCAGTAATCTCACACAGATTAGAGCAAAAATATTCCATGAGAGCCAGTACAGCTTTCTAGTCCTGATCTCTTGCTTTGTCTCTATACTTAAAAACATGGGTAGTGTTTTGGGGACAAATACATGGCCTTTGTGCTTAACAGCAGGATTAAAAAAGCATTTGAGAGCATTGAGGCCTCGGGCCTTCTTAGAGTACCTTAAATTGCTGAAAAGCTCTCCCTGCCAAGCAGAGAGGTGATTTGCTCAGGTCTAAGAAGCCCTTCCTAGTTCTGATTTTCAGGGCAGTGTTTCCTGTGATCTAGAAGTGCAAAGAACTGTAGCACAAGGAATGAAAAGCAGGGGAGCTCTGCATTGACACACAATGTGTGGGTAATAATAAACTCTCTAACACTGCATTTTCACCTGGATCTTGTCCCATGGGAACACATTCATAATAATGCAATTTCTATGGCACCTTCTCTTAAAATACAAGAGAGGATAAAATTATTGGTGACACAATGCCCAGCCACTGGATGAGATTTATGCTGGAAATACATTGGGAAAAGTGTATTTCTTTCTGACTAAACAGTCAGTAAATCTCACCTCCCTGGTAATCAGACACCACCATGCCCAAAATGTAATGGATACCTTGGGAAAAAACCTACATAACTTGCATTTTTTTACAGCACATATATAAGAGCAAATGTTAAGTTGTTACAGGGGACTCAAATCCTGTACCAAAAACCCACTTATTTTCCTCTTCAGGGCTCTACATCTCAGCTATAACTAAACCAAAAATCATCTTTAGGCCAGTGCTGAGATATGATGATATCCAGAGTTCACAAAGGTTCTCCTGCATTTGAAAGATCCTAAGGACACAGATGGCAAAGGCTCCAGTTCTTCAGAATTGAGCCAACCTAGTCACTAGCTCTTAAAGAAAACACAAAATTTCCACAGCACCCAACTATGGCAGAGAACACAACAAACAGCAGGGGAGAGACTGTTAATTTCCTTTTAAAATTCCCCTCATCCTACCTTAAAAGCTTTCCTTCCTTTTTATCCTGAACACAAACCAGAACTTCCCTACATGAAAAACCAGAAAAATTAGCCACAATCAGAAGTTCATCCACGTCTTTACTAGTGTTACACAGGAATGTGTTTCAGTGTATAATAGTTTTTCCTCCCTGAAGTCAGAGGAGCCATAAAAAGGGGGGAGGGGAGGTTGATTGCACGAGTTCTGCAGCATCTGGCTATGCAATAAGACTCTTGAAATAATTTTCTCTAGTGTAGCATATAGCCAACAAATCTGGCAAGAAGCAACTTTCAGCATGTGTTGCTGTGACAGCAATGAATTATCACCCCAGTCTGCAGCAAGATTAACACTTACAACCTTGGCATGAGGAACAGTCTGCTCAGACTCTGTGTCAGGAGTAGTGCTCCATGCTTAGGCTCGAAAGGGTGGGCTCACGTTAAAAAATTAGGAGCACAGAAATGTAGACATTTGTCTAAACTGTAAACAAACAGATAATTTCTAGGGAAAAAGGCAGTGTACAGCCAGAGAAGTGGGAACACGAAGGAAAACTCATGGTATGGAAGAAAAAAGAATAAATTAAAAAGTAGCCATTGAAAACAAGGTGCTGTCTGTTGTAGAGAATGTGCTTCAAAGAACAGATACAGAACAAAAATCAGGAAACAATGCACCAGATTCTGCTTAACAGAAAAACATTGAATTAACCAGTCAAACCAAGCTGATGTGAAATAAGTCACACTGAAAGCTTGGTGTGACCACTGAGTCCAACTCAGGACATCACAAAGTCTTTCAGATCTTGTGTGCTCTGCAGCAGAACTCACCATTACCTGTGAGTTAAGGGCAGGTTCAAAACCAGCTTTGGCCTCGCTAGAAGGTCAGAGAGGAAATTACAACAAAAACCATCTCTGCTAAGAAGTAGATTCCTGGTCATCCATTTCACTTTTCCACCTAATAAACCACAAAGAAACCTGGAACCAAAGCTCCTTACTACAAGTTCTTAAAGCAAAACCTGCAGAAGAAGTGAAGGACAAAGCTGAGTGGAATCTCCTTCCTGTTTGAACACACACCACACTTAAACCTTCTTCGGCTCTGTAGAATTGACAGAAATAAAGCATGACTTCTGCCCTTTGATATGGTTTGCTAATTTTTTTTTCAATAAACAGTTTGGAAATTCCACCAATCATCAATTTCAATTCCAATGCAATCTCTTTGCTTCATGAACCAGAAGAAAAGTACATTAATGCTGGTAAGAGTTGATTTCACATATTATGTGTTCTACTTTCAAGACCTTAACTTGAAGGAAATACTTTAAGCAGTTAAGCAGTGTGAGCTGAAACATATGAATTGGTGAGGTTAAAGGATTCAGCACTGAGGAAGAGCAGGACAAAAGGATTTCATATCTTGAAAGAAAACTAATTCACTAACTATTAGTAGTAGCTGGATATAAAAGTATTTAAAGTGACAGGAACAGTCTTGCAGGCATCACACTCAGCAAGGTTTTACATAGAGCAGAGCTTTCTTTCTGCATGACAAAAGGAAAATTTCACAATTTCCTTGAAAAGCTTTATTTCCGATACCTGTAAGTAGATATAAGACACCTGCAAAAGAGAGAATTAAGAGAACAGTACATGTTAAGAATTTTGTTAAGGAAGCGATTACAAGTCATTTACTACCTTGCTAGGAAATTAACTCCAATTCCCTGTGATTTGAAGCTTCTCCAAGCAAAAAGGTACCAAAAATATTGTGTAGCAAAGAGGAGCACACACTGAGTAGAAACAGTTCCTGCAAATGAAGGTCACTTTGAAAAAATCTACTTTGTAAAGAAACCAGGGAAATGCATCTAAAGCCTTTAAATTATTTCTCACCATACATTTCTTCCCACTGCTTCATTACCTCAAGCTGGTGTGTCCTTCAGGATAGACTCAGCCTTAAATCACTTGCCTTACTAATACAAGACTGAATGATCACTCCCAAATCTGTGTCATATCCTAAGAGATCACAAAAACACTATCATTCTTTCTTCAAGAGCAGAGATAAATACTATTTAGGCTGGAATATGGTAACTAGTACTTTCTGTGGTCCATTCTCCTTGTACTTCACTCCTCTAGCACAATCATCAGGGCAAGGGAGCTACAAGGCACATCCCTCCTTCCCTATTCCCACTCATGTCCAGTTCTGGAGATTGACAGGGAGAGTTGACTCCAAATATATTGTTCTTCTGCTAAGTCCTTTGTACATTCTATCAAGTTGGGTTTATTACCTTACTTAAATCAGACACTTGAAATATCTGCCCAAAATAGTCTCATGTGCCTCAGCTCAGGGGGGTTTTCAGCTGCAGTTCTGCATGGTGGGTTATACCAACTACCTGTGCAGCAAATGCCACCACAGTAAAATCCAGGCCTGGCAGCTATTTTGGGTTCCTGGATTAGAAGTGTGAGCTGCATTAATGGGTCAATAAGAACAAAGCCTTCTGGGTCAAGAGAGTAAAGAAACACTGGGTAGGTTGGTGTATCTCAGCTCCTTCACAGAACAAATAGCTGTTTGAGCAGCCACCAGGGAATTGGATTCTTCGAAGAGTTTCACCCATTTATTGTCCTCATCTCCACAAGATGGGAATATTCAAACACATGGGTTTTGTGGGGTATATCTTGTGCAGATGAGGCTATTCTACACTAAGAATTGTTCTGGAATACAAAAAAAGCCACAGGGCTGAATAAAATGCAGTAACACCAACAACTGATTTCAATGGTATTCTAAGAAATAGATTTTTTTCAATACAAACTATAAAGTCAACTAGGCAAATGAAGGGATGCTTTTATTTTTGAGCATATCTGAAGCTGTCATTTCAGACAATGGAATGAAGGGTTTGGGGCTTTGTTTCATTTTAGTGAAAAAAAATCAGCATTAACAAGCTGTTTCTAGTCTGAGTATCTTATGGATAACAGCATTTTTCGGTAGTCAGGAAAAAAGCAGGACAACACATCAGGAACCACCACACTTAATCAAATTGAAAAAATCTGTCTCAATACCGAGCATCTGTACATGCTATGGAATTGATCATTTCACAGATACAGTACAGAAGCATAAACTAGGAAAAAGGAGATGCTAACACATTGAAAATGCTTAATAGCTGAATATTGAATTAAGAATCTACACCAGAAAAAAAAAAAAAAAAAAAAAAAGCCTGACAGATGCCCTAGCCCAGTCCCCTCCACAGCTGCACCAGTAGAGGAGTAACGGAGTCCCAGGACAGCTCTTGCCCAGGGATCCCTGGCAGGGTTGCAGAGGCTGCACCTCCCCACGACCCCGGGAAGCACGTTTGGCTTTCACTGGAGTGCTGCTGTCTCCATCTGGCACAGCGGCCCCCAGGGCTCCAGCCAGCTGGCACCACTCGGAACGGCCTTGGGGCTGCTCCACACTGCACAAGGGAGGAGGCCAGAGGAAAACCAGCACCATAAAGAGATAATTTACAGTCCCATTATCCCATCATCCTCAACTACATGCAGCAGGAGCATGATCTAGGCACACGGCCCATGACCACATGCTTTAAACCAACAAAAAAGTTACGTCAGCTTACTAGAGCTTGATTATAAAAGACAGAAATCTTAACTTAGAGACGGGCCTCTGTAAAGAGGGACACAAGCGGCTCGTAACTTGATTATTTGGAAAAACACTATTCATTTCATTAAATTAAACATAATATGAAAAGTAGATTTACTGTAATAGCTGATCACAGATTACAGGCATTCTACACTCCCCAATTCATTTATTTTTCACAAGGAAACTGGGGTAACTTATTTGCATACAGGAGTAAGTTCCAACAATTGCAGACATAAGACAAGTTTCATGTATCAGGCTCAGCACACACCAGTGAGAACAGCAGGTACAAGCACACCACTGCAGCACTAACAGAGGTTCCTTCACAGAACCTTCTGGATGAAGTCGGTATTAGAAACTCTTTACAGAAGAAGCCACCATTAGGACAACACTCACACATGGTCTGTCCCTGGCACAGTCCAGAGCACAGCAGCAGTTATTATTCAAGCTGCCACATGCAGCCTCCCAGTGTCACTACTCAGGTTGGTGAAGTATCAGTAAGAGGAGTAAAAAAAAAAATTTTCGTCTTTATCTGCTCTTTCTGTTTCATGGCACAACCACACAAACATGACACAGCAATGGTACAACAGCAGGAACATGCAGCCCAGAGCTGGTAATTCCTTACACAATTAAGGAAAGACACTTGTTCACCTAGAGCTGAAGAGCTGATTTCATGTTCTTCACTCACCAGTCTCCAAGATAATGCACAGAAAGCTTCAAATTTCACATCTCTTGCTTTTTTCTGGTAAGTCAAATACTGCCTGTCCTTTACCTCAGTGGCATTCTTCTCACCCAAACCATTTACCAATTCCATCATGTACTTGTGCCTCACTGGAACCCGTATCTATAACTAGTTTCCAAATTTCAATTCAATATTTTAAAACTTGTCAGATTTGCAAACTCACCTTCTCCTTAACATCCTTTTCACTACTGCTTAAAACAACTTGTCTGCCAGTTTCAACGTACAGGTACAATGTGCTTACAGAGTTAAACTGCTTGTTTTATAAAGAATTGCTGTAATAAAGTAATTCTTCAGGTTACTGCAAAATTGGAGTTCTGTTTTTCTACAGTCAGATTTTTGCAGTACACGGCCTAAGGCAGACAAAAAAAAAAATCTACTCCCCAAAACCTCTCAATAAGGATATAATTATTCCAAAGACAAGCAGAAAACAAATTTAATTTATTGGGGTAACTCTGGAACTTGCATAGCAAGAAAAGTTCTAAGTAGCAGAACTACTATGTGACAAGGAAATACATCACGAAGGGCAGTAAGATAAAATTATGCTGAACACAGTATAAGAAATTTCCTTAGGGAACAGCCTCATCATGACAGAGGAGAGTCTTGTTCCTCTTTATGCACAGAATTGCAGGAATTTTGAAACTATTTTCACAGCATTTCTCATCCTGTTCTCCACATCAAGATTATCCCACAACCAAAAGCGTAGTCAAAACGTAGTCCTGAGTGACCAAAGAACTGAGTGTTCATCATGCAGATAAACATGTCCAATAATAAGCTCTCGGGAGGGGATGCTTACTGAGAGAGCATGGCAGAAGTCAACAATGCACAGAGGCCAATGTGAATGAGAGCTTCACTCTGGCCACCAGCTGCCAACAGGACAGAGATCCAGTTAAGAGCAAAACTGGGCACTAATATGAAAATAATGAAGCACAGCAAAGAAAAACATAAAACCTTAAGACAAATTTTGCATTTGTCCCTGGAGGGCAGAGGGTCACAAAAGCTCACCTAACACAAACGAGGTACTGAAATCAGTCAGCTATCTCAGCTGTCTGCACTTACTGAGCTGTCATACATCTGCTGTGCAATAAATCTCACCTTTATTTACCGAGTATATTGTAGACAAGGTCCCTTAAAATCTGACTTGCAATGCAACAACAAGGCTGATTGCAGAGGACAGAAGTACAAACTGTAATTAGACAAACTCTGTGAAATAACATCAGGTTGAACAAAGACACAAGGAGGGAAAGATACTTTTTAAATAGAAGTTGGCAAGAGGGAGGTAGGCAAAAATAAAGCTTATAAACTGCTGCTTTCTCTCCTTGTGCTGATAAACACTGAAGTAATTCAAGTCTGTACTTGATGCAAAAACAAAAGCCCTTTAAAAACAGAAGCAAAACATACATATAAAAGCCCTGGCAGTCAATTCAGTGAGATGAATCCAAAGCCAAAGCCTATTTAAAAGGGGCTACTTGGATGCATGAACTTCTGAGTGACAAGTGAGGCAATGGAACATGGTGCCCACATGGGTGTTTGATACTCCATCATCCCCATCGCTAAACTACATTCAAATACTGCAGGCTCTTTTATGTGTTTAAGAAAAAAAAGGGCCTAATAACTAGGTGATTTTTAAATATAATATATTTTAAACTATGGATTAATACATGGATGAAAACTTGGTTTAATATACTAGGGAAGAGTGGCAACACAGAACTCCAAATAAAGGCACTAATAACAAAGAGAAGATATTCCAATGATCTTTTGAATGAAATGTAGATTAATGATCTCTACATCTTAATTCTACATAAACAGAACTCACTGAATGTATTAATAGTTAAATTTTCACATCTTACACGTACATGCAGAAGAGCTCAGCTGTGTGTTCAAAACAACCATGGCAAAACCAGCATGGTACAAGGACAAGACCATTTAAGCCCAGTCAAATCCCAGTTCTGTCTTCAGACTTACTACCAAGCAGTGTCAGTTTGTGAGCTGCCTCTCACCACTACTTGAAATATGAGGATGTTTAATATATTTGTCATGTTTAATGTCAGAATTTGTGTCAGGACATGAAAACTTGCACTGGCCCTCAACAGTTACATTAAAAAGATACTACATTTTAAGTAGTGTTGAAAACAACTCTTGTTACCAATATCCACTTTTTTCTCTTTTTTTTAAGTTTCACCTTGTCTAATACCAAATTTTTTCATTCAATGACAAATTTAGTGCACTGTAGATCTTCACAGATATATTTCCCACCAGGGATATGCTGACATCACCAGTGATACTATGCAAGAGGTAGACAAGAAAAGCCACGTTAATTTCAAGCTCCATTAAACACAGGAAAGGAAGAATAAGAGGAGGGGAAAAAGTTCTTTTTACCAACTTTAAAAGTAGCAGAGACAGGCAAAAAAAAAAAATTATGGGTTTCTTGTTAGTGTTATGTATCTCTGAGAGGTTTTAAGAAAAATAAAACCAAACCTTAAGGAACATTCTACTTAAATAGAGAAATGGAAAATCTAAAGTAGAGTATTTGCTGCATTCCACACACAAAAGAATGCGACAGGACAGAATGCTTGCTGCTAATCAGTTATCAACTGATAAAGTGAATCTCAGGTTACTTTGAGTCAACTGGTGTCTGGTAACAGTTCACTTTACAGATCCTCAAATAGGTCTTGAGACAGATAAAATGATTCTTTCTCTTAAATGAGAGAGATCAGCACCATGGCAGCTGCTCCAACACTAAACCACAGATTGTTCTTGAGCTGCTGTGCCAGTTGCATTATGTGGTCCCACTCCCAAACAGAATGCAGGTCAATTTTGCAAGGAGTAACTCTTTACAACATTGATTCTATTACTAGCTAATGCAGCAAAGTTCTTAGCTTGAATTAAGCCGAGTGTACATAAAGGACTGCCGAATCAATATGTAAGAGAATACAACTACCAAGACAGAGCTTCCATTCAGTCTGAACAGATCTATCAGCTTCTCGAACTGCTTCTGCTAAGGAAAGGTTCCCAATTCAGGCCTCTTGGGTAACATATGGCTCTCCCTACACTCCAACACTGCTTGCTGACAACACAGTCCAGGATAACAGAATAAACTGTAATGTCATTACAGCATTACTCACTTGCTCCATTGTCCACAGGTTAACAAGAGGCTGGAGACAGTGCCTCTAGGCAGCTCTTTCTGTCCAAGTCTAGAAAGGTTCTAACAATGGCTCTTTGCGTGGTGGGGAGAAAAATAATTTCTTTTTTAATAATGTTTTGAACAGGCCAGTGAGATGTTTATGGGTCACTTTCAGACTGCCTTTCTCCTGATGCCACTATACCTCATGTATAATAAGAGGACATAAGTATCTACTCACCTTGGGTGCTGCTATGGGCTACAGACACATTACAAACACTGGGAGAATCATGAGAATGTAATAAAAAGCCCAAACCCACAGTTTTAAAGTAGCTGTCAGTCAAGTGAAACAGAAAGGTGTGGCTAATAAAAAAAAATCCTGTATCTACCAGGAAAAAGACAGAAATAAACCAGTTTCTTCGTAAGAATTCATAGATCTGCACATGAACGGAAAAAACTGTGGGTGCTTGGTTTAATGTGGGAAACATAAGGTTTTAAACCGAGTTAATGTTTCTCTGGTTTAAAACAAATCAGCCACCACTGGGAATCAAACTAACAGTTGCAAGAGCATTTGTTACGAAGAAGGATCCCCAGAGTCCATCCCAAAGGAAAACACTTTTTTTTTTTTTTTTGCTCAGCTCAAGGAGGAGAGTCAGCAATTCACAAGCAGAAAACTTCCAGTACCAGTCGGTAACATTTGCCTCTAAATTTGTTACACCAGTTACTGAAACAGAAAATCCTCAAATGAGAGGAGAGTACAAGGTTTGCAAGCAATTTGCAGCTCTGGTTTCACCTAAAGATTAAGGCTTGGAACAAAAAATGAGGCTATCACCTAACCTTTGTTTGGGGTTTAAAGCTTTGATGGCTTAAAATAAAGCTCAACACATAGTCCAGCAAATCAAACAAAGCCATTCCACCCTGCTCACCTTCACACTACTCGCTGTCATTACAGTTTAAAAGCTTTCAGCGTTAAGCAAATAAAATCATTGACTGCAGACAAAATTAAAGAGATGGTTCGACTACTCTTACAAACAGCTTGGCTATGAGCAAACCTTTGACTGCTGATAAGACTACAGAAAAAAAGATGTAAGCCTTCTTGTCCAACTATCCCTATTTTTAACTTCATCTGCTTGTGCAGATCCATCTTCCTGCTCTACAACAGGAAACAAACACAAGGAGGGAGAAAACTGCATTTACTGTCTCTCCCATCCATGCTAAAAAACAGAAGTCCTGATGGTTCAGATCCCACAACTTAAGAACTGCTATTCACCACCTTCAAGTTCATGGTGCAAGACTAATTCCTAACCTTTGGCCCAGAAACCAACAAGTGATTTTAAAAGACCCATGGTACAGGATACAGAATAGGGCTTAGCACCACTAGGAAGAGGAAGGTCTTGTATTATGTTCTTCAGCACCAGAGACATAAACTCAGTGGAACATTCTCAATCTGACATGTCCCACGTACACCAGGCTCTGCTGGGTACAGAGCTAAAATCTCAAGTCTGGGAATCTCTCACACCAAAGGTCATGTCTTCACACTGAGAGGAAAGAGAACATTACCTCCAGCAGGTCTAAGGACCTTTTAAATCCTTAGTGGTTAAGAACTAAGGAAGATTGCTCAAGCATGAAACTGGAGACCTCCTGAACAATGAAGCTTGCAGTTGACTTTGACACTTCTCATGGGCTTTCAGGGAGAAGGCAGTTCCCACAGCACATGGCAAAGAAGAACATCCTTCCTGAGTCAATCAGACAGGTCACTTAGGCAGCCACAGCAGAGTACGCAGCTGAAAAAGAGACATGCTTCTTGAATCCTGGACTGCTCTTTCAAATGCTCCACAGGATTTGTAATCCAGAAGTTTGGTGCACATGCTAAAAACGTTAAAGAAAAACAAGCTAAGATTTCCTCGTTAATTTAAGCAATCCAAACACCAAGCCTGCAAAGATGGCACAGCCTGGTGAGGTTCCTGGCCTGTCTGTTACAGTACAAAGCAAATCACCAAAGCAACACCTCCCTGTTCCTGGACAGGTACGTGGGGCAAGGCCCCAAACGTGGGAAGTGAGAAGTTCCACCAGTAGCTTACCTTGAAGACTGCAAGGTCACTCTAGCAAGAACATGACACACTGATTTAGACTGTGAACCAAAACACCTGCTACTGAAAACATGACATGGCAGTTATCTGCTAAGTTATTTTAACCTTTTTAACTTTGAAAGTTACTAAATGAATCAAAGTAATTTCAGGTTTAAGTCTAAAAATTGATTATCTGTCAAAATATTACAAGGAACCACACACTGAAGTCACAAGTTCATGGGAAGAACGATACATGACAAAGACATCACCTATAAAAGTAAATATTTCTTCATATCTGAAAGGTAGAGTTGGTCTGTAGGACCCATGTGAAGAGAGAGTAATGGGAAAAACAAGAGAAGCTCTCAAACAGGCAGAAATATGCCAGGACACAGCCACTGTCAGTGAGAGTGCACAGCCCCTGACAGGCAATTATTCTTTGATCTATTGGCTGAAGCACTGAACAAACATTCTAAAATTCCACACAGAACCTTGTGCGTATCACGACTGTGGTCACAATGACCAGTTTACTTTTATCATGAGGAGCCTTTTCAGGGCAGTGATAGTAAGAACCATTCAGAATGAGACAGTTTTCCTCCAAGGCGTATAGTCCAGGAAGAGGGAATTTAATCATAAATTCAGTTGTCCTTCCAGCAATGAAACCATTACTTACCAACTCCTGGACACAAAGATGCATCTACATGCGTAATTGCTCACTGATGGGGACAAAAGCTACATTCAGCACTGCAAAACAGATTTTTCTCATCTGTAATCCTAAAGGAATAAGCCAAGTGTTTCAAGTGTGACCCTACAGAAAAAATGGAAAAAGATGACACAAAGGTCTGGCACAAGCCTTTTCAGCATCCTCTGTCTGCTCCATAATTCCTGAATGGGGAGTAGTGGTGACAAATTTAAGGACCTCTTCTAGAGTGTTATTTAATTAAGCATGAGATAATTTTCACATCAAAATATTCAAGGTAAAGTCCATGACCTACAGAAACACAAGCTTTGCCATCAGGTTATTAAACAGATTCTAACTACGGCAAATTAAAAATCAGGAGTTACAAGTCAAAGCCCAACAATGAAACAGTCCACACTAATTTTATGTCACTTTACACACAACTTGAGCTCTAAAACCTAGCTCCAACTTTTAATCACAATAACTACAATTTCAAGAGTCAGTCTTTGGATTTCTCCCTTTCCCTCTTCTCCTGTTCCACTCTCCAGCGTGACAGTTTTGTCTTTGCTTAGGCTTCACCACCAGCAACAAAATTACACCACGGCAAGCCCTGTGCCTAGAACAGCTTGTACGAGTGCTGCATTTGAGTTTGGCCAAGATGCAGTGAGATGAGGCAAGTCACAGCCTCGCTCCTCCGTGTGGATACAACAATGCACCGTGATGACAGCTCAAATCCTGGCATAGCCAATGCTTCAGGAGCAAACACACTCTGAAAATCTTCACCAGAACCCCAGTGCCTACAAAGACACATACATAATTACCTCTTGGTTCTGACTGAGGATTGAAATACACGTTCAGGAGACAGCTTTCCCACTATAAACCAGGCTTTAGAGCCATTCTGCTGGAAGCACTGGCTGTAAAGCAAACTGAAGCGCGAGCTGGAGCTCGTAAAAGCTTATTCACAGAAAAGGTGCGTATTAAAACCAAATAGCACAGCACTAAAATGGTCTGCCAAGGCACAACGCAGTGTAGGTAGAGCAGGAGAACAGACCCTTTCTGCCCCCTGCAGTTCCCAATGCTCCCTGGATTTTTAAGACAGGCTTAGGAGGGATAGTAGTTACCATTCTAGAACCAGAAGCATTTACATCTGGCTCTCACCAACAGCCAAGGCATTTTTATACCTACCTTCATCTGAACAACAGTTCAACTGCCCAGTGCCTTCCATAAAGATCAATTATATATATGGAATGTTTCCTGTGATAAACATATCATGTGACTGATCATGCAATAAAAAGAATGTCACTTGCTAATAAACCTTTAATTTAGCCTCATCATTTTGATGATTAGGATTAAGAAGAATCTTCACCAATAAATAGGTGCTCTTAAGCAGTCACAGTTTGCTCCTAGAATATATACATATATACACTTATACATAATATATGTGTATGTAAACTGTTAAAGGACAAAGGATTGTTTTCAAGTTATATGGACTATCTAGGTAATTTTATTTCTAGTTATTAGACTATAAATATGCCACCAAACAGAAAACATCCTTTTTCTAATTTTACATGTAAAACTGTCAGGCATACATATGTACAGGGAATTGCAGTGAATTAAAATTCCATGGAAGAAGGTCTCATGTTCATATAAATAAGGGGTGAATAAAGTACCAGAACTGTCATTTATAGACTTTTTTCAGTCTTTACAAACATAGACAGGGAACTGAATCCCAATTTAGCTACCCAAAATGTTCCCCCATATTGATCATGTACACCCACATATTTCAGGTGGGCTGGATTCAGAAACTGGCAACCTGCTTAAAAAAAAATGTGGGGGGAGAAAAGCATTTTTAGCATGTATTAGGAAAACTGGTGTTTTCCCTGGGCTGACAGATAATTTTGAAACAATCCTGTTCTGCTTTATGAGCCTGGCTGTGCAAAGAGGAAGTGAGAACAGATTGATTACAATGGAATATTCTGTATTTTCAGCTCTTTTCTCAAGCAATGATGAACGTATCCCTACATTAGATTTCAGAAGGAAAAAGCTGTTGCAGCACACATGAGGTATGCAGGTTACACAGGATGCTCTGTATTTAGAAAAAGGTAATTTTGCTTATGAAATTTTATTTTTATTCTTCCACATAGCATTTGCTTTATATTTGTCTGAGACATCTTCATACCTCACTTGCCATTTTTTTCTTCCACAGCACAGACACAATTTTTTCTCCATTTAAGCCGAAAGCACCATCAACTGTATCTCAATTTGTATTTTAACATGCTCTAGGCTAAATAAACCCAGATTTTGACTAATATACTCCATAATATCGACCTGTAGGGAATTGTAAGGTATTTAAAACAAGTCTGGCTATACTTTGCAGGGCTACCAAGTAATTAAATCCATTTAAAACGTATTTCTTCTCAGATTCCATTTTTTCCTCTTTAGGTAAAAAAAAATTGGGAAATTGGATCATCCTGAGAACATGAACTGAACACAGAGAAATGGTTTGGCACCTCACCCTTTAAGTCCATCCTTCATGCTCTAGTTCTATTACGAATAATAAGCTGAGCAGCTTAATGCAAAGCACTGGGATCAGAAAGTTTTCAATGGGTTGTTCCAACAAAAACACAATCCGTGTTGTCCCAAACCCCAAGTTTTGCTCCGTGCAGCTGCTGCCTTCCCCTCTTCAGTCACCAATGCGACGACTGACAGAAATCTGCCAAGTCACTTTGAAGTAAAAACTAGTTGATTCTAGGGAAAAACAGTAATTAGTTGCACAGTGCATAGAGCAGCCCTCCAGAAACATGCAAGTGTATAAGGATGTTATTATAGGAGATAGGTGGGGAAAAGCACTCTTCCTGCTTTTTGCCTGGTTTACAGGGATTTTTCCTAGGTGCCAACAGCTCCCAGAGCAAACCCCTCCTGCCCTTCCCTGTACTCCAGGCTGAACCAGTTTCTTCCCCCTCGCCCCACCAGAGCAGGAATCCCCTTTTCCAAGTGGATTATCAGCACGAGCAGATTTTTTTTTTTTCCCCTTTTTAAGGAAAACCACACATATAACCGAGCGAGCCGCAACGCCCGGCGCCGGGACCCGCTCCCAGCCATTGTGCTCCGCGCAGCCCCCCGGGCTCGGGCGCGGCCCCGCGGGGCTCCACAAAGCTCCGCCACAGGCCGGACGTGCCCGGTGCCCCGGGCCTCCCCTCCCCCCGGTATTCCGGGAAACCTCCGGGAGGAGGAGGAGGAGGAGGAGGAGGAGGAAGCGGCGGCGCTGCGGAACAGCCCCGCTGCGGAAAAGCCGCCGGGGCAGGTGGCAGGGAAAGAGGCCCCGCCGGGGCTGGTTCCCTCCTCCATCCCGGTGCCCCCCCTCGCCATCCCGGAGCGCTTCCTCCTCCCTCCCCCAGGACCGCGTGCGGGAGCTCGGGCCCACCTGCCCCGTGGAGAGGGAAGGAGGGAGGGCTAGAGGGGGACCGGACCCGTCCCCTCCCCGAGGCGGCGGCGGGTGGGTCGGGGAGGGAGGGAAGGAAGGAGGGAGGGAAGGGAAGGGAAGGGGGGTGGATGCGAGCCGCCCCCGGTACCTTGCGCTTCCTGGTCTCGGCCGAGCCGCTCCACACGAAGCACTGGTAAATCGCCCGCAGGTTCTGCTTCCAGTTCTCCACCTTGAAGCCGGTCACATGGCAGCACCCGGCCGCCGGCGGACTCATGTCAGACCCCCCCACATCAATCCGCCCGCACACGGGCCGGGCCGGCGGGCAGCGAGCCGGCCCCTTCCCCCGCCCCGCAGCACCGACACGGGCCGGGGCCCCCCCGCCCTCAGGGGCTCCGGCCCCTCACGCCGCCGCCGCCGGGGAGCCGCTGGCACATAGAGCCGGGGCTCCGCCACGGCCCCCCGGCTCCGAACAAAGCGCGGCGGGCGGGCAGCGCGCACTCCCTCCCGCCCTTCTCCCGCACACACAAAGATGGGGCGCTCTGAGGCGAGGAGAAGGAGGAGGCGGCGGCTGTAGCGGCCGCTGCCGCCCCCGGAGTGGCCGCCGCTCCCTTCTACCTCATAGAGGCCGCTGTGGAAGCGGCGGGCGGAGGGGAAGGGAGGGGATGGGGGCGCTGGCGGCGGCGACCCCGGCCGCGGTGCGAGCGGGCGTGTGTGGGGAAGGGGGCGAGTCCCCGCCCGCCGCCGCTCCGGCTTCCCCCGCCGGCGCCCGCACGGCTCTTGTCCCTTTAAACCGCCCCCCCGCCTCCTTCGCCGGCTCCTTCCTCCTCCGCCTCGCCCGCGCCCCCCCCGCCCGCCGCGAGCAATGGTCCGAGCCGCTCACTCAACCCAGCCCGCCCGGCCCGGAGTGGGATAGACCAACGGGGAAGGTGCGGGAGGAGCGCCCCCTCTGCCCCGCCGCCCGCGAGGGAGGGAGCGGCGGGGGGAAGGAGCGCGACGATTGGTTCGCATCCCTGTCAATCTACGCATCTCTACTGTCTCATTGGTTGCTTTCCCTTTCTTCTCTCCCCCTCCACCCTTCCTACCTAGCATTTCCCCCGCCGGAAAGAGGCGGGACATCCCGGACGATTAACAGCTTATCTGACCAACGGGGGTGAAAGGTGGAGTCTATGTGATGGGAGGGGCGATGTGATTGGTTGGCATGGACGTCAGTCACGTTGCAAGCGGAGATCGGATTGGCGGCGTCCGCGAGGGGGCGGTCCCTCGCAGAGCAGCCTGCGCTGCTGTCACATCCGCTGGTCCCGCTCTCGCCGTTCCCTCAGTGGTTTCCTGAGGGGTCTCCTGAGGGGAGCGGCATCGCCGGGCTCCCGGGAGAAGCTCCGCGCCACGCTCCGAGGGCTCCCAGGACCGTCTGTGGTCCCTCCATACCGCCAGTCTGCATCCTGGTGTTCCATAGGGAAGAAACAAAAGCGGTGTATAACCAGAACTTGTTGTTATTTCAGCTTTTTTCCTATACAAGGAAATGGGAAGACAGTGAAAAAATGTTGGAATCTGTACATAGTTTTTAGCTTGTATGCCACACACACTATAGGGTTACATAATGGAGTGAGGCAGGAGGGAAAGGATGGGAATTATGCCGTGGTTTCTGAAGAGAGAGACCGGAGGCTTTGCAGAGGCTTCTTAGACAAGCACTGCAAACACTGTGCAACAAGGAAATAAGTGGCGAAGTGCCACCACATTATTTCACCAACCCCATTCTTCAGTGCGTGCTAATCACATTCCTCGGGAGCTGTAACCTTGAAATCTTCACCTTGCAGATTTCCTTATAGTGTCCAGTTTCCCGAGCTGCTGCTGCAGCTAGCAGGAAATAAATGCAAAAATTAGTGACAATCACCTGAGGACTTTCCGTTTCCTCCTGAGGTGCTGCTGTTTTAAAAAGAAAGCAAGGTGGGCAGTAGAAAACTTAATTTATCATTTGTATGTAGCTAGAAGTTTTGGTGGCAAAGCAGGGCTAAGAACAGAGCTGGGTTTGTGGCCCCAGGCTGAGGCAGCAGCAGGACACGCTGTCCTCCTGCAATTGTTGCATCTCCTGGCTCACACTACTTATTAGCCTCCCCCAGAAATCCCTCTTCCACACAGTCTGGGGATTATGCTCCAGTGATCAACCTGGAATTGTCCCACAGGTGGAAAAAAAATTGTCCCACAGGTGGAAAAAAAAAAAATGCCAAGAGCCAGGAGAGGGCCCGATTTTCCCGCTGTGTACACAAACTGCACTGAATGTTTCAGAAGATTATGAGTGGAATGTGGAGGGAGGCTGTACCCTCTCTTTGACCCTATGTAATCATTAGACCTACGAAGTCATCACAGTGCAGCCTACACTTCCTTGGAAAGGGAACAGGAATTGGTGCTGCACATCCTTCCCGTGTTAGCCCTACTTCCAGGAGAATTAACCAGTTTTCAAAAGCAGGAGTCAGAGAGAGCCAGCCCCTCCCCTGAGAAAACCACCCTCAGAAAAGAGGGAAGTTAAGGATTGTCAACTCAAGGTGCATAGAAGGGAACAGGATTAGTGTCCTAACAGCATCTAATAATTATTCTCTGAATATTTCCAATTAAACAAAGCCTCTGATATTGCTACAATCTAAATACAAGCAGAAAGTTATTCTTATTCTGCAGCAACCTACTGTTACTAATCTGGGGCTTTTCTCCATGGCTACCACATCAAAACAGGAGATAAAGATAAAAGAGAGAATTTCTGCCAATGAAATTTAAGTCCATCTCGCTGAAAAAACAGGATACCAAAGAGACAATACATATGTTCAATGTCCTGCAGACTCGGAAATTTTCACAGAGATTTCTGTGCCACTCTGTCTTGCAGAGTCCCTGTGTTTACTCCCTTTAGGGTGTCTTACGTAGAAATAACAAGAATTGTGAGTTTAAACACAATTGCTTTAAGAAACACCTACATTTTTTAGTTCTCTCTCAAGGAGTATTGGAAAAATACTGATCTTTCTCTCTGGCCACTTCCAGAACAATTAGCACAGTTACCTACTCCTGTCCTGGAGGTTTCTGACCCTGCTGGGGATGAGAGGAGCATCCTCTGAGCCACAAAGGACCCACATCCTGGAGCACACCTGGTGAGACCCACTGTCACTTCCCAAAGGCAGCAATGTACAAACTGAAAGATCACTCTTAGGGGATATTTCCAAAATATAGACATTACCTTTCAAACGTAAAGCTCCCCCAAGGTTCCCTTGGCACCTTATTCTCCATAAAAGGGGTTTATTTATGCTAGAAATTCAGCTTGGGCTTCTTGTGGTAAATTGGAACCAGAGTAAAAATCCACTTTGGAACGGTGTGGAAAACAGTGGCTTTGGAGATTTTTTTGAGACCAACTCCTGATTTGGGGAGCTTGAGGCAAAACTCTACATGTGTCATTAAACCCTTTGCTTTCTGTCCTGTGAAGACACCAGAATCTTTCCTATGAAGTATAAAAACTTCCAACTCTACAAACATTTCTTGCTTGTTGCAGCCCACACACTAAAGGTGACACAACAGCAGAGCAGCAGCCAAAACAAAATAGGAGTGGAAAATAGTGACAACATTTTGTCAGGAGTAATTGTCAAATCAGGGCCTGCTTGCTACACACACACACACACAGACACACACACACACACACACACACGAGTTTACAAGTTTGCTGTAGTTTAATTTACTCCTGGGCATAGCTTGGGAATGTTTCTAGAATAAGACCTTTTGGTGCAGCAGATAGCTTGGGAAAGGATTTGCCTCTGGGGAAAGGAAACAGTTTCAATCCCTCCTGTGTCTCTTGGAAGAATTTTTAATTTTAAAGCATTGATGATTATGCTAATTAGTGCTTACCCTGAAATGCCAGTGGAATATAAATGTTGATAGTAGCTAAAACACACTGCAAATGTGCAGCAAAGTCTTCCTCCAGAGAGTCATCTGCGTTCCATGATAGCTCAGCTGGGGAGAAGCAGCATTCTTCACATGGAAAAGCAAAGTAACTGCCTCTTCTATCCATGCCATCCCAAGGTGGCACTTCTAGGCTCCTCTGGATAGCTGTTACCTCATCACTTGGGCATGCTTTGCCATGATATGTGTTAAAATGTCCCATTTCATTCTCAGGTAAACAGGAACCTTTCCCTTCCATCAGGTGTGTGAGCAGCATCAAGGATTTGGGTAGGATTCCTCCCATAACCCTGGATTGCAAGTGGAGCTGGCCTAAGTTTGGACCTGCAAGAGGCTGAAGCCCCTGGCTCCACAAGTGGATTTGAAGGGGGATGTTCAGGAGCTTTGCTCCCACAAGCACAAGGGCTCTCCATGCTAATGACCAGTACAGAATATGTGAAGATTCCTCAGTACCTCTCCTGCATTTTTTCAGGCACTCTAAAAAATACAAGTTTTTCCACATTCTAAAAGGAAAGAACTTACAGAACAACTCTGCTTACCAAAACACAGAAGAATATTTTAAAGACTAAAAAAACACTTTTAAAAATTACCCTATTTTTAATCTTCAGGAATTTTTTCTTCCCCTGAGCTTAAGCCTTTTGTCATCCAAGCATTGTAAACTTCCATCCAAGTAGTACTGCCATTGCTTAATCCACTTGCTTTAAAGCAGATGAGGTTGAATGTCTGGCTGCAGGGCTAAAAGCTCTGGAGATATCACAGGCAGAATCCATTGTGTGATTCTGCCTGAAGCTGATTGCTTCTGAATCCCTGTGAAGTTCAGCTGAGTTACCTCAGATACCTGAAGGTTTGTAGGGAAACACTGGTACCTCTCATTTATCTTGGGGATGGAGTACTGACCTTGCTACAAAACCAAATGGGTTGTAAAGTCCCAGCTATGCCAGCTTCTCTAAAAAGCCTTGTTGTCATCCCAATCCATTGGCAATGGCACCTGGTAGGTGCCAGAGCAGAGATTTCCACGTGGCTCAGTCTTAGCATAGGACACAGAGTGGTTTCTTGAATCCACAACATTCCATGATAAAGGATTGGTTCAGCTGAGCAGATCCTGCCAGAAAGATGATTGTCAGTCCAAGGACTGCACAGATAGGTGCATTTCAGTGGATAAAGCTGACTTTGGACTTGGTAATCAACTCTTGACATTCTCCCTTGGAGTCACGGCCCCCTGTATAGCAAATTTAAAGGTACTAACACTAAAATTCGTTGTCTTTGAGATCTTTTGCAGATCTCTTCAAAGCAGTGCACAAGACTCCAAGGATTCATGGCCCGTGGATTGAAAATAGTCCTAGAAAAACACAATGCCTGTGCTTGTTTTTCTGAAGATCACTCGTTAGATTTCCCGTCAGCACTGTCAGAGGGTGAAATCTTGGCCCCAGCTGAACTCAACAGGAATTTTGCCACTGACTTGAATGGAGCTAAAATGTCACTCCTGCTATTTGTCAAGGCAATTACATCCAGACAATACTTTAACATCTGGCTTCAAGTGAACACACAGAGCAGTTCACTCCCTCAGTCTCTGAAGACAACACAGGACATTGGCTATCTCCATAAAAAATGAAACATTTGTTCTTGGCAAGCTGCTTGTTATGAAGAGGGGATCCATCCAGTGACATCCAGGAACCAAGTCCCTGTTCCTTAGCCTATAGTTATTGGCAATAGCATCAATAGATTTTCTGTCACTTTCTGGGAAGAATGTCAAAAGCACCCATCTACTGTTGCAAGTCATTCTGTTGTAAAAACTTTGTTTAGAACAGCAGATCTGGCCTCATCTGTGGTTTCTAACAGACGAGGGGGGTTTTCACCCAGTTCATCTTCTGTTTCCCAAGGCACTGGAAGGTCCCTTGTTAGGTCAGGGAGCAGCATTTCTATCTAAACCTTTCTCTGAGTATGGTGGTCAAAGGTAAGGCTGAATGACAACTGATTATAGGTGAACAAATGGTGTGAGCTCATTTCCCTTTCTAAAAACCCACCTGAGACAAAGCAATATTGATTTATTGCAAAATATAAAGGTTTGGTCAGCCTCAAGTGGGGCACACCTTTTCCTGGTAGGAAAAAATAAAATCCTATATATAGAATTATTTGATCAGTGGTGGGAAGAATCACAGGATCATAGAATGGAAAAGATACTGAACATTATCCAGTTCCAGCCCCATGCTGTGGGCAGGGACACTTCCCACTAGACCAGGAGGCTTCAAGCCCCGTCCAACCTGGCCTTGAACACGTCAGAGATGGGGCATTCAGAACTTCTCTGGGCATTCACAACTTCTCTGAGTCATTGGATGATGTCTGGAAGAACAGACATGTACAAAGAGAGGGGCTTTTATGCATCAGGTAGACAGGGATGTGTTCCCAGCTGGTGAGTTGCTGTACTGCTCACCTGTGCAAAACCAGCTTCCCTTGGTCTCCTTCCATCCCCTGGGATCCAAAGCCAAACTCAGTCACCAGCATCTGATGAGCCTTAATTCCCAGCACTTAAATAATTAGCTTCTCAAATGTACGAAAACAACTCTCATTTTCTGGATTAATGAGGGGAGCTGGGTTCCACTGAGCACAGCTATTATGGAGCTGCTAATGCAGTGTTTGATTCCGTGCCTGCCACTGAGCACGGAGCGATCGGGCCCCTGGGAGAGCAGGAACACGGGGAGAGCAACGCTGCAGGGTTAAAGTGGAAGCCAGCAGGGAAAACCCTGGCAGTGCTTTGTGGGTTTATGCAGAGGGAGGGATGGTTTTATTTCTGTGTCTGCCGAGTCTCATCTGGGTTGATGGTGATGCCACATAACCCAAATGCAGGCTGAAGCTCAGGCAGATCCTGGGGGAGGGTAGTTTGCTTTAATCACAGGCCAGGTAAAGGCAGTTTCTGAAGCTGGGTAACAAAAATGTGACACAAACAGAAACCTAAAGCTTAGGTAGTCACACAGCAGCTTCTGCCCAGTTTCTGTAGCCAGAGCAGTAGGGAATGGCAAGGAACTGGGAGGCTACAGTGGAACTGGAATGTTCTTGTCCTCTGTGTTCATTTGGCTGAGGAGTTGGTAGGAAACTAGTTGCAAAAAGTCAATCTTGCCTCATTTTGGCAGGTGCAGGCATCTAAACTCTTCAAAACAAACTTCTGTTCTTTCTTTGGGATCTTGGCACAGGGCTGGCAAGTTTGTTTTTCCAAAATGGAAGGAGAGGGGACTGAGGAAATGTCAGCCTGCAAAGGCTGCCTTGCTCTGCCTAGGGAGGTTTAAACTGGGGCCACATTCCACGGACAACTCAACACTGTTGGGACTGTTCCCTTCCTCTCTCTGCATTGCTGATTCCCTGCCTTGTACATGGAATAGGGAAGAGAGAATAATTGCAAAATCAGGGAATTTGAGATGTAACTGCAACTACTCAAGGAAGTCATGCAGCTTCTCAGAGAACTGGAGATGAAAAGGCCTGGAGTGTTGATTTCCTCAAATTCTTCAGCCATTAAAGAGCCCTTCAGTACATCCAAATTAGTGGTCATGCAGTCCTGGATGTGGATTTGGGGCTAAACATCTTCTCATACTGAAGTTCTTCTCCAACAATATGTCCTCAAGCACATGACATCTGTCACATTTGCAAACCAAGCCAAACCAAAACTTTTGACCTCTGTAAGACAAGTCTGAAATTGCAATGGAAGCCCTGGGTTAATCAAGAACCTTGGTGAAGATCTAGCAGGAGTTGAGAGGTTAACATGGAAATTCATGGAACTGAGATGGTTTATCCAGCAAAGTTTCTGCTTCTTTCAGTGCCAGGCACCAGGGACACCAGGGACCTGCAGGTGCTGAAGAATCTCAGCACCTTCCCAAACCAGGAGCACTTCCCTGAGGTGGCCATTCAAAATTAAGCTCCTTTGAAAATTAATGGATGCTGCTTCTCATGTCAGAGCTTGTTGGACCACTGACTTCAGAGGAGTAATTTAGCTGAAGCAATCAGGAAATAATTATTACAGTGGAGAGTTAAAAGACAGTAATTAAACTGTATAAATAAATAACTGAAGTGACTAAAAAAGTCCACCCAAAGCCTACTTTTGTAGAACTATTTAATGTAAATGAATCACTTAGTGGACAATGCAACAATCATCTGTTCAGCGTCTATTCATTATCAAAAACAATACAGAAGGATTGGCAGGGAATAGCTGTGTGCCAGAGGGAGCCCTTTAGGAAATACCACAGAATCTGGACTGGCTTTTGTCTGTTCTTCTATTGTGTTCTGACAATGCTTTGCTAATGAATGTCCAACGTCATTTCAGTTGTCTTTTTCTTTTTTTTCCCCCCAAACCAGATCAGTGGTAATCTTGGCCTTCCAGTGTTGCTTGTTCCTTTTGAGAAGACTTCCACACATTATGTATCAGTTTAAGCCAAGGTCCAAGAGGCTGAGGATGTGTTGTCTCAGGCCTTCTAGGAAATCCCACTGTAGCTGATGAGACAAAATCCTTTGATTTGGGCAAAAATCCATCAAGTTTTAAAGAAATCATCAAGTATCTCTGAAAGATGCAGCATTTCAGTGAGTTGTATACTTAGTAAATCTGTCTTTTGTTACTCTATTTGAAAGGACAATAACCTCATTCTGAGAAACAAGCTGCTTTTCCATAGGGAGTATTTACACTGATCATTCCCAGCATTATCATGGGAATTATCTGCAGGAAGCTGCAGGCTAAAGGGAATCCCCATCAGGAACCTGGGGAGCTAAACCTAGCAGGCAGACACCTATGCTAGAACAAACAGAGGTAAGACAGTATCAGGCACTAAAATGCTGTCATTATGCCTCAGAATCGATGATCCACTGACATTCCCATCTCTTAGGAGTTACTGGAATAGCTCCAAGTTCACACCTGAGGGTGCAGCCAGAGGGGTTTCCTTTTCTGACCTGGCTCCTTGGCTCACGCCTGCGTTGCTGCTGCAACTTTCAGCTCCTGCAGCATTGCTGGTTGGACTCTGTGGAGCTCTGCAGTGCAAAATCACTGTGACAGTCTGAGTTAAAAAAAAAGGGCAACACTGATACACTTCAGAGAATAAACAGGCTTTTCTGCTGAGAAAATGTATGTGGAATAGCACCCGGATTTGACTTTTCAAGGCTGTCTCTGAGGTTGTTTTATTTTGTATTAAAGAAAATCGGAGGCTCTGCAGCAAATTTCTGCAGCCAGGTTTTTCTGTCAAATCCAGTGACAATGGAGGATGTGGCTTTCTAGTTAAAGCTATCTAGAATTTGAGATAGAAATGCACACTTTATAAAATCTTGCTCTGAGCTCAGTCTTCCAAATAAAGCAGAGATGGCATCAAACCCTCCAGGGCCGTATGCTTGCAAAATCCCCACCAAGTTCGCTGCAAGCTTGGTGAGCAATTTGGGAGTTTTACTCACAGCATGAACTCAGAATGCCATGGAAGGTGGGACCTGAGGGTTGACAGCCCCTCTGGGGGCTATTTCTGATATTCCTATTTCCAGCCTCTCCCTGTCCTTCAGCTGGAGATCATTAGGGCGGCACATCTTCTCCTCTCAGTGTCACCACAGTGCTCGGAATGGCAGCAGAACCTGAAATAATTGCTGGGTTGGATTAATACCCTGGGCTGTGTGTGGGGATGCACAGCCCAGCTGCCACCTCGGGGGCAGGACTGGGACCTCTGACAGCGAGCTGGGGCAGCAACAGCCAAAATCCATCCTCCTGGAACTGCTACAGCTCCTTGGGAGGCACCATTAGTGTTACAGCTACCTCCAGACACACCGTTCTTGGTACCTGCGAGGCCAAGCTGCCAGGTGGGGTGCTGAAAATGGGTTATAGCACCCTAAAACTGCAATCCTGAAAGCTGCCCTTTCACTACAAAATTCTGTCACTGGGCTTGGGCAGAGAGGGAAAACTGCTGAGCTTCTGATAAACAGTAGTTCATTTTGCAAGATCATTGCCACCATTTGCACTAATTGACACTTTTTTATAGTAATCTCTGTTAAAAGACAGAATTTCTCAAGTATGCTTTTGGTAGGAAAAGAAAAGCTGATTATGTTAATGCTCAGTATATTAAAGGCATCATCCTTATTTTAGGAGAAAGAAAAACCGAGATAATTACCGTCCCTTGTTTAATAAACTTTCCCTAAAATATATTTTAAAAAATTTATTCAGTAAAGTTCTGTTCCTCCCTGCTCTGGTAAGGAATTCTTTTTGTTAGTCCCTCGAGTGGATGCTTAAGTCAGGTCTCACTGTAATTACACACCTCGCAGCAGTGCGGGAGACTTAATTAAGAGAGTCACTGTAGGTGTGTTGTCAGACGGATACAACCCAGTGCTGCTGGAGGAGGCACCGGCATCCAGCTGCAGTGGGCATGTTGGGGAAGAAAATTCAAGTCTGCAGAAGATTTTGAGATCCTCCTGCAAAAAAAAAAAAAAAAAAAAAGCAGCGTGGACACACCCAGCAGCCTCCGTTCAAAGCCCCTCAACTCCATCATCAGGGAGTCTGTGGTTTTAAAAATCTCTCTGTACTCACCAGGAGACGCTCTGCCACACGGCAAGATTTCAGATTCTCTCCTCCCCTCCTCCCAAAAGTGTGACTCACCAGTTTCAAATGGTGACATTTCATTCCCAAACTATTCCGGGAGCAGCTGGCTCCATAGCACATGGGGATGTGGGGAGAAGGGAGGAGGGAAGGGAGAGCCAGCTTGCACAGTGAAAAGCACTCCTTCTCTCCCCCACACAGGTATGTTGCTTTTAAATCTCAGAACCACGTAATTTGGGACACGCTGGCAAATTGCATCGGAGGAAAACAATAAAATAAGCACATTTCAGGGGGAAAACAAACAAACGAAAAAAATAATCTGCATGCACCAGTGATGCAATTCCTGGGTCACCAAACCCCTTCCCTGTCAGGCAGGAGGGGCTGGGAGAGGGGTTTGCTCTCCAGATGGAATAGATGTGAGGAAATGCCCTGTCCCTCCTTCTCACTCGAGTCTGAACCCCGCAGTTCTGGGCGAATTTCTGTGTGATGCAGGGTCAGGGTTTAGTCGGCATCAATATCTTAATAATGATGAACAAATGCATGTGCAGTGGGACGCTAACAGGGCAATGACACAGAAATCCGTGTCAGCCCCCGGTCCCGAGAGGAGTTTTGTGTCACGCTGCAGTCCGGCATCGCTGCCGTGAGCACGACATCCTGCACCGCCAGCACACACGTGCAGACACAGAACCCCAGGATATTCTGGGAGGGACCCACAAGCATCACCGAGCCCGACTCAGAGGTGAATGGCCCATCCGGGGATCGAAGCCGCGAGCTTGGCGTTGGCAGCAGCGGCCGGTGCGGTGCCGGGGACAGGAGCGGGATGTCGCGCTGTGCCTCTGAGCGTGGCTGTGGGGTCAGAGCAGCCACCCAGCCCCAGCCCATTCACTGATGTTCGCCCAACCGCGCGGGGAGGGAGCTGAGCGCCATGGAAGCCGCCGGCAGCGCCGCGATGCCCGCGGGCACTGGCACAGCAGCCCGGCACCGAGGCACTGGGGACACCGGGCTGCAGGGACCGTCCCCAGGGAGGCGACAGCTTCAGGGAGACGTGGCGGGGGCCCAGCCCCTGGTTCTCCCTGCGTGTGCCGGATTGGAGTGCCGGGAACAGGCTGTCACAGCCCAGCCCAGCCCCGTGCATGTCTGCACAGGAAATGTTTGATTACAGCTTCATTCATCTCCTCTGCTGCCGCTGGAAAAGGGGACGCTGTTCCTGTGGCTTTCTCAGCAGCTTGGGACCTTGTGCTGGCCAGATCCAAACCTAATTCCTATTTTTTTTCCTTGGGGGAGCCCCACTGAAAGCAGTGGTCGTTCAAGAAGAGGACGATGGCTCGCTGCTCGACCCAGGCATGCAGCAGCAATGACCTTGGCTAGGTAACCATCTCCTGAATACAAAGATGGATATAAAAGCAGCAATCCCCTTTTTAAAAAAAAACCCACCCAGTCTTCTGCTAAGGTAGGGAAAGGCAGTGGTTTGTTAAATAAATGCGTCTGTCAGGGCTGGATTTCTTTCCCAGCTTCCCTAAATGCCCTTCACCAGCAGAGAGGGGGAGGGGACCTGCTCTTTGAAGCCTTTTCCTTATGGGAATAGAAAACACGGAAAGAATTCAATTCTCTGCCACAGCCCAGCAGCACTGATCCACACTTCAAACCCCAAAGCCCGGGAGCCCGGCGGGCTGGTGGGTGCTTGGAGCCTGCAGTACCACAGATTAGCCTTGTTCGATATCCAGCATCATTAAGTGTCCCCCGTGGTGTTAAAGCACAGAAAAAGGGGCAGGAATGGAGACTGGGGAAGAAAAAATAGGAAATTATGTGCAGAAAGAACTGCGGTCATCCAAATCTTTGATCAAAGCACCATCTAGTGAAGAACAGGCTCCTTGCAGCTGGCAGCGCTCTGGGCAGCTGCACCAACATTTGCCTTTCACCACAAGTTTGCTGCTAAAAAACCCCAAATATCACCCACATATGCACAGCCCGTGCTGGGCTGTTCCTGAACGAACAGGGCCATGCCCCAAAAATTGCTGCCCTCTCCTTAAATCTTTCTGAGTGGAAACGCGTTCCTCTGCTTCCCTCATCTCCCACCAGAGAACCTCAGCCCCCCTGAAACCCGCAGGGAACGAGGCACCACAGGAAGAGAAGGATTTCCATGTTGTAGTTTGGGAGCTAAGGAAAAGAAAAGGTAAGTGTGCGGTCCAAGGTCGTGCAGGAAGCCGGAGGCAGATCCGGGAATAGAGATCAGCCACCCTGGACCCAGGGATGCCTGAACAATAGCACAGCCTCTCCCTCTGCTGTCATTTAACTCCTTCCTGACCCACCAAAACCCAGAGAGGGGTGGGCTCTCCACTCCTCGGCAGATGTGCCTGTGCCTTTTCAGCTCTTGGGGGCCCAGCCCTCCGCCCGTACCTGCTTTCCCCCCTCCAAACCAAGAAGTAAAGGCAGTAGGGAAGGACAGGGTTGGATATCCTGAGAGCAGTGAAGCTGCAGGTAGGAAATACTTCTGTACAGTTGGCCTGAGCTGTCCTGTCATCAATTAAAACAACCACAATTAGCATCTGTTTATGGAAAGGGTACCTCAGCTTTGCCATTTCTGTGTGTGACAAAACATCACTCTCTCCCCTGGAAGCATTTAGCTCCATGAAAGTGATGGTGGGGATCTTGAGCTGCAGGAGGAGAGGATATTGCTGCCTCTCCCTCTTCCCCAGCTCTTGGGTTATCCGCAAGGATTGGGGATTTGCAGCACGATCACACATCAGAAATGCAGTTTCACTAAGTCTACACTGTTCTCACACTGAGCTTGGAAATGCTGCAGTGCAGGCTCTGGAGGAAAGAGTAATTACAAACAAACCTTATAGAAAAGAGCTGGAAAAGAAAAATAATACTCAGGTGGTGGAAAAAAACTGAACTGCAATGAACTGAACCTGCAGCAAAATTCTCCCAGAGACAAGAGCTGAGAGAAACAGTGACCAAGTACCCAGAAAGAGTTCTCTGAAAGGAGTTTGATGTCCTTGAGTCAGAGCCCAGTCCCAAACCAGAACTGTAACTGAGGCAAAAGTTAAGACCATCTTCTTGGGTCTGGAAGGGACACAGAGAAATCTGCAAACAGCTGCAGGGGCAAAGAACTGGAGAAGCCCTGAGAAGCCCTTGTTTTTCTGTTTTCCATCCTGGTCTGTTTTTTTTTTCCCCCCCTACCACCCTAGAATGTTTTCATTGACTCCAACTATGGGAGCAGGGAGGGGAGGACGAGAGTCTGCACCCTTGTACGAGAGGCTGAGACAAGAAAATCTTTAATCCTGCCACAGCCCTTTGAACATTTACATCTTCCAGCCACAGGCACTGTGAAACTGGGAGCTCTCAGTACAAACTAGTTCAAGGATGTTTTCCCTGGGGAAGGGTTTTGTTACCCTGTGGGGATTTCTGCCCAGATCTTTGCTCTTAGGGTAAGCAACCAAAGCTTTTCTTACAGAAAGAAGCTACATCTTATATTCCTTGGAAAAAAAACAATAAAAAGTGATAAATAATAGCCCAACTAGGGCACAAAATTGCTGCCCTAGAGATAAGGGTTAAAAGGCTGCAGATCTGCACTGAGTGATTGCAGTAAAGCAGATGTCACCAAACACAAGTGCAAACTCAAATCCTTGAGTTTGGAGATTTTTTTTCTTCTCTCCTGCTCAAGAAAGAGTTCTGCACTGCAAGAGGGCAGCCACAGAACAGCAGGATGTTTGTCAAGGAAGCGTTAACATGCTCAAAGGATTCCAGCCCTCTGCAGCTGTGGCCTGACAAAATGAGAAAGAGAAGAGATTTGAGTGCAAATAAAAACAACAAGCGTAGTTTTAGATTGTGCCAACACTTACCAGTTGGGGCTTGCACAGTCTGCAAACCAGTCCTAGATTGGGGGAGAGCCTTCACTCTCAGGCACGGGTTGGGATTTTGGGGCTGTCCCGTGCCAGTGTCACTCTCAGGGTGGCACTTTGGGGGTGTCCTGTGCCAATGTCACTCTCAGGGTGGGATTTTGGGTGTTCTGTGCCAGTGTCACTCTCAGGGTGGCACTTTGGGGTTGTCCCGTGCCAATGTCACTCTCAGGGTGGATTTTGGGGGCATTCTGTGCCAATGTCACTCTCAGGGTGGCATTTTGGGGTTGTCCCGTGCCAATGTCACTCTCAGGCACAGGTTGGGATTTTGGGGTGTCCTGTGCCAGTGTCACTCTCAGGGTGGGATTTTGGGTGTCCTGTGCCAGTGTCACTCTCAGGTTGGGATTTTGGGGTGTCCCGTGCCAATGTCACTCTCAGGGTGGGATTTTGGGTGTCCTGTGCCAGTGTCACTCTCAGGGTGGATTTTGGGGTGTCCTGTGCCAGTGTCACTCTCAGGCACAGGTTGGGATTTTGGGGCTGTCCTGTGCAGGGCCAGGAGTTGCTGACCCCTCCATCCGAGCTTTTTCTGTGGTTGTTTCTGACCTTCCTCTTTCACGAGGAGAGATCAGAGGACAGAATTTCGGGCGTTCAGCCGCGAGCACGCAGAGCAGGCATCGCTGCAGCAGCTGGGAATTCAGGGTGTGCGGGGAGGGCTCAGAGCGGGCCAGGACCGGCTCCGTGGGGCCCAGCAGTGGCACAGGAGGAATGGGCAGGAGCCGATGCCCGGGAGGTTCCACCTGGGCATGAGAAGAAACTCCCCCGTGCAGTGCCCGAGCTCTGGGCACAGAGGCTGCGGAGCCTCCCTCCCTCCCTCCCTGCGGGTATTCCAGCGCTGCCTGCATGCAATCCTGTGCCGTGCTCTGGGACGGCCCTGCTGAGCAGCGAGGCTGCACCCACTCCCCACAGTCCCTCCCAGCCCGATCCCTTCGGGATTTTGGGATTCTGGGCCTGAGGGCGATGCCCACCCGGGGGGGGGGGGGGGGACCGCGAGAGGGCGGAACCCCTGGTTGGCATCGCTGCTTCCCGGCCGGGCGGCACAGGTAGGAGGACAGGTGAGGGCAGCTGCACGGCGGCAGCGACTTCCGGTTGGCGCCACGGGGAGCGGAGTCCGGGCGGAAACACCCCGGGCCCTCTTCCGGCGGTGGCCATGGTGACGGCGGCGGCCAGGTGGGGACAGAGGGGACAGGGGGACAGAGGGGACAGGAGGGGACAAGGGGGGACAGGGAGGGACAGGAGGGGCCGGGGGCTGCGGGGCTCGGGGGAATGCGGGAGAGCTTGGGGGAACGCGGCGCTGCTGCGCGCAGGGACACGCAGCGCTCTCCGGGGCAGAGTTCACCGCTGGTAGCGACATGAAATATCAAATTATCGATAAACCAGGGACACAGCCGGCCCTCATGTTCTCGCGGAGCTTTAGGGGGCTCTTGATCGGGTAAATGTCTGCAAAACGCTTTCTTTGGAACAAGAAACGTTTCAGTTTTCTGAGCAGGCCGCCCTTGTTTCTGTCCCAAACACCAACAGAGGAACTCGCGTGGGAGGGCGGAATTGCAGTTTGCACCTGAGCAAAAGTGGCAGGAAGATAACGAGAAAACGATTTCCTAGAATTCTAGGCTGGCTCGGGTTGAAAGGACTTTAAATCCCATCTCATTCTACCCCTGCCCTGCACAGCAGCACCTTCCCCTAGCCCAGCTGGAAGAGCAGATAATTCCTCAAGCCCAGGCTGTTTTTTGGGTGCTGCAAACACTTTTTTTTTTTTTTTCCCTGCTGCTGCCTCATGGGTTGAAGAACTTGGGCAGGATGCTGAGATCCAGCAGAGGGTGATCCTTCAGGTGATGCCTGGCTGGCAGCTTTCTTTTGGGAATTCCAGCTGGGTTGTTGTTGTGCTGCTCCCTGTTTGGAATGAGGAGCTGTGTCCCGTTGCTGCAATTCCTCCTGAGCAGTTTTTACTGCTTTCAGGAGCTTGAGTTCCCTTGTGTCTCCTCAGTCCGGGGGTTAAATTCCCCCTCCCCTGGAAAGGTCAGGCCTGTGTTCCCGAGGTTTGTTTTTAGAGGCAGCCCTGGGCTCAGCTGGCATCGGACACTTGCCTGGATCGCTGCCGTTTCCCGATTTAACTCGGGGCTCTCCTGCTGCAGCAGCGAGGCAGCTCCAGCTCACAGCCACTGCAGGGGAGCCCCTCCTCAGGTAGGACCTTGTGCTTTCTTCACACTAAAGCCCTCGCTCCAGCCTGGACGGGCTGTGCTTTTGTCCTTAGCAAAACCAGGTTTGTTTTTTCTTTTTTCCCTTCCTTTTATCCCCCCAGCCGCTGATTTGGGATTGCAGCCTCCCAGCTGGTGCCACTTGTCAGCTAAAGGACAGCGTGATTCTGGGAGCCTGGAGCTCCACAATCGGCTTTATTCCCCCCTTGTTTGGGGAAGCTTCCAGGGGTTGGTTCTTTAGGATCAGGTCTCATCTGTGCACCCTTGACCTTATCAATGAGTACCCTTGTTCCTTCAGAACCCGGCTCCTCTCATAGGAGCAGATTTGTTTTAAGGGCATTTGTTTTAACACCCAGATTTGTTTTAAGGGGGAAGTCCTGGGTTTATTTTTAATTGGAGAAATGTGATTTATTCTATGGGAAGCCTTCAGAAAGTTTCCTGTCACAATGTCAGTGTTCCTATTTGTGCTCTCCAATAACCTGCATGTTCCAATCCTGCCTCTTGGGATGGAGAGTTGGGAATTACAGGACTTGCTTCACACCTTAATGAGCAAAGCATTAATGAGCAGTGGCTCATTAATGAGCAGTGGTCCCAGTCTGAAACCCTGGTGTAATAAACATTACCTGTTCAGAGCAGAGATTTTTTCAGGTTTTTTTCATATATATATATATATATATATATATAAATATTTTTAATAGATAAAAATTATATTTTACATATATGTATTTTAACACATATATTTTATATACTATTATATAGATTTATATAATATAGAAAAACTTAAAAAAATATATATTTTCCATATTTAAATATATAAAACATATAAATATATTATATATATGTAGATGTATGTTATAAATAGATTATATAATATATGTAAATATATAAAAAGATATATTTATATATGTATGTGAATAAATATATAAATATATAAATATATATACAAAAGGTGTGTATACATACCTTTTATATATATTATATTATATTATATTATATTATATTATATTATATTATATTATATTATATTATATTATATTATATTATATTATTATATATTATATTATATTATGTTATGTTATATTACATTATATTATATTACATTATATTATATTACATTATATTATATTACATTATATTCTAGTATATTATATTATATATTATATACTAGATATTATATATATTATATATTATATATTATATAATATATATGATATATTATATATTATACATATTATATATTATAATATATAGATTTACATAATATAATTATATAATATATAATATCTATTATATTATATAATATAAAAATATATAATATAATATAATATAATATAATATAATATAATATATATAATATAATATTATTATAATAACATATATTTATAATATATATTATTTATATTATTATTTATTATTTATACATTACATTATATTACATTACATTATATTACATTATATTCTAGTATATTATATAATATATTATATATATTATATTATATATAATATAATATATTATATATAATATATATAATATATAATATATATAATATATTATATATATTTACATAATATAATTATATAATATATAATATCGATTATATTATATAATATAAAAATATATAATAAAAATATATAAAAATATATAATATAATATAATATAATATAATATAAATGTATATATATACATATATATGTATATATTATATTATATTATATTAGTATATATTATATATCTAATATATGTACACAAAAGGAACCCAGGTGATAGCGGGGCCTCCGAGCTCGGCGCAGGAGGCCCGAGCAGTCAGTTCCTCTCAGGTCAGGTGTGGAGCCCACGTGTTGCCCACCCTCACCCCATTTCTCACGTGCCACAGCATTGTCTGCTCTGCGCTGCCTCTGGCTGCCTCAGTGGTACCTCAAGGTGGCTTTTGATAGGTTGTGAAATCAAAGCAACACTTGCTGCTCGAGGTCTGAAGTGCTACAGAAGTTCTTCTGTCCCAAATAATTCATTCTGCTGGGTTGTTCTCTCTCTCGAGTCTCACTGAACTGAGATTTTCTTTGTTTTGGGTTTTTTTTAAGAGGCTAGTTGAGTACCTTGGAAAAAGGCACTGTGTCTGCATGCTCCAAAATATATATATTATAATTATATAATGCCATATATTATATAATAATGTATTGTATAATATATTAATAATAATATATTTATTTATATTATATTTTCTATATTTTCTATATTTTCTATATATTAATATATTTTTATATTTATATATGTAAAATATATATTATATTAAATGTTTTAATATATTATAAAATATATATAATCTATAATATATAATATATATTATATATAATATATATGTAAAAATACATATAGGTAAAAATATTTTTATCTATTAAATACATTTATATTTATTTATATATAATAGATATTATAACAATATATATAATATATATTCATAATATATATTATATATTATAATTATATATTTTAATATATTTGTAATATATAATAGATATAAATTAAATATATGAAATATATATCAATTAAATATATATTTATATTTTAATATAAAATATATATATATAAAATATATATATATAAAGGGATTTACATCTCTGAGTGGCAAATCCTTCTCTCTTGCTCCTCTCCCTTCTCCTCCCCTCCCCAGAGCTGTTACCTGTTGGTTCAGGCTCCAGCCTGGAAGCTGCCAGAGCAGGGCCTTGCTCCTGCTGGCTTCTTGGTTTGCTGCAGACATGGACAATGTGCCCAGTTCCTGTGTATAACACAGAGAAATAGGAAAGAAATACAATAAAAGATCAGAAATATTTTTCAGCTCTCAGTGTGCTGTAGTTAGGAGAGGGGTCAGCAAAGCCCCCTCTCCTCAGTTACCTTTTCACCTGCATTTCCCTGACTCCACAGCAGGGCCAGATTTTTCCAGTGCCTCATGGAGGAAGTGCCACTGCACCTGTCAGCTCCCACTTTGGAAATAATGACAGGCCCTGAACGTGGGCTGAGGATTTGTTTTTGATTCCAGAATGCCCAGTGTCAGGACAGCACCTGCTGTGCCTGCCCACACCTCGTGTTGTGAATCTCAAGAGACATCTGAGAGAACAAAAAAAGGGGAATCATAAAGAAGGCACCTGCTGAGCATGAACCAGTCAGGAGAACCTTCCCATCCAGCCTGAAAATCCAGTGGCCTTGTGTCAAAACATCTCTTTCCTAGGAATTATTTTAGGGAAGATCCATTCTCTTATGTCAAATGAACTGTCCCAGTCCCTGGCTGCAAACCAGTGCAGAATACACGCTGTGTGCACTCCCTCAGCACAGGGCTGGAGGAATAAGATGCTTTGCAGTGCCTGAGCTGAATGCTCCTTTTGTTTTTCTGCTTTCCCACTCTGGGCACACTCCCTGTGCCCGGGGGAGCTGCTGTTCTGATGTCTCCCTGCATTATCCACAGTGGATCACACCAGGAAGGACTTGAGACACACACACAAGTCACTTTGGGAATGGGAAGCTCCAAAGAACCCCAAGAAGAGTTGTGTTCTATCTCGATGGCTTTATTTTTTGACCTTGCCAAGTTTATTTAGAGCTGTCTTTGTGTGTTATTTTATTGTGTTCCAGCTGTACCTCCAGAAATACTTATTTTATTCAGTTCACTACTATTTCAGCAAGCTGTTCACTGAGCAGCTATTTGAGGAGTTCTCTCCAAGCCTCTGATGGATATCTGGAAGAGCCTGACATTTTCCACATTAGCTCTGTTCCGTGGCATGCAGAGCCTCTGCCATCCCCTCAGTCCTCCTCAGTGACACTGAATTCTGCCTTAGCATTGTAGTTTCCTCTTGTTTTCTGCTTCTCATGCTCTTCTTTTTTTTGAAGGAGTGTGCCCAGAATTTCCCAGTATCTTCCCAGTAAAGGCCTGACTTGCAGTTCAGACTGCAAGAGTTCAAACTCTGCCTGCACAAGAAAGAAGAAGGAAGGGAAAATACCTTGATGCTTGGTTCTGGCTTCATGTGTGACCCAGAAGATTTGAGGAAGGGGCTGTAATTAACTTCACTCTTACACCAAGATTTGATAAAAGCTCAGGGATATACAGAGGGAAAATTAGTGGCCTTTTCACAGAAGTCCCACTTGCTCTTTGGCCCTTAGTAAGCTGTGACATAAACTACTCCCATGAAGGAATGGCTTAGCAAGGAGATTAGGGCTATGCCTTGGTATCAGAATCCAATTCCAGGATGAGATTTCAGTGTGTTAAGCAAATTACTGGCTCAGAGAGAAAACCTGGAGCCTCCAAAAGGCAGACTAGCTTATATCCATCTGGGATAATACACAATCACTGATCTCTGTAGATACTCTGGTACTGGCTGTTCTAGAGAAATCCAAACAGTTTCATACAATCAGAAGAATGTGGAGAAATATCCCAGCCCTGAGAAACTTCATCACAGGAGGGTGAATTTAGGGCAAAACATGGGAACAACATCCCTGAACCCAAGTTTGTGACGTGACAGCTGACAGGATGCAATGCCAAGTGTCCTGCTGGGATGTTCACATTACTATTTCAGTGCTTAAAATTGGGTACTGATGTGAACTTTCCAAAACCTAAATGAAGGGATGAGAAAATCTGCTGAAGATACAGAGGTACCTTGGTGGTTTATTGGTGGTCTAAGGCAGGGTTAAGAAAAACAATTTCAAAGTAGTTTTCAGGCCTCTGATTATTTTCTTCATGGTGAAATGATCTCTTTCCTTTCATCCTGTGGCTCTAGGAAGACAGTTCAGAAAGGAAAGCTCATGGATTTCACAAGCACTGTCATCATCCCGCTGCTTTTTGGCAGCCTGGGGATCTTCGCGCTGTTCCGGCTGCTGCAGTGGATGCGGATGCGAGCCTACCTGCAGGAAGCTGTGGTGGTGATCACAGGGGCCACCTCTGGCCTGGGGAAAGGTATGGACCCAAAGCAGGGCAGCACAGGCAGGGGGCTGTGGCAGGAGCAGCTCTTGGAATGAGCTGAAAGTTCCTGTTGAACTTTCCTGAGTTTTGAGAGACTCGGCTCCCACCTGAGTCATAACCACAGCCAGTGCAGGTTTGGGTGCAAGGAAGTCTCAGCATTTGGTACAGAACACTTAAATCTCCTTGTATAGACTGGAGCTCATCAAAGCAAGGAATTAGATGCTGTTCTTGTGCTGTCAGGGGTCTCTTCCCTAAATCCTGAAAAAGCCAGGAAGCCAAATTGTTTCTTTAAAACCTCCCAGATGTGGTGTTCTGCCTTCATGTACTTGCAGCTGCTCTGCCAAACTTTCCACTCCTTGTCCTTGTCCCTCACCCTCAAGTTAAGGTACCTCTCACAGTACAAATCCCTGCACTCTAAAGTCAGGCTCTTGGCATTATTAAGACCAGGAGTATTTTTTTCCACCTGAAACTTATGTTTTGCTTCAGTGGCTACATTCTCTAATTCTGCTTTCTATAATTGCTTTAAAAGCTGCTTGAAGAGAAGACAAGGTGCTGTCTGCTGTCAAGGCCTTTCATTAGGATGAGTACATTTATAGAACAAATAGAGCTTTAATTGATGCTGCCTTTGCATGTGAGTTTGTCCCTAAGGACAGGGGTGTTCAGGAACTGGTCAAAGGAGATGAACTGGTTCTCTCTGCCTGCCTCAACCAAAGAGTGGGAGTGGTAAAGGATCTTGTACTTCTCATCAAGAAGAGAGGAAATTAGTATTCCAGGAGAGACCTTCCAGCTGGAGCTCTGTCTGTGCTGTGGGGTGTAGAGACTTCCACCACTGTACTGTAAAGTCTCCTCCCTTTTTGACTCATTTGCAAGATCTTTTACAACTTCCCTTACTTGTAGTTATTAATACACCAGACCACCTCTAATTAGTGTGTTCATTGCCATTCACTGTCATCCCTTGTGCAAACAAGCAGTTTGTCCCTCTGGCTCCCAGAGGGGACAGGAACATGCAATTAGGAGGACAATAGCCTGGCATCCCTTCTCCAGGCTTTTTCCAGTGAAGAGAATCACCTTGATGAAGGCATTAAACCCCAGGCTCCCAGAACCTCTGGAGGTGTTCATTAAAACTGAAACTCCTAAGACCTGTGTTAGATGACACACACAAGGTAACTGTGGTCCCTCTGAACAGGGGTGTAAAGTCAAAAATGAAGAGGCACAGGCAAATTTGACCGGCTGAGGGGGAGGATGTGTGAACAGCACAGTAAGTGTTTAACCAGCACAGTATCTGTGAGCACAGCAGCTGCCTCTCCACTATCATGTGTCTGTCACAGTCCCAGGAGAGTGGGACGTGGCTGTGACCTCTCTGTCAATCAGCCTGGGCACCACACAGCACCAACAAAGCCACCTCAGACCTGCCAGCGAGCAGCACTTTGAGCTCTCACCAGGGCTGATGTGGATCTGTCCTTTGGCTGGTATGCACATGCCTACTTTTCTCTCTTCCCTGCTTCTCCACAGAATGTGCCAAAGCTTTCCATGCAGCTGGCTCCAAGCTGGTGCTCTGTGGCAGAGACAGTGAGAAGCTGAAGGAGCTGGTGCAGGAGCTCTGTGCTGTGAAGAATCACCGCAAGAACGTGAGTGTGGGACCAGGACAGGCCCGTGGGCTCACGTGGCCTGGATTTCTGCTTGGCTTCTTACAGAAGTTACAGAATTGCCTGTGGGTTGTTCTCTTGAGCAATAGGAAAAATGGAACTCTGTGCTTAGGGCTGGATGCTGATACAGGAGTACACTGAGCTGGCATGTCATTCTTTGTAAAAACCCCCCAAAAGAAGCCGTCTTGGCTAGAAATGGAAGTGAAAGCACACGAGGGCAGAACCCAGACCCCTTACACCTGCACCTCATACACTCAATCTGAAAAAGTGACTTTATTTCTGCTTTTATTTTTTATGTCTATGCCTGCTGACTCTGGCTAAGAAAGGTATTGCTGGCTTCTGCAGAAAACACATGGCTTATGTTTTGCCTTTTTCAGATGCATTTCCTTTAATAAGACAACAGGAAACTTCAGTACTTGAGGACAGTCTCCCTTGTCCCTTTCCTAGGCTCAGGGATAGGGAACAGGCTACAGGAGCAGAGAAAGATGAGCACAACCTGCTTCTGCCATAAATTGCTGCCACATGGATCTGCTGCACTGTAGTTGCACAGGGTTTGGATGGCCCAGCTCCTGTGCTTCCAGAGCTGGGGGATCCCATCATGAGCTGCCACACCCAGCACTGAGCTAGCTGTATTTTGCTAACTGTAGTTTATTCACAGACACACGAACCTCACACTGTGGTGTTTGACCTCTCGGACACCAAAGCTGTGGTAAATGCTGCTGAGGAGATCCTGAAGGCTTTGGGTCACGTGGACATCCTGATCAACAACGCTGGCATCAGCTTCCGAGGCACAATCGTGGACACAGGGCTGCACGTGGATAAGAAAGTGATGGAAACAAATTACTTTGGACCTGTAGCCCTCACCAAAGGTACCTGTGGTCCACAGGATTTGGCTGATGCCTCTGCAGATCAGCACAACTGAGCACAGCTTCACTTGTGTTTGTCACTGTACCTGGTACAGCACAGGCTGAAGGGAGGTTTGGGGTTATGGGCAGGCCTGAGGGCATGACTGGGTGGGAAATACCCCATTGGAGATGGTTCCATCTCCTCTCTAGCCTGGCAGGGACTTGGGAAGAGGTCCAGTTATCCTGTCTGCACTGACAGAACACTGGAGAACGTGGTGGGGGTTCCAGTGGAGCTGCAGCTTTCCTGGGAAGCTTTGGTGACACAGAAAGCTCAGCCTGGAGTGTGTCAGCTGCAGGAAATGAGAAGATGTTCTGGTGGCAGGAATAGCAAATCCTGCTGCCCACCGTGTGGGAGATCAGAGCCACCACAGCAGCCCTTGTGCAGCCTCTGGCACAAGGAATCTCCTCACAGGTGAACCTCCCAGCCAGACACAGCTTCAGTCAGAGGCATCCCAAGCACTGCACTGAAAAGGGATCTTGTAATTCCCTTCAGCATCTCTGAGTGCTCTGAAAGCTTTGATTCTTGACAGCAGCAGTGGCAGGACTGTTGTCTGAATGGCTCTTTTCTGTCCTTTGCTAGCACTTCTCCCCTCCATGATCAAGAGGAGACAAGGCCACATTGTGGCTATCAGCAGCGTGCAAGGCAAAATAAGCATTCCTTTCAGATCTGCATGTAAGTATCTCCACAGAAGATGGGAAAGACATATTTGGGGCACCAGGCTGATGAAATACTTGGCTTCTGCTTCCACATTTAGCTCTCCATGGAATTGGCTGTGTGCAGGGAAAGCAGAGCTGTGCATCACCCTCAACTGGGTCACAAACCACTGACAGTACTCTTAAAATACAAAATCTTAGCCCTGTCCTAAAGTTTTTAAGGGATGGAGAATATGTTTTGAAAACAGCTTGATAGTCCTATCTTGAGAGTCACTATAATTCCATCATTTTATGGTATTTTGTCCTTATAATTTTTCTGCATTATCTCCTCTAAGAAAGCAGGAATTTTATGTTTTAATAAATTACGAAGTTCCATAGTACAAACAATGCCAGAACAAAAGCCTAAACAATCTTGATCCAGCAAACTCTTCATGCTAAATCAGTTATGACAAGGAATATTGGTGGGATTACTGAAAAAAAGCCTTTTAAAAGATGGATGAACTAAGATGAGAGCATTTGACACACAAGCATCTGTAAATCACTGAAAGTGAACACCAGAAGTAGCGTGGTGATGGGGTGGGTCAGGAATGTCTGAGCCATGGGGTTTTGCAGGTGATGTGGGTCCAATTGCTCCAGGAAGTGTGTTCTGAGGAGCTCCCAGGGTGCTTGCACAGGGACCAGAGCCACGTGGATCTGGCAGCAGGAGCTCAGCCCTTGGTCCTTGCAGGGTGTGCAGCCTGTGCTGGCTCTGGTGCTGCTGACGTGGTGGTGGCAGTCACAGGCAGTGACCAAAAAAAAGGAGTCACTCAGCCATTTCATGGGGGAAAATCCTGCCCTAGGCCACGCTACCCTGCTGTGCCTGCCTGTGTGATCTGGTGTTCCCTTTGTGCAGCCAGGCCCTGAACCTGCTCTGCAAGTCCCTAGAGCTCAGCACGTGCAGGGCAGCCAGCTCTGCCTTCCAAAGGCTTTGGGTCTCCTTTATCAGCAGTGGGAGGCAGCTTGGGTTCACTGCTCTGGCAGCGCTGTGATATTGAGTTCAGGATCCCAGCCAGTTCTCAAATTGAGTTTATGTTTTGTCTTCTTAAATTGCCTCTGACTCCCACTACCTGTTGCTGCCATTCACTAAACAAAAACGTAGAGAACAGCTCTTGAGTTCTTGCTGAGAAGTGCCTGCATTGCAGTGAAAATCCCATTCACAAAGTGAAAATTCCTTCAGCCCTGCTCCTTCTCCTTGGTGCACAGTCCTTTTCATATTTTCCAGATGCTGCCTCTAAGCACGCTACCCAGGCCTTCTTTGACTGTCTGCGAGCAGAGGTGGAGCAGTATGACATTGAAGTGACAGTGGTGAGCCCTGGGTACATCCAGACAAACCTGTCCCTCAACGCTGTCACAGCGGATGGATCTCGCTATGGAGGTGAGATACCACTTGCTGCCCTATTTCTAAAGCATCTCCAAGTTATTATAAGGTGTGTTTGCAACACATGGCCTCTGGTGGGGACACAGGTTAGCCCTGAAGGATCAAAAACCAACTCTGGATGCAGGGTAGGAACAACAAGCCCCAAAATTTAGCCTTTCCAGACAGCAACTATTGCCTTCAGGGCCAGCCATGAGGAACACCTGCCTGTGCTCCCATACACAGCTGGAGTGAAAACCAGAGCAAGCAGCCATGTGCAGTTAGAGCATTCCTAGGAAAGGCACCTCAGTGGGGCTTTACCTGCTGCTGGTGGTGCTCACTCAGCTTTCCCTTGGCAGTTATGGACAAGACCACGGCCGAGGGACAGACGGCGGCTGAGGTGGCTCAGGTGGTTCTCAATGCAGTGGGACAGAAGAAGAAGGAAGTGCTTGTGGCTGGCCTGACCCCCTGCCTGGCTGTCTACCTGAGGAACCTCTGCCCCAGGCTCTTCTTCACCTTAATGGCATCCAGAGCAAAAAAGGAGAGAAAAGCAAAGGGCTCTTAGAGCTCAGCTGCCCTGAGCAGGGAGAGGCTGAGCCCCTGCAGTCAGCTGGGACATCACTGGAGGTGCTTCTGCAGGAAAATCCTTTCTCAAAAAGCTGTTTACCATTGCATGGAGACTGGGAACTGGTTTCCCCTACACTGCTGGAAGAGGAACCTCAGCTGGAGAAGGAAGGGTGCTTGGACAATGGGGGAGAGCTGAGGCTGCAGGGGAGGGGTCAGGGGAACACTGCAGCTGGGGACGCCCCTGCCTGGGAGACTCCTCACCTCACTGCAGGCACACTCAGCTTTACTGGCCTGCTACAAATAAAACCCACCTGTTCTGCCCTCACACGAGCAGACCTTGGCTGTCCCCACCCCTGTGAAATACAGTCCTCAGCTGGGAGCTCTGGTGATCAGTGTCTCATTCCCTCTCCTTCCAGTCTGATCCAGGACATGCTGCTTGCAGTGGGAAACTTCACAGCTTCTTCCTGTTAACGTGCCAAGTCATCTGATAAATTAAGCTCAATCCAGTGCCACTTTTAAAGAAGTAACTGATGTACAATTTGGGTGTATTTGGCATCATTTTACCTGTCTGAATCATGCCCTACTGATGTACTGGGACAGTTAATTCTGCAGTGACAGCGCTCTGTGAATCCCAGCCCAAGGAATGCAGGGAAGCACTGAACAGGTAGAACAGCACAGCAAGGCAGCTGCTGCCAGGACACACTGCACAGGTGACAGCAGCACACCTGGGCCACCTGCAGCTCAGAGCAGGTGTGACCCTCTGGATGCCAGGCACTCTCTGGTACTAGAGAAGAATCCATGTGTGTAAAGTGCAGAGTGTGGCAGACAGACCCTTTGTTCTCATCTGCTTTAAAGCAATCACAGATGCTAATTAGGATCACATCCAGTGGGGAATGATACCTGCCTGTTCAGGTATCTCCTCAGGGAGCCTGACAGCCTGAAAGGGTGCCATGTTCCATTCCTCACCCCTTCTCCTCATGTGAGGGATTACCAGCACCACTAGGAAAAAGGAACTGCTGCACAGATATAGGACAGAAATAATCTTAAAGTTGAAATAAACTCTACTAGTAGGAACCAAGGTTCAGACCTTTCCTGCCACCTCCAAGCACTTGCCAGCATTTTCCATGTGTCCTGCCTCACATGTCTTGTCTGGGAGTGCACACCTGATGACAAATAAATTACATTGCTATGAAATTAATCCCTTGGTCTACTCCAGCTCCTCACAGCACATAACTTAAGAGGAAGGGAAAATAGGAGGGTTTTGTTTTTCCTTACATCCCTGCAAGGTGCTATTTTAGCAGTAGTAGCTGCAGAACAACATGCTTTACCCCAGCCCTCTTTATGGGACCTGTTAGCTTACACAGTGTGAATCCACACAGAGGATTAGTCACACAAACTCTGATATGGATGTGCAGGCTCAGCAGGACCTTCTCCTTCCAAAAGCCTTTTCTTAACCACTACATTTACAAATGTTCTCTGAGAACCAGGATGTGTTTAATGACGACAATGCTGCTGCTCTGTCAGGACAGCCATCCTCTGCCACCTTCCCTGTGGCTGAGGCTGCAGCTGTGTCACAGAAACGCCTGGGCTTGGACTGACAAGGTGAAGCTTTCAGGTGTGTAGACACCTTTTTTCCTGTTAAGATAGGAAAGCAAGGCATTACCTTCTCTGCCTCTCCACAAGGGGAGTGTTTGTGTTAGTTGTGCTTTTCCTTTTGTGTTTCCCGTGCTCAGATCCTCAGGATCTTGATGAAATGCAGTGCTCCTGCCAGGCTTGTTCAGCTGCTCCACGTTCTGGTGTTTCAGGTCGTGGCTACCCAGGAAGGACCAAGGGGCTGCTTTGCATTCCTGTGTTCCCATCCAGGGCACTGAGGGCGAAACACATCAGGCCTGAGGGAAAAAATTATGTGTGGGGAGTTCCTGTAGTTACTGTGGGAACTTCAGCTCCAAGGCAGAGGTTGCTGAGAGTGCACCCATTTCCTCTGGAGGTAAATTCCCTGTCTGTGATGAGGGGAATGCTGCACACTCCAGAGCACATCCACAATGGGCAGGGTGGGGCAGCAAAGTGTGGGGGCTTCTGAGGGAGGTTTGTCCCCAGCCACTGTTGATTCCACTGAGCTACTGGCACTGGGGACAGCAGATACAGCACCACTCCACATGGCTGAGAATTTTTGGAAGTTGTTTTACCATTTCACCCTGCACTAAAATACCCCTCAAGACTCCTCTCATTCTCCCAGGTCACCTTGAACAGTTACAGCCCTGACTAACAACCAGAATGTTAAAAAGCATTTTAGCTACATTATCACTGAGGTTCCTTGGAAAACAAACCCCTCTGCCTCTCCACCTCAGAATAGAGTAACAGCTGTGTTTTTCAATCAGACCTACCCATTGTGACAGCTAAGCTGACTTTTCACCTTTCCTCCTGCAGTAAGAGACCCCAGGAAACTTGGTAATTTTTAACTCAAGTCTCTGATGTCAGCCATGCATTTAGGGAACCCACCATAGTGATCATTCCAGAGCAGGGGAAGCTTAACACAAAAAGGTACCAGGACCCCAGAGGTTTGGTGCAGGAAAGGAACTAACAGCTCTGAGAATTATTCTGCATTAAGTAAAAAAAAGATCAGGAACACCTTTGGTGTGGCCAGCACAAAGGTATTTCAGGGCCTTCTGTAGCAATAAGCAGTAGTAGCTGTGGCAGATGTGCCACTGGCTTCAAATCCATCCAGCAGGGACTCTGGAAACACATCAGGGTGGAAGGGCAGCCTGCCCAGCCTGGCCTAACCACTGAAAGATGAAGTAGCTGCATTTCTTTGCCTCCTCTCTGCCAAGGCAACTGTACATTGTTGCTATAAATAGATGCTCTGGATCCCAGCTTCTTTTAACCTTGGAGGGAGAGAGCTCAGCCACTGTACAAAGGGCTGCTGCCACCCAGAAATGTCTCACTGCCACTGCAGCTCCTCCAGCCCACTCAGGTACAGCTGCCTGGTGCTCAGGGCTGGGATCACTCAGCAAACCCAGTTTGCCCAGCACACACAGAATGGGCTGCATGTCCTGCTCACAGAAAAACTGCCCCAGCAGAGAAGCACAAGTCAGAACCGTGGTCAGAACAGCCCATGGAGACGAGGACAGGGGAGTCCTTGGTGCCTGCTGTGGCAATTTGGAGAGATAAAGATAGAAAGGCAGAATTTGGGGTCTGACCCCTGTCAAGGTCAGTGTTTGAGCTGTGAAGGTCAGGCTGCAGCTCCCACTGGAGCAGGGAGCACACAGTGCACGGGAAGCTCTCACTGCAGGCCTTTGCTCTCCTATTCCAAATGTAACACCTGGAGCTGTGCCAAGCTGGCCCTGCCAATGCCAGCCACACCTATTCCCCATGTGGTGGGAGGAGATTACAGACAGCAAGCCCCTATCTTTTAAAAATAACTGGCAGATCTCACAGAGAGTAAATGCTTCCCACTCTAAGAACAAGATTTTGAGTTTAGAGCTAAAAAATGGATTAATGCACAGGACTGGATTCTAAAATTTCAGGTAACAGTTACAAGACACTGTTACATAGATGCCTTGCAGCAGGAGCAAGCAGTTCCTGTGTTCCAGGAAAAAACAGTGGAATTGTGTGGTCAGGGCACAGCACAAAGGTAGGACAGGTGGACTCCCACCTTAGGAAGAACAAGAACTGAGCAGAATTTGTTTGTACCTGGACACTTAAAGTGATATCACTTTGATAACAGTGACAAGAGAGCGAGAGCATTTGAAATTCTCATCCTTTAATGGTCAATGATAACTTCTGGCTGGTTCTGTGTAATACAATTAAACAATATACTTAAATGTTTCCCAAAAAAAAAAAAAAGAAAAAAAAAAAAAAAGAAAAAAAAAAAAAGAAAGCAGCTCTCACACCCCTTCTTTCTATTGCTTTCTTTCATGGACATTCTGCTGCTGGATTGGACTCCCCTGGCCTAACATACGGATCCCAAGTCACCACACATCCACATCTCAAGTGTAATGAAGAACTGAAAAACCTTGGTGCACCAGTGATGTGTTATTTGAAAAATAACAGCTCTATCAAACCAAATCCTTCCCAGTCTCCACCGCTTCTCAAAGAGGAAAAACAAAATGTTACTGTGGGAGTCTTAATACACTTGTCTTTGTGGGTTTCTCTCTTCCCTGCTGAAGTCATACAGCATAGAGTTCATAGATCTTCTTTACACAGTACACCAGGGCAGCGAGTGCTATCGTGTTGTGTAGTCTCTTTCTGTGCAGGTCGTCCTTCCTCACCAGCACCACGGGAGTGGACGAGGTGAGCGTATGCAGGGGCAGGCGCGAAAGTTTATAGGCATCGTACTCGACCTGGTACTTGCAGCAGGGATCAAACTGCCAGGAGATCCCGTAGAGGGTGCAGCAAGCCACGCTCAGCACTCCGGCGGGCAGGGAGATGTAGTGAGAATAATCTACTGGCAGTGCCAGGGGGGTGAAGAGGCAGGTGGTGCCCGCCAGCACGGCCGTCTTGTGCAGGCAGTTCCCCACGGTGATCCAGCGCGCCGTCTCGTCCCCGATGCGCGTGGGCTCGATCACGATGTACTTGTACTGCGCCTCCAGCGCCTGCTCCAGCTCGTACTCAAACTGGTCCTGAGCGTTCTCCCCGTTGTAGATCTCGTGCACAATGTAACAGTCCGTGGAGGACAAGGTCACCCTGGTAAGGGGAAATGAAGAATTAAAACTACAGGGCTGAAGGACAGGCCGTTCACCCACCCGGATGGGAGAGCAGGACAGAAGTGCCCCAAGTGAGGGCAGCCCCTCAAGGTCACTGCCTCTGTTTCACAAGCAGCAGCTCCTCAACTCAAGCTTCATTTCACATCAGCTGATTATTCCTGCTGGACAATAATTCATCCCAAAAGAAGGCAACATATTTTTCTTACCTTTTCCTAACTTGAAGGATCTAGAACAATTTGAGAAATAGTGTCTTGTAACAGTCCTGAAATGGTTTCTCACACTGATACCCAAGCAGTTTCTTTGGAGAGAGCAGAAGTGTCTCTCACACCTTAGTGACCACAACACATCACTGAACAAACCACAGAGAATTCAGGAGCTTTCACAGAAACCAAGACAAGCAGCTCACTGATCAGGAGGACAAGCTGCTCTGGGAGGTTTGGCGAGAGGAAGCATCTCCAGATGAATACATTTGCTTTCTGATGCAGCTTGCTATTTAGTCCTCCATATTAACACAGCCTAGTAAATCCATGGTAAATCCAAAAAGGATGGCCAAGGAACACTGCTGAAAGGGAAGGTGAAGAAGGCAGCAGAGCATTCAGTTTGTGGCAGAACGCTTCACTCCCTCTCCTGAAGTGGGATGAAACAAAGCAAGACACAAACAAGTTTTTAACCCAGGTACTGCTTAAACAGTGAAGAAAGAGCTGCTCACTTCACCTGGGAGCACATTTCCTACTCAGGGGATTCAGGGAACTTGTACTGGAGCAGCAGCTTTCAGCTACTTAATGTCACATCAATTTCCACCTTCCCTCCACCCCCTTCACCACATCACCTTATATCTGCAGCTACATTCATGTACAGACTGCTAAGAAATAGGATTATGACTGTTCACCTGCTCTGAGAAAGGGTAAAAACCTATCCATCAGAACCAGGCAAAATCCTCCCTTCTAAGCAGAAATGAATATTTCTGGCATACTCGTGCTTAACCAGAGCAAAACTGAGCACGTGGCCTAGCAAAGATAAAAATATCTAGCAGATTCCTTTAGCAGAAGGAGAACAAATCACACATCTGACCTAATCACAACAGACAAAACAGCCTCATCCCAACAGCATTTAGACCCCTGTGATATCGGGAGGAACACACTGCTGATGTGGAGAACAGAATGAGCACTTTTTGCTCCATTAGTACAGTGGTACTTATGTGCATGCACTGGAAAATAAGGGAGAAAAATACACATTCACAAGCTGCTGTTGCCAAACATTATCCTTAATGTGCAGCTCCACTCAGGCTGCAAAGGGGATTGAGCAGTGGCCAGCTGTAATCAAGAATATTGTTAAATTACAAGCTGTTGTAGACATGGCTGGGTTTGTAACAGCAGCAAACATCAACCAGCAGGACCTGAGAGGCACCACCCTCTCCCAAAGCAGAGTCATAAGCAGTTTCATTAAAAGTCCAGCTGGAATTTATATAACCTACAAGGAAAACTCAACTTACAATGTAGTTATTGAGTTCCTTGCAGTGCATTTCCCCCTTGGCCTGTTCATGGGTAGAAAGAAAAATAAAAATCCACATTAATTCCATGCATGCTGGGGGCTTCTTTAGGGCAATGAGTTGTTAGACATTGTTGGGAAAATTACCATTAACCCTTTCAGCACAGGATGTGGTGGCCTCTGATGTTCTGCAGTGAATTGAGTGGTATTTAGAGAAAAAAAAAATGTAAGTATAGGATCTATATAAGGAGTTTCTAACAAGAAATGAGTTAAGCAGGTGTTACACTGACACCAAGGACACAGCTGGTCATGGTTTCTGCCAAGGATTCTTCTCCCTGATAACAGCTGCTCCAAGTGCAGCTTCTTCCAAATCAAAAATTCCAGTTTCATTGCAAAAGACATATAGAGGCTTAAGATAACTGCACACCACCACCCATGACTTTGTGAAACCACTTGCAAGGCCACAATGACTTCATGGAAGAGCTATTGCTGAAAGGCATTTTCAAGCTGGAAGCCAACCCAGTGCTAACACAACTCTCCAGACAAAATGAATATTTCCAACAAGGAGCACTTTCAGTGTTTTGTAATACCTAGGAACATGCAGTTGGGTGGGCAAAACAGAGAAGCAGAATCCAAATTCAACAGAGAACTTCCCAGAGGCTTAGGCACAGCACAGTTGTCATTCCACATCTCCCTGTCATCACTGGGAAAACATGGAAGAAGCCAGCCCATTGCTTCCCTGCCTGTGCAAGAGCCATGGGAACTGAGCTTCTAACTCTAGGAATTCAGCATCTACATTACATGGGATTTCTCCAGGCTCAGCACCAGGACAGGTGGCACTAACAGCCTCATTTCTCCTTGCTCAGCTCTTGCCTGTTCTTCCCTCTGAACACCCCTTTTTTCCTTTCACCATCATTGCACAAGCAGAGCCACACCACAAGCAGCCACCTGTCAGCAGGAATCCAACAGACTGGCCAGAGGCAGCACTGTCCATCTCCTCTGGAATTTTCTGGCTTGCCAGGCTCTGGGGCTTTATAACAATAAAGTCGAGAAAAGCACATGCGCTTTTTTTTTTTTTTTTTTTGCCTCCAATGCCAAAACAAGCAGAATTTAAAGTAAGTTCTGCTGGGAAAAATAAAAAAATCACTGGGAACTGAACAGCACAAAGGCTCTGTCCCTGAAAAAGTATGACTCCCAACTGTGCTGTTTCTCCAAATGAGTCCTCTAAAATCAGAATAAATCTCTATCATAGTGCTGAAGCTGCAAATGGCAAAACAGCCAATCCAAAAAAAGATATCTGCTTAAATAGGACATGTGAGGAGTCAGCAAAGCAGGCAGCAAGTCTCAATTTCTGCACAGGGAAGTGGGGTTATCATGTATTATTTCCATACAAGAATTGGCTGCCCCTGGAGCGTGGAAAGCTGAAAATTGTTTGGATTTCAGATGATACAGAAAGAGACACAGATATGTGGGCTTGAGGAGGTTTCAGACAAGGCCTTCACAGAGACAACTCTCCTGACACAGCCTTTCCATTGAACACAGCAGCTGCACACCAACAAATCCAGTCAAAGCAACTGGATTTGCTCAAACACTGGAGGCCTTTTGGAGTTGTGAAGTTTGCCTTTTGGAGCTTGTCACCCATCCTAGCCATGACAAACACAACTGCAGAGCTGTGCAACTCTGAGCTGGCATCCACCACTTATCTAGTGTGGGGATTTGATATAAACTCCATTTTACTTGAAAGAATAGTAAATAACCACAGAGCACTTATGCCAGAAGACATAAAATGCTGCCAGGTGTTCAGAAGCCTCATAGATTGTTTACTAGACAGACCAGAGCCTAAAAGCAGTTGTTAATATTATTCAATCAAATTATTTTCCAGGACCTGTTTCCTCACTCCAAATAAGAGGGCACAGTTAAAAAGTTGTACAGCTGTTCTGTAGGAATAGTTCTAGGCCTTATATCCAAATATTTGTTCTACTGCAGCTTCAGGCATTCTGTCTTTGAGAACTTTTAGTGTCTCATTCCTGGTGCTGAATGAATGCCTGGATGGGAGAACGTGACAGAACTCTGAGCTATTCAGCACAGCAAGATGCAAATCACTTAAAACTCAACGATGTCAAATTTTGGTATTGCCAAAGTTAAAAATAAGGAATCCATTGTTAACAGAGCTACAGCAGCAGGAGGGGCAGAAGTGTCTGTTAGCTATAGAGCAAGCTTCAAATTACATTTGGATTGTCTTCCTAACATGGGAATATGGGAGAGCACCAGGAGAGGGTGAACAATAGCAGCTCCAGCAGTTCATCAAATCCTGAAATGGTTTGGGTTGCAAGGGACCTCAAAGCCCACCCAGTCCCACCCCCCTGCCATGGTCAGGAACACCTTCCACTCTCCCAGGTTGCTTCAAGTCCCGTCCAGCCTGGCCTTGGACACTTCCAGGGATCCAGGGGCAGCCACAGCTTCTCTGGGCACCCTGTACCAGGGCCTCCCCACCCTCACAGGGAAGAATTTCTTCCCAATGTCCAAAAAAAGTTCTTTTGAGCTCCTCCCATAACATGCAGGTCAAGTTTTGTTTAAGTTTTCTTTCCGAGTTTTGCTCAGAGCACCAAACTGAAAATGGAGACCAGTTTGATAAGTAGTTAAAAAAATTAGAAAGGAGAAGCTTGCAGCAGTGTGATAACACCTGGTCACAAGCAGCACACGCAGCCCAGCTCAGCAGTGCAAGATCTCAGAAAAAGGACATTACAGATGGCCAGAGCACGTCTGGGAGCATTGCTGGCATCTCAGCCAAGCTGGAGGAAGTCAACAGAGTCAAGGTATAACAAATCCAAACACTAAACTTCCCTCCCTCCAACATAAATCCTTCCTGAAATTTAAATTAATTTCAAGATTAAAAAATGAGCTGTGGCCTGGCTTTAATTCTCAGTGGAAATATTCCACCTCCCAGTCATATTCCCCAGTGTATGTTTCTACTCAGGATATGGTGCACAGAAAGCACAAACACATCCCACCCTAAACACCTGGAGAATTGTTTCTCTGCTGAAGGTCTCCACAATCTACCAGGCTCAAGCCCTCAGCCAAGGCTGTCAGGCCTGGGGCTTTAAGAAGGGCACTCAAGCAGAGGAAGAACAGGAAATGCAGGGCAATAAAGCAAGACTTGAATTCAAAAGATGCATCTTTAATTCAAATAGGAAAAAGGACAGGAGAACATTGGGAAGCTCTTCAAGCAGCCTCAGGGAGGGACAACATTACCTGAACTCTAAGGAAAACATCACCAGACCATTACAACAAATCCAGCCCCAGACAACAAGGAGGTGTCAATTTTAAGTCAACTAATGATTAGCCAGGCTGATGGAAATAGGTCAATCATTGCTGCAAGCAGAGCACCAGAAATCTGAGCAGTGCAGGTAGCAAAAGGAGAGCTCTGTGAGGGCACAGAGGAGCCAGTGCAGGCAGTGGTGATGACATGGAAGCTGTTCTTTCCAGAGTTTGTCAGAACATCTCCCAGGGGAACAAACGACATGCTGTCCACTGTTCCGGCGGGCACCGGGCTGCCTTTTATACAAAAACACCCAGTACAATCCAGTGACTGTTCTGTATGAAAAAGTTGTTTTGGTCTACAGATTAACAATTCCCTTTAGACAGGCTCCATTAAAGAGTCTATCCAGAATGAAGAAAAACAAATATTTAGTTGGTTCCCTTCTGTGTTTTTGGTTATTTTGTTTAACATTATTATTTCACCACCAGAGCCAGCTGGAGTTCACAGTCAACATCCTTTGAAATTAATGTCCTTACATTCACTCCTAGCAAGGAAAGCACTTTTTAACCAATCATAGCTTTCTCTATATCAATTAAGTCTCTTATGAAGGGACTCAGTCTCCACAGATATGCTGGTCTATTTTTTTTTTAAATAATTTTAAATGAAAGCTGCTCTAGTCTCGCAGCAGACAGGATTTTATTCAGTACTGAGTCTCCTCACACCACCTCCGACACACAGATGCCTTTTAGAGAGGCTGGCTGACAACTACAAACACTCCTTGAAACAGCTCAGTTACCAGGAAAACTGGATCAGCACATTCAGTTCAAAGGAACGTGGCTTTGGACAAGAATCCTGCCCAGAGTAAGAAAACTGTATTCAGCCTATAAAAAGCACATGTCATCATGTGATGACATCAGGTCTGTCAGCGCTGCCTTTGCACAACCGGGGCTGCAGCAGCCCGACAAGACGGGCAGGTGTGGCTTGGGATCAGCCACTGACGGCCAGGCAGAGGCCCAGTCATGCACATCTCCTGCTCTGCAACTGCCAGGAAGAAGCAGCACCTCGCTGACATCACCCAACACCTTTTGGAATTCTCCTCCTGTCACGTTTGGACAGGGTGACACCTAAAGAACCACCAGCTTTTGATGGAGATTGTGAAATGCTGCTCAGGGGAGGATCTGCTGTTCTGTTCTCTTCCATACCCTTCTCACTGGCAAAGGAAAATTAATACATGCAGCAGGTTCATGGAGTGACTCGTGTTTAGACATATTTTTGATCATAAGATCAAGAGCAATCACAGCTTTGAAGAAAGATCACCTCAAACAACAATTAAGATTATTGTACAGGTCACAGATGAAGTTACACAGTAACAACTCACTTTTAATGTCTGCGGGTTTTTTTCACCCTGGAAGAATAATTGAAGTTATTAAGTGTTCTTTTCCATATTCTGTTTCTTCCCTTGGGAGGACACGTCTGCCACATGAAAACTCCACACCTCCCGTGCTGGGGCAGTGCCAGCACTGCGTGCAGACAGTTTTACCACTGTGGTATTCTTAGCTGTTTATTTAAACCACGCTGATGCAGGAATTCCATTGGCCCTTCCAGTTCAATTACTTTTGAATTCCCTGAACATGGGCAGCATTCCTGCAATTCACATTAGCGCCAGAATTTTCAGGGCTACTTGTGGCTCTCCTTGGCCGGGAAGATTCAACAGCATCAAAGCAAACACTGTTGGATCACAGCAAGGGAACAAAGTGAAGCAAAAGCCACAAGACAAATGAAGGGGATATCAGAGTTTCTATTTAAGAGGGATATCAGAGTTTCGAGGCGAGGCGGCAGGACAAAGGAAAACTCAGAGAACACTGCAGCAGCTTTCAGCAGCTGCCGGTTACATCAGTCAGCCCTGGGGCAGAACAGAAAAATGCCAACATCAGGAAATGCGGGATAAACCCAGACATTTTCAGCAGGTGGAGAACTGTGCACACAGATTTTAAAGTAGCTCGACCAGACACTGTCTTAAGCTGTGCCAGGTCGGACATTTGGAAGAATTTCTTCACAGAAAGGGTGATTAAATACTGGAATGGGCAGCCCTGGGAGGTGGTGGAGTCACGTCCCCGGAGGTGTTTAAGGAAAGACTGGGTGGCACTCGGTGCTCCGCTCTGGGTGACGGGGTGTGAATCCGTCAGGTTGGACTCGATGACCTCAGAGGTCTTCCGAACCTAATTGATTCCGTGAGATATCGCTCCGTCTCTTTTCCCCATTTTAAAGCTGCGAATCCCAAACTTCCACCGCTGCTCCGTGGGTATTTCCAGCCTCTGCTGGCCGCTCCTCCGCCCCGGCAGAGGCCGGAGCGCGGTACCGAGCTCCCTGCCCGCCGCGGCCCCGGCAGAAGGAGGTCACCCTGGAGGACTCGCCGCTCCCTCCCCGCCTTTAAAAATAGCCGTGGACGGAAGGAGCCTCCCGGGGCCGGCCCTCCTCTACCCGGCCCCCAGCGCCGCATCGCGCCGCGGGCAGCGCTGCCCCAGACACGCCGCGGGCCGCGCTGACCTTCCCCGGGCCCGGCCCCGCCGAGCGCCCCCGGCCCCTCCGCGCCTCAGCGCGGCCGCGTCCCGCGCCCGCCCCGCCCGGCCACGCTCCCCTCGCGGCGCCCCCGCCCTTGCCGCGGGGTCGCGGGGCCGCCGCGGGTGGTGCAGCCCCGCAGCCCCCGCCACCCCTCGCCGCGGCCCGGCCGCCCCTCACCTGTCCCGGCCGCCGCCGCTGTTGGTGCCGCCGGGGCCCGCGCGCCTCCTTCCCCACGCCGCCATCTTGGAGACACTCGCCTCGCAAATGTCTCCGCCGGCGGCCCGCGGGCGCGCCGCGATGCCCGACGGAAGATGTAGTGCGTGGGGGCGGCGGCGGCCGCCGCTCGGGGTGGGGCTGAGCCCGCGAAAGGACTACAAGTCCCACAGTGCCTCGCACCGCCGCACGGCCGCGGGGGGCTCTGGGGCGTGTAGTCCCTTGGACGGGGGCGGTGGGGCACCGCGGGGAGACGCCGGTGAGGCCCCCGGCCACAGCCCCGTCACCGGTGGCGGAGCGGCTCCGCGGGGCTCGGCTCGGCTCGGCTCGGCTCGGCCCGGCCCGGCCCCGCCGCCCGGGATCTTCCAGCCGGTGGGAGGAGCGCGGCGGCGAGTCCCGGCCTGCCCCGCGGCCCCGCCGTAAGGGGATGCGGCTGCCCGGGGTGGGCACCGCTAGGCAGCCTGAGCATCGCCTCCTGATCCCAAAAACCCTGGAGGTTCCTTCCCTGCAGGCCACTAGGGATGAGGATCCCCTGAGAGGCTGGGCGGTTTTGGGGTGAATTTCGCTGCCTTAATCAATCTCGAAAGAGGCGCAGTGAACGGGGAGGCTCCCCTGCTGCATCTCGGAGGAGGAATGAATCACAGAATCACTTAGGAAAAGACCTCAAGATCATCACATCAGTATAAAGTTTAATACCAAACGCTTCTCTAGAATTGAAATGTGGCTTTGGTACTGCCAGAGGTTTCCCAGCTCCTGTGGATCCGTCAGGTTTTGTGCCGGGGTGCTTGGATGGTTATCTCCAGGATGCTTGAGCCTCGGCAGGGCTCCCTCTTGCTCCCGGCCGGATTCCTCCCCGAACAGGAGCCTTTTTATCAGGAATTTTAAGTTTTCCCTTATCAAACAGCAGCTCCTTGCTCCACTCCCCCTCCTTTCTCGGAGCCCTCCTCCAGCCTGACAGCGCTGGCTCTGCATCTCCCGTTCCTAAAACACCCTCATTTTGACAGCATTATTCCCAAGTGATGTAATGTGACTGAAGAGAACAAACCCCCGGCTGCCTCCACCTTCCCAGGCATCCCGAGGCTGCTCTTCCAGCCTGCAGGGCCCTCCCACACCGCTGCTCTCTCAGCTGTATTTCGGGGGGCAGCTGTTTCGGGGGAGGTAAAGGCTGCGTTCGCAGGAACAAGGAGGTGTTTGGGAAGCGTGCCCAGCCCGGCAGAACGTGCAGCACTGCTGGGACAGGCCGGAGCATGGACTGCCTGGAATGTGGAATGTAAACAGAGTGTGTTACCAGCAACAGCCCAGCTACAGATCCCAACTCCCTCGGGAGCAGCAAACCCCACGCTCCTGCTGCAGCCCAGGGGCAGCTTGTCACACTGGATCAAATCATCACTGTTCTCCACACCAACCTTCCCGGCAATTTGAGTTATCCAAACTCTGGCCTCAGCCTCTGTAGCCTTCACACAGCACTGGGAAGAGACACAAACGCCCTGCTAGGATCCTGAGTGCTCCCAGCCCTGGGGAGTGCTGGCTCCAGGAGGGAAGTGCCTTGTGTCCCTCTGAGTCAGCTGCCTGCCCACCTTGCTCTGGACAAGCACAGCAACTGGATATTTAAATATTTTAATTTTCATATTTTCAGTTATTATTTGATCTTAAAGCAGTGGACCTAAACACTGAGTGTCTGCTCATTTGCAGGACAACTCCCCAAGACTGGCCTGAAATCCCAAGGAGGAACAATGAAGGTGAGCAGGGCTGGATCAGCTGGCAAAGGAGAGGAACCAGTTGTGATCCTGCTCGCCCTGAGCACTGCACAGTCATCACGAGGTCAGCCAGCCCTGTGACCTCAAATAAAACACAATAATTTCACCTCTTACCTACTGATTGTTGCAGTGGGAGCATGTGGTTCCCTCCAGCACAGCACAGCCACTGCAGCTCAGTTAAGCCACACTTTTATTGTATTGTATTCCATGCATTATGTTCATGTTTTATAGTATGACAGAGGGAGGGATCAAGATAAATGTTAAACATAAACAAGAGCAGAAAGGTCATTTGTAACAGGTCCTGAGAAGGAAAGGCACATCGTAACCACCGAATCCAACAGAACGGAAACCTTGGACAGAGGAAGACAACGCTGGAGAGCGGATGAGGGAGGGGGTGTTTCAAGTTGGGGGCTGTGGAAGCAGGTTTGACAGCCACCTGCATTCCCCCACCCACCAAAGGTCTGTAGTTCAAACGGGTTTGGGGAGCTCAGTATTCAACCAAACCACTTCCACGCTCCTGTTGCCCGGGGAGAGTCCAGGATCCCAAACTCCTCCAGGCTTAATCAGCACCAAGGGGCAGCACAGGACTCGAAGCTCCTTTCTGCAGAGACCAGCTGGGAAAAGGCAGCTGGTGGGGAGGCAGGGGAGGGCTACCCAGCACCGAGGGACCCCGAGCCGGGTCCCACCCAGCCGTGGCAGGGTCACAGCAGCACCGTGGACTGCGGCATCGCTGGTCACCTGTGGGTATTGCTATTCACTGGCATCCGGGAGGAGGGAAGGCTGGGACAGAGCGTGGACACAGCAGAGAAATGGTTGGCACAGACACTGGCACACGTCTCTGTCAGGTCAGACGCCGGGGGGGTTGTAGCACCTCGAGGGGAAGCAGCAGCAGAACCGTGTGCTGTGCCCGGTTTAAGGCAGCGATCGCTGCGGGGATCCAGCGCCGGGAAGCTCGAGGTTCCTGCCAGAGCAGCACGGGGGCTCCAGAGCCAGGCTGGACGTGGGACTCTGCCCAGACAGCGAGCACAGCACACCCTCCAGCGAGCTGACACAACAGGGAGCTGCTGGAGACTGCACACAGTGGAAATGAGCACAAAACCAGGACAGAGCTCAAACATCGCACCCAGCCCTGCTGTGGCAAAGACACAAGTGTCTTATCTTGGCTTCCAGGGGACAAAACAGTTCAGCTTCACCTTGGAATCAAGAGAAGGGATGGTTCAGTCATCACAGCAGTACCAGAGCCAGCCTTGCTCCTGTAACTATGTGTTGAAGTGTGTTTTGCATGTTAAAGGAGGAACATTTAGCAGCCCACATTTCTTCTTGAGCCCCTTGTTACCTGTCACCCTTTCCCAGTCCCTCCAAGCCACCCTAAAAGGTCACAGCCTGGGTGAAATAAGCAGCAGGGGGATAGAAAGGAAACAGAGGCAGGGCTGAGCTTGAAGCCTTTCCTGAGCAGCACAAGGCAGAGGTGGCTCTGGCCCCTGGCACAGGTGGTGGGCATGGGCAGGGGTCTCACAGCCTGCAGTGTGCAGGGCAGGGATGGAGGTTGGGAGATTTGGAAGCCTGAGAGGCTGCGCTGTGCTGGTGATGGGCAGCCCAAAAGCATGGGCAGGCAGCAAGGGTTCCCCTCGAGCTGGTGGCCAGGGACAGCTCAGGCTGAAATCCCGGCACAGGGTCTCCATCCCTGGCCACCCCAACCAGGAGAGAAGATTTTGTAGGAGTTTTTGCCTTTGCTGCCATGGATTTTGTGCTGGGCTCTGGGAAAGGGCTGAGCTGCCTCTCACCTGGGGCTTCAGTCACTCCGTGGCACAGATTGTAAACTTTAGTCCCTGCTGAGCTAAGCAAGGTCTGGATTTGGTCTCCAGGTGAGAGGCTCTGCATGTCCTGCCTGGCTGCAGCCCCAATGGCTGCTCAGGGCTGAGGGTGTTGAAAACATCTCCCTCACCATCACCTCCCTGTAGCCCTGCCTTGGCACACTACAAAATCCTGAGAGCTCAGTGTGAGATGCTCTGGGGTGTAGCTCAAGCCCTGGAAAACGCAGGCAAGGCAGGACAGGCAGCAAGCTGGAACCTGGCAGTGCCCTGCCATCATGGTGTTACCTCTACATCTGAGTGTGGCAATGCTGGGTTGTGCTACAGAATCATCATCCACAGAGGTAAGAGCACGAAATCAGGGTGTTCCTGCTGCTGGCCAAGGTCTCCACGATGCTGCCAGTGCCCTGAGCTTGGAGCTGTGAGGAGGCCCTGAGCAGACAGGTAATGCCATGAGCCAGGGCTTCTTTCCAAGGGCTGTAAGGAGAAGCCAAGGGAATCCACGTGGATGCAGGTGCCTCTAGCACTGAACCCTGGAGATGGGCCAGGAGCAGGTCCTGGAGGCCTCACCCTGCTGCTCTCAGGATGTCCTGATGGGGCCTGCAGAGATGGAGAAGAGGGAGATGGGGGAAGCCTTCCTCTTCAGCTGCAGGAAACCACCCTGGTGCCCTGGGATGTCCCTCACTGCTTAGGCCAAGGCTGGCTGTGGGGCTGGTCTCTTCTCCTGAGCAGGCTGCGTCCACACCAAGGGCAGGGAGACAGGAATAACAGTCCATGGCTCTCTGGGACGCCACTTCAGGGTTGTGTACAGAAGCTGGGCAGGAGCTGGCATCTCCAGGGAGCAGCATCTGCAACTCAGCCACATTTCTTCCTCTGCACAGACTCTGCCACGGCCTCTGCAGTCCAAGTCCACTCCTCACACGGCTCTTGTCTCTAGGCTCCAAGGTGTCACCATCCCAGTGTCTCCACAGCCGGTGCAGCAAAGCCCCTGAGGTGCCACCATGGTCCACATGTTCTTGTACGTACTGCATGTGGGCTTGGACATGGCGTGGTGCCCACCAGGTGCTGCAGGGGATGAACCTGACACCAGGCTGGGGCTCCTCCAGCACCTCCCTCTGTCCCACAAAGCTTAATCCCAGCTGCCAGGAGGAAAGGGGGGCTGGCACCCCATGGCCAGCCCTAACCAACATCCCCCAGCAAGTTCAGAGCTGTCGCCAAGCAGAGGGGAGAGGATGAGGTGCAGAACAAGTCACGCCCTGGCCTTGCGATGGAGTTTGGTGGAAAATTCACCCTCTTCTATCCCCTGGCTTGGCAAAAGCACTGGTGGGCACCACGTGTGCCCAGGGGCTGTGGCCATGCTCACACGTGGGCAGAGAGGAGGAGGTGGTGCCCACGCTCACGTGCTGCACAGACACGCCTACAGAAACCGGGAATGGCGAGTGTGGGAAGGGGTTTCCTGAGACTGCAGAGAAGCCAAGGCCGTGTTGAACAGTCAGGGCCAGGTGTGCTGGTGTGGGAGCAGTCCTGCCTTAAGGCTGCAAGTGTTCCAGGTACTGCGGCAGCGGGTTCTCCTTGACGTACTTCTGAATGTACCAGCACGTCAGGTGGGCCTTCAGGTCCTCCTCCACCACAAAGTCCAGGGCTGCCTGCAACCAGTGGAGATCAGATGGGTCACAACCAACACCCCCGGCCTCGTGGGAGCCCTGTGCCCCTCACCTGCATGGGGGAAGCAGCAGGAGTCCCTCAGGTACCCCCTGTGCGAGGCAGGTGGAGGGAGAGGCTTGAGGGGAGAGCACAGCTGTCCCGCCACAGCCATGTCACCAAATCCCCAGTTTAACCCTCAACACATCCAGCCCCGTGCATGCTGTGCTGCAGGTGACCCAGCCCATCCTGTAAAGGCCACCTTCATCATCCCTTTGCCCCCACTTACAGGGCCAGGGAGCAGCTGTACCCCCAAAGCAGCACCCCACAGTCCCCCCACCGTTGTGCTCATGGCTCCCCAGCTCTCCCTGCACAGCCCAAGGCAGGCAGAGGGCTCACGAGGGCACTGAAGGTCTGAGAGGAGGGGTCCAGCTTGAGCTGAGGTGAGCCATCAGCCCCTGCACAAGGGTTTTTTGCTGTGAGGAGGAATGGGCTGAACCTGGGCCAGTGGCTGGATTTGCTGACACTTACCCAGCTCCTCTTACCACAAAAAACAAGAATGTCTGACCCCAGATTTCCATCTGCCCCGCCAGCCACCCCATCTCCCAGCAGAGCAGGATTCCCACGGGGCACGCACGCAATTCCAGCGTGACGGGGCCTGGTTCAGCCAGGATCTCCATCCACAGCTGGGATGGCAACAGCCCTCGTGGCCAGCTGGGGCCGTACCTTTGCCAGGTGCTTGGCTATTCCTCTCCCTCGATAGGCATCGGGCACTTCCGTGTGCTGCAAGTCCACGATCCGCTTCCCCACGTACTCGTAGAGCAGCACGGCCTTGTCGTGGCAACCTGAGCGGGGGGGACACAGGGGTGAGGGCTGGGGTGTCCCTGGAGAATCCACAGCAGGAGATGGGACAGAGGGGTGAGGGCTGGGGTGTCCCTGGAGAACCCACAGCAGGGCATGGGAGAGAGGATTGAGGGCTGGGGTGTCCCTGGAGGATCCACAGCAGGAGATGGGACAGAGGATTGAGGGTTGGGGTGTCCCTGGAGGATCCACAGCAGGAGATGGGACAGAGAATTGAGGGTTGGGATGTCCCTGGAGGATCCACAGCAGGAGATGGGACAGAGGATTGAGGGCTGGGATGTCCCTGGAGGATCCACAGCAGGAGATGGGACAGAGGGGTGAGGGCTGGGATGTCCCCTGAGAGTCCCCAGCAGGATGGGCAGTTTTGGGACTGCTACAGCATCCCTCGTGCCGTGGGGATGGCTCTGGTGCTGGGTTTCAGTGGTGGCTTTGCTTTCAGTGACACCTGGATGTCCTCACTGGTCCCCCCGAGGTGTGAGCAGGGCCTTTCCAAGCCCCTGGAGCAGGAGCAAGTTTTTGACCCAGCCCTGAATCAGTGATGCCAGCACCACATGTTTAGGGTAGGAAAGCAGCTGTGGGGAGGGAGGAGATGTGATGATGGTGGGGGAGAGTAAAAAGAAAAGGGGGAAAAACAACAAAGCTGACCCAGGTAACAGCTAAATAATTTCTCCTCCAGCAAAGGTGTTTTTTTTTGTTGTTGTGGCACATAAAACAGGGCAAGACTCCTTGGTCTGCTGTTGCAGCATTGTCCAGACATGTTTTGGGGAGGATGCTGGGGAGGTGAATCCCACAAACACACAGGAAAGCACACACAGGTGTGCAAGGGGGGCTGTGCACACAAATTTACATGTATACACACACAGGCTTCCTGTTTCAACACCCTGACCTTTCTCACAGCAGCTCAGTTACAGGAAAAAAGAAGTTTTAGCTCATGTATAAATCAGAGGAGTCAGAACACCCCTCTGGTTTCATCACAGAACCTGAGCCTTCTGTGCAAAAGCAAATGGTTCATTTCTAGAGAGTTTCTGTACTTAAAAGTGACTTTCAGAAATGCAAGAGCCCAAACAAAGAGACATGTTTTGTTAAAATAATGGGAACTTTTCCTTCTCTGCAATGGTTTTTTAAGGCTGAAGGGCTGCAAAGTTCACCTGCATTCAGGATCTGCTTTAGCTGAGCACAGTACACTCTATTTCACTGCATTTCAGCTGGCAACTCCAGCCCAGCTTGCCTCATCCCTGTACTCAAGAGAAACTAGAAAGGAGCCCATTGGAATTTTGTGTTTCCAGAGAAGCAGCTCAAGCTTCTATTCCTGCCCCTTTTATGCAGACACCCAATTCTCCTACACTGGATGGAAACCTTCACATTTCCAGCCCGAGTTTATTCCTGCTGGTTTCTGCCCACTCCTTTTTGTGCCAACATTGTTCTTGGGTGGACATAAATAATTTCCCTCCCTGCCATTCCCCCAAGTATTTCTAGGCTTCAGTCCTCTGGTTCACCAAAAAGCTTTGGGTTTCCCCCAGACAGAAAAGAGGGAGCACTGCAGTGTTTCTCCACATGGATCCAGGCACCCCAAAAAAGCCAAGGGAGCAGGTGAAGCCCTTCCCCAGCAGCACAGACCTGTCCTGCTGGAGAGAAACCTGCCCAGGCTGGGGCATGAGGTGTCCTCACCCTCGCAGAGCATTTGGTGGCAGCTCTCAGGGGTGGCAAGGGCAGAGCTGGCAGCACCAAAGGCTGTAAAATGATCTTATAACAGCAGCTTTCACTCGTTCCAGCCCTTCCACCCCACTCTCCTCCCAGGCTAAAACTTTCCATTGCCTCTGCCCGAAGCTTTGAGAAGTTTAAAACTAAATTGACCACAGAACAAAAGATCTTTCTTCTTTAAATACACTTTTAAAAGATATGATCTGTTTAAAGTATCAAGGACACAAATGCATTTTAAAGCTGAAGGTGAAGCAGTGTTTGGAGGATCTCAGACATGTCCTGGAAGAGCCTTTTCCTCAATATTCCCTGTACCACAGCAGCACCAGAAACCCCCAGCCAGGACAGGAGCTGCAGAGTGCCACCAGGGCACAGATGAACACACACACACAGAAAGGATTTTTACAACCAGCCTGATTTTACAACAGAGAGTCAGTGCTGCTGGAAACTGAGCCCAGTTCAGAAAAACATCCCAGCTCAGCCAAGGGCACGATCACATCCACACACGCTCACCTCAGTGGCACAGCACACGAAACCAAGGACACTCGTGCCACAGGGTGTGGTGTGGGCCCTGTGGGTCACAGCCATGCCTTGGAATGAGCCAGCCCTGGTGCTGTGTGCTGCCCTGGCCGTGGGAGCAGCTCCCAGGAAAGCTGGAAGGGGGGCTGGGAGCAGGGCTGGCCCTTCCTGGGAGTAGCCAGCCCCAGCTCGGTGCAATCCCCCCGAAGAGGGGGGGCACAAGCAGAAACCCCACCACAACACGGCATAAGAGACACCTCCTGCCAGGCTGCAGCCCGTGCCACCCCCTGGGCTCTGGGACAGCAGTGTCAGCCTGCACTGGCAGAGCTGGGCACAGAGAGCCCCGGGAGCCTGCCCCGGAGTTTCGCTGGCACTGAGGAAGTGGAGTCGATGCAAACCAGCACAGCCAGAGAGGAGCAGGATGGCAGCAAGGGCAGCACAGCTGGTGCCCTGCTCGCCCTCTGTCCCCTCCCTCCACTCACAGGGAAGGGGAAGCTTTTCTGGGAGCTGGGCAAGGGACCAGGTCTAACCTTGCTCTCCATGGAGGGTTTGTTTCCACCGGGAGCAGTGGTGGGCTCAGCCCTGATGCCAGACACAAGTGCCCAGGCTGGGTGGCTCAGGAGCCCGGGGGAGCAGCCCCAGCCCAGCTGAGGAAGGGACACGTCAGGCATCTGGCAGGACACAGGCACCCCATCCAGCCCATCCTTCACTGCCCCCTGTCCTGGCATACACAAAGTACCCAGGGAGGGGAGGCTGCAGCACTGCAGGACTGTCCCTTCTCCCTTTTCCCTTCTCCCTGTCCCCCTGCACCAACCCCAGCCCACGATACCCCTTTGTGTGCCCAGGACCTGGGCAGGGTCCTGGCTGCTGCCTGCAAGGCCAATTTCTGTGCCCCAGCCCCCTTTGGACAGTGCTGCAAAGCCATTCCCTGGGAGCAAGGGGACAGAACAAATGCCAACCCCATCTCCCAGGAGCAGGGGGAGGAGGCAGCTCAGGTCTTCTGCTGCTGAGCCAAACAGTGGGGGAAAAAAAAAAAAAAAAAAAAAAAATGCTGCGTGTGGGGTGGGCTGAGAGGACAAGAAGTCCTGAGGAGCTTGTGCATCCCAGGCTGGAGCTCTGCCTGCCATGGGCTGGCCTCACTCCCCAGGGAGCTACTGGCACGTTACTACGGAGAGAAAACACAACAGAGCACAACAGCCAGAGTGGAGACAGCACAACCCTCGTGGAGGGGCCTCACTCGCAGGAATGGCAGCGGGGGGGGGCTGGTTTGGAGCAGTTTCCTGTTTAGGAGCTCTCTGGAGGCGCCTGTGGCACGGGAGGAGCAGGGATGTCTTTGATGCAGATCCCTGGGTCCCTGCTGCAAACTCAGCACCTTCCCCCCTCTCCTGGAAAGCATCTGCCCCATCAGGGAGGAAAGCTCCAAGGCATGACCTGCTCCAGTCTTCCCAATAAACCTGGGCTCCTGGACAAGGGAGCTCCTGAGACTCAGATCAGCAGTGGGCAAAGCAGGAGCTTCCAGCCAAAATCCTGCCCGAGTGCAGCTGGGGAGGAGTGGGAGGTTTGGGAAGTGTGGTGTGCTGCAGCCAGCAGAAGCGTTGGATGAACGGGAGTCGGAATGTGCGAGAAGCTCGAGCATCCCTGAGGAACTGGAGCTGCTCCATGCACGAGAGCCTGATGGGTGTGATGGGCATCAAGAAGTGACAGCAGCTGCTGCTAAAAGCTCTTCCCCTGCCCCAAACATCTGTGCCAGCAGCTGGACCAACCAGCCAACTGCTTTGGCGTGGGGGTTCCCTTTGGGTTTCTTGTTTTGACCTGAAATTTCATCTCAGAGCCAAAGAAATACCCAACTACTCCTGACAAAACCAGCCTATATGATTCCCATGGAAGCTTTTAGCTTTGACAAATTGATGTTTTCCAAGAGAGTCTCTGCCCAGGGAGGTTTCTGGCTGGCTCAGGCTGTTAGTCACATCCTAGCCCATTACAAATCCTGTTGGGTGTCTTTCTGCCCTCCTCTCGAGGGATAACGAGGCTCAGTGAGGTCTGGTTATAATCAGCTTTACTTTCAGCTTCTAAATGCTCCTTCATTTGGGATGCAAGGGGAAAGGGAACGCGTTCAAGTGAAGCAGCTGCTCCTATCAGAGTTTCAGCAGCTACTGCAGCAATGAGGGGAGAGAGGGGAGGAAGCAGCAGAGAAAGAAAAGACAGGGCAAGCCCCAAAAAATCGAGTGCAATTCATCTCCCCTGTGCACAAGGAGGAAGTCCTGCCACGAGGTCACACAGGGGTGCAGAGGCAAACACAGGATGATGCTGAAAATGAACACTTTCACAACCAGTTCACAGCTTTCACTGTCTCAGGCCTCCTGCTCCAGGGATTTCCAGAAATTCATCACCATGCAAAGTTTTCTACCCAGCATCACACCACCATAAACCACCAGCTGTCAAAGTCTGGCTGTTTGGTCCATGTGCCTGGTGCATCCATGTTTTCCCAGGGTATCATCCAGAAATCAGGAACATCACAGGAGAGTTGAAAGCCCACAAACTGCTATTCATCTCTACCACAGCTCAGTGACACGGGACAAGAGTGCTCCCTGAGGGACACGGGGGTCACTTTGATGCCAAAATCTTTGTCTGACCCATTTCTTGGCATTCCCTGCTTGCTGCAGGGAAAACCTCCCAGGGCATTCCACACCAGTGATGCTCATGGTGCCAGGAGCAACAAAGAGCAGTGCAGGAAATAAACACCCTGCCACGCACTCCCACAGAGATGTTATCTCCTGACCAGCTTCCAGGGCTTGGCTGCTACCAGCAAGTGCCTAACAAGGAGGAGGAGAGGTGGATCACCCACTGCACGTGGATGTTTGTCAGCACAGCAGCACGGACACCATCCCAGCAGGACACTGCTCAGCTCGGCTGAACTCGCAAAAAAGGGCTCAGACTCCCTGAACTCCCAGAAAAAAACACAGCCTTGATCATGGGGATTCACCTGGGTGAGGCCACGGCCACATTGGATGGGGCTTGGAGCAACCTGGTCCGTGTCAGGGCACACAGAAGGCGTCCCTGCCCACGGCTGGAATGAGATGAGCTTTAGGATCCTTCCAACCCAAACCACCCTGGGATTCTGTGATGCCACGACCCCCTCCTGAATCAGGAGTTCTGTGCTGATTCACACACGACTCCCACAGCTGATTCTCTCCCTCTCAAAGTTCACCCTCTCCAGTCACGACTCATCCCCACTCAGCCACCAAACACTGCTGGGCCCATGGTGTGGCTGGCAGAGCTTTTATCCAGAAAACCACGATAAAAGATTACGTTTCCCTAATAATTGTTGACCCTTGGCTGTCCCCTCTATTTCCTGCACACACCAGCTTCACTGGCTGGGACAATGCTCTGGTGGTGGCAGTGGGGACCCGGCACCTGGGACCTCGTTTGATCTCAGGCTGAAATAAGCAGTTGGTGAAATTGTTTTCTCCTCACCCGTCTCCTCCTTCCTCATCCACCACTGCTGAGCTTCCAGCCTGCACTTTGTAATTAGTGGTTGAAATGAAAATGGGGTGGGGGGGGGGGAGGAAGAGAAGTCTAAAATAAAATCCGGACTATTCTTGTTGTTTTATCGACGAAGCCTCCTGCATTCCCTATGATTTCTGAACTATACGTTATTTTTTCTTTTTTTTTTAAAGGCAGCTACCCTGCAATTTCTGCAGGGCAGCGAGGCAGTTTTACCCAGAGTAGCTCTCAGCACGACAAATGGATGGGGAAGAGATGCTGGGATCCTTCACTATCTGTAATTAACCATTAAGATGAAGGCTGGGAAAGAATCAGTGCACCACAGAGAAATTTTAGTGGCACCTACTTTTTGTTTTTTTTTTTTTTTTTCCCTTTGTTCACTCCACCCAATATGTGACAGAGCTTTTGGGGGGGTCACTGTGTCACCAGAGCTCCACAGGTGGCTGTGGCAGCTTGGATCCGTGTCGTTGGTCCTACAGAACCGTGGCACCCACCGTGCTGGAGCTCCCGGGGGGCTTCCCTGAAGGAATGTCCCCAGAGCTGGCACCGCGCCCCCACATCCCCCAAAGGCACCTGCTCCGGGGGGGGGCCCGGGCAGTGCCCCCGAACGTGCCCGTGCCACCATCGGGCTCCGCACACCGACCCCAAGCGAGGGAGCCGAGCGATGCCCGGATCCCCTGCGAGAAGGTTTCAGGAAGGGCTGGGGGGGACTGGGTGGGGGGGGGGTCCCACCGCGGCAGGGTGGGAGAGTACGGGGGAAAGTGCAGTGGGACACGGCGGCACGGGAGGAGGAGGGATCGGGGGAAATGCGGGAAATAGGTGAGAACAGGAAAAAGGGGGAGGAACAAGAAGAAAAAGGGGGAGAGCAACGGGGAGGAGGAACAGGGAGGGGAAAGGGGGGAGAGAACGGGAGGGGGGCGAAGTGGGGGGGGGGGGGAACAGCGAGAGCTGAAAAGGAACGGGAATCTGGGCCCCCCCAGCGAGGCCGGACCGCGGGCAGAGGGCAGCAGGTAACGTCCCGGGGAGCCCCGAGCGCCGCCGCTTACCGTTGAGCCGCACGGTGAACTGCCGCCGCTTGCGATCGTGCTCCACCTGGATGGGGCAGCCCTGCTCCAGGAGGCCGAGCGGCGCCGAGTGCGCCATGGCGGGCCGGTGCCGGTATCGGTATCGGTGCCGGTGTCGGTGCCGGTGCCGGAGCGGAGGCGCGGTCGGGCCCGGCGCGGCCCCGGCCGCAGGAAGCCCCAGCTGTGCGGCACGTGCCCGCCCCGCAGCCAATGGCCGCGCCGCGCTTTTGTTTTGGTACGGCCGCGCGGCCCTTAAAGGGGCAACGCCGCCGCGGCCGTGGGGACCGCAGCCAGCGCCCGGCGCCCCCGCGCGGGCGGGCACCGCCACCAGCGTCCGCCAGAACGGCGCGGGTTCGGCACGGGCTCTGTGCTGGTTCTGTGCTGGTACCGCACGGGTTCTGTACTGGTTCTGTGCTGGTTCGGCACGGGTTCTGTGCTGGTTCTGTGCTGGTACCGCACGGGTTCTGTGCTGGTTCTGTGCTGGTTCGGCACGGGTTCTGTACTGGTTCTGTGCTAGTTCGGCACTGGTTCTGTGCGGGTTCTGTGCTGGTTCGGCACTGGTCCTGCACGGGTTCTGTACTGGTCCTGCACGGGTTCTGTACTGGTTCTGTACTGGTCCTGCACTGGTTCTGTACTGGTTCTGTACTGGTCCCGCACGGGTTCTGTACTGGTTCGGTGCTGGTACCGCACGGGTTCTGTGCTGGTTCTGTGCTAGTTCGGCACTGGTTCTGTACTGGTTCTGTACTGGTCCTGCACGGGTTCTGTGCTAGTTCGGCACTGGTTCTGTACTGGTTCTGTACTGGTCCTGCACGGGTTCTGTGCTGGTCCCGTACCGGTCCCGCACTGATCCCGCACGGTTCTGTAGTGGTTCTGCACTGTTTCTGTACTGGTCCCACACTGGTTTTTACCAGTCCCGCACTGGCCCCGCACTGGTTTTCCGCTCTGGCTGCCGGGGCTGTGCCGGGCTGCCCGCGGTGCCAGCTGCTGCCCGCGGTGCCAGCTGCTGCCCTGCCGTTGCAGTGCCGGTGCCGTGCCGGTGCCCTGCCGGTGCCCTGCCGGTGCCCTGCCGGTGCCCCGCCTGTTCCTGCGCTCTCTGCCCGCCTCTCCTGGGGCTGGGGGGGTGAAGCCCCAGGCCGTGGCCCCTGTGTGATGCTGGGACCAGGTTACTCCAAGCCCCAGCCTGGTCTTGGACACTTCCAGGGATCCAGGGGAAGCCACAGCTGCCCGAGGCAACCTGTGCCACGTCCTGCCCACCCTCACAGGGGAGAATTTCTTCCCAACATCACATCTAACCCTGCCCTCTGGCAGTGGGAAGTCATTCCCTGTGTCCTGTCCCTCCATCCCTTGCCCAAAGTCCCTCTCCAGCTCTCTGGAGCCCCTTTAGGTCCTGGAAGGGGCTCTGAGGTCTCTCTGAGCCTTCTCTTCTCCGGCTGAACCTCTGTCTCTCCCAGCCTGGCTCCAGAGCAGAGGTGCTCCATCATGTATCACACACACATCTCATCTGTGACCCCAAAGCTCTGGGAGTGCCCGAGGTGGCTGTGCAGTGGCACAGGCTGGCAGCTGCAACAGGAAAAGCAGCAGCACCTAAATTAACCTGGACTAGGAATAGCTCACCAGCAGCTTCTCTGCACCTGAGCACCATCTCACGTAGCTCGGCCTTTGTTCACTCATCCCTTCGGCTCCTGCTGCCCTGTGGGAAATGGATTTGTAAAGAACCCAAGGCCACAGGACAGAAGGCCATAGTGGGGGGAAAACAGAAGTGATTGGTGGTAAAAGTAATAGCAGCATTGTGTGGCAAAAGCTAACAGGCTGAAAAACATTTATAAAGTGTTGTAACCAAGAAGTAAGTTAGCTTCTGATAGGATGGGGTTGAGTTTTACATCTCTTGTGTCTCACTATTCATCGAGACTGATAATGGAATAAAATCTTTCCAAACACCTCTCAGTTGCCCCGTCTCTATAAAAGCCAAGCAAACCAACACAGCCCGAGCTGTGGAATTCACTGGATTTGGTTGCCCTGTGCTGCTCCACTGGCTGGTGCTGCTGTTCTCCTCTCAGGGTCTCCTGCTCTTTCCCCACTCCCATCGAGCCTGGCCCTGCAGCAGCCCCTGGCCCCAAGCACTGGGTGTCTGCTGGGCACAGGGCTTCATTCCCTTCCTCCTCCATGAATGTTGGCGAGGGGCTGTTGTCCTTCTCCCCATCCCCTCCCTGGCAGCCTTTGCTCCCACACCGTGTGCTGGTGCAGGGAGGCACAAACAGCAGGGGAACGCAGGGAATGCAAAGCCTGCAGCAGCCAGGCCCAGCACTGCTGGCATGTGGCAGGGAGGGAGGGAAGGGGATAAGTGGCATGATCCCAGAGCTGTCAGGGAGGGCTGATGCCCTGCAGCACGCAGGGATGCTCGGGACACAGCGGGTCTGAAGCCTTAGGAGAGAGGAGGAAGGAGAAGCAGGTTTTGCCCAGACACGGGTGAGCAGCTCCTTACTGCTCTCTTGGTGATCGCCCTGATCCAGAGGCTGCACAACCAAAGGTTCACCTCCGGCCCCTGAAAGCATGGAGAGCCTTCCCACGGGTGCCAAAAATCCGGTACCCTTGCCAAAATCTCTGTGAGCACTCGGGCTCCATGGGGATCCTGTGCCTGTGACGATTCCCTGGGACAGCGGCTCAGACGAGGAGGGGCAGGCAGAAGAAGCCGTGGGAAGCTGCAGAAGAGAAGGAGACGTCCCCCAGGAGATCCCCAAGCCCTGCCATGGCTCGGAGGTGACCTCGTGGCTGCTTCTGGTGCCTTCCTCACAGCTCGTGTGCTCCCTGCCTTCCCACCCTGTTGCATTTGGCTGCTGAGTGCATCCCAATTTCCCTGTGTGCAGAAATTTCCCGATTTCTACAGAGCTCCTGTGCTGGAAGGCCTGGGAGCAGGGGACACTTGTGGAGTGCCCTGGGGTTGAGAGCCAGAGACTCAAATCCAGGCAGCTGCTTCACCCAGCCCTGGACCCACAGCTGGAGCCAGCGGCCTCGGGGGGATGCAGAGGGGGGACAGTGCACACTGGGACGTGCCTGGGGACAGCAGGGCCATGTCCCGAGCTTGCAGTGACACCCCAGGTGCTGCCAGCAGCAGGGCCAGCTGTCAGAGCCCGTCCCACAGCTGCCCATTTGTAAAAGAGCTGGTGATGCTCTGCTCTGCCACAGACCCCCCCCAGAACTCACAGCCGAGCGGTGCCTCAGCCCAGAGCTGCGTGGATCAGTTCAAACCCCGCTGCTGACTCCAAGATCCGTGTGGATAAATGCCAGAAAGGGCCCCTGAGCTGGCCCAGCCCTGCAGTGACACCCACGGCTCTTGCATCAGCGCTGATGACCCGCGGCTGGGCTGCAGAGCAGTGGCTTTTTCGGAAAGACTCCTCCTCGTCTGTGTTGAAAGACTTGAAAGGTGGTGGATCTGCGACGTCTCTGGGGAAGGTAATTGCTCTCCCCATTAAAAACCTGTCCTTGACGTTCCATTTGAGCCCTTCCACCTTCAGTGGATCTGGTGCCTTTGGTGCTGGATCACAGCTCTGCTTGAGGCACCCGTGCAGCCACAGATCCCAATCCCTGCAGCTCCTTCCCTCTGGCAGTGATTCTCTTCTACTGCCTGGCTTTGAGGAGGTTTTTCCAGTCCTCAAATTCATCCCAAACGCTCTGCAAAGCTGAGAGCTGGCTGCGGCAGAGCAGCTGCGATCTCACCAGTGCTGTCAGCAGTTGCCACCCCTCCAACCCCTCCTTTGGATCTTTACGGATCGCGCTAAGAATTCCAGCCAGAAAACGGCACTTGGAATCTCCTTTTTTTCTTTGTTTTTTTTCTTTTTCAACTGCATCTCTCACATCCTGCCCGGCACTTCTGCCTGCAGCCCAGCTCGGGTGGCTGTGGGGGCATCCTTACCCCGGGATGTGCCACGTCTAGGAGGGATTGATTCCTCAGTGACTCACAGAGGAATTAAACCATGGAATCACAGAGTATCCTGAGCTGTAAGGGACACACAAGGATCATCCAGTCCAACTCCAGGCCCCAAAATCCCACTCTGTGCCTGTTGTCCAAACACTCCTGGAGCCGTGGCAGCCTTGGGGCCGTGCCCATCCCCTGGGGAGCCTGGGCAGTGCCTGGTCACGGCTCTGGGGGAAATTTCCTTTCCCTAATATCCAACCCAAGCGCCCCTGACACAGCTCCAGCCGTTCCCTTGATTCCCGTCCATTTCCCAGCCGGACACATCGCTGGCACCCGTGGCACGCAGGACCCACGGGAGACGTGAGCTGACCACCCTTAGCCGACAGCTGAGGTGCGGGGGTCGAGGAGCAGCACAGGACGGGGACCCCGGGGGACGCTCGGCGGCGGGGCCACACCGGCGGCGGGGCCACCGAGGCCACCTCTCCCGGGGAGCAGCGCTTCGCCCGCCCGCCTCACTTCCCCCTCACAGCCGCGCCCAAGAACCGCAAAGCCGTTTCCGCGCGGAGGCCTTAGCCACGCCCCCCCGGCGCGGCGCTGGCCAATGGCGGCGCGGGGGCGGGCCCGGCGGCGCGGCTGGCGGCGGGGCCGCGGCGGGCGGGACCGGCGGGCTCCGCTCGGGCCGGGCCCGCCGGGCTCGCACTGCGCCATGTCCCTGCCCAGAGGTACGAGCGGGCTCGGGAGGGGGCGGCCGCGCCTGGGGGTGACCGCGGGGCACGGGGCTGCTGCCCAGCCCGCCGGGCGCGGGCTCCCCGCCGCTTCCTCTGCCCCGGCGGAGGCCGGAGAGCCGGGATGCCCGGGGCTGCGAGCCCGTGGTGGGGATGTGCGGAGGGGCCGCGGGGAGTGGGCTGTGAGGGGACGGGGCGAGGCTCCGCTCGGCGTGGGGAGAGCGGTGAAAACAGGCGAGGTTTGTTTGGCGCTGCTGGAGGCTTCCCCTGCCTCGAGCTCCCGCTGCTCGGGAATCCTGGGCTGGGAGCCGCGGGCCAGCGGGGCCCTCCCGGGTGGGAAGGACCGGGCCGGGGCTCCGGGCGTGGGCCTCGTGCCGGTGCTCGGGCACGGCCGGGGCCCGGTGCCGGGCGTGTGCCGGGAGTGCATCGCTGCTGCCCCGCCGTCCCCAGCCGGGGAGCGTGACCGTGTGTCACCGGTGTTATTTATAGAGCGCGGCCGTGACTCAGGTGGCCTGTCCCCGTCGCAAGGTGAGCCCCGGCCGGCAGGTGTCGGCCGGCGGAACGTGCCGGGATGGATGGGGACGGGGAGGCGGCTCTGCCGGTGTCCCGGTGCTCCCCGGAGCCGGCTCCATCCGCGCCGCGGGCGCAGACCGGACGGAGCGGGGGGCGCACGGAGTGTGGCTGCTGCCTCTCGAATCAGCGGAATAAAATTCGAGGGGTTTTCCCTGTGCGGGAGTGATGCTCTGGAAACTCGAAGTCAGGAGCCATGTGAGCACCTCCCGTGACTCTTTTTTCTTTCCCCCCCCCCCTCCTCCACCCGTCCCGGTTTTAAACGATCCGTGTCTTATCCGGAGGGAATGTGGACCTGAGTTTCCTGTTTGCTGTGTAAGCAGGGGGTGAATCAGCAGCGATTTTCGGAGCTGCTGAGTGGAGCTGCTGACTCACAGGTAGGAGCACATGCCTCCAGCCATCCAGCCTTGGAAGGGATCATCCAGGCTTCTTAAAGGCTGGCACACCGGAGCTCAGACCTTTCCTCGGCTGCGTGTGCCGGACCGGCGGATGTGTGGATGGAGGGACGAGGTGAGCCTGACCACTTGTGCCCCATGGGAGATGAAGCCCAAGCTGGGCCTGGAGGATTTTGGGGGAAGCAGCGTGGCTGACAGCAAGAGGTGATGCCTGGAGGAGCACCTGGGAGCGTGGTGCTTTCCTCAGAGGAGGTTTGGAGCTGCTCTGTGCGTGCAGGTTTCTGTTGGTTGTGGCAGACTGGTTCATTCATGCAGTTAACCCTGGTGTGCTGTGCTGGAGGTGTCACACTGTGTGTGCTGAGAGCACCCCGGTGTCTGCTGGCAGCTCAGAGTCCCCGTCTGACCTGAGCTCCTTTGCTTCCATCAGGGCAGCAGCACGAGGGTGGATCCTGAGTGTGTGTTACACATCTGCCTCCTCTCATCCCAGCTGGCTTTTCCAGGGATGCTCGCAGGTCTGAGTGTGTGTACCTGCTGCTCATGGCAGCTGCTTCCCTCTCTTTCAGGCAGCCTGAATTTAAGCTAAATTTCCCTACTTTTCCTTAGGGAATTTCAGTGAACAATCTCAGGTTTCCTTTGCTGGTTCTCTTTGGGTTTGTGTTGCTCAGGGTTGTAAACAGAGGCTGCTGTGTTGAAGCTCTTGGTTGGCTCTTTTTGTGACAGATGCCTTCCAAAACTCACCTGCCATCACTTTGGCTTAATCATGGGGTTGTCTCCTGCCTCGGGAGATTTTTGGGATACGTGGCTGGCCGTGACACTGGTGACAGGAATGGTGCTGTGCCGGGGCTTTGCTCTGCACTAAACACAGCTTGGGAGATAAACACCTCCTGGGGATTTTGTGGAGCTTAGGGAGGATTTTGGCTTGCTTCCTTCCTCTTCCCATTGCTCCTGTCTGTTTGATCCAAGTTATCTCACAGGATCTTGTATGTGGGAGAAGTCTCCTGTGTTATCTTGCACTGTTGAGGCTGATGTTTACTCATGTATGCAAAAACTCCCTGTTTCCTCAGGTCACCCAAGTTCCCCCGAGCTGTGGTCTCATGGCCTGGGTGGCACTGTAGGAAGGAATTGGGAAAAAAGCTCTGGAGCTGTCCCTGTGTCCTCCTTGCAGAACTTTGCAAGGGACACAGCCTCTGGGTGCACCTTGCAACCTGGGGCTGGGCCTGGCTGTGATTTTCCAGCAAGGTCTGCACCTTTTTAGTGCATGGGTGCTGTGCAGGGAGGGTGTTGTATCCCAGAGGTTAAAGCAGGAGGGGATGAAGCCTCAGGGAATTTTCAGCCTTTGTGTGGGTGCGGAAACACAGTGGAGGATGCAAGGTCTGAGACTCTGGGGATACAAAACCCTTTTCCCTGGGCCTCAAGGTGTATCTTCTGCCTGCCCTGCACGTGGAAATCCCTGTGCCCATCCCTGGGGCTGTTGGCTGTCACCTGAGCGGCCCCTGATGCCTGGAGGGACAGGCAGGAGCGTGCTGCTGGGGAAACGGTTGTTTCCCAAAATGTTGGGAGTTTGCTGGGAAAAGCAGCTGCAGGGAGGAGGGGAGGGTGAGTGCATGGGTGGGATCTGGAGGGAGAAGACCTGCTTGTCCTGTCCTGGCTTACCCAGCACCTATGCCTGAGTAATTCAAAAACAAGTGTTTTTCCTTAGCAGGGAGATGTCCTTTGGGAATAGAGGTGCTTTTGGGGAGAGGGATCAGGATCTGTCTGGAGCCAGGCTGTGCCTCTGGGGAGGCAGCTCTCCTTCACCACAGAGGCTTGGAAAAGCCAGCAGTGAGAAATGCCAGACCCTGGGGATGAACTGGTGCTTGTTCTCGTGGCATGTCTATTCTGGGTGGGTAAATAAGTGGTGGTGCCTTGTCCCTGCTGTGCCCTGGCCGTGCCCTCCGTGGGAGCACAACACTCTTATGCAATTCAGGCTGTGAATCCAGCACTGTCTCATCTGCCATTTACACTTTTCCAGCTGCCATCCCCCCCAAAAAGGCAGTTCTGCCAAAAATACACGTGTGGGTCGTGACCTGCCGAGGCAGGACTTTGGCTCTGGGCTCCTGTTGTGTCCAGGCAGAGCAGCCACCAGCCTGGTGTTCCCAGGGTGTGAGTGGTTGGAGAGGTGGGAGCTCTGATCCCATGGAGCCATTATTTAATTTGAGTTGAAGCACCACGGAGCTCAAATCCAATTAATTGTAACGATCCTGGAGAAAGCACAGCACTTTGCTCCTGCCTTCCTCCTCTGCTGGAATAACGGTGGGTGCCTGGAAAATATCATGCTGGATGTGATAAATATGTAGCTGTGCCTCAGCAATCCATTTCCCTCCCTGGAGGGATGCTTCCCTGCTTTTCTTTTAGTGGATAATGAATCTCACTGCAGGCTGATCCCTTTGTTTTCCAGCTCTGAGCCGTGGTCCAGGGCTGAACTGGACGAAACTCCTCTGTGCTTTGTAGAGGCTCCCTTTGGGAGCAGCTTTCTGGTACTGGTGATTTTGTGCCCCAAAATGACACCTCTGCAGATGTGGGGCTCTGTGGGTTTCTGGACAGAAGATGGTTTTTGCTTGTGTTGGTTAATATGGCACAGCCTGGGCTGGCTGTTAGCTGGGGAAAGAGCTGGGAGAGGAACTTGTGTTGGCTCGGGAGGTGATTTTACTCTATCAACAAAAAGTTTGGGGTTTTGCTGGCATGACTCAGGGTGGCTTGTGGGTTCATATGGAGCTGGATCTACCCGCTGCCTCTTGCTGACAAACCTCTGTAGCACAGGTCAAGTGTTAGTCAGGGATTTGGAGTGGGGGAAAGGGCAGAGAGGATTTTTTTTATGATTTTCATCTCCTCACGACCTCTTACCTGTGTGGGGGCAATGCTGCAGTGGTGCTGTGGCAGTGCTGAGAGTCCCAATGTTCGTTGTCCCGCGGAACTCTGGAATTACTGGGCACAACTGCAGCAATCTCAGATGTCACAGTGCTGCCTTGTGGCCCCAGTGGGCCTCGCTTTGCCATGGATCTGAGTCTGCTCCCTTTTTTGGAGCTGGGACAGGGCTCCCTGTGTGCTCCTTTCTCTTGCAGCCATTTCTCTGCCCAGCAAAAGGCTGGAGCAGAGGTGCTGCTTGTGTGGAATGTGGTGGTTTATAGTGTGGCCAAGGGGAAGGGCAGGATTTGGGGGTCCCAGTGTGCAGGGGAGGAAGGAAATCATTGCCTTATGCTGGGGACCTGCAGTGGGGTGAAGGTGAGGATGAGCTGGACCCTCTCCAGCACCCACTGAGCTGCCACAGCCTCCATCCTCTTGCCTGCACTGTGCCCAGGGAGGGGCACTGCTGAGTTGATCTGTGCTCTAAGCCTTAATTTCATCATATCAATTGAAATTATTTTTTAAAAAAATTAAATATAAATTTCCATGAAAAGCATGACTTATAAGAGGAGGCAGGATGAGGAGGAGACAACACTTACCAGAAGTTGTTTGTGGAGCATTCACCCCCCCTCACCACCACCGAAGACAAATCTGGGTTTGGAAAGGAAGAAACCTCCAGAGTGCTCGATACAAGTAATTTCCCATCAGAGGCTGCTAACCTTAGCTGTGGTTTGGCACTGGCATCAGCCAAGCTGCTTGTGTCTGATGGAGCTCTCTGGGAATGGTTTGGACCCTTTTCTCCCTGGGATCTGCCTGTTGAGCACCAAGTGCTCCTTGTCACCAGTGTTCGTCCCTGCTGCCTCCTCTCCTGCCCCGGTAGTGCCTTTTAGGAAGTGTAAAAAGCAGCTTTTAATTCTTGTATTTCATTCCTAAAAATGTTGGAGGTTTCTCAGGAGGAACGCCTAAATCCCTGCAGCTGGGATGGGGTCCTGCCAGCATCAAGAGCCACATCCTCCCTTGGCATCCACGGGTGATGGGTGTGGATGGGGCCAGCAGTGCAGGACGGAGGGACAGGAGGGGAAGAAGTTGTCCTGCAGGGCCTGGCAGGTGACAGTCATGTGTCTGACAGGTCATAAACACGCAGGGCTGGTTACGTGGATGGGCTGGGGGTGGCTTAGGGGAGGATGACGGGGTTATCTAGGGTGTGTCAGCTTGTCTGGGCTTGCAGGCCAGTTAGAAACTGCTTTGTGGTGTGTGTGTGTGTGAATTCCCGCCTCGCCGGGGTCCCGTGGGGATGGCTGACGCAGCCAAGTGCTGCAGGGGGTGGCTGCAGTGGGCTGGGTGCCCTGCATGTCTTCACTGGGGTGTGTTAACAGCAGCTTGGAGATGGCAGCAGCCTGACCTTGCTGGCTGGAGGGCACAGCTGGAGCAGATGTTCCCTCTTGCTGCACTCATCCCTCCCTGCAGGAGGCTGTTCCCTGCTCAAGCTGGTGAAGGGCAAACACGCTGCACGGCAGTGGTTTTTTTTTTTTGCTGTAGCACGAAGATCTTGGTTTGCTTGGTGTGGGAGTGGGAAAGTTGAGGCTGGACAGGGAGATGATGAAGCAGCAAAGTGTGCAGCCCTTGGGGTGGCCCCTCTGAATCAGCCCTGAGCGTTTGGGGCATGGCTGCAGGGGTGTGTTGTGCTGCAGACACGAGGATGTCTTTGCAGCTCGTCACTAAAATGACGTGGCTCCTGTGCTGAGGGCCAGATGTGCTCACGGTCAGGGCTTTTGAGGAAAGCTGCTCTGCATAGCTCACAGTCCCCTGCTGCTCTGCACCGCTTGGTTTCTCTCCTGACGTGCTGCCAAGTTGCGCCCTGGCCAATGCTGAGATGATCTCGTGCTGATACGTGGCTTTGGCTGCTCTTTGTCATCTTCCAAACACCTCTGAAAGGTGCTCGGGGGTAGGTGACAGGCCCAGCCCCACGTGCCTGTTTGTAAAACCCCCAGAAAATCCCTGCTGGCACGGGGCAGGGCAGTGTGAGACACCTTTGTGTGTGTGCACGTGTGCTCAGCTGACTTCTGAGGTTTCCCTGGTGTCCCCAGAACTAAAATCCTCCACCCTGTGCCAAATCCTCACCTGTTTCATGTCACCCTGTTCTTTTGAGAGTTTTAAAGTTCTTCTAAAAGTTCCTATGCCTTCTGATATTTACATATTTCAACTGAATTTTCTCAGGCATGTTCATGTAGACGATTGTTTTACATTCTTCTTTTGTAACTGAAGAGAATTGATAGACTATTAGTTTCACCAGTGTAGTTGAAGAGGTGGTAGTTTCACCCTCCAATTCACTGTCACTTTTACTATTGTATATAAACTGGAGTCAGAAAATAAAGTTAGCTTTTTTAGTTCTTTTTCTTTCCTTTTACATCTAGCCTGCTTCTGTGAGTTATTTCATGTCGTAGAGTGGCAGTTTCACCTGTGGTGCTGACTGCCACCCTTGTGGTGGTCAGGAAAAGAAAAAAAGATGTAATTGAAAGAGGGATGAAGGTGCTGGTGGGTGGTGATGCTGCTGGAGGACCAGCCTGGACCTGACCAGCCCCTGTGCCAAGCTCTGTCTCTCTCTTTGGCAGCACCCGTTTTCCTTAAGCCTGGAAGCAGCTCCACACTGCTTTAAGGCTGCTAAAAAGAGGGATGTGGTGGGTGTTTCAGATTATCTGCTTGTACAGCTCCCTGTGTTTACTCTCTGGTAGCATCTGCAGCCCGTTTCCCTCAGGTTTTTGGTTGATCCCTGCAATTGTTTGGCTTTGAGCATCAGAGGTGAGCACCAGGTGCCAGAGGATGGCTGGTGCCAGCCAGGGCTGGGGTTGTCCTCGGAGCCCAGGATACCTGCAGGGCTGTGCTGTGCTGGGGCTGCCTCTTGTGCTCTGCAGATGCTGCTTTCTTAGCCAAGAGCAGCTTTTTGCAGGTATTAATTACACCTGTCCCTGCCTGGTTTCTTGAAGGGTGGTGAGAGTGAAGCGAGGCCTGGAGGAGATGCCTCCAGAAATAACCAAGCAGAAATTGTGGGTGAATGTCTAATTCTTATCAGCCTTGTGAGTGCTGTGCTAAGGTGCTCGAAAACCACTCAGCTTTTCCTCCAGCAGCTCCCCTGGAGGTGTGATGTTTTTGTGTACATTCCAGGTAGCTGCGAGAGTTTCCCCTTAATTTTGGATCCACAGAGGGTTTTGTGTTTGGTAACTGTGGGTTTCCCCATGGGGTTTTACAGCCTCAGCTCAGTGAAGGAAACCATGTGTAAGGGACAGGAGCCAGGGTGTGTTTCCCTTGATCTCAGACAGGTTTGATGTTTCACACATCTCCTCCCAGCTCCTCTCCACGCGTCACCCTGCAGAGAGAGCGCTGCTCCTTTCCCCAAAACACGGATGTGAGCCTCGCTCTTCTGGGAGAAGGGGGATTCTTAAAAATTGATTTTCTCTTACTCAAGTGGAAATGGTTCTTGGAAGCCCTGAGTGTGCCCCAAGACAGCTGCAGGCTGGGCTGAGCTGAGTCACTGCAAGCTCTTGAGCTGGGATGTGAGCTGGATGTGTTGGAAGCAGCTTGGCTCTGGAGACCTCTGCCTTCCTGGGATGGAGAGGCAGCTCTCTCATCTGCCTTGACCAGGAAAAACCTGCAACTCTCCCTTCCCAGAAGGCTGGAAAAAGTGCAGTGTGATAGGGTGGATATGAGAGAGTGACAGAAGGAGGGGAAAGAAGATCAATCCCACCCAGAGGAGCAGCTGTGGTGGCAAAACACCGCTGAGCTGTGGGCACGTTTCCTGTGGAGCTTTTCCTCGTCATGAATCAAAGCTGCCCTGTAGGTACTGGGCAAATCCACCTGAAAATAAATGTTTTCCTCACACAGACTTGGTACAGCCTTTGATAAGAGCCTGTGGAGAGGAAAGAGGGCAGGGACATGCTGGGCAGTGGGGCTGGCAGTGTGCTGGTGCTCCAGCCTTTAACTGGGGGGCATTTTTAAGCTTTGCAGCAGGGAATGTGAGGGAACAAAGGAGAGAAATGTTCACAGGTGATTTCTCACAGACCAGCTGGACATGGGGTTTGTTCTGGGAGTGTGGATGCAGTCTATCCTGTGGGGCAGAGGAGCAGTGATGGAGGGAGGGCAGGAGGTGCATGGTGTGGGCCATAAGGATGGTGTGGTTAATGCCAGTAAAAGAGGCTGCAGGTCCAGCTTGTTGGGGCTGAGCTCTCTCTTTGTACTTGTGTCTCCTGCCTGGTTCCCTGGAGCAGAGAAGGGGATGGGTGAGAGAGGCAGGGAGGAGGGTTGGCACTGAATATGTACCAAAAAGAGCAAAAATTTGGTGTGGGACAGCAGGAAATGCAGGGAATTGTACTGCAGCACTCGCCTGCTGCTTTCTGTAAGCTGCTGGAACAGCACCCTGCTCCAAAGGGAATAATCCAAGGTTTTCTCTGCTCCTGCACCTCAGAGATGGCTCAGTGCTGGAGGTCAGAAGTTTTCCTCGGAGGGAGCACAGGCTTTGTCCACCCGAGCTGTGGTGGCACCCTGGCAGTGGGAAGCATTCCAGGTCCCTGGGGAATAATGTCACTGTGAACCCTCAGAGCAGCTGCTTGGCCTGTTCCCCAGTGCAGATGCTGCTCTTGAAGGTCCTGCCTGAAGTCTGAGGGCCAGGGAAGCACCTGGGTCAGTCTCTTGTTTCTGCCTCTCTCCCAGGGCAGGCAGCTGGGAATGTGAAGGTTTTTTTTTTCCTCCATAAATTCCATTTTCATAGCAGGTGCCTGCTCTCTTACATCATTTGCAGAGTTGACATCACTCTATCCGTGCCCAAAGCAAATTGGAGGGAGGATGGTAGAAATCTTGTTTTTCCTAATTTTTCTTTTTTTAAGAAGCAGAGAGGGGAATACTTTTCTCTCTTGATAAGTTCACAAGGACACCTGGAAGTACTTGAGTGATGCCAGTTTGGATAGAAAAAGTGTCTATTGATGCTGGAGTTGAGTTACTGCTGACAATTACAAAGTCAAACTATTCCCTTTCCCACTGTGCCTCCTGTCAAGCTGATCTATTCCAAGGACAGTTTGAGTTTTCTCTCCCATCAGGAAACTGTCACTAGCCAGTCACATCAATTCCAAGCAGATTTTATTTTTTCATGGCTTAGCCTACCAAGTGAGAAATCAAAGGAAGGAGTGATGCTGGTACTTGCTGGCAGGGAGAGGGGCACAGCTGATGATGCTTCTGCCTTCTCCTTTTCTTCTATTTTTTTTTTTTTTTTTTTAATTCTAGCATGTTCTTTGCTTTTCTCTAAGCATTGTCTCCTTTACCTTCCCCTGACAACCCCAGGGCATCAGGGCTGGGATTCCTTCCAGATCTTTGTCTCGGATCTTTGAAGAGGTGCAGCCTCAGCCGCTGCTTTTTTTTGGGGGAGAAATGCAGTTGGAGTGAAGGATGCAAAGGAGGCAGTGTCCATCCCAGAGGATGCTCTGCCTGCACCCCAGCTCAATGCCTGCTCTGAATAGCTGCCCCTGTGACTGTCCCCACCTTTGCACAGGGGTTTTGCACAAGCTCTGGTGCAAAGCACCACAACTCTGGGCACCTACGTGGCATGTCCTGTAATGTCACCGTGCGAGTGTCAGCCAGACGGGGCTTTTCAGCTTCCTGAGGGGAGTCTGGCCTCTGGTCACGAGTGTGTTCCATTGTCACGGGGCTGGGCGAGAGCAGGCTGACACATGGGGACAAAATCAAACGTTTTTTCCAGCCCTCGAGGTTGTGCAGGTAACCTAAAAATACAACTGGAATGTGGCTGGGCGGTGACATCCTCCCGGGGCTGCCCCGGTGTTATCTGGCTGGTGCACAGCCCGGGTGTGGCTCTGAGCCCCAGAGGTGGCTGTGCCAATGCCTCTGCTTGTCAGAGACTCTGGCTGAAGTGCCCATCCCCAAATTCCTCGCTGGGCACTGGGAGGTCACATCCTTCTCCCTTGCACAGTCTCATCCAGAGCCGGTGGCACTGTGGCTGTGACGTCCTGCTCTGGCTGTCCCCAACCATGGATGATGGCATGTCCCGTGCAGGGGGGTGAGAAGGATAACACTGTTCCCTGTCCAACTGGATTCAGTTCAAAGGTTCTGTTTTCAAGCAGAGTTTCCAGCCTGTGTGTCCCGTGCATGGCTGGGGCACGTGAGGCTTTCCCATGGGATGTGTGCCTGGTGCGTGGAGAGGTGAGCACACCCCGGACTGGGGCAGTGCCTGCTCTGCAGCCTTGACCAGGGGAGCTGCTGCCCTTCCTGGGAGCTGTGGGCAGCATCAGGCAGTGTGGTGCTGGGATGGGAGAGCCAGCTGGTACATGGGCTTGTCCCTGAGCAGAGGGAATGAAGTATTCCATGAAAACCAGACTGTCCCCGTGGTTAGACAGCAGCTCTGCTTAGGGGACAGGTGAAGTAATTAATTTTGTGCTCTATCCCAAACACACTGATGAAAAGCTCCTTTCCAGCCCCGAATGGGACACTTCTGCTGCTCGTGGCAAAGCAGCTCGTCCCCTTCTCCACTCCCTGGCTGTGGTGGTGACCCAGCCTTAAGTGAAGTGGCCTCGGGAGGGGCTGTGTGTCCACAGGGGAAGGGTGGGGAGAGGGGCCCGGTGTTGGCAGGGCACTCTTTGAGCTCACTGCTGTTTTTGAGGGTGTGCTCTTCCCCTTATTCGAGCCAGGCCCCTGGCAGGAGGCTGCTGGGAGGGATGGGAGCCATCCTTATCCCTGGCTCTGCCCTGGCATACCTGACCCTGTGCAAATGCCTGAATTCTCCCCAGGATTTGCTCTCCCAGCATCCCTTACCTGTTTTGGGGTGACATCCCTCATGGGGAGGCTTTGTTAACACCAGTGAAACACCTGATGCTTTTTGTTCCCCTGGGATTACCCGTGCCCTATAAAGGATAGGATAATTTCTGGCAAATGGTGCACATCTTTCCAGGCCTGGCTATTCCTACTGCACCAGCAAACCTTTGAAAGAGTTCCCAACAGTGAGACTTGAAAGGATGGTTGGGTCTGTTTTTGTTTCTTCACTTTTTTTTTTTCCTTGTTTGTTTATTTTTTAAGATGCTTTTGAGATGTCAGGAAGCTCTGCTTTAACACCACCCCTGGTCCTTGGGGCGCTGAAACCCAACAGGATTAATTCAAAGGAAATCTTCTTTCCCATCCCACCTGCTGGGTTAGGGACTTTCTGCTCCAAAGCAGCTCTGACTCCGTGGGTGTCTGTAAAGATCCTTGGAGTGTCTGTGTCTGGGTGAGAGGGAATTAGCTGTTAGCAGAGTTTGTGATGGGAGGGCAGCACAGCACTGCTCTCCCCAGGAGTGCTGAGGACGGGTGCTGGTGGCTCTCAGTGCCATCTGCAAGAGCAGCTCCTGCGTCAGCATCCTTTATGTGCTGATGATCTGTGCCTGAAACTATACCCTGGGAGTGGAAATGAGCCTGAGAAAATACCTTCCGCAGTCCTTCTGGGGCTTACATAAACACTATTTAAAATTAGAGCCACTCATTATGTTGGTATGTGCGTTTACCTTGACCTCTGACTTTTCAGCCTGCAAATGTGCCTGGTCCGGCACAGCCTGGAGCTGGGAGAGAGCTCAGCAGCAAAGCACTGGTAGATCTTCTATAATTAGTTTAAGGTAAAGAATCTGGTACAGTATCTCCCCTCCAGGCTGACAGGGAAATCGAAAACAAAACTGCAGCCTGTCAGAGCTGAGCCTGGCTTTGATCAGGAACATCAACGTTGGCTTCTGCTGGAGCGGTTTTGAGGGAAAGGGGAAGAGCAGCAATTCTTGGCCACGGCTTTTCTTGCACGTGCTTGCAGAGAAATGAATGCTTTTATTTTCCCACTCTCCCTCGCTATTTCCCAGCCAAGTGCATGCAGCAATTTATATTTTGCTACCAGAGATGCCATCTCGGTTGTCACCCTGGAATAGCTGCTGAGCTCTGAGCTGGCATTGTCATGGAGCAATATTTCTACTATTTGTTGTGGTAATAGTTGTTAGTGGCGGAGCAATTAACGTGTCACCTGCAGCACAACGAAATGTGACCTCTTTCCATCCCAGCGCCCCTTTGGTGCCCAAACCAGCGAGCCTGGACTCCCCTTGGCTCTGCTGGTTGGTGCCAGGGCTGTCCTGGAGCAAGGGTCACTCCGGTGGGATGCCTGGGCCTGCGGGCTGGCTTGGAATGGTTGAGTTAGTGGGAAGAGAACGTGTCCCACCGGGATGCACTGTAGCAATCCAGCGCTTCAGCAGCTCCCGGAGCTGGAGTTTGGCTCCCCACCAGTTTCCTGTTGACGTCACCTGCTATTTCTCTGCTGCAGTTTTTACAACTGTTGAGCTTTCAAGGGTAATCGGAGCCGAGTCCGGCCAACCTCGGCAGCTGCCGATGAGGGAACGCGGCTCTACCTTCCCCAATTCCCCCTGCCTGCCGTCGCTGCTGCTCCCAGCCTTGGGGACCCCTGGGATCTGGGGACGCCCGGCGAGGAGGGCTCTGTGAAGCCAGCGGGTGCTCGGGGCCATGCATTCCCACTGAAAAGAATCATCGGTGCTTGCAAGAAGTGCCGTGCGCTGGATCCTGCGGGAATTTTTTCCCCTCCCTCCTCCAGTCCGCCCCCATCCCTCTCTTGTGCCAGGCGTGCCGGCGCTGCTCTTCATTTCTGGGAAACCATGGACAAGAAGCAAGGTAGATGTTGCAATTTCCAAAACACGTGGTGGGGGAGAGCAAAGGGCTGGTTTTGGTGCTAAAAGGGGCTCTGTAACTTTCTGGGGTCAATCCACGCGGTTTTCTTTCTCCTGGCTTGGGCAGGGGGTCGGTCTTTGCAGCTGGGGATCTATTTTTAAAGCACTGGAAAAGTTGCATGTTTTGTGGGGTTAAAACTCTGGCGTCTTAATTGTAAAAAAAAAAAAAAAAAAATCAAATCCAGCATGTCTGAAGGAAAATATGCAGAGGGTGAAGCTGGCTTCTGGCTCTGGTTTGAGTTGCATTCCTGGGACGCAGGGTTTTCCAGCAGCTCTCCATGGCTGTCCCTGCCTGTTGCATGGGCAAGGTGGGTGCCCACGGCCCCAGCAGTCGGGAGCTCTGATTCAGCACAGGCTGAGAGGCTGTTTTGGGGCTGCAAGGGGCTTTTTGTGCAGCGTGTTTTTTTCCTGCTGCTGGCTGGCAGTTTTGCAGAAGTGTGGAGCGCGCTGACCCGCGGGAGCCCCTCTGCAGCGGCACCTCGGCTGGCTGATGAGTGATGGCTCTCAGCAGGTTGAGAGCCCTTTTTCCACTTCCATGGATAGCTTTTTCCACTCCCAACAGTGGAAAACAGCACAAATTGTGCCTGTGAGGAGCTGGCTCTCGTGACCAAGCACCCAAATTCCCCTCTCTGCTCTGCACCCTGCCTTTAATTTATTTCCTTTCTTTTTTAAATTTTTTTTTCCTTCACGCTTTTTTGTTCCAGCTCTTTATTTGCAGCAGGGCTGGGATCCACCCTCCAGCCTTCTGCCCTATCCATGGCATCTGACTCTCCTCCTTGGATCGAGGAGAACCAGGATGCATCCAAAACATTTCCCCCAGCACTAACAAAGCAGCACAGCTCTCAGAGCAGCCTCCCGTGCCCAGGACTTCACCTGGGGCTACAACCAGAGCCCTGGGGAGGCAGTGGTGAGGTTTAATTTCAAAGGTCGACTCAGGCAAATAGTTTTATTTGCAGTTCTTTAGATTGTCCTCTTCATTTCTCTCCGCCCACGCCAGCAGAGTGGGAAGGAAAAACCTCCCGAGGAGAGGTGCAGCTTAATAGGGCTGAAGTTGGTGGTGGCAAAAATGAGGATTCCGGTGTTGAATTAGGCAGTTCCAGGAAATGTCTGGTGGTTCTTAACTGGTGGTGGTTATAACATGAGAAAAAATCTCGTTGGGCTTTTTTGTTTTTTTTTTTTTTTTTTTCTCTTTAGGAGGAAATGGTTCCTTTCTTAGCATAAAGGATGCAGTTACGTGCCTGCAGCATCACGTGGGTTGCAATTTCATCCGCACCAGGAACTTCTGTCAGCTAATTTTCCCTTGCCTGGGTGCAGGGCACTGTGCTGTGTGTGTGTGTGGCTGGCAGCCCTTTCCTGTGCCCAGAATGGTGCCCTGCCATCCCGTGGGCTCGGGGCTGGCAGCAGAGCCCTGGAGCTTGCAGGGATAACCAGGACATGTCCCCAGATCGCCTTGTCCTGCTGCTGCCTTTTGGCCTTTGCAGAGGGATCTCTTGAGGGGAACTTGTGCTTGCAGACACCCCTCTTGCAAGAGCCCAGTGCCCTGGGAAACTGGAGCGTTTCCAGGATTTTCAGGTGACATAAGCAGTTGTGCACATTCTAGCAATTCCTCCTGCACCGACCCTCGCGGGATCCCAAATGTGGGGGGGGATTGTGCTGAGTCTCAAGCGTAGGAGAGACAGTGCCAGGGACTCTCCAGTGGGAAGGAGCTGACAGCAGCTGCCTGCGGGGGCTGAAGGGCTTGAATTGCAGGGTCATGTCATGCCCATCCCACTGCTTTTCCGCTTCTCTCTTTTTTTCCCTTTCTTTTATTCCCTCCCCTGGTTTTTCCTGCATTCTCATTCACCCTGAATGGGGCATGGGCTCTCCCTGGGGAGAGGCTCTGGTGCCACAAGCAGTGGGAGAAGCTTGCAGCAAGTAGTTGTTCAGGCCAGCTTTTGGGAGCTGGAAATCTTATGTCAAATTTTAGGAGAGCTGTAACAAATGAATCCAATCTCTGCCTCAGCTCCCAGCTGCAGGGCAGCATCCTGGGTGATTTTATTCCTGCAGGAATGGGCTGAGCTAGGTTTTCTGCCCTTCACAGCTGGCCCAGGCAGAGTCTGGGAGTGGTGGTATAATATCTCTGTTTTAATCAATGCTTTTTCATACTGGAGCTAGGAAATGCTTTTTGGGGCTAAGCAGGACAGGCTGGGAAAGGGATGGTTGCTGATTCTGGGAAGTCAAAGGTGGTAGTTTGGGAGTACAGGGAAGTGTGCAGGGTGCCTGTGACAGCAGAGTTCATGGCCAGTGCACATCAAAAGACTCTCCTGTACGGAGCAGGGGGTTTGGAACAGGGAACCTCTGTGTCCCTTGCCGCCCTGATATCCCATGCTGCAGATCCTGCCTGCAAGCTTGGGCTCTGCTGGACAATGCACACTGTGGTTCCCAACCCCACACTGGGTGCTCCCAGCTCCCTCCAGCCTCGGTCCTGCAGCCAGAAGGGCTGAGGAAGGGCTGAGGCCATCCTGCCTGGGCGCCTGTGGACCCTGCTGCTGCCCTGTGAGTCACGGCCGCGGTGCCAGGGGAGCTGCTGGTGGCACAGAAGGCGCTTTGTGCCGGCTCTGCGGGGTTACTATGGCAATTGGGGAGAGGGAGAGCAAACAGATGGAGCAGAATCCCGGCCAGCATGGGGGGATTTCAGGCCTTCCTGTAGAGGTCTGGCTGGTAACTGCTGGGGGAGGGGGCTGTGTGTGGAGCAGAGACCAGTCTGAGTTTTGGAGCAGCTCCTGGGGGTGAAACGCTCAGCACAGAGCTAAATCCATCCCCTGGCACAGGATGGGTGCCCACAGCAAGCTCCCAGCTGAGTGCAGAAGGACTCAGGGGACCCCAGTTTCTAGATTCTGTTCTTGGCCTCCCACACTGAGTAGCGAGAGGCTGGGAGTGGGAAGGGGAGGCACTGGTGAACCCACGACAGCATCTTTCCTCTGGCTCTGTTCTGTGTTTGCTCCTGTCGTTGCTGCACTGGGTATTTTGCCAAGTGCCATCAGTGGGAGTCTGGAGCTGTTTGTAGTGCCCCTTCCAGCCCTGTTGGGTGGGCAGTGGGGAAGGGAAACTCTGCAGGCTCACAAATTAGAACTTGTGACTGCTCTGACATGGTCAGGTGGTTTCCATCCGAGCGGGATCGGTTTGGGGTGGAGTGGCTCCTTGGCTGGTTTCACTGAGCTGGAAGTTCACATCATGGAAACTCTGCTGGTCTTGGAGTTTATGGCTCAGCTCTGATGCAGGAAAAGTGGCAGATAAGGTGGGGGCGTGGACTGATCTGTGCTGATTCCCTCAGCTGGGAGGGATGCTGCTGGTCCTGCAGGTGGGACCTGTGCAGTATGTTGCAGACCAGCTTTAACCCACAGCCTCAGTGAGGTTTGCACTTGAGGAAGGACAAGGCAGAGTCCCAGGCACCTGTTTTGTCCTGGAGCTGGCAGGGCACAGGGCTGGGGGCTGTCAGTGCTGGGGACATTTTGGGCATGTATCTCCCTTCTGTCCTGCTGCAGCTGCAGGAGCTGTTGCACGGTGCTGTCTCCTGAAATTCCAGCTCCTTGCTCTCCCCTCCCTTCCCTGGCAGCCTTTGGAGTGCTGGACTTTGTCCACATGCCTGCTCCCAGCAGCCAGGCAGGTAGGAGCTGTTTTGAAAGGCTGTCCAAGGCCACGCTGAGCTGTCTGCTCCCAGCCCCATGCCTGCAGCACACCTTGATATTCCTGCTTGCTAATGGATCTTCCAGCTCTGTGCAGCCACAGCAGCTTTAGCTGCAAAGTGCAGCTGCCCCCTTGTCTCTGCTGGGGGGATCAGGACCTCGATGCTCTCAGCTGCTGCACTTTCAGCCCCTTGGGGTCAGTTTATTTTCCCAGGGAGCCGGGATGGAATTTTCACCTGCAGGTTTCTGGCCCTGCCCAAGCCCCGTTTCCCTCTGCAGCAGTGGGTTTTGTTATCTCAGGGATGTTTGGAGTTGGGAGCAGGGGGACAAGAGCATCCTCTTGCCAGTCACTGCTGGTGCCTTGTCCTGGTGCCTCAGCCTGTGCAAGCCCAGATTTGTGGGGGGTTCACTGCTGGCTGACAGTCAGCTCATGTCTGCTTTTTCCCTGTTTTCCATTTGTTGTGGATTGGGTGTCCCCTCTCCTGCTGGGACTAACCCCTTGCTTTTGTTGGATTTTGGAGTGCTTTTGTTGGATTTTTGCTGGATGTCTCATGGTCACTGCCCTCCATGCCAGATCCAGCTCTGGCTCTTCCCAGGAAGGCCAGGCTGGGGCTGGGGCCCTGGGGGTCAAGGAGCTTCTGGACAGGGAATTTTTTTTGGGAGCCCTGCACATCACTAATGGCATGGGGACCTCTTGTGGCTGGAGAAACGAGGATGGGGCCAGGCTTGGCTGTGCTCCTAAAGCCCAGCTGCCTCCCTCTCCTGGAGCTCTGCTGTGTCCATGAGCCATGAGGGGTACAGGGCTGCTCTCTGGTTTGGCTGGAGCATGAAGGTGAGCTGGTGTCTCGTTTTTCTCTTTCAGATTCCAAAGGATCCTTGGAGCCACACAAACCAGGTAAGTGCCCAGCAGAAATTGCAGCTTTCACCCCTGAAAGGGTTTAAATCCCAAAGAGAAGGGACTGTTAATAGCCATGAAGGGTAAAGAGCACTTTTGGGGTACAGTGCTTGGCTGCAAGACCTGGAAAATGGTCTGTTAGTGCACCCTTGGCTATTTCTACAGAACAGTGTTCAACATTGTCATTGAGACCCACTTGTGCTCTGGCTCTTGCCTGAAATTTTGGGCAAGTGGTCACTGTGACCTTCTTGGCATTTTGCTGGCCATGGTGAGGGGTCCAAGCCGTGCATTCCTTGCCTAGTGGCTGCTGGGAAGGGGGTGCTTGAAGGAAAACAGCAAAAATCCATTTGCTCACGTGTGCATCTTCTCTTCCAGTGAAAGGCAAGAAGAAGCGGGATCTGAGGATAACATGCGTCCCCATCAAACCACCCGTGGCCAACACAACGTAAGGATCTCTGCTGCTTTGAGGTTCTCCAGAGCTGGATTTGGCACTTCCTCGAGGGGAATGGCCTGTGAAGACTTCCCAAAATCAGCAGAGTTATTATTTTCTCTTAAGCTGGGGCTCGTGGGTGATGAGAAGGAATTGCACACGTGTGTGCAGACACGTGCACAGCGTGTGTTGCTCTGGGAGGTGCCTGTTTGATAGGAAAAGTCCTAAAGGCAAAGACTCAGAATCCTCTGGGGAGCTCTCCTCAGTCTTTCTGCCATGGCTGTGCCAGTGCCAAAGGGCAAAGATGTGGTAGAGAGAGTGAATCTGCCTGAGGGAAGAAGGGGGAAGAATTTGAGTGCAGGGGGAGAGAAGAGGTGATGGTATCTGGACCATGACAGAAGCCAGAGGCACAAAGGGTGGGGAGTGTTTTACCTGACCTGGGTATCAGGTTTAGTTTGAGTTGTTTGCAGCTCCTTACCCTGCTAAAAGGAGGACGCAGACATCTTGCACTGTTGTGCTGCTTGGTGCTGGGGCCAGTGCCCAGCAGTATCTCAGGGCACTGGAATTTCTCCCTGCCCTGTTTGCTTTGAGCTGCTGATGCTTGTTATGCCATGGGGGAGAGCCCAGGGTAGCAGTGCTCGGTTTGACAAAGAGCAGACGGCTAAAATTCCACTTCCATGGTGCTCTTCCAAAACACTTCGGGCTGCATCGCCACTGCTGAGCCTTGTTTGCTCCAGAAACCTGTTCTAGAGAACTCCAGGAGAGCAGTGGAGTCCCCAAAAGGGAAATATCACTGCTGAAAACCCCAGGTAGAAAGGGGGAGGAAGGGGAGCTCTCCCACTGATGCTGCGCAGCCTCGCACAGCCCTGCCCCGCCTGTGACAACCACCTCCTTCCCCCATGGGCACATCTGTCTCTGCTCCTGCCAGGGTTTGAATTTCCCCTGGAGAAGGCCTCATGCTGGAGTCTGCAGGGCTTTGCATGCCCAGAGGCTGGTGCAAGCTGTCCACTGCTCTTTTTCTCCCTGCTTTTCAAGCTGCAGTGCAAATATTTGCGCAGTGCAAGGCTTTTGCTCAGAGCCCAAAGTACTTCCTTGAGGCTGGAGGCTGCTCTAATGGGAACTGAGACGAAACCAGTTGGGCAATCTCTCCTTTTTAGAAGCTCCCAGGGGATGGGGAGAGCCCAGAAGTGAAGCACAAGGGGCAGAACACTCATGGTGGCTCTAAAAGTACCGTGCTGCTCAGAATGGGAAGTGGGCAGCAATAAGGAAAAAAGCCATAAAGGACAACTTTCACCTGCCTGGTGTTGTGCAAAGGGTGACACCAGAGTGCTGCCTGCTCTGCCTGCCTGGAGCAGGCAGCAGAGTGTACACAAATGACTCACAGGGGAGGAATTACCTGTTGTTCCCTCGCGTGCGTTTCGGGCTACGTGGCTGTGCTGGTACAACACCTGCCTGTCAAAACATGACAGCTGAGCTGCTCTGCCACAAAAACGTCTCATCTCAGCTCCTCAGGCTCCCCTCCTGAGCAGGAATGGTTTCACAGCCTGGTGGTTTGGTGCATGTCTCACCTGGCTGACTCCCCAGGGTTCTCTCTGTGCCTCGTGGGTGTGGGGTGAGGCGTTACTGGCACGATTTAAAGCATTTGTGGGTGTTTGGAGGGGGCTGGTTGGAACCTACAACGAGGCACGGGAGGGAAAGCAGCAGCTGAAAGTGCTCAAAGGATTGTGAAACCTGGCTCTGGCCAAGAGGGTGAATGAAGCTGGGCTTTCTCCTGACTCTGTCTCATTTCTTGCAGGCCCCCGAGGAACTTGGACTCCAGGACGTTCATTACCATTGGAGATAAAGTACGTGTCGTTGGGGTTGCTTTTTTTGCTTCTTCCAGTTTGGTTTTCCCTGGGCATGGAGAGCTCTATGGATTGTGCCTTGCAACCTGTCAGACCAGGAGTGCAGCCTCATGGGATACAGCTTTTAATCAAAACCATTCTTGGATGATCCAACCCATCTGTCCTAAATGAGGGTGGCCTCACCAAGCTCTCAGACTGCCCCTAACAAAGTCCCGTTATCCTGCCTACCCACAGGTCTGTGTTGCTGCTTGAGGCCCAGGAGAAGCTGGGCACAAAGTTTCTCTCTGGTTCTCAAAAGTCTTTCCTAGTGACCTGATGTAAAACACTGCTGGAAATAGCCACTGTCTCTCTTTTATTTCGTTCTCTTGTCATGGGCTCTCTTGAGGCTGCAGAAGCTGTTCACAAACGAGCTAAAAATACCCTGCATTGGATCAGCCCTATATCTGGACCCTTCCAGGCTGGGAGGTGGCTTGGCTGATGGGATCTGGGTCCCTTGGCCTCAGTGCAAGGATTAGGGTTGAGGAGAGGAAACTTTGGCAGGGTCCAGGGAACGGTCCTGCTGCCTGTGCTGTTTTCTGGGCCTGGTGTCGTGTGTAGCAAGAGCTCTGGGAGAGATGCTCTCTGTGACAGCCTGGGTACTGTGTGTGCAAGGGGACAGTGCTGCAGCCCAGGGAAAACTCTAGAGTCACTTCCTTGCCTGCTCCAGTGTTTGCAGGAAGGGTCTGGCCCGGGTATTTTGGAGTGACATGATGGAGAAGAGGACTTGGGCAGAAGTGCAGCTTCAGGAGTGGAGGTGGGTGGTGACCTCGGGTGCCTGGGATGTGCACAGGCCATGCCATGCATCCCATTGTCCTGGGAGGGCTCCGTGGGTGCATCCATCACCTCTTGTTGCTGGGCAGGGCAGCACTGGTTCCTGGAGCGTGCTGGGAACTGCCAGCTTCTGGGGGAGCCTCGGGGCAAATGCCAGGAAAGGAAAAACACAATAACCTGGAACAACTGCGGAACACGTGTCCAAAAAGCACCACCAGCTCCTTCCTGGAGGCCCCTGCGAGCCTGCACTGCTCTTCTGCCAGCTGCCCTTGGTGGGAGGTCGGACGTGTCCCCTCAGCCCTGCTCTCCTCATTTCAGGACCCACGTCCTGCCCAGGAAAGGGCCAGCACCCTCCTGTGCTGGGCAGAGCGTGGCTCAGTGCTGAGCTCAGGCACAGCCCTCCCTGCCCGCCACATCTGGCTGCAATCAGCAGCCACATCTGGCTGCAACCGGCGGAGCCAGGGCTGGCAGGAAGGTCGGGCAGACCTGGTGGCTGCTGCTGAGGGGACAGTGCTGGCCAGGGGCCTGGCAGCCACACGTCCCAGCCTGGCTGCTCCAGGCCAGAGGCCGTTTCCTCTCTCCCTGCTCAGGGCGTAGCTCGCAGGCACCGTATCCGGAGCTGTGCCGTGCTTGGTTCCCACCCTCGCTGCCTTTGTGGCCACTGGGGCAGTTTGGCATCCTGGTATTATTTTCGTTCCCTGAGACCGGAGGAAAACTGGAGGCTGGATAAAGGCTGGCTAAAAGGAGGCCTGTGACTTATTAGGAGCGATGAATGCAGCGTCCAAAAATAGCCCGTGTGTCACTCGGTTCGTGCCCTGCCCAGCAGAGCCAGCAATTACAGGGGAACGTGTCTTCAGGGAAACTTGTTTGTGGCTTGTGCAGGAGCTCGCTGGCTCCCTGCAGTGTCAGGCACTCGCTGGGGTGAGCACTGGCCATGGTTTTTTTCCCAGCTTGAAGCAGTACTTAGGAGTTGTTTTCTTGGTGTTAACTCAGGTTTTACCTTGCTGGCAGCTTTTTGGTGGTAGGAGAAGGTACTGAAAGTGGGTAAAACCTGTTTGAATTCACTGATAATTAGAAATGGAGTTGCTGTGTGCACCCCATCTGAGAGAGGCTTTGCACAGGTGTTGTTAGACACACACAGGTGTATTTGTGACTGGTGATTTTTGGGATGTGGGGAGAGGTGAGGGATCCCTGGCTGTACACAGGAGTTTGGAGCTATGGTGGAGGCTCCTGACTGCTGCCCATGTTGGCACAGGAGCTGTTAAAATCCTGCAAATAGTTCAGCAACTGCAGAAATACCCTTGTGTGGGTAATCCCCCGCAGGCAGAGAGGCACCAACCTTTGGTGCCCTTTCTAGTGGCAACGTTCCTTGGGCTTAAAGGATGAAAGTCCTGATCTCCAGCTGCAGAGGGGGAATTAAATGAACCCTGGTGAGTGTGGGGTGAGAAGGTTTGGGCTGTGATTCAACAGAGCCAAAAATACCCCCATCCTCTCAAAGCGTGGTGCCTCTGGAGTCCTGTAGGTACCATTGTTTGAAACGCTCTGCACGAGCGAGCTGACAGTGTTGCTGATGTCCTTGTTGATAAAGGTGCTTGTCCCTGATGCCATTTTGTCCTCTCTCCCTGAAGAACTTCGAGGTGGAAGCTGATGACCTGGTGACCATTTCGGAGCTGGGCCGTGGGGCCTACGGCGTGGTGGAGAAGGTCCGGCACGCGCAGAGCGGCACCATCATGGCCGTGAAGGTGAGGACACCTGGGTGGGGTGGGGATCAGCAGGGGCAGCCCCAAGGGAGCAGAGGAGCTGCTGAGCTCCACTGGTTGTGGCAAAATGAGGTCGGGCTTATCTGGGTTTGGCAGCCTCTGGAGTTCCTGGTGTGGTTTGGCCAGCGGAGGGTCTCTGCTGATACTGGCTGGGCACGGTGGGGTTGGTAACAGGCTTGGAAATCCAGAATTGGTGCCTGCAGTGCGAGGCTGGGATGTCAGAGTGCCTGTCCAGGCTGCTGGCCTGGCCCTGCACAGCGTGCCAAGGGGTTGGCATTCGTTAAGGCTCTGTCTGGCAGAGGCAATTTGGGCGTCTCCTCCTGGGTGCTGCTGGCTGCAAAATAAGGATAAAACACCCTGGGCCCAGGACTGCAGGTCCTGAGTCAGGCTGGGGGATTCAAGGAGCTCAATCAAAAAATTATGCCTTTTTGCTTTTCTTGCTTTTAGCCATGCAGGTTGGCCAGTTAGCCAGCCTAAAACAAATGTTTGAATATCTACTAATGTCTTCTACTGTTTGAATATCTGATTTTCTACTGTTTGAATATCTGATTTTCTACTGTTTGAATATCTGCTATCTGGTTACCCCACCTACACCAAACCCTTCTTGTTTCATATTTGTCTCAGAGGATCCGAGCCACTGTGAACACGCAGGAGCAGAAGAGGTTGTTGATGGACCTGGACATCTCCATGAGGACAGTTGACTGCTTCTACACAGTCACCTTCTACGGAGCCCTCTTCCGTGAGGTACTGACCTGGTGGGTGCCTGGGGGCACCTGGGGCTGTGGGACTGCACTGGAGGCACCAAACTGTCCCCAAAACACCTCTGTGTTCTTCAGCCCAGCTCTTTGTCTCCCTTGGGTTTCCAGGGAATTCCCTCTCAGCTGCTTTCTCTCCATCCGCAGGGTGACGTGTGGATCTGCATGGAACTCATGGACACTTCCCTAGATAAATTCTACAAGAAAGTACTGGAGAAGAAGAAGACCATCCCTGAAGACATTTTGGGGAAAATGGCTGTGTCTGTGAGTGGCTCTTGGGTCCTTAGATGGGTTTGTGCATGCCCTGAGCCTGCTGGAGGCCTCCCCTGTGGCCTGTGGTGTGTTTGCAGTGAGAGGCTGCTGCTGCCTGTGACTGATGGGTGCTTTTTCACTCTTTTATCCCCAGATTGTACGAGCTCTGGAGCACCTGCACAGTAAACTGTCTGTAATCCATAGAGGTAAATGCTGGATGGGGTTAGTGGAATGTGGCTGGAGATCCAACCTTGAAATAGGCTGGGGGAGGGACACCTTTCCAGGTGTGCTGTGTCCCTGTGGGATGCCTAAAGTGGAATCTGCTGGTGCTTGGGACTGTGGTGAACAGATCTAGATGCTTGTTCCTGAGATGCTTCCCTTTTTGCAGGGTGTTGTTCTTTTCCTCCTTTCCAGATGAAGGGTTGAATGTATCAACAGAATTCCTCACTACCTGTATTTTATGAGCATCTCTGTCCCTCTTGGAGTACAGAAGTGCCTTGAAGGCAGCTCTTGGAGATAAAATCCCCAAATCCTCCTGGCTGGGTAGTTTTAGCATAGTGGGGACTGAAGGAGACCTTACAAAATCACAGATGGGAATTGTAACACCCAGGTCTTGCTCTCCATCCTGGTAAAGTCTCTTGTGTAGCTGTGGACAGATCAGGATGTGGATGAGACAAACTCTTTTGAAGATTTGATAGAGCTGTGCTGGGCACTTAAATCTCTCCTAAGGAGTTGGGGATGAACTCCTCAACACTTGATTTCAACCTTTTGACCTGCCTGGTTGGAGGCAGGACGTGTTCTCCCTAAGGACATGGTTGTAGTTCACCTGTGGATGACTTTTATTGCAATAAGACTGCTGGGGTTTTGTCTCCCTTCCCCTGTGTTGGGGCCTGCCTGCTCCCTCCCAGGCCTGCAGGGAATTGCCTGTTTTGTCTGAGACTCTTCAATACCCCTGAACAAGCCCAATTTCCTCTCTTGCATTTCCTTTTAGACGTGAAACCTTCCAACGTGCTGATCAACAAGGAGGGGCACGTGAAGATGTGCGACTTTGGGATCAGTGGTTACTTGGTGGACTCTGTTGCCAAGACCATGGATGCTGGCTGCAAACCCTACATGGCTGTAAGTGCAACCCTGTGCAGCCTCAGCCCTGACTGTAAGAGGCTGCTGCTTAGAAATCAGTCTGTTCCACCTCCACCCTGAGATAAAAGCCACTCAAGAGTGCTCTGGTCTCCCTGACTCAGCAGAGCCCCCCTTGAAGCCCAGCTCTGTGTGTTAATCCCAGAGTGACTCTCCCTCTGCCCCTTCCATTTGCAGAAGGATACAAAACTGGTTGTGGCACTGCTCCTTGTTGGATAGAAAGTGCTGAGGCTTTTCTTGGCAGGGTCGTTCAGTTTCATCCTCAAGTCAGTGTGAATTTCCCTTTGCCATCTGCGGCATCCCTGTGGGAAGTGTGTGCTCCTGAGGCAGGGATCATGCAAGTCTCACTCTCCTGCAGAGAGGGAGAGTTGATGTGAGTTGTGTGGAGCAAGATGTGGCTTTCATCAGAGCTAGATTTAACCTCAGACCTTGCCTCCCTGGGGACATGAGCCAGGGAAATCCACCCAGGCTGGCTTTTGGAGCCAGAGATGCGCTCTGTGGGGTTTGCACTGGGAAAGCAGGAGTGGTAACACCTCCCATTTTGCTGTTACAGCCAGAAAGAATAAACCCTGAGCTGAACCAGAAGGGCTACAACGTGAAGTCAGATGTCTGGAGCCTTGGGATCACAATGGTAAGGCCAAGGGCTGGGATCTGTATCTGCAGCCCCGGGGTTGGGATGGGGATTGGGCAAGGTGGGGCTGTACCCCTGCTGGGAGCAGTGGCAGCTGGGTGGGTGCCCATCAAGCAGGACTCAATTTGAGTGTGACAGCTCAGGGCAATGAGGTTAATTACCCAGGGAATTCAGGCTCCCAGCAAGTACCAGGATGACAATGAGTATCCACACTGAGTATCCAAGAGTCTGGCTTTTAACTGCTCTGTAGTTCCCTGCCTGCTGGCTGAGGGGTGGTCAGTGGAGCAGGGTTTGCTGCAGCTGGGGCTCAGCCTTCCTGCTTCACCCCTCCATGTCACCAGAGCCTTGCAGGGGATTCCAGTCCTGCTGCAGTGAGAGCTGCTGTGTGTGGTTTGCAGCAAATCCTGCCTGCGGGGTAGCTCAGAGCAGCCAACAGGAAGGGGAAATGCTTTCAGTTCCAAAATTGCAGCTGCTTGGGATGGTTTATCTGCCTCCTGCAAGAAACAGATCTTGCAGAAAGCAGCTGAGATCCTCTGGCGCCAGCAGACAAAGGAAATCCCAGCTGTTGGCTCCAAGGGATGCTGCCAGAGAAACAGCTCCTGCTTTCCAGGAGACTCTCTCTCTCTGAGGGTAGATTAGTTTCAGGAATTTTTCCTGTGCCCTCTTAGCCGTGGCTTTTGTTTTGGGGGCTGCATCCCTGTGTTTGTGCATGCTGTGCTTTGGTAAATATTCCCTCTTCCCCAGCGTGGTCTCATCCACAGTGGCCTCATCCAAACCCAAGCCCTTCTCCCTGGTGTCCCCATGCCAGTGCAGAGCTGGTCTGGCTGACTGGAAATGTCATCAGCTCTGAGCTGCAGGAAGCTGTGGGATGGGAGACTCTGAGTGATGGAATATCCAAACCTTTCCAAAGCTGGAAGGGAGAGGACACCTTGCTGGAAGCTGGCCAGCCTGCAGCTGAATGGAGCCCCAGAATGTTTGGTTCCCTCTTGGTCTTCCTCCTGGGGTTTTTTAGGTTTATTTTCTTTATGAAGGGGTTGGATTGATTTCAGACCAGACTGTTTGTGGAGTTGCAGGACTATTCCAGGCCTTCCTAGGCTGGTGGCTTCATTCAGTTTTGCAGCAGCAGGAACTGAGCTCCCCTGACCTGAGCCAGAGGCAGGGAGGGACACTGGGCTCTGTCCTTTCAGGTTTGTTATTCCTCCCATCCCATCACACCCTACCAGGCAGGTCTCAAGGTTCTGTTGCCCATTTTGAGACAGGAACTGATCCTTGGCATGAGGAGACTACCCAAAAGCTGTGACAGACTTTTTCCTGCTTAAATGAGGGATGGAGCAGAGGTGACTTGTAGGAAGAACCCAATAATTGAGGTGGTTTTGGCAAAACTACATTCTAGCACTTAATTTTTCTTGGGTTTGTGGATTTTTTGTGTGTTTAGCTCATGCAGTGCCAGCCCAAGGCCCAGGGGCTGCCTTAGGGCCAGCAGAGTACTTTGGAAGCCAGTTCAGAAACAGTGTGCTGTTATTATTATCTTTTTAAATAATCCAATTTTACATATCTTTCGTGACTTCCTGTAAATGCATTAATATGCTGAACCAACCACAAAAGGAAGTATTTTTGGCCTCTGGGTCTTTGTATTTAAAAAAAAAAAAGGTGGTATGACCCAAATTGAAAATGGTTTGTAAGGAAAGAGGGTTTTCCTTTGAGTCTGAGCTGGCTGAGCATCGTGGGGTTGTGCTTGGTGTGTGTCTCACGTTGCCCTGCCTCCACCCCCAGATTGAACTGGCCATTCTCCGCTTCCCATACGAGTCCTGGGGGACGCCCTTCCAGCAGCTCAAGCAGGTGGTGGAGGAGCCCTCGCCCCAGCTGCCCCCTGAACGCTTCTCCAAGGAGTTCGTGGACTTCACAGCGCAGTGGTGAGGCTCCAGCAGGCACTGCTGGCTCTCCCAGCCTGGCTGAGGAGGAGCCCTGATCCGTAGGGGTTGGAGTGAAGCGTGGGGCTGGCTTTGCTGTCCCTTGGGAGCCCATTTCTGCCCTCCTCGCTGTACCTGGTGCTCAGCATGGCAGGAAGCACTGCCCAAACTGGTTTTGCTCTCAGCCTGACTCACCCAGGCTGGCTGGAAGATGCAGAGGTTTCTCTTCCCCTTTTCCTGTCGCTGCTGCTGAAATGTTGGTGTTTTCTGGCAAAGTGGCAGTGAAACCAGAACCAACCCCTGGCAGCCTCTGGGTGAAAGCTGCTTTGTGATTTTGTGGGAAGCTGCTCCCCTCAGGGTGTCCCCTGCTCCCTGGGTGCTGCCAGGCAAAGGCAAGCTCACCCTGCAGGTACTGGGAAACCATATCCTCTCCTTCCCAGTTGTTCTGCTCTGCGTGGGACAGACTGCAGAGCTGCTTGGCTTGTGCTTTTTGTGCCAAAACACTGAGGTGTCCTTCCCCAGTTACCTGCCTGGCTGATTTGCTGGCGGTTCAAACCTGCTCAGCCAAAGAGGGAGAGGGATGGGTGCAGCCCACAGGAAGCATTTCATGTTGGGTGGGAAGGGGAGATCCCCTATGACAGACCACGATCAGCAAAAGAAAAAGATCCTATAGCCTTTCTGTCCCATTTTTTTTTTCCTTCCAGCTTAAGGAAGAACCCAGCTGAGCGAATGAACTATTTAGAACTTATGGTAAGTGCAGAGCTGCTTCTGCTGGTCTTCATTCCCAGTTTTGAAACTCAAGTCAGTGGTCCAGCAGGGAAATGGGACAACATGTGGGTGACTTTTCAGGCAGGGGGTGGGATGGGTGTAATGTGTCAGAGGTGGAAGGGTGTGTTGATTTCATGGGTGTTAAGGTCAGGGTTTCCAGGTGTTTCCTCCCTCTGTCCTATCTGCTCTTGGAGAGTTTAGACCTGGAAGGATGGTAGTACAGCTGCCAAGGTGGAGTGTCCCACTGGGGCTGAGCTGAGAAATGCCAAAGTTCATCTTTTAGCTGAAGAATGGTGTCCGTGGGAGCCTGGGGAGGAGGGTGGGGTCCACCTCCAGCTGTGTGACATGTCCTGGGGTCTTGGCCTTGGTGTCAGCTGATGTTGTCTTTGATCTCGTTGGCAGGAACACCCTTTCTTCACCTTGCACGACACCAAAGAGACTGACATGGCCTCCTTTGTGACAGAGATCCTCGGGGAAGACTCCTAACTCCCAGCTCCCTGCAGTCCCTCCATCCTGGCTTCCCCGCAGGGCAGGAGAGCGAGCCAGGACTGCAGTTCACAGTGCTTTGCACAAATCACAAATCCACCTCCCTGGCCTGGGGGCATCTCTGGCCCCAGCAAAATCTCTTTTCTCTATCCCCTGAGAAAAAAATCCCCCAGGAGGAGCCTTTTGAAGCCAACACCTTCCCAGCCAAGCCAAGGACTCTGAAGGCTCAGGAGGACCCTGGAGAGGAGCAGTGCCTGGGCAGGCAGAGGATGCCAGAGGCCACCTCCCCTCCCCAGTACCCAGAGCACAGCACAGGGGGTTGTGTTTCTTTGCTGTCGGGGGAAGACAGAGAGAATCAGTGCTGCTGTGCTTCTCCCACTCCTCTCCTGCCTGCCCAAAGCCCCTTCCCTGGAGTCTGGTCTCACTTGCCTTCCCTCTGTGCCTGGCTCTCTGCCCCCAGGGGCCCACACAGCTTTAGGGGCTCGTGGGGCTCCCTGGGCTGCTGCTCACACCTGAGGCTGTTTTAATGCCTGGCTGGACACCAAGGACACCTTGAGGCAGCACCAGCTCGGGCATCCCTCTCCCTCAATCGATGCTGCTCTCTTGAGGAGGGGGAAAAAGGCATTTTTCCGCGAGCCCACTGTGCTACAAGCTGCAGCCCACGCTGTCCCCACGCCTGCCCGTGGGACTTCAGGCAGCATCCATCCCTTCCCTCGTGGCCACAAGGTGATGGAGACACAGCAGCTGCCCCAGGCTGCCTCTCCTCCCTGTGGCCCTGGGCTGGGAGGACACATCCCTGCCCCGGGCAACGCCTTGCGCAGCCCTGGCTGCCTCCACCTTGCCTGGCTCCCTGAGAAGTCTCTGCTCCATCTGCTTGCCAGCCTGGAGCTGCTGTCAGACCTCGCACTGTGACGCTGTTCCAGAGGCTGAACTCGCACCCCTGGTGTCCCAAACTGTCCCCAACCCCTGCGGGTGCCAGCGAGAGCCAAACCCCAGTGACTGGCCCGGGGCTGCCGACAGTTGTACATTTGTTGTCTATATATAATGGACTTTGTAACGTGTTCCCTAGGTTTGATCTAACTCGCTATAAATTAAAGCCCTTCTGTGTGCGAGGAGGGAGGAGCAGTTCCTTCTCTGCTGACAAATCCACTGTGAAAACCTGATGTGTTTCCCCAAGCTCCCAGCCCGAGGAGCCAGGGGAGCAGGAGGGGTTTCTGGCTTCTACTGTACATGATCACGGATAAACGCACCGGCTGTGGATTTTGGTTTTGTTTTTTTTTTTTCTTTTTTTTTTTAAATAATTGAGTTTTTCCGAAGGATTTTTTTTTCTTTTCTAATATATATTTGTGTGTGTGTATGTGTGCTCTATATATATTATATATTTTTAAATCAATGATGAATGTGTGGATGTCTATGTGGCCAGCAGATCTGGCGTAATAAGATTTTTCTGGCTAAATTCGGGCAGGTGGGGAAGGGGTCACTAGAAAACACTCTGGCCTAAGATTACATTTTTTTTCCTTTCTTTTTTAAAGAAATGCATCTATTTTTTAACTGAATCTTTTAAAAATGTTATTCCTGAAATTCATGCCCTGGAGGTCTGGATTTCAGGGTGAATTTCTAGTGTTCAGGGTCCCCCACAATGAAGAATGATGTCCCCTTAAATTCATTATCCCCCCTCCTGCAGTCCAGGGTTTGATGCAGTGCTGGGGACCCCCTGCCTGGGAACTGGGGTGCTCCACACCATCTATCCCCACAAGCTGCTCCTGGGAAAGCTGCTTTGGGGCAAATGGTTTTCAGCCCTTGAGGCATCACACAGCCAGGCTTTTCCTGTGCCATCCCTCTGACCCTCCTCCCTGAGTCAACAAACCCTGAGGAACCCAGCCCAGGTGGAGCTGCACAAACCCTGTTCAGCTTTGGTTCGATCCTGACCCCCAGCCCACCTCTGGATGGAAAATAAGGAAGTGATTGATGTTCTCCATGTCTCCCTCCTCCTCATCCTGCTCTGCAAACCACCCAACACTCACCTGTACCTGCTTGGTTTGACAGCTTTGCTGCTGAGATGTACAATTGTATTTTTTTTCATAGTTGGTTACTTTGGATTATTTTTGTTTGGAGTTGAGCTTTTGGGTTTTCTCCCTTCTCTCTTTGTTTAAACCTTTTCCCCCTTTATCTCACCCTTTTTTGGTGCTTTGGGAAATGGTGTTCATTTTTTTTTTAAAATTTTTTTTGCATGCTTTTAATTTTTTTTTTCTGCATTTCTCCTCCTGGAGAAAGTCCTGATTTCTGTGTTTGGATAATGGAGCTTCTGCCCTTTCAAACACAGGGGAGATGGCTCCGGGGTGGGCTTGGGCCCCTGTGGATGAGCTGAGGCTTTGCTGAGGAGGCAAACACACCACACCTCCCCGTGCCATCTCCTCTGCTTCATTCAACACAGGTCTTACCTGTCCAAATCCTATGTCCCTTTTCACTTCCCTGCTTCCCTGTCCCACCTCGTTCCCTCTGCAGTGGCAGTTCCCTGGGGAGAACCAGCTTGGCTTTAAGGTGGGCAAGGATTTTGACTTGCATGGGAAACCCTTTTCCCCTTGTATTTTTGGGAATGATCTGTACCCCTCAATCCCCACCCTTGTTTCCAATAAAATTCACCCTCAAACCTGCTGCTTGTCTCCTCTTGCTGTTTGAGCATCAGCTGGGGGCTGTTTGGGGCAGCAGCTTGGAGGGGGATCCCGATTTCTCCTTATAGTGTGGGGTGATGCTGCTCCTGATTTGGGGATTGTACAAGCTGTGACCCTTGGGATGGGATCCCTGGAGCAGCTCCCCTGGGACTGGGGGTGCAGGAGGCTGTGGAGGGCCGCTGGTTCCAGTCTGGGGCTTGCACAACACGGGATTGTGCAAGCATCCCGGAGTGGGACCCCCGGGAGCGCTACCGGGGGCTACCCAGGGCTCTGCTGCTCTTGCTGCCGGGCAGGAGGGTGAGGCTGTGGGTTTCTGGGGCAGGGGGAGGCTCACCATGGACTGGGGATCCCCTCGAGTCGAGGGTCCCGGGGCAGCAGGCGCTGCCCGCGGCCGCGAGGGGGAAGCAGCGCCCGGCGCCGGGACCCGGCGGGACCGAGCGGGACACGGCGGGACGAGCCGGGATCCGCGGGGTGAACATCCACCGGGACACGGCGGGACGAGCCGGGATCCGCGGGGTGAACATCCACCGGGACACGGCGGGACGAACCGGGATCCGCGGGGTGAACATCCACCGGGACACGGCGGGATGAGCCGGGATCCGCGGGGTGAACATCCACCGGGACACGGCGGGATGAGCCAGCCCCAGGGGGGTGAACATCCACCGGGACACGGCGGGATGAGCCGGGATCCGCGTTGTGAACATCACCGGGACACGGCGGGATGAGCCGGGATCCGCAGGGATGAGCCCCCACCGACGGTGGGACCCGGCGGAGCCCCCCCTTTCCATCCCAAGCTGCTGTGACCCCCCCTCTCGGCACCTCCCAGCCCTCCCTCGAGGGTGCGCGGCCGGGATTAGGGCAGGGGGGTCCGGGGGATCGTGCACACGGGGGATGGAGCTGCAGGTTTGGCGGGGGATTGGGAGTAAGGAAACAGCTCCCTTCCCAAGTATTTTCCTTGTCAGCCCTCTCCAGGCAGGATCAGGCCGGGGACACCGCGTCCCTCAAGCACCGGGATCTTGGTGGCGATGCTTTTTGCCTGGAAATGGGGCCGGGGGGGGGGGGGTTCAGCGGTGCTGAGGAGAGCAGGGACCCCAGGAACACCCATCCGTGTGGTGTGGGGACACGCTTGGAGAGGGGGCCCGACCTGCTGGGAGCTGGAGTCTGCTCTGTTCCAATTACCAGCTTAATAGCTACATCGAGACCATTAAAAATGCATCAGTGCCTCCAAGGAAAGAACTTCAGGAGAAGTGGAAAATTCATCACTTTGAGTTCCCTTATTAGGAGAAAAGGTGTTTTTTTTTCCCCCATTTGTCTCAAACAGAGGCAAAAAGAGGTTATTTCTGCCTGGTGACTCCCCCGTGGGACTGTCACAAGGTGCGAACAGGCAGTGCCCAAACCTGGGTGAGAAGGACACAGCTCCTGCTGCAGAGAAGGGAAAACTCAGCACATCCAGCACAGGCAGGGGGCACGGGGACCATCAGGGATGCAGCAGCTCAGTCTTCCTCAGATGAAGAGCCAACAGCTCTCCCTGTCCTGTGCTGAGAACACGTGTTGGGAGCATGTTGTGATAATGAGCGACACAGGGATCCTGGGTAGGTGCAAAGGGAGTGCTCTTCATGGCCAAAAACCCCAGGCAGGTGCAAAGGAGTGCTCTTCATGGCCAAAACCCCGGGCTTTTAAAGCAATTAGCCAGTTATCATGGTTTTAAGGCACAACATGGTTACGTGGGTACATGGTTTTAAGGCACAACAAGCCCAAGTCAACCAACCACCACACACCACGAAGTGGACAAGATGTGGACGTGTGGCAGTCACGCAGCACATCTCTCACATCTCTCACATCTCTGTACCCCTATTCCAGCTGAGTCACTCCCCCATAGCTCCCTTCTCCTTAGCCTAAGTAACAGGCTGGAGCCGTGTCACAAGGCCCTCCCTCTATAAAGCCTTACCCATCAGTAACACGAGCAGTCCCTCTAAAAGGGCAGACCCCAGTGTGCTCCCCCAGTACAGTGCAAGTGTTTGTACTGGTCATACTGGCCCTTTGCAGGGGCGGTTCATCAGGAACTGTAGTGGTAGGACAAGGAGTAATGGGTTCAAACTGAAAAGGGGAAAATAAAGGTTTGAAACACATAAGAAATTCCTGGCTGTGAGGGTGGTGAGACCCTGGCACAGGTTGTCCAGAGAAGCTGTGGCTGCCCCTGGATCCCTGGAAGTGTCCAAGGCCAGGTGGGATGGGTCTTGGAGCAACCTGGGGTAGTGGAAGCTGTCCCTGCCCATGGCAGGGGGTTGGAACTGGGTGATCTTTAAGGTCCCTTCCAACCCAAACCCTTCTGTGCTTCCATTCCGTGGTGGTTCTCTCCAGGAGCTCCTGAGCTGGAGCTCACGCTGTTCCTAAGAGCCGTGTGCGGAGGAGGGCTGGCTAATGGATTAGCAGGGGGTGTGATGATGCAGCCAGTTTTCTGGGGCTGAAGGTTATTTATTTTGCTTAATTTTTCCCTTTTTTTTTTCCTGTTTTTTTTTTTTTTTTTTTTTTTTCAGATGGTGGCTGAGCCCGTATCTAGGACAGGGGTGGTTTTTTTTGGTGCGGGTGGCCTGTGGGCACCTTGTCGCTCGATAGTGTAAATTAGCGAGCTCACCCAGGCCAGGGGTTTGTACGAGACGTGTTCAATCCTCCCCTAATAACTGTCTCACCCAGAAACTTCCAAAGCTCTTGTAGCACCTAAGCACTAATGAGCTGAAGCTGCAGAATAGCAACGAGACCTCAGGAATATGGATCAGCCTTTCCTGGCCCAGCCAGAGGCTCTAAAATCGTTTGAGCTGGCACACAGAGGGACCAGTGCAGCCCAGCTAGGAGGGAAGGGTTTAAGTGAGGTGCACTGGGTGGAGAAGCCTTTGCTGCCCACGAGGAGCTGCTGGGGATGTCTCCCAGCTCTCCTCTCCAAATAGAAGTGTAGGTGGCTCGTGTTGAGGTGAGGAGGGCTCAAACTCTGGTTGAATCACTGGTATCCAGGTGTGTTGGTGGCCTGCCTTTTCCCCTGATAATTGCTCATCCCTGGCTGTGAGTTTTTATGTTTGGTTTTTACTGCTGGCTCGGACAAAGCATCTTCCAAGCCCTTTCTGCCTGTCCCAGCAGCCTGGTTTGCACACCCAGTCCCAGAGTGTGTGTATTTATGGAGTGAGTTGTGCCACCCGTCCGTGCACAGCTGCTTTGCTGCTCCATCCCCTGGGAATTGTACAGGACCAACAGCAACTCCCCATCAACGGGGTGCTGGAAAACTGGGGTGATTTCTGCTGGAGCCCCAGAGCAGGGGGAAAACTCCTTGGCTTGCCCAGCAATATCAGCCTCCAGCCTTCCCTCTCAGCTTGAAACTCCTATTGATTTTTCAGAGGCGGGAATGCTGGGGGGGGGGGAACGTGGGGGTGGGAGAAGGAAGCCTTAGCAGCGCAAAGCCTGAAAATACCAAAGCTTGACGCCAGCGCTCCGGGGGTGAGCGGGGAGGTCACCTGCCACACAGGGAGCCCCGGTCCCCCGGTGGGTTTGCCGGGAGCCTTTCCAGCCCCGCGAGCGGCGGCCGTGGCCCCTCACACGCTGCGTTAACCTTTCTGGAAATGCCAAGCGGAGCTGGAACGGGCTGTTTATTTCCAGACGCCGGGAGCGGCGGCGGGCGCTGCAGGCACAGAGGCAGGGGGCTGAGAGGAGCCTGGCGAGCCACGGTGGCTTTTGCACCTGATTTACATCTCGGGGCAGCTCGGGATGGAGCAGGAGACAGAAACCTTGATGAGCCAAAGCTGCTACCTCGATATCAGCTGTGTTTTCCTCAGTGTCATTCCGCGCTCAGGGCCGCTTGTTTCTCCTCGAGGGATGCACTCCTTTCCTCTGATTGAGGCTGGGATTTCATAAATAAACCCCGAGGTTTCAGACAAAAGCTCTGGCTTGGGTCCCAAGCTGCCACGAACGGCGTGTGGCTGCTCTGAGCTCAGTGAGGCGATTAATTAGCGTTTCCCAGGTCATCCCGACCCTCTCTGCACGGGCTCTGCAGAACATCACGCCTGCAACAGGTCCCGTTCCGTGCCGGCCACGAGGAGCTGATGAATGATCCTGAGGGTGCCCCAGGATGTGCCGGTGGATCGGGGAGCCCTGGCTGTGGCAGGAGGTGTTTGGCTGCTGCCCCATCCCCGGCAAAGGGAGCCCCAGGGATGCTCATGGCAGGCTCGCCGTGGCTCTGTAAACACCCGGCAGCTGCCGGGAACCGATGCGGGCTGGCTCTGCACGCTCCGGGCACGGGCACGGACCCGACACAGCCGGGCGGGAGTGACCGGCAGCGTTGTTGGGTGGAATTTTGGGAGCCTGGGGAGAAGGCAGGAGGAATGCGGGGGTGCTGGTGGCTCCCAGGGCTGTGCTGGTGTGAGGTATAGGGGTGGCACTGGGATTTCTCAGGCACTGCTGCCTCCAGCTTGTCTTCTCACCCCGGTGTTTTTCATAGGGGTTGTGGGGTTTTCTTTTTATGCCGTGCCTCTTTTCAGGAACCTCTCCAAACAGCCCAAAAGTGGTCTGGGGGTTCTGGTGACTGCACCCCGCTTCCCAAAGGTTTCCTGGGCTCTGACCTGGCCCCTTTTGTCTCAGAGGGGGTGAGCTGGGGTCAGGACCTTCAGCTGTGAGGACACTCTGGCCTCTCCCTCAGCTTTGCCATAACTCTGAGCGGAATCCACAGGAATTTGGGTTTGCTGTAGGCTGGAGCACCTGATTGCCCTGTGGGGAACCTTCCAAGACTGGAAGGTTGATTTTAGGGGTGCAGGGCAGCCTCTGTGACCTGCATTTGGGGGATCCTTCCCCTCGGGGAGGGGGGCAATGCCTGCCAGGGCCGTGATAGGTGGTCTGCCCTCCCTGAGCCCCGGCAGCAGCAGGACGTGTCCTTTGTCGTCATCCTGCCCCACCCTGAGTTTCTTTAATTACAGCTTTGAGAGAGATCTTCCCCTTTATTCCCCCAAATCTGCTCCGTAATTAAAATCTTCGATCTGGGCCAGCGGGGAGCAGCTGTTGCCTCTTTGCAGCGTGCTGCAAGCTGCCAACCCGATTGTGGCCTCGCAGGGACAGGACAGGGACAGTGCGGGGACAGGGGGCACTGCCGTTGTCACTGTCCCACCTGGTGAGGCCCAGGGGAGCTGGCTGCTGGCACCAGCCTCGCCCTGCCCGTGGCGAGGGCTGAAATCATCCGAGCTGTGAGTGGGGACCCAGCTCTGGGTCCCTCTGCGTCCTTCCCTTCCAGTGGGGCTGCAAATGGCCTGAGTGCAACGAGCCCAAACCCCTTTTGGGCTTGCCAGCTCCTGACCTGGAGAAGGGCTGGATGATGCAGGTGGATGAAGGTGAAGCTGGGGCTGTTCCTGGAGTTTTGTCCCTGGAATCCATGATGTGTCTGCCCAGGGGCAGCTGTTTCTCATCCCTCCTGTCCTTCAGAGGAAGCCTTGCAGGACCCAAATCTGTGGCTGGCACCTCACAGGGCTCGTGGGACACCCCTGACACCCCCCGTGTCCCCATTCTCGCCACAGCCTGGGGACATTCCCTGCCACGGCCGCTGCAGCCTCCTCGTGTTTTCTCCCAGAATTAGCCCAGGGAGGTGATTTTACCCCTCCCTGCCTGCTCGGGGCCGGCGTTTCTGCAGCGATCCATCGTCAAAGCAACGGGGAAGCGTCAGGAACAATTAGTGAGCTGGTGGTGTCAGCTTTATCACAGCTGATGTGTCTCTTCTTAATGAAACTTGTGGAAGAGAAAAGCGGGGAAAAAAAAGGGAAAGGCTGCTGACAACAGATGTATTATTTCACCTCAGATTTACTGGTGCATGCATTTTTCATTCATGGAAGAGGCTGATATGCAGATTTATTCAGAGCAGAGCAGGTACAACCCTTCGTGGATCAATTCCTGCAGCAGGCTTAGGAGAAAAGGACTTGGCTGAGCAAACAGCCATGCGAGGCACTTCCCAAAGCCAGCCCCAAATTTTGTGCCCAAGATGGGCTAAAAGGTGAATATTTTTTTTTTTTCTGAAATTCACACACTTCAGCCCAAATTCTATTTTTGTTTTTGGCCAGGGGAGACTTCCACTGACAGTTACAGCTTGTGTTTCCCATGTACTGCAGCTGGGGTGGCCTGGGTTAACTTTGTTCTTCTTCCAGCTCTGCTTTGCTGGGGGCTCGGTGCCCCCAGGGTGGCTTCACCCCTACCCTGATTTGGAGAGACTGAATTTATATTATGGCCAATATATATATATATATAAATATTAAAAAATCTATTATTTATATTGAGATGGCTTTTTCAGGAGATCCTTCTTTGTTCTGGCTCCTTGGTCACCAAAGTCATATCTTGAACTTCAACACCAGAGCCAGGTGTCTCTTACTGGTAGCTAAAATTTGGCCTCCAGACGTGTCTGAAGCTCTTCTCCTTCCATACACAGCATGTTGTGGTTTCTCTGTGATTTGGGGGGCTCTGCTCCCCTGGGGGAGGACACCCTCTGGAAGCCAAGTAGAATTTAATCTCCCTGCAGTGATGAAAGTGAATCCAAGAAAAGTATTTGAGGTGTTTTTCCCTCTCATTAGGAATGGAAGACAGGAGTCTTCTGTCTTCTGGGTACTATACAACCAGCATGAATTATTTAGGACCAAGCATCTCTCCGATAAATAATTTTTTTATGTGGGGAGATTAAATCTGAATTAAAAAAAAAATATAATAACAAAAGCAATTTCTCTCTCGTAAGTCCTCATATTTCACCCAGCAAAGAGATCCCAGGCATCCATTCCTGTATTGATCAGCAAATAGGTCCTTTTATAGATTTAGTTCACCCAACCTTGTTTAATTTTGGATTCATTGATTCAATGCAAAGATCTAGATGAAAAGCAAGTGGGCTGTTTCCAGTGCTGGTGATGCTATTTTTAAATAAATCTAGTGCATGCTAAAATAAATATGCAAAACATTTTGTAAGGCCGCGTACGGGTGGGGAGACCAGATGTACTAAAATATTTAACAAACTTTTCCCTGATTTCTCGAAATGCATGTTTTATTTACTAAACACCAGTGGAATTTAATCTCACCCAATGTTTGCTCCAACCCATTGTCTGGGGTGAGCAGGAATGCGGGACCTTGGAGGAACTGTCTGTGCAGTGACATTGGTGGCACATTTAAATGCAAAGCTCATTAACCGTGTCTGGGATTTTTTGTTTGTTTCTCCCTTTTTTTATGTTCACGTTCCTTACAAGAGCAAGAGATGAAATACCAATCTGCAATTCCCTTTCATCTCCAGGCATGTTTAGCTGGTGGGTTTTTTTTTTCCCCCTTCTGTTGCTCAGATGACAAAGTTTCTCATTTGGAATTTTATTTGATTTCAGAAGATGAGAAAGAATTAGAAGCGTCTTCAGGAGGTTGGGCTCACCTTACTCTATCCAGGATCCTTCAGAAGGAGGATGAGTGACTTGGCAAAGGCTCCTGCCCGCAAAGGATGGAGTTCATCCCAGGGTCAGAGCTGCATCCTGGTTTTTCCTTCACCTGGGGTGACCACCCTGCAGATCCTACAGATCCCAGCCTGCTTTCCTGGGGAATGCCATCCCGCTCCGGGTGTACGTGCCTGTCTCCTTCAAACCCTCTGCTTTCAATCCAATCAAATTTAATTGAATTGTGGTTTTGATCACATCTGACGGTGGCAGAGATCTTGCTGATAATCAGATTCCCATGGGCGACGTGGAAACGGGGCTGGTGGAGGAGGGAGGAGAGGCAGGGGCTCTGTGTGCCACTTGGTCCTCATGAGACACCAGGGAAGTGACACAGCAGCCAGCCTCTGTCCACTCTGGGGACAGTGACATTTTGGGGACGAATGAATGAACTGAATGTCCCAGTGGGGGCTGAACCCTGCAGGTTGTGTTGGTTATTCCTTGGCAAAGCCTTCCACCTTTGCTGCAGCAAATCCAGCATCCCCCCAGCACTCCTGGTACCCAACCTGGCCTCACCCTGCCCTGCCTGGAGTCTGTGCAGGGATGTGCTCAGCTCTCTGCACATCTGCCACTGCTCGCACACGTGTGTGTGCTGGGTGGCAGCAATTAATCATAGAGATTCATGTGTGATTTACATGAATTCAGCTGGAAGTGCAGCCCCTGGGATGGGGGAATATCCCTTGTAGAGCTGTGCTGCCCCCTGCTCCAGATGCCTTTCTGTCAGCAAGTGCTCCATGCGGTGCTTGTTGTGTGTGTGATTTTAGGGGTATCGAAACAGGAGGGGCAGAGCAAGCAGCAGCCTCTCCTCCATCCCTTGGTCCTTGCCAGGGGCTTGGGCATGGCCGGGAAGGCCTTGGGTATGCTGAGACAGCAGGAATTTCCCCCAGATTGGGATGAAAAAAATATCCTCCACCCTGACCTCAACCTCTCCCCTGAGATGCCGGAGGGACACGTGTCCCCCATTCCAGTGCCAATGCTGCTGACCCCAGGGCACACAGGGAAGAGAAGATGAGGGTCCACAACACAACCCCAACCCCTGTGGTGCTGCCATTGCACAAGACCACAAGCCTTGCACTGAGTTTGCAGGTTCCCTGTGGCAGCACATTTCTCTCTCTCTCATGATTTTTCATAGACCTCTATGAAAAATCGCAGAGAGAAAGAAAGAGAAAACAATTTCTATTTCTGCTCCTTGTTTTTCCCATGTGGAATGTGTTTGGAGAATTGTTTACCTGGGGTGATTGC